>NW_027187369.1:11719665-11859568 GCF_028583685.1 Petaurus breviceps papuanus
ATATATATATATATATATATATATATATATATATATATATATATATATATATATATATATGTATATGTCTACATATGAGGGTATATGGGAATATGAATACATATGTGAATGTGTGTATATATTTTTACAGGTATACATAGATAGGGGGCACAGGACCAATTTAATAGGAAGGGGTGATACTTAAAAGGTGAAATTAAGAGGTGAGAGGAATATGAGAGGAGATGGGGAGAGACAGATTGGGGTAAATTATCTCATACAGAAGAGGCAAGGGAAAATGGTTACAATGGAGGGGAAGAATAGGAAGGGAAAAGAGAATGGGTCAACCTTATTACCATTGAATTTTGCTTGAGGAGGGAATGAAATACACACTAAATAGGGTATCTCACCCTCCAGGAGAGTAGGGGGGAGGGCATGAGAGGGGGTATGATGGAAGGGAGGGCAGGCCGGGGGGGAGGGAAGTTGAAAGCACCCACTTTTGAAAAGGGACAGGATCAAAGTAGAGAATAGAACAAGTGGGAGGTGGGATAGGAGGGAGGGAAATATAGTCAGTCTTTTACAATATAGCTATTCTGTTATTGTTTTTCATTAGCCAAACATGTACAACTTATACTGAACTGTTTATCTTCCCAGTAAGGGTGGGTAACAAGGAAGGAAGGGAATGAATCTGGAATTGAAAGTTTAAAAATCAAATATTCAAATATATATGTGTATATATATACTATTATTAATACTATCTTACATGTAATTGGGAAATAAGATATACAGGCACTGAGGCATAGAGATCCACTGGAAAAGTCGAAAGGGGTATGGGAGAAAATATGGGAGAGAGAAGATTGGAGGAGGGGATATCCTGTGGGACCGCTATTTTGGGTCGGTGGGTAGGGGAAAAACAGGGAGAAAATTTGTAACTCAGAATCTGGCAGAAATGAATGATGTAAATCAGAAGTTAATGAAGCATTAAAAAAAGAGAGAGAAGCATGAGAAGTTAAACAGAGAAAAGAAATCATAAGGAACTTATCAAAGTTGAACTATTAACATTCCTACATGGAAAAACAATCATTGTAACTGATGAAACTTTTCTCAGTATGAAAATAGTTGAAGGGAATAGAAATTATATATATATGAGGGTATATGGGCATATGTGAATGTGTGTATATATGTTTACAGGTATACATAGATAGAGGGCACAGGACCAATTTAAGAGGAAGGGATGATACTTAAAAAGTGAAATTAAGAGGTGAGAGAAGAATATAATGAGAGGAGATGGGGAGAGACAGAGTGGAATAAACTATCTCATGTAGAAGAGGCAAGGGAAAATGGTTACAAGGGAGGGGAAGAATAGGAAGGCAAAAGGGAATGGGTCAATCTTATTCTCATTGAATTTGGCTTGGGGAGGAAATAAAATACACCCTAAATAGGGTATCTCACCCTACAGGAGAGTAAGGGGGAAGAGGATGAGAGGGGAGATGATGGAAGGGAGGGCAGGCTGGGGGGGGGAGGGAAGTTGGAAGCACCCACTTTTGAAAAGGGACAGGATCAAAGTAGAGAATAGAACAAGTGGGAGGTGGGATAGTAAGGAGGGAAATATAGTCAGTCTTTTACAATATATCTACTATGTTATTGTTTTGCATTAGCTACACATGTACAACCTATACTGAAC
Organism: Petaurus breviceps papuanus; assembly: GCF_028583685.1. Classification (NCBI taxonomy): domain Eukaryota; kingdom Metazoa; phylum Chordata; class Mammalia; order Diprotodontia; family Petauridae; genus Petaurus; species Petaurus breviceps. The sequence goes on from NW_027187369.1 coordinate 11,721,326, forward strand.
TGCTTATCTTCCCAGTAAGGGTAGGTGACAAGGGAGGAAGGGAATGAATCTGGAATTCAAAGTTTTAAAATCAAATGTTTAAATATATATATATATACTATTATTGATACTATCTTACATGTAATTGGGAAATAAGATATACAGGCACTCAGACATAGAGATCTACCATGCCCTTCTGGAAAAGTCGAAAGTGGTATGGGAGAAAATATGGGAGAGAACAGATTGGAGGAGGGGATATCCTGGGGGACTGCTATTTTGGGGCAGTGGGTAAGGGAAAAACGGGGAGAGAATTTGTAACTCAAAATCTGGCGGAAATGAATGATGTAAATCAGAAGTTAATAAAGCATTTGAAAAATGGAAAAAAAAAGAATTTAGGTCAGTTTGTGACATAGGCCTTTTTTGTAGACCCCTTTTGTTCTGAGTGAGGACATGCCACAACATATATGAGGTCCAACTAGGAGTTAGTCAGCTCTGCCAGCACTGCACACTGACCTGAGTAGTTCCTGAATATTGGAACCTACATTATTTTATACTCAGGAGCAAAGATGCTACCCTTTACAAATTCGCCAGTCTAGGGTAAACAGGTACCAAGTGCTTTTGAACACACAGATCACATGTAAGCTAAGTATAGGACTCAAAGAGAGATTGATATAATTCCTCAGTTGATCATGGGTTACTACCAAGGATTCATCAATCCCTCTGGTGGTTTCCCTCCTCCTTCTGAGGGGAAGGGCTTAGTCTGATGAGGCTGCTTCATGCACTCCCCTTCAACACACTCCATGTTCCTTTTGAATTTTTATTCATTTTATTAAATATTTTCCAATGAAGTTTTTTTTAATTTAACATTCATTTTTTTAAATTTTGAGTTCTATATTTTCTCCCTCCCACCCTTCCTACCCCTAGAGAAGGCAAGAAATATGATATTGATTATACATGTTAATTTCCATATTAGCCATGTTGCAAAAGAAAACACACAAACACACACACAAATAAGAAAAATGGAAAAAGTTTGCTTCAGTATGCACTCACAGTTCACCAATCATCTCTCTGGTGGTGGATAGCAATTTTTCATCTTGGATCATTTGGAATTATCTTAGATCATTGTTTTGATCAAAGTAGCTAAGACTTTCACAGTTGATAATCATTACGATATTGTTGTTACTGCACACATCCCATGTCCTATCCAAACTGGCCTATTGCTATTCCCCAAACTTTATATTCTGTCCCTTACCTTTGTGCTCCTGTTCTCTCTTCTGCTCTGCATCTCGAAATCTTTCATATTCCTTCATTTGAACTGCCACCTCCCTAGCAAAACCTTTCCTCGTCCCACCAGTTGTTAGTATTCTCTCCCTTTTCAGATTATCTTGTATTTACTCGTATACAGAAGTTTGTAGTGAGAGCTCTTTTCAATCCCCCTATATCCACCTGCTGACCCATCCACAAACCGAGAAATACCCAGTATTGGAAACCTCTGTTTAGGCATTAAATAAGCCCTGAATAAATTATTATTTAAGTGTTAAAGTTTAAAACCCTAGAGGAAAGAGTTAAAACCTAAAAAGAGTGGAAGGTCACAAACCAATATCAGAGGCACTTTGGGATAATAAAAGTAAAGAAAGCCTCTTTCCACTTTTCCTTACTTATCTATTTTTTCCTTCCTCCCACAATAGTCCCATCCTTTCACATTCCAAGGAACCATGCATATGATTCCCAAGTTAGAGAAGCAATAGAGGAGTCTAAGTCACAATGTAAGAGAGAAAAAACTGGGTCTTTGCTCTCTGCTATTATCATGAATTATTTTATTACTGCAGGTCCAATTGGAGAGAAAGCTGCCTCTTTACCAGCCTCAAGTTCATTTCCTTCCAGTAAAGGTAGTGACTTGATACTACTGTAAGGTTGCCTGTTTGTATGGGTTTTTGGGTATGAAAGTAGGACTCATCAGAATGTTGGAGGGAGTGGCAGAATCCTACATGGCAATCTCAAATTTATTCCCCCTTCTTAGAGGAGTCCAAATGACATGGTAGAACTATGAGTTTGGAGGATTTTAATACCTTTGAGAAAGGTGAAACTTACTGGAGAGGGAAGAGAACTATGTCTTTTGTTAATAGGCTACTGTGAATTCTTTATATATTGGTTTTCATAGACTGCCCTATGTCTGCTATATATTGTTATCTTGAATGCTTATGTGGGAGCTGGTTACTAGTTTTTTAAATGTTTTTTTAAATTGTATTTATTTATTTTAGTTTTCAACATTCATTTCCACAAGATTTTGAGTTACAATATTTTCTCCCCATCTTTCTCCTACCCCCACCCCAAAATAGTAAGCCTACTGAATAACCCTTCCTCCAATTTGTTCTCTCTTATGTCCTCCGCCATCACTCCCCTAACTTTCTAGTAGGGCAAGATGGATTTCTATACCCCAGTGCCTGTATAACTTATTTCCCAGCTGCATGTAAAAAACCAAATTTTTTTAAACATTTGTTTTTAAAACTTTGAGTTCCAGAGTAGCTGGTTACTCTTTTACCTACATTTCTGCAGATATAGCTGTGAGTTAAATTCAAGCTATATTCTGAGATTTCTCATAATCAACTCTGGGTAGGAATAGCATGAGCCAAAGAGAGAGTGATTCTTTAGGGTCACCCCCAAAATTGAATGCAATCTATATGAGCTGTAATCTTGAGGTGCTAGGCTATAGATTACAACAATGAAAAGAAAGTTTGGAGTTATAGTTCCCTGAAGATATTAACTAATAATAGAAAGAAGACTGACTGTGGAATCAGAGGATCTGGGTTCAAATTCTGCCTCTAATGTTACCTATGTAACTTTGGGCAAATCACTTAATCTCCCTATGTCTCAATTTCTTCATATAAAATTGAACTAGATGACCTTTGAGTCCCCTTCTAACTCAAGATCTATGATAGTCAATAAACATTTATTAAGCTTCTATTGTGTGTCAGGCTGTGTTGGGGATAAAAAAAGGGCAAAAGACAGTCTCTGCCCTCAAGGAGCTCACATTTTAGTACAAGAAACAACAAATAAGCAAATATGTACAAACTGTATATAGGAAAAAATAGGAAACAATTAACAGAGGGAAGGCACTTGAATAAATAAGGATTGGAAAAAGCTTCCTGTAGAAAATGAGATTTTAATTGGACCAGGGAAGCCAGGAGATAGAGATGAGGAGGGAGAGCATTCCAGGTATGGGGTCAGTCCGAAGAAATCCCCAGAGCTGAGAAATAAAATGTCTTGTTCATGGAACAAAAAGGAGACCAGAATCACTGGATAGAAGAGTACATGGCAGGGGGTAAGGTATATGAAGATTGGAAAGGTAGGAAGGGACTAGGTTTTAAAGGGATCTGCTCTTTAGGAAAATTACTTGGGCAGCCGAATGGAGGATGGACCAGAATGGGGAGAGGCTTGAGGCAGGTACACACATCACCATGTTATTGCAATAGTCCATGTGCGAGGTGATGAGGTGATGATACTAGAGTGTTGGCAAGTGTCAGAGGAGAGAGGGAGGCATATTCAAGAGATGTCATGAAGTGAAATAGATAGACCTTGGCAGCAGCTTGGAAATGGGCAATGAGAGAGAGTGAGAAGTCCAGGATCACTCCTTGGTTGTGAGTTTGTGGGACAGAGTTTGGTGTTGCCCTGTACAAAAATAGGGAAAGTGGCAGGGGGGAGGAAGCTTTAAGAATAAATGATAGGGGGTGGCTAGGTGGCACAGTGAATAGAGCACCAGCCCTGGAGTCAGGAGGACCTGAGTTCAAATCCGGCCTCAGACACTTAACACAAAAAATAGCTGTGTGACCTTGGGCAAGTCACTTAACCCCAACTGCCCTCCAAAAAAAGCACAAAAGAAAATGATAAATGATAATGAGTTCTGTTTTGGACATGCTGAGTTTAAGATGTCTACTAGACATCCAGTTCAGATGTCTGAAAGGCAGTTGAAGATGGGAGAGTGGAGGTAAAGAGAAGTTGGGACAAGAAAAGTAGATTTGGGAATCATCAGCATAGAGGCAGTAATTAAATCTTTGGGATCTGATGAGCTCACCAAGTGAAGTAGTATAGAGGCATAAGAGAAGAGGGCCCAGGACAGAGCCCTGTGGGATACCTATAGTTAGAGGGAGCGATCTGCATAAGGATCTGCAATCCAGCAGAGGAGACTTTGATCCCTATGAAATTTGTTACTTTCTCCCAAAAGGTCAACAAAATACTAGATTTTATTTAGAAAAGTTTTGGGGGGAGTCTAGGTGGCACAGTAAATAGAGCACCGGCCCTAGGGTCAGAAGGATCTGAGTTCAAATCTGGCCTCAGACACTTAACACTGACTAGCTGTGTGACCTTGGACAAGTCACTTAACCCCAATTGCCCTGCCTTCCTCCCTCCAAAAAGCAAAAAAAAAAAGTTTTAGAAACAAAAGAACATAATGCGCTTATATAAATTATAGTTATCAGAAAGTTGAATACATCTGTAGTTATGATTACAGAAAATTGAGCAAAAGTTGCCAGTATGGCTTCCTGAACATGAGGCAGCCTCCCATGTACTTATTGTAGCAAAACACTGAAGTCTACATGAGACTGAACAGGGATGAAGAAATCCAATGAGAAGTTACAGTAAGTAACTTCTTTCAGACCAGCACTGCACAAGATGTCAGCCAGAATCCCTCAAGACTGTTAGGAAAGGGGACCACTAGCAAAAACAAAGCCTATTATTTCAGAGTAGCGTTCCAGCATGACCAGAGACTGGCCAGAGGCACATGTTGCCTGAAGAGCTCTATGTCCCAAGACAGAAAGAGTGGAGGAACCTAGGGTTGTCAGAAAGCTCCAGAGTGAGGACCTTGGAAATGCCTGGAATTGGTAGTGCTGCATCGCTCAGACAGCCTAGACCCAAGGGTTCCAATATCCCTAACACTTGGTCCTGAGATGCCAAAGAGGGCCTTAAAGATCCAGCCTCAAAGATCCAATAGCAGGGATGGGAAACCTGTGCCTCCAGGCCACATGTGACTCTCTAGATCTCAAGTACGACCCTTTGACTGAATCCAAACTTCACAGAACGAATCCCCTTAATAAAAGAATTTGTTCTCTAAAACTTAGACTCAGTCAAAAGGCCATACTTGAGGACCTAGAGGGCCATATGTGGCCTCAAGGCCACAATTTCCCCATCCCTACTAGGGCTTTACCCCAGGAGGTGGAGGTCAACAAGGAACCCAAGCTGAGCCCACACAGGGCTGACCACCTGACCCAAAAGCAAAGTGCACATGGCAGCAAAGCCTGAACTGGATACATAGACCCAATAGGAGAACTAAAGCTAAAGAGATTTGAGTAAATCAGAGGAAGAAGTGTCAAAAAATATTGCAAATCTAGAGGTACCCCAAAGGAAAAGAAAGTAACTGTAACTCTCATTGTGTGTCTCCATTGCCCTTTGGGTGACCCACAGCTTTAATTTTTGTAGGCTGTGCTTTTCCATGCTTTACATAGCCATACCTTAGAAGATTAGGATTGGATTTCTAGATCAGGGAGTTTGTTGTATTGAATTGAGTTGAAAGAAGGAAGTCTGGTTGTTAACTTACCATTTCCGATCTGAACAAATTTCTGTCAATGAACTAGAAAATGCAAATTTAAACCCTTTAAGCACAATACTTCCCAAAGTTCAAGAGAGTAGGCAGCCCTTTGGGGTACCAGTCCCACTGGTATTTACCTGGACTACCCAAGTCCAGCCCTAGCAAACATAAATCTTGATTGGTTATCAGGGCTTCAAGAAGATATGCAATACTCACTAGCCAGCCACATTAGTAAGCAAGTGCCAACTGCTTCTTAAATTGTCTTTTAACTTATATGCGTGTTATGTGGAAAAATCCTACTGGAGAGCTTTGGTCATTATACAATGCAAGTAACCATTCATTATACCCTTGCAGCTCCCTACAACTTGGAAGAGGTAGGAAGAGACTTGGATGGCATATATTTTTCTTTCTCCCCTCCTTAAGGAGTAAATACCTCTGGATTTCCAGTTCCCCCCACCCTCCTCCTCCCTTGCCCAGTTATTGGTTAGGGCCAGTGAGCATAATTCTCAGAAAGGTACTGGTTTAAGGCCCCTCTTTACATCCTAATCAATATATGTAAACAGAAGTGGGGATGGATCTGCCTCTTCCATTATTCTCGAAGTTTCACTCAAGTGTTTGCGATCTTTAGTGAGAGAACACAGCAATTACATCTCAACAAGGACTGGAGAAAATCCATTTGTCATGCAGAAAAACTCAACAATAGTGAATTTCATTTCAACCAGATCAATGAAATGCTATCCCAACTGCTTGCAAGTATTGTGGCCATTGTTATCGGCAGTTCCATAATAGCATTAACAGTAATAGGATTGGACCTATGGAAGTGCCACTTATAACCTCTGTGTCCTTGAAAAAGCCACTTCACTGTTCTAGGCCTTGTTTTCTTCTCTAAAACAAGAAGGATGGAATGAAATGATCTGCAAGGTCCCTTCCAGTTCTTAAGTACCGTGAGTATAATTTTACATTACAAATCACAATAGCATTTTATATTATACTGAAATGCCAACTTCACTTCGACCATTGTCAGAACTAGGAAAAACATTTTGTTCAACTTTTTTTTTAACCAAATATATTCAGGTCTTGCTGCTTCCCAGGAACAGAAGGAAGTGTTTTCCTACTGGGTACAGTGAGAAGATTATCTCATTGTTCTTCCTAGTTTGGAGATGTATTAACAGAACTTCTTTTTAAAGCCTAGTATATAATATTTGACATTGTGATCAGTCAGTCAGCAAGCATTTATTGAGCATCTACTATGTGTCAGGCATTATGCAAAATTTCTTACCCTCAAGGAGCTCATATTCTAACAAGGGTAGCAATGTGAAAATAACTAGGTACATTTAAGATATATCCAGCGTAGCCCAAAGGTCTTCTTCCAGAAGAAGATGAGATTTGGATTGAGTCTCTAAGAAAGCCAGGGAAACTAAGAGGAGAGGTGAGGAGGGAGAGCATTCCAGGCATGGGGACAGCCTTTGCAAAGGCACAAGGATAGGAAATGGGAGTGTCATGTGTGAGAAGAGCAAAGAAGGCCGATATAGCTAGATCTTAGAGTTCATGAAGGAGAGTAAAGTGTAGGAATACTGGAAAGGTTGGAAGGGGTCAGCTTGTGAATGTCAGAGGACTTTATATTTGACCCCAGAGGTAATAGGGAGCCACTGGGGTTTATTGAGTAGGGAACTGACATGGTTGGACCTGAGCTTTAGGAAAATCACTTTGGTACCTGAATGGAGGATTGGTTGGAGTGGAGAGAGACTTGAGGCAGGCTGCCCCACCAGCAACTATTGCAGTAATCTAGGCATGAGGTGATAAGGGCCTATGCCAGAGGGGTGGCACAATCAGAGGAGAAAAGGGGCTGTATTAAAGAGATGCTGTCACACTTTAGGTCCAAGATGTAGGAATGGAGTCCTTTGCCACAAATCTGGTCTTGACTCTGCAATGAGTCTGTTCCCTACAGGTTGGAAGGGCAGGGTGGGGAGCTAGTTTTTCCCTTTCTCTCCTTTCTTCTACTATGCATGGCTTAAGAGCATGACCCATTTTATCTCCAGGTTCTCAGACCAGAGTATTCTGGCAGTTGAGTCAATCTTTATAAAGTCCTCCATTCAGTGCCATCTACCCACTGGAAGATCAGGGCAAAAATCCCTCCTGTTACCCTCCCTTTCTTCTTTATTTTCCTAGCATTCTCCCCACAGCCCCTTCTCCTTTCTACCTTCTTTAGTCTCTCCCAATTACCACCTAACCTCTCACCTTGGAAGTATCCCTTGGGGATACACATCCTTTGTTTTTCCTCAGTTATTCAGATTGGAAAGGGGGAAGAAAGAGGCAAAGATTACATCACTATGATGTACCAGTTGGAAAATGAGAGTTAAGACTATCTGATACCTTCACTTTTATTCTCATGGGACTGAAGCAAGCTGGAGAATATTATGAAACTGGGCTTACTGGGTCCATTACAAATTTATGTAATATAATTTTAACCAGATCATTACTGCTGTAAGGAAATCCTTTTATACCTCTTTAACTCACTATCCCGCCCACCATAGCAGCTCTTCCAAACCTTTTCATCTCTTCCTAAATATCCCATGGCTCTCCCTTCCCCTACCCTTTTAGCTGAGAACTTTGCCTCATATTTTACTGGAAAAATGAGACCATTCACTGAGCTCCCTCTTCCTCCTCCTCCTCCTCCACTCCCACTACCCTGAGGCTTCTGCCACTTCCTTCTCCTTCAGACCTATCTCTCACATTAAAAAGTGACCTTGCCAAGGCAAAACCCTCCTCTTACACAAGTGATCACATTTCATCCCATCTTCTCCAGCAGATTTCCCCTGCCATTATGCCCACTCTGTCACTTATCTTCAATCTCTCCCTAATGGCACCTTTCTTCCGTCTACAAACATGCCTATGTCTCCCCCATCCTCAAAAAAACATCATTTGATCCTTGCATCCCTGCTAATTATAGGTCTCCTGTCTTTTGTGACTAAACTCCTTGAGAAGGTGGTTAACCAAGGTGGTGCCTTTACTTCCTTTCCTCTCACTCTCTTCTTAGTTCTCTACGGTCTGGCTTCCAAGCTCATAATTTCATCAAAACTGCTCTCACCAATGTTACCAATGAGCTCTGATCATCAAATCCTCCTTTTCTCAATCCTCATCCATCTCTGTAACTTTTGACATTGTTGATCACCTTCTTCTCCTTGATCCTCTCTTCTATGTAGGTTTTCGGGACATCACTCTCCCCTGGTTCTCCTACCTATCTGATTGTCCCTTCTTAGTCTTCTTTGCTGGATCTTCATCTGGGTCATTTGCACCAACTGTGGGACTCTGTCCTGGGCCCTCTTCTCTTCTCTCTCTATGCTGTTTCACTTCGTAATTGCATCAGCTCCCATCAGTTCAGCTATCATCACTATGCTGATGATTCTCAAATTTCATTCTCTAACCCTAACCTCTTTGCCGACCTCTAGTCTCTCATCTCCAGCTGCCTATTAGATGTCTCAAACCGGATGCCCTGTATACATCCTAAGCTCCATATATCCAAAGTTGAACTCATTATATTTTCCCAAAAAAATCTTTTCTTCTTAACTTTCCTATTATTGTCGAGGCTACTGCTATCCTTCCAGTCATCCAGGCTTATAACTAGGTGTTGTCTTTGCCTCCTCACTCTCTCATCCTCCTCTATACAGTCTGTCACCAAGACCTATCTATTTTACCTCCATAATGTCTCTTACAGATGCCCTCCTCTCTCCCTGTGACACTACCATCACCCTGGTGCAGACCCTCCTTACCTTACACCCAGACTAATGCAATAACCTACTGACAGGGCTGCCTGACTCAAGTCTCTTTCGACTCTAGCCCCTCCTCCAGTCAGCTGGCAAAGTGATCTCTCTAAAGCACCTCTCCCTACTCAGTCAACCACTGTGGCTCCCAAATCACCTCCAGAATCAAATATACAAGTCTCTATTTGGTGTTCAAAATCTTCCGTCTTCTTCCTCCCCAACACATACTCTTTGACACTGGCCTCCTGGCTGCTCCACAAATAAGACACTCTCCCAAGTCAGGACATGTTCACTGGCTACCCACCATACCTGGAATCATCTCCCTCCTTGTGTCTGCCTCTTGGTTTCCCTAACTTCCTTCAAGTTCCTGCTGAAATCCCACCTCCAAAGGAAGCCTTTCCTGACCCCTCTTAATTCTAGTGCCTTCTCTCCTTTGATTATCTCCAACTTATCTGGTCTAGATTTTGCTTTTACATAACTGTTTGCACATTGTCTCCCTCATTAGACTTGAAGGCAGGGACTATCTTTTGCCTTTCTCTGCATACTCAGCATTTAGTACAGTGCCTGGTAGGTGCTTAACATATATTTATTGATTGACTGACTGACAGAAGTATAAATAAAGGAAGCCAATAAATTAACATTCTGGCTTCTTCAGAACTTCAAAGGTTTGGCCAAGCAGCAAATTTTGATGTGACTTAGATAACGTGAAAGTGCTCAAGTTCCCCCAGGTTATTTGCACCAAGTGTAGGGAACTGTACATCTGAACTCTACTATTACTGTCTGAGTGGTTTGGGACAAATTATTTCCAATCTAATTGGAGAAGCATTTATTAAATGACAAGTACATATCAGGCATGGTGCTAGGTGCTGAAGATGCAAAAACAAAAAGAAACACAGTCTCTGCTCTCAAGAAGCTTATATTGCCCTGGGGGAGAGAGGGCAAGGCATGATATATCATGTAGAATGATATGTGATAATTTGAGGAGAGAGCCCCCAAAACTGAGGAGATCAGGAGAAGTTTCCTGTAGGATATAGAACATGAACTGAGTATCTAAGGAAGCGATTCTAAGAAGCAGAAGTAAGGAAAATGCCATTAGTCAGTGGTATCATCATAGAGTGCTGTGGTCTGTATGCTTTACCCATGGTGATATTAATCCATCAGTAAACATTAATTAAGGACCTACTATGTGCTAGGTACTAAGCACCAGGGATAAAAAAGGGGCAAAAGATAGTCCCTTCCCTCAAAGAGTTTACAATCTAATTTGGGAGAAAATATGCAAACAAATTAAGATACATATGTATGTGTATATATACATATATACACACACAGACATATATGTATATATGACATAGGAAACAATTATAGAGGGAAAGCACTGGAATTAAGAGGAGTTAGGAAAGGCTTCCTGTAGAAGGTGGGATTTTAGTTGAGAATTAGTTGAAGCCAGAGAGGACAGTAGTCAGAGCAAAGGAGGGAGAGCATTTCAAGCATGGGGGACAGACAGAGAAAAAGCCTGGAGCTGAGAAATGGAGTGTCTTGTTAATGGAACAACCAGAAAGTCAATGATAGTGTAGAAAAAGATTACACACCAAGATTAAATGTGTGTGAACTACTGAATCCTGAATAAAAGAATGAAGGTAAATCAATAGCACCATGTCACAAGTTTAGAACAGCCAAGATCATTTGTTGGGCAGATCAGCAGATAAATTATCAGAAGATAAGGAGACATCTTGTCCAGTAGGAGTCTGTCAGTTTAAACATGTACCCTAAGGAACTTCTAGGACGTCTGTCCTTTTTATGAAAAAAATGGTTGAAATACAGAGTGAAATCAATTTTTGGACATGGCCAATATGGGAATTTGTTTTGCCTAACCAGGCATATTTGTTACAAAGTGGTTTTTTTTTCTTTTCTTTTTTCTAAAGGGGAAGAGGGAGAGAAAAGAAATGCTTATTATTAAAAATAATAAAATAAAATAATTTTTAAGTGATGGGTGATATTACTATTTAGCAATATTGCTTCACAGATGTGTGTGAAAAGGTCCACAAGTGGCAGGGCCAAGATGGCAGATTAGGGGCAACTACCCAGCTGAATCCTCCCAACATTTTCCTCCAAACAACTTTAAAATAATCCCTCAAATCAAATTTTGGAGTAGCAGAACCAATAAGAAGTCAAGGTAAGATATTTTTCAGGCCTAAGAAAACTTAAGAGGTGGGCAAGAGAAATCTGTAACACCAGGATGGAGGTCTGGTGGAGCACTGTCTGGAGCTCACACATGCAGCAGGGGCAATAGTGAGATTTTGTACCTCTTTCTCCATTTAGCTAATTCTGCTTCTGAAGGCAATATTTTCTTGGCTCAGAGACAGTGAAGGGGTTGCACAACTACTCAGAAAGACTTTATGGAGGACCCTTTACTGTCACTGTATAGCTGGCACTAATTGGCAACTCTGCTGACCATAAATAGTCCTGGGTTGTGATTCCATGGCAGATAGGAGAACTAGTGCATGTAGCTGTAGGGGATCAGGGTCCCTTGCTGAATAAAGACCAGAGTGTAGACCAGGAGACCAGTGACTACACCTCTCCCAGGATCATACCACCTTGGAAGCACCAAAAACTTGAAGACCCCCAGAACTAGCTCTGAAAATAGCAGCACAAAAGGTCTGAAACTTAAGAAAGCGTCTCCATATCCCCAGGTGAGCAGAACCCAACTTTAACATAATGTTCAAAGTCAAGAAATAGGCCAGAAAAATTAGCAAACAACAACAACAACAAAAGACTTTGACCATAAAAAGCTACTGGAGTGTCAGGGAAGGCCAAGACACAAACTCAGAAGAATACAGCAATGTGGAAACAACTGCCAAAAACCCTCAAAGAAAAATGCTAATTGGACCTAAGCTCACCAAGAATTCCTGAAAGAATTAAAGAAAGAGATAAAAATGAGAGAGGGAAAATTGGGAAAAGAAATGAGAGTTATGCAAGAAAATTATGAAAAAAGAATTTACAGCTCGGTGAAAAAAAAGAGGCACAAAAAATACGATAAATAACGCCTTAAAAATCAGAATAAGTCAAATAGAAAAGGAGGTACAAAGATTCACTGGAGAAAAATTTAAAAAAAAGCAGAGTTCACCAAATGGAAAAAGAGGTACAAGATCTCACTGAAGAAAATAATTCCTTAAAATTGAGAAGTGGATAAGTGGAGGCTAATGATTCCATGATATATCAAGAATAAAATAAAGTCAAAAGAATGAAAAATAGAAGAAAATGTTAAATATCTCATTAAAAACTCATCTGGAAAATAGGTCAAAGAGAGGCAATTCAAGAATTATTAGACTACTTGAAAACCACGATCAAAGAAAGAACCTAGATATCTTATTTCTTTTTTTTTCCCTTTTTTTCAAATGCTTTATTAACTTCTGGTTTACTTCATTTGCACCAGATTTTGGGTTACAAATTTTCTCCTTGTTTTTCCCCTACCCACCTCCCCAAAATAACAGTCGCCCAGGATATCCCCTCCTCTTATTTCCCAATTACATGTAAAATAGTATTGATAATAGTATATATATTTATATATATATATATATTTTTTTTAAACATTTGGTTTTAAAATTTTGAATTTCAAATTCATTCCCTTCCTCCCTTGTCACCCACCCTTATTGGGAAGATAAGCAATTCAATATAGGTTGTACATGTGTAGCTAATGCAAAACATTACCATAGTAGATATATTGTAGAAGACTGATTATATTTCCCTCCCTCCTATCCCATCTCCCACTTGATCTGTTCTCTGCTTTGGTCCTGTCCCTTTTCAAAAGTGGGTGCTTCTAACTTCCCTCCCCCCCAGCCTGTCCTTCCTTCCATCATCCCCCCTCTCATCCCCTTCCCCCCTACTCTCCTATAGGGTGAGATACCCTATTTAGTGTGTATGTCATTCCTTCCCGAGCCAAATTCAGTGAGTATAAGGTTGACCCATTCCCTTACACCTTCCTGTTCTTCCCCTCCATTGTACCCATTTTCCCTTGTCTCTTCTATATGAGATAGTTTGCCCCATTCTGTCTCTCCCCATCTCCTCTCATTATATTCCTCTCTCACCTCTTAATTTCACCTTTTAAGTATCATCCCTTCCTCTTAAATTGGTCCTGTGCCCTCTATCTATGTATACCTGTAAACATATATGTATATATATATATATATATATACATTCACATATGCATTCATATGCCTATATACCCTCTGATAAAGACTATGTATATCTATCTTTTTTTTTTCTATTCCCTTCAACTATTTTCATACTAAGAAGTTTCATCAGTTACAATGATAATTTTTCCATGTAGGAATGTAAATAGTTCAACATTAATAAGTTCCTTATGATTTCTTTTCCCTGTTTACCTTCTCATGATTCTTGTATCTGAATGTCAAATTGTAATGGGAATGTAAATTTTTAAGATCTTCCCTGCCCCTAGGCTAAAGTGCACCTGGAGCCTGGGATGGGAGGCTTGTTTTTCAGTCGATACTTTTTGATTGGCCAGTGGGTCCAGAAGGTTGTTACATTCTCTGAAACTGTCTCATCTGATCAAATCACAGACTCTGGGAAGCCGTTGTTGAGAGCCCCCCGGCTTTGAAAAACCCAGATGTTGATTTCGTATGGATGTAATGGTTGTACAGTTTGGAAATCTGTCTGCTTGATCTGTTTCTCTGTCTTGATAATTCTGTCTGTATACTCTGAAGTTTGGGGTGCTGACCTTTTTCCCCTGAACTAGGTAAATGATATATGTTTGACTGATTAAAGTAAACTTGTTAACCCATTTTGAATTGCTTTCCTTTAACAAAGCAGATCTAAGAACCTGTGTTAGTGGCCACCCTGGGGAAGCTGGGGTGCTTGCTGCTACACAAATTTTCTATTCAACTCTTGTTTTTTCTTCAAGAATGCTTGAAAGTCCACTATTCCACTGAATGATCATATTTTCCCCTGAAACATGATACTCAGTTTTGCTGGGTAGGTGACTCTTGGTTTTAATCCCAGCTCCTTTGCTCTCTGGAATATCATATTCCAAGCCCTTGGATCCCTCAGTGTAGAAGCTGCCAGATCCTGGGTTATCCTGATTGTGTTTCCACAATATTCAAATTGTTTCTTCCTGGCTGCTTGTAATATTCTCTCCTTGATCTGGGAATTCTGGAACCTGGCTATAATATTCCTAGGAGTTTTCTTTTGGGGATCTTTTTCAGGAAGTGATCGGTGGATTCTTTCAACCTCTATTTTGCCCTCTGGTTCTAAAACATCAGGGCAGTTTTCTTTGAGAACTTCCTGGAGGATGATTTCTAGGTTCTTACTTTGGTCATGGCTTTCAGGTAGTCCAATAATTTTTAAATTGTCTCTCCTGGATCTATTTCCAGGTCAGTGGTTTTTCCCATGAAATATTTCACATTGCCTTCTATTTTTTTCATTTGTTTGGATCTGTTTAACAGCATCTTGATTTCTCATAAAATCACTAGCTTTCCTTTGCTCCATTGTAAATCTGAAGGAATGATTCTCCTCAGTGAGTGAGTAAGAATCCTTGAGATTCTTTTTCCATCTGGCAAATTTGGCTTTTTAAGGCATTCCTCTCCTCATTGCCTTTTTGAGCCTCTTTTGCCATTTGAGTTAGTCTGCTTTTTAAGGTGTTATTTTCCTCAGTCAGGCTGTTGACTCTCATTTCATAATTTTCTTGCATCATTCTCATTTCTCTTCCCAATTTTTCCTCCATTTCTCTTATCTGCTTCTTAAGGTCTTCTATGGTCTGTAGCCAGCTCGTATTTTCCTTTGAAGCTTTTGGTGCAGGAGTTCTGACTTCACTGTCTTCCTCCTGTTCCATGCTTTGATCCTTTTTGTCCCCAAAATGGGAGTCTAATGTTGGATTCCTGTTTGCTTTGCTTCCCTTGTTTACTCATGTTGCCACTCGGTATAATGTTGGATTCTTCTGTTTGTTTTGCTTCCTTTGTCCTGTCATGTTGCTACTCAATTACTTGACCCCTGGGCTTTTTGCCATAGTAGGACTCTGCCACCAGACAGGGGAACTCTGTCCCAAACGCTGGGGTTTTCTCAGCTGCTGAAGGTATTAGTTGGGTTCCCTCTCTGAAGCCTCCACACACTCTGGCAGGCTGGTCACACACCCCAGGACCTCCACCCTAGACCACAATACAGATCCAAGCAGGTTAAAGCAAGAGTGATTACCCCTCAGACTGGTCTCTTGGTTCCCCTATAGTCTGCAGACCAGGAGCCGAAGCTGCAATGTGTCACTGGCTGCACCAAGGTTTCTTAGTGGCTTCTTGCCCTGGGGGCAAAAGCCAACAGTCTCCCAACTACTGGTCCCAAAGTCCAGACTGCACTGACCTCTCACTTTGTCCTTCGCATCTATGTGTTGATAATTCTGGAAACGGCCACAGCTGCTGGTGGTCTGGAGCCTCTCCAGCTGGTGGTTGGTCAGGCCCACCCTGAAGCTAAAACCTCTGTCTCTCATGGGCCTGGGCTCGGCTCCCAGAGCACTGGGCTGGCTGATTCCTGCAGGCCTGCCGGGCTGTCCTCAGTGGGAGGTTAGCTTCTCTGTGTCATTTTGTGGGTTCTGTAGCTCCAAAGTTTATTCAGAGTCCCCTTTTACATGAATTGGCGATGGTGGAAACTGGAGCTGGGCGGAAGCCCTGTGTTTCTACTCTGCCATCTTGATCCTAGATATCTTATTTCAAAAAATGATAGAGGAAAACTTCCCTGATATCATAGAAGCAGAAGGTAAAATAGAAATTGAAAGAATCCGATGATCACCTCCTGAAAGAGACCCCAAAATGAAAATTCCCAGGGATATTATAGCCAAATTTCCAAACTCCTAGGTCAAAGAGAAAATAGTTCAAGCAGCTAGAAAGAAACAATTCAAATATTGTGGAACCATGGTCAGGATCATATAAGATTTAGTGACTTCCATGTTAAAGGAACAAAAAGCTTGGAATATGATATTCTGGAGACCAAGAAATTAGGATTACAACCAAGAATCACCTACCCAGAAAAATTGAGTATAATCCTTCATGGGAAAATGTATCTTTAATGAAACAGAAGACTTTCAAGCATTCCTTATGAAAATACCAAAGCTGAATAGAATATTTGACATCCAAACACAAGACTCAAGAGAAGCATAAAAAGGTAAACATGAAAGAGTACTCAGAAGGGTCTCAATAAAGTTAAACTGTTTGCATTCCCATATGGAAAGATGATACATATAATTCCTAAGAATTTTATCATTATTAGGGCAGTTAAAAGGAGTTTATATAAACAGAAGGCATGGTACAAGTCAATTATGTTGGAATGATCTCCAAAAAAAATAATGAAGGGAGGAGAAAGAGGAATGCACAGGGAGAAGGGAGATGTAGAATGGGGGAAATTTTCTCACATAAAAGAGGTATGTAAGGAAGAACTTTTATAGTGGAGGGGAAAATAAGGGTGGGAATAGCAGGCAGTACTTGAACCTCACTCTCATCAGAATCGGTTCAAAGACAGAGGAATATATACACAGTTGTGTGTAGAAATTTAACTTACCAAATAGAGAAATATGAGGGGAAGGAGATAAGAGAAAGGATGTGGGGATGATAACAGGGAGAGCAGATTAAGGGAGGCAGCAAGTAAAAGCAAAATAGACTTTTGAGGAGGGACAAGATAAAAAGAGAAAGAGGAAGAAACAGAAGATAATAGGATGGAGGGAAATACACAGTTAGTGATCAGAACTGTGAATGTGTATGGGATGAGCCCACCAATAAAACAGAAAGAGATAGTAGAATGAATTAGAAACTAGAATCCAACAATATGTTGTTTACAAGAGGCATACTTGAAACACACACAGAGTTAAAATAAAGGACTGGAGCAGAGTCTAATATGCTTCAGCTAAACTAAAAAAAAAAGGCAGTGGTAGTAATCATAGTCTCAGACAAAGAAAAAGCAAAAATAAGACGAATTAAAAGGGATAATCAGAGAAACTACATTTTGCTAAAAGGTACCAGGGACAATGAAGTAATATCAAAAAACTTTACAGCAAGTTTCTCTGATGAAGGCCTCTTTTCTGAAATATATACTGAGTATAGAACCGAGTCAAATTTATAAAAACAAGAGCTATTCCTCAGTTGATAAATTGTCCAAGAATATGAACAGGCAGTTTTCAGAAGAAAAAATCAAAACTGTCTATACTCATATGAAAAAATTCTCTAAGTCACTATTGTTTAGAGAAATGCAAATTAAAACAACTCTGTGTTACCCCTTCACACCTATCAGAAATGACAAATGCTGTAGGGGATGAGGAAAAAACAGGTATATTAGTGAATTATTGGTGGAGTTGTAAACTGGTCCAACCATTCTGGGAAACAATTTAGAACTATACCTAAAGGGCTATAAAGCTGTACATACTCTTTAACCCAGCAATACCAATATTAGGTCTGTATCCCAAAGAGATCAAAGAAAAAGGAAAAGGACCTATATGTACTAAAATATTTATAGCAGGGGCAGCTAGGTGGTGCAGTGAATAGAGCACCGGCCCTGGAATCAAGAGGACCTGAGTTCAAATGTGACTTCAGAGACTTAACACTTACTAGCCATGTGACCTTGGGCAAGTCACTTAACCCCAATTGCCCCTACAAAAAGCAAAAAAAAAGTTTAAAATATTTATAGCAGTTCTTTCTATGGCATCAAAGAATTGGAAATCATCAGTTGGGGAGTGGCTGAACTAGTTGTGGCATATGATTGTGTTGGACTACTATTGTGCTATAAGAAATGATGAGGGGGGTGATTCAGAGAAACCAGCAAGACCTATGTGAACTGATATAAAGTAAAGTGAGAAGTACTGGGAGATTATTGTGCACAGTAACAGCAATGTTGTAATGATGATCAACTGTGAAAGAAATCCAAAGGGTTCATGATGAAAAAATGCTATTCACCTCCAGAGAACTGATGAACTCTTGAGTGCAAATTGAAGTATAATTTTTTCATTTTCTTTATTTTTCTTGCTTTTTTGAAATATGGCTGATATGGAAATATGTTTTGCATGATTTCACATGTATAATTGATATCATAATGCTTGTCATTTCAGTGGGTATGGGAGAAGGGTGGGAGAGAAGGAGAGAATTTGGAACTCAAAATTTTTTTAAGTTTAAAATTAATAAATCATATATATTTTTTAATTTTTAAAATGAGAAAAAAGATAAAGGGTCCATAAGTACCAAAGGTGCAAATGCATATTTAGGCATAGGACATCCTTTGTTCCATCGTACAGAAAATGCAAAAACACATAAAAGTACTCATAATAGCCCAGAGACAATGAAATCAAATGCATAGACTTGCATTTCTCTCTGATAATCACTTTTCCCAGCAATACATTCATTCTTCCAAAGTCAAGAGTGCTTCTCTGTGATTTGGACTCTCCTCAGATGGGAACTGTACTTGAGGTTACAATTCAGGCAACACACAACATTCCAGTGACTTATTCACTTTCTTTTACTTACAAAGTTTTATTGACGCTCCTTGTCATCCTATCAAAGTTATTTCTGGAGTGGGGAAGGGAACAACCCATTCCCTCCCCCCAGATTTAACCCTCCCTTGCATAAAACACAGTTACCACATCTGATAATGTATATAGCATTCTGACCTTGTCATCCCCTGACATTGGCTACTCAGTCTTCTAGGAGGTTAAACCATTCAGTTCATCTTGGGGGGCAAGCCCAGACACTAAGGCATGTCTTCTAGGATGCACCAAGGGACATGCCAATAATCTCCATAGGAAGAAGCATTCAGTGTCCAGAATGAAGGGTTGCCTTTCCTTCATGCTTATCCAAATTCAGTACCTAGTTTGATCAGCCCCTTATGTGTTTGGGTTAGGAATACTTCTTGAGGTACGTGGGATACTGAGAAGTATGACCATAATGAGAAGAATGACAAGAAGCCATTCAGCATTTATTTTCCTTCTTTTTTCTCTTCTAAAAAGAATAATCTTTGAACAGAAGACAGAAGAATTAGAATGGCTAACAGAGAGGTGATACCAATGATTAGTAAGGAAACAGTAAGAAAGTACTTTGCTGCCCTTGATGATGCATATAAGCACATGTGATTGCTAAGGCCATCAGTGATCTTTGAAAAGCCATTGAGAACATAAGAGGCACCCCAGGATCATGTTTAAGAGAGGGTTTGAATTCAGGCCATATGAGTATCAGCTGAAAGAATATGTTCAACCTATAACAGAGAAGATCTGCAAGGAGGTGGCAGGAGAGGGGAGAGCTGGGAAACATGGTAGCTGTCTGCAAATATCTACTGGGTTGTCACATGGGAGAGGGATTAGACTTGTTCTGCTTAACCCAAGGGGGCAGAACCAGGAACAATGGGTAGAAGTTGAAAAAAAGGATGTGTGGCCTCTTGGGAGGTAGTAAGCTCCCTGTCAATATAGGTCTTCAGGCAGGGGCTAAATGATGACATATTGGTGATGTTGTAGAGTGAATTCTTAAGGTGCAGAGTTGGACTAGTTGACCCTCTGTGTCCCTTTCCAGTTCTAAAATGACGTGATGCTGTGATTGGAATATGAAGAAGGAATATTTTCCCGATTTTCCATGAAAGGGAAGAGAATGTTCTCTGCAAGTAACAGAATGGTAAGTTTGATCTCTATTCCTATCAAAGATCTACGACGTATTATTAGAGGGATGGTTACTGAAGATCCAATGACTTAACATATATGCCAAGTGCTTTGAAAACAAAGTGCTACATAAGCATGAACTTTTGCCACTTTTACTATTATCTAGAAAAGAAAATGTTGATCAGAAAGAACAAGCACAGCTTCACCAAGAGCAGATCAGGCTAAACTGAGTTTATCTCTTTTTATGAGTGGGTCACTAGACTGATCAAGGAAATGCCACATGTATAGATTTTTAGTTTTTTTTTTAGCAAATCATTTAACAAAATTCCTCTTGTTATTCCTGAAGAAAAGATGGAGTACCAAAATGCCATGGGCTGTTAAGGGTGGGGAACCTGTGGCCTCAAGACCACATGTGGCTCTCTAAGTCCTCAAGTGCAGTCCTTTGACTGAATCCAAGTGGGCCACACTTGAAGACCTAGAGGGCCACATATGGCCTTGAGTCTACAAGTTCCCTATCCCTGGCTAGATGATAATACAGTTCAGTAGACTCAGGATGGGTTGAATATCTGGACTCAAAGAATAGGCATTGAATAATTTCATCTCCTCTTGGACAGGAATCCCAGAAATCTGTGCTGTTTGACAGTTTTATCAATAATTTGAATGACAGCATAGACTCCATGTTGATTCAATTTGCAGATGATGCCAGTCTGGGAGGGATAGCTTACATGCTTGGTGACAGAGTCAAGATCTTGACTAGACAGAACATTGGGATGAATTAAATATAATGAATGGCTTGGAAGGTGGTGGGGGAGCAAATATACCACAGCCACTGTAATCAGGACTGGATGGAAAATTTGGTAAGGTTATGAATTTCAAAGGAGGAGAGGTTAACCAAAAAGGCCAATATAATTTGATTTTAATCTTCAATCAAAGACACAGTGTTCAGAACTAGGAAAGTGCCAATCCCATGGAAATCTGCACTGATCAGAGAACATCTGGAATAATGATTTCCTTTCTGGAGGCCACCTTTCAGGAAGGACACTGATAAAATGGGAGAATAGCTGGGGGGGGAGGAATTCCAACAGTATGAAGATCAAATGAAGAAACCAAGGATATTTAATCTAAGGAAGAAAAAATATAGGGAAGAAGAGAATTGTCTGAAAGTATTGAGAGTCCTGCATGTGGAAAGTGACTTCAAATGAGGGAGAATTCATTATCTAACAAGTAAAATGTTTTCCATTTATATAGCAGTAACTATTTTTTAATTAATTAATTTTCTTATTTATTTATTTTTAGTTTTTGACATCCACTTTTATAATATGTATATATGTGAGTTCTAAATTTTCCCCCTCCTTGTCCCTCCTCCCCAAGACAGCATGCAATCTAATATAAGCTATACATCATATTAAACATATTTCACATTAGTCATGTTGTGAAAGAATAATCAGAACAAAAAGGGAAAATTATGAGAAAGAAAAAAAAGAGAGAGAAAATAGCATGCTTCGATCTGCATTCAGAAGCCATAGTTCTTTTTCTGGATGTGGATATCATTTTCCATCATGAGTCTTTTGGAATAGTCTTAGATTGCTCAGAGAAGCTAAGTCTATCAAAGTTGGTCATCACACAATGTTGCTGTTATTGTGTACCGTGTTTTCTTGGTTCTGCTTACTTCACTCAGCATCAGTTCATGTAAGTCTTTGCAGGTTTTTCTGAAATCCACCCACTTATAATTTCTTATGGAACAGTAGTCATATACCATAGTCATTTACCACAACCTGTTCAGCCATTACCCAATTGATGGGCATCCCCTCAATTTCCAATTCTTGGCTACCACTGAAAGAGCTATAGCAGTAACTATTAGGGAGCTTTTCTGCCCATGGGCAGTTAGGTGGCACAGTGGAAAAAGCAGCTGGATCAAAGACTCAAGAAGTCTAGAATTCAAATCCAGCTTCTGACACTTCCTAGCTGTGTGACCCTGGGCAAGTTACTTCACCTCTGTCTGCCTCAGTTCCCATATCTGTAAAATGGGGATAATAACAGCATCTATTTCCCAGGGTTGTTGTCAGGATCAAATGAGATAATAATTGTGAGGCGTTTATCACAGTGCCTGGAACATAGTAAGTGTTATATTAGCTATTATTTTTATTAAACCTAAATTTGTTTTTTTTAGCAGTTTCTACTCATTGTTACTGGTTCTGACCTCTGAGGTCAAGCAGAACAAACCTAACACCTCTTCTATAGCTTCCTCACCAAACCTCTCAGAACTCCCACCAGAGACCATACCTTGTAGGTCATTCTACCCCAACCTCATTCCCATTTCCAACTTAGTGACTGCCTCTCCCAGAGCAGGATTTCTGGAAAGCCCAGAGCCATGCTTCACTTTATCCAGGCCTCACTAGCCACCTCCTCCACAGTTTCCCTTCCCCTGCTACTTCTAGAACTATAAACCAGGAGTAAGTCAATTCTGCCATTGTTCCTAGAGAGAGTAACCTCACTTACCATTCCCGTACCTTCTGGACCACAATACTCTTCCCTAGCCACCACTAGGCTATGTGTTTTGCTCCCATCATTGGAATGTAAACTCTGAGCTCAGTGGTGCGTGTCTGTAATCTCTGCTACTAGGGAAACTGAGGCTGTTGCATCTTCTGTGCTCAAGCGTTGTGAGACACAGATAGCTAAGCCCATCAGGCGTCTGTACTAAGTTCAGTATTACTTTGATGAACCACTGGGAGCCTAGGCCACCAGAGTGCTTTAGGAGGTCAGAAACAGAGCAAGTCAAAGAATGAGACAGAGCCAGGAGTAGTGTCTGCACTTCCAGATTGGAATAGGGACCCCCAGTGGTTTAAAAAAAAAGGAATGTAAACTCCTTGAGGGCAGGGATTGCCTTTGCTTATATTTGTATCTTTAGCCTTACCATTGTACTTGGCCCACGGTAAGAACTTAATAAATGCTTTTTCATTCATTCATTCCACAGTTCTCTTTGTTGGCCCCAGAGGGCAGAACTAGGTAGAAAGGGTAGAAATTACAAAGAAAAACTGCACATTTAGGCTTGGTGTCAGAAAAACAATCTCCCTAATAATTAGGAAATTCACAAAGTAGACTGGGTTGCTTCAGGCAGTAGTAACTCCCTCTTCAACAAAAGTCTCCAAGCAAAGGCTAGATGCCCCCTTGTCTGGGATATTTGCAGGGGCCATTCTTAGTTAGGAAAAGGTCTGCCTTATGGGTGGGGAACCTGTGGCCCTGAGGCTACATGACCTTCTAGGTCCTCAAGTAAAGCCTTTGACTGAATCCAGACTTCATAGAACAATTCCCCTTAATAAAAAATTTGTTTTGTAAAACTTGGACTCAGTCAAAAAGAAGGCCACAAGTTCCCTACTCCTGGACTAGATGGTCTCTGAGGTTTCTTTTTGACTAGATGGCCTCTGAGATTTCTTCTAACACTGAAATTTGGGATGCTGGGAATTATCATGACCTGAAGTAATTTAGGAATTTTAGAGGCTAGATCTGGCAAGTGATGAAAAATTGTCAACCCATGATACTGTCAGGGTAAGCCTCATAAGCAAAAGCAATGTTTCTATGCTTTTAGCTTTGGATGTCTGAGCCAAAAATGAACCCAGCTGCCTGCTTTTCCCACCTCTTTACATTTATACAGGCTGCTCCCCTGCCAGGGATGTCCTCTTCTCTCACCTATTGCTACCTCTTAAATTCTTTATCTTCCTTTGAAAAATTTCTCAGATATCCTCAAGGCCTTTCCTGATCCACCACTGGATGATGCTATTTGGATTTTTAAAAATATACTTTCTGGGGCGCCTAGGTGCACAGTGAATAGAGCGCCAACCCTGGAGTCAGGAGGACCTGAGTTCAAATGCGGCCTCAGACACTTAACACAAAAACTACCCGTGACCTTGGGCAAGTCACTTAACCCCAATTGCCCTACCTTCCCCCTTCCAAAAAGCAAAAAATAAAATAAAACAAAATATATTTTCTGTTGGACTTCCTTGTGTGGTTGTTGTTTTTCCCCAATGGAATGTGGGCTCCTTGAGGGCAGAAACTGTTTCACTTTTGTCCTTATATCTCAAGTGTACACAGTACAGTGTCTTGCATATAGTAGGTGCTTGGCAAATGTTTCAATGTTCAAGAAAATCATACCCAGATGACTTGGATGAATGACTGAAATTCAAATGAGATTGTAAGCATGGGAGCTGGTGACAGCATGAGGGTCATGAATGTTAAGATGAAAGGGACCTTTGAGGTTATCTAGTCTAGTCCCTCATTTTGCAGATGTGAAAACTGAGACCTAGAGCATCAAGCTCCTCTTTGGATGTGGCCATAGTCACCCCTGTCTCTTCCCTCTCCTATATGAAATCTTTTACTAAGTCCCATGATTTGCTCCTTCAGTGCATCTCTCCGCTTTTCCCCTAAGGTCTCATTCATCCTGTCACCAGCCTAGTTAGTTGCAGATGCCCTATCCTGTAGGCATCAGAGACTATGGTGACCCCCAGAGAGGATATATGGGCCATCTGTGATATGAAGGCAGCAGGGTCCCTGACACAGAGAAGCACAGCTGAGATTCTGGGATTTCCTCCAGACAGTGTACCATTAGTGGAAGTCATTTACAAAGCTTTGAGCCAACTCTCCTTACCACTTTCGAACATGGAAGAGTAGAGGTAAGCCCAGCTGCAGGATGCAGTTCTATGTTGAATAATAAATGGTTGGTGAATGGATGAATGAATAAGCAGTAATATTGGCTAAGGGGGAACAGAATAATACTAAGGAAATCAAGCTTAGTTCCCCTGAAGGCAAACCACAGTTTCAAGAATGATAGGAGTTGAAACTCCATCATGAGAAAATCTTACTGAATGCATAAGAAGGTAATGAAATGCTATGCAAAGCATATGGACTCATGACTGTGAAAGCCCTCTGTGATGATTTTGGACACCTGAACCAAGAGACAACTCTGCATCTGTTGTAAAATAGATTCTACTGGCCTTGAATAACAGGAAATGTATACATGAAATGCGAGACCTGTGCCCAGAGGATTTTCAAGACAAGTGCTGCCAACACAAACTGTTTACCCAAATAACAAGAGTAGCAAAGCTTTGGAGCTCTGAGTAAACTTGTAGATTTCTTGACTTCTTAAAAAATATTTATTTTTATTCTGAACTTAACAAATACAAATTAAAATGGGCATTTCCATTTCCATAGTAGAACAGAAAAGAAGGATTGTATATGAAATCTCATGCCTCTGAAATGTACAATTTACTTTTCTTTATAATAAAGTCAACCTGCAATATTCAGAACTGTCCTGCTTGTCTGTCCTTTTTTTCTGGCCTTCCTTCTGTTTTTTCTTTGTTTTTAAAAAAAAGATGTTCCAATGACCCTTCTTTTCTTTTTTCTACCCCATCCACACTCCCAACCCAACCCCAAATTGGGGGGTACGGAAGGAAAAACAAAACTTTTGTAGGAAATCCAAATAGTCAAGCAAAACAAGTTCCCATTTTGACTGTACTTGTCATGTTCTATTTTTTGTTTTTGTTTTCTCTCTTTTTTATTTTTTAGTTTACATCATTCATTTGCACAAGACTTTGACTTAAAAATTTTCTCCCCATTTTTCCCTACCCACCACCCCACAACAGCAATCCCACTGAATATCCCCTCCTCCAATCTGCTCTCTCCCATATCTTCCCCCATACCCCTTCTGATTTTCCAGTAGGGCATGGTGGATCTCTACGCCCCAGTGCCTGTATATTTTATTTCCCAGTTGCATGTAAAGTTATAGTAATAATAGGGCATATATATATATGTATATTTAAACATTTGATTTTAAAACTTGGAATTCCAGATTCTTTCCCTTCTGCCCTTCCCAACCTTACTGGGAAGATAAATAATTCAATATAGGTTATACATATATAGCTAAGCAAAACATTTCCACAGTGGATATATTGTGAAAGACTGACTATATTTCCCTCCATCCTATCCCACCCCCCACTTGTTTTATTCTCTACTTTGATCCTGTCCCTTTTCAAAAGTGGGTGCTTCCATCTTCCCTCCCCACCCCAGCCTGCCCTCCCTTCCATTATTCTCCCTCTCATCCCCTTCCCCTCTACTATCCTGTATGGCAAGATACCCTATTTAGTGTGTATTTCATTCCCTCTCTAAGCCAAATTCAATAAGAATAAAGTTGACTCATTCTCTTTTGCCTTCCTGTTCTTTCCCTCCATTGTAACAATTTCCCCTTGCCTCTTCTATATAAGATAATTTACCCCATTCTGTCTCTCCCAATCTCCTCTCATTATATTCCTCTCTTACCTCTTAATTTCACCTTTTAAGTATCATCCCTTCCTATTCAATTGGTCCTGTGCCCCCTGTCTATGTATACATGTACACACACACACACATATATATATATATACACTCACACATGTATTCATATGCCTATATACCCTCCTATATAGACATATATGTATATATAAAATATATATATATATATATATATATATATATATATATATATATACATTTCTATTCCCTTCAACTATTCTCATACTGAGAAAAGTTTCATAAGTTGCAATTATCGTTTTTCCATGTAGGAATATAAGTAGATCAACTTTGATAAGATCCTTATGATTTCTTTTCCCTGTTTACCTTCTCATGCTTTTCTTGCTTCATGTATCTGAATGTTAAATTTTCTATTCAACTCTGTTTTTTCATCAAGAATGCTTGAAAGTCCTCTATTCCACTGAATGACAATATTTTCCCCTGAACAATGATACTCAGTTTTGCTGGGTAGGTAATTCTTGGTTTTAATCCCAGATCCTTTGCCCTCCAGAATATTATATTCCAAGCCCTTCAATCCCTCAGTGTAGAAGCTGCCAGATCCTGGGTTATCCTGATTGTTTCTTCCTGGCTGCTTGTAATATTTTATCCTTGATCTGGGAACTCTGTAACCTGGCTCTAATATTTCTAGGAGTTTTTTGGGGGGGATCTTTTTCAGGAGGTGATTGGTGGACTCTTTCAACCTCTATTTTGCCCTCTGGTTCTAAAATATCAGGGCAATTTTCCTTGAGAATTTCTTGAAGGATGATTTCTAGGTTCTTGTCTTGATCATGACTTTCATGTAGTCCAATAATTTTTAAATTATCTCTCCTAGATCTATTTTCTAGGTCAGTGGTTTTCCCAATGAGATATTTCACATTGCCTTCTATTTTTTCATTTGTTTGGATCTGTTTAATAATATCTTGATTTCTCATAAAGTCACTAGCTTCCATATGCTCCAATCTAATTCTGAAGGAATGATTTTCTTCAGTGAGCTTTTGAGATTCTTTTTCCATCTGGCAAATTTGGCTTTTTAAGGCATTCTCCTAATTGCCTTTTTGAGCCTCTTTTGCCATCTGAGTCTATTTTTCAAGGTGTTATATTCTTCAGTCAGGTTGTTGACTCTCATTTCATAATTTTCTTGCATCATTCTCATTTCTCTTCCCAATTTTTCCTCCTCTTCTCTTATTGGTTTTCAAAATCCTTTGTAAGCTCCTCTGTGGCCTGTAACCAGCTCATATTTTTCTTACAAGCTTTTGGTGAAGTAGTTCTTACTTAGTTGTCTTCCTCCTGTTCCATGCTTTGATCCTTTTTTTCCCCCAAAATAGGAGTCTAATGTAGGATTGCTCTGTTTGCTTTGCTTTCTTTGCTTGCTCATGTTGACAATCAGTTACTTGAGTTTTAAGCCTTTTGCCCCAGTAGAACTCTGTTTCCAGAGAGGAGAACTTTGTCCCAAATGCCCGGGGTTTTCACAGCTGCTGGAGCTATTAGTTGAGTACCCTCTCTGAAGTCTCAACATGCTCTGGCAAACTGGTCACATACCCCAGGACTTCCACCCTAGACAGCAATCCAGATCCAAGCAGGTTAGAGCAAGAGTGATTACCCCTCAGACTGGTTGCTTGGTCCCCTTATAATCTGCAGGCCAGGAGCTTTGAAGCAGCATGGCCCTGGAGCCTCAGCTGCTTGTCATCACAGGGGCAAAAGCTGGAATGCACTCCTGAAATCCCTGTTTCCACAAAATCTAAACTGACTTCTCACTTTGTCTTTGGCATCTATGGGTTGATAATTCTGGAAAACATCACAGCTGCAGGTGATCTGAAAGTCCCTCCAGCTGGTGGCTGGTCAGGCTACCCTGAGGCTAAAACCTCTGGTTCTCGAGGGGCTGGGCTCGGCTCCCAGAGTGCTGTTCTGGCCCCTTCCTGCTGGCCTTTTGGGCTGTCTTCAGCAGGAGGTTAGCTTCTCTCTGTCATTTTGTGGGTTCTGTAGCTCCAAAGTTTGTCTAGAGTCATTTTTTACATGAATTGGAGGAGGTAGAAGCCAGAGCCGTATGGAAGTCCTGTTTCTACTCCGCCATCTTGACTCCATCCCCATGTATGTCATATTCTACATTGTAAGTCAATCATCTCTCTTTCAAAAGGTAGGTAGCATGGTTTCCTATCAGTCTTCTGGAACTGTTTCATTATTGCATCTATCAGAGTTTTTAATGGTTTCAAAGTAGTTTTCTCCATAATGTTGTTGTTATTGTATAAATTTTTCTCCTGATTCTGCTCACTTTACTCTACTAATTTATATCATTCTTCCCAGGTTTCTCTGAATTCATCCATTTTGCTATTTCTTATGGCACAGTGTTATTGATATTCAATTGTATCTGACTCTTTGTGACCCCATTATGGGGTTTTCTTGGCAAAGATAGTTCAGTGGTTTGCCATTTCCTTCTCCAGTACATTAAGGCAAATGGAGGTCAAGCAACTTTCCCAGAGTCACACAGCTAGTAAGTGTCTGCGGCCGGATTTGAGCTCAGGTCTCCGTGACTTCAGGCCCAGGGCTCTATCCACTGAGCCACCTAGCTGCCTCCTATGGCACAATAGTATTCCATTATTTTCATATAACATAATTTGTTCAATTATTCCTCAATAAATGAATATCTCCTTTTTTGCCACCAGAAAAAGAGCTACAATAATTATTTTTGATCATATGAGTAATTTCCCTCCTTTTATCTCATTGAAGTACTGGTCTAGTAATGGAATTGCTAGGTCAAAGGTTATGCATAATTTAGTGGCTTGTCATAGTCAAGGTTTTTTTGAGTCAGCATTCTTGACTCCCTTGATTTCTTCCTTCCATATGACCAGAGTGGCCCCAGCTTCTCTGATGCAACTTCCTGGCTGGGGCAGGGGCAAGGGAGGTGCATAAAAGGTCCACCTGCTCCACCCACAGTACATCCATTGTCATCTTATCTTTGCCAGTCTGATAGATGTCTTGTGGAACTTGCATTTGTCTCACTATTAATAATTTGGAATACTTTTTCATATTTATTGATTAATTGAATTTCTTCCTTTGAAAACTGCCTGTTCACATCCTTTGACCATTTATCTATTTGGGGAATGGCTCTTGTTCTTACAAATTTGAATCAGTTCTTTAGGTATCTTGGATATTAGACCTTTATCAGACATAGTTCCTGTAAAAGTTTTTTTTTTCCTCAGCTATTTGTTTCCCTTACAATTTTAACTCCATTGTTTTTGTTGTGCAAGAACTTTTAAACTATATACAATCAAATTTGTCCATTTCTCCTTTGGTGATCCTCTCTGTCTCTTGTTTGATTATGAACTCTTCCCCTATCCATAGATCTAAAAGGTAATTTCTTCCTTGCTCTTCTAATTTGTTTATGATGTCATTCTCCATGACTAAGTCATATATCCGTTTGGAGCTTATCTGGATATAGACTATAAGCTGTATACCAAGGTCCATATCTAATTTCTGCCAGACTGCTCTGTGGTTCATTGTGCAGCTTTTGTTGAACAGCAAGACCTTCCTATAATAGCTGGGTTCCTTGGGCTTATAAAAAAATGCTACAATGTTCCTTTGCTTCTGTATGTTGTATACCTAATCTGTTCCAGTGAGTGACTTCCCTAATTTTTCAACCAGTACCAAATCTTAGCTCCTTTCATCAAGTCTATTTTTACTGTAGCCTTATCTAAAATCATGCATATTACCCTTGCTTTTTTTAGTTCACTTGAAGAATAGATTATACTTTTTTTAGTTCACTTGAAGTGTAATAGATTCTACAGTTA
The DNA here is from genome assembly GCF_028583685.1 of Petaurus breviceps papuanus. NCBI lineage: Eukaryota > Metazoa > Chordata > Mammalia > Diprotodontia > Petauridae > Petaurus > Petaurus breviceps. Next base: position 11,751,371 of record NW_027187369.1, read on the forward strand.
TTTTAACTATGTAAACCTCAATATTTCATATATGTTTCTTGTAAACAACATATTGTTAGATTCTGCTTTCTAATCCATTCTGCTGTTTTCTTTGGTTTTATGGATGAATTAATTCAATTTTAATTCACATTTAATTGCATATTTACCTTTATTCTATCTTCCTGTACTGTTTCTTCTCTTTATCCTCATCTTCTTTGCAAAGATGAAGATGGAAAGAAGAGATTGCCTAACACCTGTGCTCTACAAATGACATGATCTGTTTCTATTCCTCTGTCTTTTTTCTCTTCTTGCCATATCCTGATCACGAATTTTTATTCTTTCTTCCTTTCCTTTTAATTCCTCATTCATGCTCCCCTCTTTGATCTTGGGGTTTATTTCACCGATGATCACTCTCTCTTTCTCCTTAAATCCCACTCTCCCTGTTCTCACCTTTTTTCCTTGTTAAATTTAATGTATTTCTTTTTTTAATTAAATTTCATGTTTATTTTTAGTTTACATCATTCATTTCCACAAGATTTTGAGTTACAAATTTTTTCCCTGTCTTTCCCTTACCTACCACCCCAAAACAGCGATTCCACTGAATACCCCCTCCCCCAATCTGCTCTCTCCTATATACTCCCCAATCTCCTCTCTGACTTTCCAGTAGGGCAAGATGGATATCTATACCCCAGTGCCTGTAGATCTTATTCCCCAGTTGCATGTAAAAAATAATATTTTAAAAATATTTGATTTTAAAACTTTGAATTCCAGATTCCCTCATCACCCACACTTACTGGGAAGATAAGCAATTCAATATAGGTTGCACATGTGTAGCTAAGCAAAACATTTCCATAGTGGATATATTGTGAAAGATTGAGTATATTTCCCTCCATCCTATCCTATCCCCGACTTGTTCTATTCTCTACTTTGATCCTGTCCCTTTTCAAAAGTGGGTGCTTCCAACTTCCCTCCTCCCCAACCTGTCCTCCCCTCCATTATCCCCCCCTCTCTTCTCCTTCCCCCCTACTGTCCTGTAGGATGAGATGCCCTATTTAGTGTATGTCATTCCCTCCCTAAGTCAAATTCAATGAGAGTAAGGTTGACTCATTCCCTTTTGCCTTCCTGTTCTTCCCCTCCATTGTACCCATTTCCCCTTGCCTCTTCTATATGAGATAGTTTGCCCCATTCTGTCTCTCACCATCTCCTCTCATTATAAACCTCTCTCACCTCTCAATTTCACCTTTTAATTATCATCCCTTCCTATTCAACTGGTCCTGTGCCCTCTGTCTACATATACCTGTACACATATATACACACACTCACATATGTATTCATATGCCCATATACCCTCCTATATAGACATATATATATATATATATATATATATATATATACATTTCTATTCCCTTCAACTATTCTCATACTGAGAAAAGTTTCATAAGTTACAATTATGATTTTTTCCACGTAGAAATATAAGTAGTTCAACTTTGATAAGTTCCTTATGATTTCTTTTCCCTGTTTACCTTCTCATGTTTCTTTTGCTTCTTGTATCTGAATGTCAAATTTTCTATTCAACTCTGGTTTTTTCAGCAAGAATGCTTGAAAGTCCTCTTTCCACTGAATGACCATATTTTCCCCTGAAATATGATACTCAGTCTTGCTGGGTAAGTGATTTTTGGTTTTAATCCTAGCTCCTTTGCCCTCCAGAATATCATATTCCAAGCCCTTGGATCCCTCAGTGTAGAAGCTGCCAGATCCTGTGTTATCCTGATTGTGTTTCCACAATATTCAAATTGTTTCTTCCTGGCTGCTTGTAATATTTTCTCCTTGATCTGGGAACTCTGAAACCTGGCTTTAGTATTTCTAGGAGTTTTATTTTTGGGATCTTTTTCAGGAGGTGATCAGTGGATTCTTTCAACCTCTGTTTTGCCTTCTGGTTCTAAAACATCAGGGAAATTTTCCTTGAGAATTCCTTGAAGGATGATTTCTAGGCTCTTTTTTTGATCATGACTTTCAGATAGTCCAATAATTTTTAAATTATCTCTCCTGGATCTATTTTCAAGGTCAGTGGTTTTCCCAATGAGATATCTCACATTGCCTTCTATTTTTTCATTTGTTAGGATCAGTTTAATAGTATCTTGATTTCTCGTAAAGTCATTAGCTTCCATTTGTTTTAATCTAATTCTGAAGGAATAATTCTCTTCAGTGAGCTTTTGAAATTCTTTTTCTATCTGGCAAATTCAGCTTTTTAAGGAATTCTTCTCCTCATTGGCTTTTTGGGCCTCTTTTGCCATTTGAATTATTCTATTTTTTAAGGTGTTACTTTCTACAGTCAGATTGTTGACTCTCTTTTCATGATTTCCTTGCATTGTTCACGTTTCTCTTCCCATTTTTTCCTTCACTTCTCTTATTTGGTTTTCAAATCCTTCTTGAGTTCCTCTATGGTCTGTAACCAATTCATATTTTTCTTGGAAGCTTTTGGTGCAGGAGTTCTGACTTAGTTGTCTTCCTCCTGTTCCATGCTTTCATCCTTTTTGTCCCCAAAATAGCTATCTAAGGTTTGACTGCTGTGATTGATTTGCTTCCTTTGCTTGCTCATGTTGCCACTCAGTTACTTGACTTTTGAGCTTTTTGTCACAGTAAAACTATATTTCCAGTGAGGAGAGCTTTGTCCCAAATGCCTGGGGTTTTCACAGCTGTTGGAGCTATTTGTTGGGTGCCATCTCTGAAGCCTCCATATGCTCTGGCTCACTGGTCACCCACCCCAGGACCTCCACCCTAGATAGAAATCCAGATCTAAGCAGGTTAAATCAAGAGCAATTACCCCTCAGACTGGTTGCTTGGTTCCCCTACAATCTATAGGCCAGGAACTGAAGCAGCCACACAGCAGCGGCTACATGGCTGCTGCACCTCAGCTGCTTTTTCCTCCGGGGGTCAGAGGCCAGACTGCACTCCTGGACCCTCTGTTCCCAAAGTCCACTGACCTCTCACTTTGTCTTTGGCATTTATGGGTTGATAAGTCTGGAAACCACCACAGCTGCTGGTGATCCACTCTCCCAAAGTCCCTCCAGACCAATTTCAATATATTTCTATAACATGATCTTTGCATTTTTGTATTTGTGCATTCTATATTCCTTTGTCCAATTCCTATGAGAATGAGGTCCATGTGATGCTAGCCCCCCTTTCCACCCTTTTGCATACTCTTTATCTCTTGTATTCCTATATGTGAGATAGTGATTTGCCTCCCTTTCTTCCTTTCTTCACCAGTATAGTCCTTTATACCTCCCACATACTTTCCTAATACCATCAAAACAGAACAAAACCACCCCCCAAACATCTGCCTATCCTGTTTAACTTTCTTTATAACCCTTTAAGTCATTAGAGTTCTGAGAAGACACTTCTTTCTTTTCCCTATCTGCAGGTAAACAATTTGTCATCAGCGAGTACCTTCCAACAATTGTACACCTTTCTCTAAGTTTCTCTTATCTCCAGAATTTCCATTTCAAAGTGTCTCCTAGGTTCTTTTCATTAAGAATGCCTGAGAGTCCTCTATTTCATTAAAGATCAATTTCTGCCGCCCCCCCCCAGGATTATACTTAATTTTTCTGGGTAGGTTATTCTTGGTTGTAAGCTGTTATCTTTTGCTTCTTGAAATATCATATTCCAAGATCTCTTCTCTTTTTTATTGGTAGTATCCAAATCTTATATGATTTTGACTGTGGCTCCTCAGTACTTGTACCATTTCTTTTTGAGTGCTTGGAGCATTTTTCCTTTGATCCAAAAGCTCTGGATATGGGCCATGACGTTCCTAGGACTTTTCGGTTTGGGGTTTCTTTTAGAAGGAGTTCAGTAGATTCTATTTTTACTTTGTCCCCTAATTATAAGATATCAGGGCAGTTTACATTTGTTATCTTGAAATGTTATATCTAGACTTTCTTTGGGGGAGCACATTCATTTTTAGGTAGTCTGATGCTTCTTTTTGTTGTTGTTCTATTTTTTAATTAATTTATTTGTTTTTAGTTTTCAACATTCACTTTTATAAGATTGTGAGTTCTAAATTTTCCCCTCCCCAAGACAGCAAGCAATATGATAAGCCATAATGTATAATCATATTAAATATATTTCGCATTAGTCATGTTGTAAAAGAGTAATCAGAACAAAAGTGAAAAACCATGAGAAAGAAAAAACAAACAAAAAAAGAGAGAAAGAGAGAAAGCTCCAATCTGCATTCAGACGCCATAGTTCTTTGTCTGGATGGGGATAGCATTTTCCATCATGAGTCTTTTGGAGTTGTCTTAGATCCTTGCATTGCTCAGAAGAGCTAAGTCTATCAAAGTTGGTCATCACACAATAATTTCATGATTCTTAGATTTTTCTCTTTGTGATCTGTCTTCTAAGTTGGTTGTTTTTGATAATATATATCTTACATTTTCTTATTTTTCAATCTTTTGATTTGGTATTAATATTTTTATTGTCTCTTAGAGTCATTTGTATTTGGCTCATTCTAATTTTCAGAGAGTTCAATTCTTAGATAAGGTTCACTTCTGTCTTTTCTAGGTATTAACTCTCCTTGCTATTTCTTTCTCCCTAGTTATTCCATTTGTACTCTGTTTCATTTTTTTCTAGGTACTCTTATACTCCTTGTGACCAGGACATTAGTTTTTCTTTGGCTCTACTTGGACTCCAACCTCAGTTAGAGGCTTGTGTGAGAGAGTCAAAGTACTATTACTTATTCCTGCCTGGTGCGGGTTGGCTTTGTTTGATCCTGAGGTAGGTGGCTAAGACTAGGCCTTGCCTTCTGCAGAAATTGTCTTGCCTTGTTTCTTCTTGGGGTCTAGGTTGCCTGAATCCTGATAAGTCCCTTTCTCTTATCATGGATGGGACTTATAGATTCCCCTATGCTGGGTACTCCTCTGGCCCTGTCTCCTGCCATGGACTGGGTCCGTGGTTTACCCTAGCTTAGGCCTGGACTGGTCCTATTTCCTGTTGTGGGAGTGAGATGCTCACAGTTCACCTTACACCTATCCTAGCTTGTGCTCTGCTCCATACTTCTGCAGGATTCTGGAAGTCTTTTTGCAGTCCTTGGCTTGCTAAAGGATTCCATACCTGATTCTCTTTGGTTTTCTTTGTCATTATTCATTAGGGCTCATTTTTAGAGTTTTACTAGGATGTTAGGCAGTATAACAGGACCAGTTTATACCAAGGATTCACCATCGCTCTGCAATATGGATTTAGTCTTTTTTTCCCCTAAAAGGCAATGAAATGCAACAGGGACTCTATTGGTTCATGGAGCCAAGATTCAGGCTGTGCCTCCCTTGGTGCAGTTTCCTGACAGCCTCTGGCCTTTTTAAATTGGCTTCCTGATCAAATAAGGGCATAAAAGACTCCAAGTAGAGATTGAGGAGTCCCTGTCCCACACAGGTGGTGGTCACTCTGAGGCAACACGAGTCACTGTAGCCTATTCTGCTGAGCAGAAAACAGATTTCCTTAAGGAGATGAGGGACCTGGTGCCCCCAAACCAAATGCTACTATATTCATGGGGAATATCATTCCTCTGTTAAGGCTAAGTAAACCTTCTTTTTTTGATTGTCAGATTACATATTTGTGTCTTATTTTGTTCTACCACTGACCCTAAGCCACCAAGGTACAGACCTGAATCAGGCTCACTCCTAATGCACAGTTGAGTATCTAGGCTCCTCTAAGTCCTAACATTCCACTGTCTTCCTGTTATTCCCTGACTTCGTGTCTACACAGGGGGACCACCTCATCTGCCCAGACTAAATATCTGTATCCTAGCCTGGTCTGTAGAAGAGATTAAAAACTTTTTTAGTTTCCCCAAAGTAGCATACTAGTCTTCTTAAGTTGAACAGAGAACTTCTTGAAGTTCTCTACTATAAAGACCTACACACAAATATAGAGCTGTTTGTAACTCACAGTTTTTGTTGGCTGGGGCAAGCAGCACAAAGTATGTCCTGGGTAAGTGGCATGAAATGTACTTTTAAAGGCTGCTACATGGATTGGGATGGAATTGAGCTTGCAACAAACTTGCCCGAGGTGCAGTCTTCAAGCTTGAATTAAGCACTTCCTGTGTGGCAATTGTTATTTTTCAGTTTTTTCACTCATGTGTGACTCTCAGTGACCCCATCTGGGCTTCTCTTGGCAAAGATACTGGAGTGGTTTGCTGTTTTCTTCTCCAGCTCATTTTACAGACGAGGAATTGGGGCAAACAGGGTGAGGTGCCCAAGGTCAATACCTAGTAAGTGTCTGAGGCTGGATTTGACCTCCTGAGTCTTCCTGACTCTAGACCTGGCACTCTATGCACTATACCACATAGCTGCCCACACTGTGTGGAAGAAATTGTGCTAAGTGTTGGAGAGAAAGAAAAAGTGAAAATAGTCCCTGCCCTCAAGAAGTTTACATTCTAATGGGGGAACAAATGCACAGAAATAGGTACATACAAAATATATATTGAGTAGATAGAAGGTAACTTTGTCAAGTAGGAGCCAGGAAAGGTCTCCTACAGAAGGTGTCATTTGAACTAAGGCTTGAAGGAATCCAGGAATTCTTAGAGTCAAAGGGAAGGAGGAAGTCAAGTGTAAAAAGGTGGAAGGGTAGGGAGAAGCCCCGTTAAGAAGAGCTTTAAATGCCAAGCAAAGGTATTTATATTTGATCCAGAAGGGAATAGAGATCCATTGTAATTGATTAAGTCTGTGTGAGTGGGTGATAAGGTTAGTCCTGCACTCTAGGAAAATCACCCTGGTGGCTGAATAGAAGATGGATAGGAGTAGGGAAAGACTTGTAGCAGGGAGACCAATTAGCAGACGGTTGCAATAGTCTAGAGGTGATGTGGGCCTGAAATCTGTGAGTGATGGTGAGAAAGCATCAACAAGGTTTTACAGAGAATCAGATATGTGGGATGATTGAGAGCAAGCCATCCAAGGATAACGCTAAGGTATAAAGCCTGAATGACTAGGAGAGTGGTGGTGCCCAGAACAGTAACAGGGAAGTTTTAAAGAGGGGAAGATCTGGGGGGAAAATAATGAGTTCTCGTTTGGACATGTTGAGTTTGAGATGCCTACAGGATGTCCAATTTGAAATGTACAATAGGCAGTTGGTTGCAGCTGCCTGTGTGCCATCTGGTAGCTTCCCATTTTAACTAATTATTCTTGCTAAGTAGATGCTAAGCTCAGTTGTTTCTATACTTTTGAGGGATTGCAAGTGCAGTCAATGCCCTCTAAATTCTGGTGCTCTGAAGCACCATTTGCCATGGCTTAATTAAGGTATTGGGGGGGGGGTAACTTTAGTGAGTTAACATTTATGTAAGTCTTACTTTGCAGTTTCCTAAAAGCAATCCAGCCTGCTTTCCTCCTTCTATCCAATTCTGGGCCCAATTAATTTTCTTCTTTTTTTTAAAACTCATTTTCCATTTGCAATGTATGTTTAAGATATGTGTGTGAGCTTGTGTGTGTGTGCTTATATATGTGTGTGTGTGTGTATCTATATATATATGTATATATATATATATATATATATATATATATATATATGCCTTTGATGAACATGATCTCCTTTCTTTATGCCTTGCTTGGTGTTCATGATCAGAGGCTTATTGAACAAGGTTCACTCTTGTTACTGCTTTCAAGGAATCATACGGAATTTTGGCATGTACATGGGTGACACCTTGTTGAAAGAGAGCCTCGAAAACAGTGTTTTGTTCTACCAAATTATATATCGTTTGATTAGAACGAAGCAATAAGATGGGATCTTGTATTCCCTCCATCTTTTAGTCAATCACATTATGGAAAAGATGTGATCTAGTTTCTTCCCTTCTAACTCCCCCATTAAGGCTGCCTTTGATGTGTGTGTGTCAGTTGTTCTCATAACAGTTCTATATAGATGGGAAAGCAGACCTGTAGGTTCCAAGATGTACTCTTGGTTACCTTTTTCTTGATAGTAATAATGGATGAGATTTTTTTTACACCTTTGGTATCTTCTCCCACTACAGATACCTTGCGATTTAATTCTTTAGCACCTTCAAAACTGTGAAAGATCCTTTTAGTGATCCCAAGTTTCTCTACGAAATAAAGGCCTCTTTTTTAATACCAGCATTCTTCTGGTATTGTCATGTGACTTGGAGTCATGGAACATTCTAGTCTTTATAGAACTGAAGTTAAGGACCACCCAAAGGGAAACAGCAAAGCCTGTATTACAAAGAATTAGGCAGGAAAAGCAGTGTAAAGGATATCTTCAAAGAAATGTATGATTTTAAAGGTTCCACATCCTTCATGATGACAGGCGAACTGGAGGAAGGCCCTGAGCAAAATGGATCCATGCAAACTTATGAGACGATATGACAAGAGTCTCAGGATAGACAGATATAGATGGGTTACAGTCTGCCTTGTTAAAGTGAACAGATTATAGAAAGTTGTGGTGGAAGAAATATCCCTATGGAAATGAGACTCATTTTTCCTTAAAATGTATTGAACTCATCCTTGACACTTGATGGATTGGCTCAGGAGACTAAAGGCCTATGATGGTGACATCACTTCCTAGTCACCTGAACAAAAGCAGCCAAAGTCATTTCAAGTGTGTTCTGATGCTTGGCTGGGGCACAACAATGGACAACACAGGCAAAGGAACTTAGGTCAGCTAAGTCCACGTGGTGTCTTCTACAGCTAAGTAAATCTTTTGTTAACTGCTGAATGACATCTGAGTATTTCCTTCTGTTCCAATATCATACTTAGATTGCCAGACTAGCCTGAGTAATGCCCAGCCAAGAATAGAAGTACAACCCCCTGACAGGGTCTACACTTCCCTCTTATTTTGGGGAGAATTAGCTCCCTTGGTGTGCCTCTGTCTTTTCCTATATAATAATAATAATGATAATAATAATGCAAAATAAGAGCTGACTTCAAGTATTTGAAGAGCTATCACATGCCAGAGGCCTTAAATTTCCTTTCCTACATGCTCACTGGAACCAAGAAATAATCTAATTGAATACTGCCTTCTCTCTTACTGTCCCCCTACTTTTTAAAAAATTCAGTTTCGTTGTATTTTCAGGTCTGCATTCTCTCCCTCCCCCCTCTCCCCAACCCCAATTGCTAATGAAAGAAAACCCATGTTACAAACATGGACAGTCAGGCAGAGCAGATTCCTGTATTGGCCATGTCCAAAACATCTATGTCTCATACTGAGTCCATTGCCTGTCCATCAGGAGGTGGGGAGCATGCATCATCATTGGTCTTTAGAAATTGTATTTCTGACTCCCTATTTTTAATCTTGCTCCCACAGTTAATGTTCTGGAAGTTTTCACAGTTCTCAGTCTCAAGTCAGTGCTTTTATTTTGCTAAATTTCTTCGGGAATTCATTTCCTCAACCCTTACCTCTGATTTTGGGAGTCCTCTGGCCTCCACCCTTTGTCCTACTGTTGCTTCACCTGGGTGAGTTTCCTCTAAACCTCAGCCATGAACTCAGGTCAAGTCTGATCCTACCCCTGGCTAATAATACTAATAAATAATAACCATGGCTGGACATCCTGAAGCAGAAAAAGGAGACAGCATCTGCCAGGCAAGTCAAACTACCTACCACCACTTTGACCACCTGATGGAGACAGCCCAGGACTGCCTTGGAAATGGCAGTGCTCTCCAAACCACCAGACCTGATTCCAGTCCGCCCCCCCCCACACAGACACTATTGAAGGGAGAAATGTATTATAGAGGGGGCCCACCTTCCTCTTCACCAACAGCAACAGCTGCTAAATGTCACCAACAGAAGGCTTAAGAGTCCTGGGAGTAGCAGCTGGCTCCCCGCCCCCACCCCAGACCACCATCCTTGCTTCCAGCCCAGCCTCAACAATTATCCTGGGAAGTAGCTTCCTGTGGAGAAGGGACCAGTCATCGCCACTAACTGCCAAGGAACTGTCCTACACAGGGTAGGGAGATCAGTCTGGCTGAAGCAGCCAGGCCCCCTAAGGGAGAGACAGGAGGAAGCTTGTGCCAGGAAGGTCAAACCCACCACTACCACCTTGACTGCCATCTCCCCTCATACCCTGAAAGGGAAACCATAAGACCTAGAACCCAAGAACCTTAGGAACAGCAATGTTTCCAGTTCACTGCCCTCATCTACCATCCTGGGAAACAATCCTGGTGGAAGGCATCCTGGCCACTGCCCCTGCAGTGGCTACATAACAGACATAGATATTGAAGGCCCAGAAGGGAACATTCTTGCCTCAAAGTGTGTGGCCCCATCAAACGATTCAGCATCAGAAACTGATATGTTATCAGTGGAAATGACATTAGAGAAGTATTAACATTTGCATTGCTGCTGAACCCTAAGGACCATGGGATTTTTTCATCCAACTTGCAGCTGAATCTGTGTTGTTTCCCTCCATCAGACTGTGAGCTTCTGAGAGCAGGGACTGGCTTACTTTTCTCTTTGTATCTCCAGGGCTTAGTCCAGTGCTTTGCACATAGTAAGCACTTGACAAATTAGATAGGGTTTTAAGATTTGCAAAGCTCTTTACATATATTATCCCATTTGATACTGTTTTACTGTTGGGGAAACTGAGGCAGGCAGCATTTGCCATAGGTCACAAATCTGAGGCTGGATTTGGACTGTGGTCTTCCTGACCCTAGCCAACCTAGCTGCTCCCTAGCTGCCTCTGCTGATGGTTGAAAGCTCTTCTCTGAATTACTTCTCGTTGGAACTTCAGGTGGTCCAGCTGACTTGGCATTCCCAGCTTACTTCTCTGCTATAGACCTTTGGCTACATTTTGAAGGAACCTCCTTCTTTTTGGTCAGTTCCAGTATTCTCTGTCCTTATTGCTTTGGAGCAGTTCCCCTAGGCACTTGCTATCTCAGTTGGAACTTTTTTTGTTGGTTTCTCTGCCCTGTGGCCTCAAACTGGCATTTGGGCTTACTCCTTTGGTTGTTGTAGGTCTTGCAACTATGTTCATTATTGTTGTTGTTGAGTTGTGTCCAATTCTTTGTGACCCCATTTGGGATTTTTTTTTGGTCTTTTTGGAGGGGGGAAGGCAGGGCAATTGAGGTTAAGTGACTTGCCCAAGGTCACACAGCTATTAAGTATTAAGCTCTGAAACCATATTTGAACTCAGATCTTCCCGTCTCCAGGGTTGGCACTCTATTCACTGCACCATCTAGCTTCCTCTCATTTGGGATTTTCTTAGCAACTCATTTGACAGAGGAGTAAACTGAGGCAAACAAAGTTAAATGACTCGACCAGAGTCATGCGGCTACTAAATGTATGAGGCTAGATTTGAACTCACAAAGATGAGTTCTGCTGACTCCAGACCTCATCCTCTATCCACTTCAGCCTCAGCTAGCTGCCTCCACTCCTTTAGTAGAGAACCCTATATATAGTGGAAAGAGGATCTGGATGTAGACCTTTTCTGAATCCTGGTTCTGACACTTACTCTCACTGTGACCTTGAGCAAATCAGAGAACCTTAGAGTTTGGAAGGGACCTCAGAGACCATCTAGTCCAACCTGGGCCTAAACAAGAATCCACCAATAACTGCTTATCCCATTTCTGCCCCAAGACCTCCCATTAGGGTCAATCCACTAACTTCTAAGCAAATGAGACCTTATATTTAACGTTGAAGAGGCAGTGTGGGATGATGAATTAGGGCATGGACATGGAATCTGGAATAACTAGGTTCAGATATTCATTAGCTCTGGGACACTGGGCAGCTCATTGAACCTCTCCCTGTGCCTCAGTTGCCTTATCTATGAAAGGGCATTGGACTCAGTGGTCTCTAAGGTACCTTCTAGCTGATCCTGAGATCCTGTTTTAGCTATTATGATTACTCCCGAGACAGCTCTCCTTGTTAGGAGGGTTCAGAAAATTGATCTGGAGCTTCCCAACATAATTCTTTGAATGAAAGGAAGTATATTTGTCAATTTCCAAGGTGGGGGTGGGAGGGTATATGTATCTTTTTAATATTGAATGTAAGAGCTAGAAGGTATCTTAGGGTTGTGGAGTTAGTGGGCATGTGTTATAATGGTACCATTTTCATTTACTAAGTGTGTGACCTTGAGCAAGTAACTTTCCTTCTCTAGGTCTCAGTTTCCCCCCTTGTATAACAAGGCAATTGGACTAGATGACCTCCAAACTCTGACACTATGATCTGCCTGGTTGTCCTCATTTTACAGAGAAGGGAATGGAGATCCAGAGATAGGAAGGGACCTGCCCAAGGTCATATGGAGTTTTGGAGGCCAGGCCAGAACCAGAACTGGTATCTATTGGCCCACACTGCCTCTTTTCCATGTATGTAGGGTCTGTACGGGAAATGATATCACTGTGGCTCTTGCCTGACTGGTACCCAAACAATGAATGCTTAATCCATGGAATATAGGGCATGGCGCCTATAGGAGAGATGCTGCCCTTCCCAGAGGCAGGGGACTGGATTACATGACCTTCCTCCCACTCAACTGGCTGTAGGGGCCGATGCCGTGGTGGTCCCTTTAAGAGCTCTGGCCGCGAGGAGTGGGCGGTCGCTCGGCCAGCCTGTGCTGGGCCGATTCTACCGAGTCTCCGCCCCTCTTCCCATGAGCCCTCGGGAGTGGCCGGGGACAACAAACGGCATCTGGCTCGCGGGGCGGATGCGGTGGCATTGGGGCTGGGGGAACCATGGCACTGAGCGCCTGGCGGAGGGTTCCCGTGCGCGGCAACGGCAGCTCGGGCTCCCGCAGCCCTGCGCGCGGGCGGCTTCTCTGGCTGTTGTTGGCTGTTGGCGCTTGTGGCTGGGCGGGTGCCCAGGACGGTGGCGGAGCCGGAGCCGTAGGGGCCATGGAGGAGGAGATCGTGTCCGAGAAGCAGGCGGAGGCGAGCCACCGGCAAGACAGCGCCAACCTGCTCATCTTCATCCTGCTCCTCACCCTCACCATCCTCACCATATGGCTCTTCAAGCACCGACGGGCCCGTTTCCTGCACGAGACTGGCCTGGCCATGATCTACGGCAAGTGCCACCCCTTTGCCCCCCACCCTGCCCTTTGCTCCCCCCTCGCGCCCTTTGCTCTCCTTTGCTTGCCTCGCCTTCCCGTTGGGGAAGGGGACCCACCCCTCGGCCCGGGACCGTCCCGGGACCGAGGCTTCTTGGGGACCCCAGGGAGGAGGGCTGCCCAATTGAGGAAGCGGGTGGGGTGGGGAGACGCGCCTCTCTCTTAGCCTCTTTGAAATTGAATCGGGCTTCCCTGCCTATGTGGAGACCTGGGCTGGAGGAGTCCCCTTGTCAATTTTTGGTGTTCTCCGAAAAACTGATTCGACCTCTACTTGTCTTCTCGCACCCACTCGGCTCTCTGCCCTCGAGGCGGACGAAGGGCACATCTTTTATCTCTCCCAGTGTGGTCAAACGTAAAGCTACGGGACCTGGGGGAACCGATCTGTTGATCCATAACAATTAGCTGTGTCTCTTTAACAACCTGTTGGCTGCATCCTAGTATGAATTTGTTAGAATCCGGAGGTTCTGGTTGTCCCAAGTCAGCTAACGAAAGAGTTAAAAGTTTTCCCAGGACAGTTGTTACTACATAGTGATCTAGAGACGGTTAATCTAAAACTAATTATAAACACTACACATCTGCAGTCATGAGATTATTAACCCTTTACGAGTGGTTTCAATGGCTTTCTAGTCTGTCTTTTTCTTTTTGGTTAAATGGTAAGGAGGGAAGTAATGGCAAATGGCCCCCTTGGGACAAACAGATCCATCTCATTCCTAAACTGGGGCCTCTAGAGAGGTATTGCCGACTGTCTTAATCAAAGACGACTCCGCTGAGTGATCACTGTGTATGTGTCTTTGTTTATGTCTGAAGAAATCGTTGTCGACAAATAATCCCTTCTATACAGCATACAGGTGAGATTGTTTTTTTTCCCTCACTTGTGGCTGTGGCAGGGATCCCACTAATATTTGCCCCTTTGCCTCAGACTCGAAGTCAGTTGAAGACTTTGGCTCCCAAAGAGCCACTCCATTCATGAAATGTTTACCTCTGAGTATGTATCTCAAGGAGGATAAGAAAAGGTAGTTCTCTGTGAGTTTCAGAAAAACGCAAACACCCTTAGTCATTTTCACTTGTAAGGTGATGATTTTCATAGATTGAAGCTCATCGTAGTTTTGGAAACTTGGCTAACTTTTGCATCTCTTTTCCTTTATAAAGACTCCTGAGGGCCTAATTCCACTATGAGCTCTGATCCGTGAACGTCATGTATAGAGCATTAGAAATTGTACAATCTCAGATTTGTTTTTAGTCTCTGTTTACCATGTTCCCTAGCTTTTGGATAAAATTGGATGTTGCATATTTTGTATCTTTTCACTTTTAATCTTTTTATCCAAGTAAATGATCTTCAAGATACTTTCGAGATACATCGTGTTATAATGCTTAAACTCCATTATCATTATTAACGTTTATTGGGTACCTACACTGTGCTAGACACAGGAAATAACCAAAAATTATAAGACAGTCTATAGTCCAGTTAACAGGACAGAATGAAGACACACACATATACAGAAATATCAGTGACATGAGGTTCTATATGCCAAATTCTTCTTTCCTAGGAGAACTGGATTTTCCTAGGTTAGGATGGAAGGAATGCTATAAATGCTTAGTTGTATGTTGGAAGCATAAAATCTTTCTCTGATTGTTTTAAAATGTTCCATTAAAAAAACTGTTAACCTTTGCTAAATGGATAAATGGTTAAGCACACAGAACTAGAGAATTTCAGTTGAAAGAATTAGTAATTGCATTTGCTGACGGCGTAGAGTCAGTAAGAAGCAAGGAAAGGACTTCTGTTCCTTTCTGTTTTGGGAGGGGGCGTTTTTTCCTCTTGTGTTGCCTAATGTAAGAACATTAATTCAATTTGCATCAACAAGCATTACTCAAAGCTGGAGGAGAGAAAGAAGGACTAGGTTTTTACCCTTTTAAAGTTTAGGGGGATGGAAGGCAGGTCAAAAGAGCATCTTAATTTGTATTGAAGTGCATTGGAGAGGACCAGAGTGCTGGCAGGTTAAGGAAAGGCTCCCTGGGGTGCCACCTAGTCCTTAAAAGGGCTTTAAAAGATGAGCATCAGTTTCCAGTCTGGGCTTAGGGACAGGAGTCCATGCCAAATGTGGTAGGGCTCTCTACTGACTCCCCATGACAGTTGTTTTTCTTTGATTACTCCCTAACCTCTCAAGGTTTCTCAGTATGTAAAATGGGGGATTAGTGATATTTGTCTACTTCTCAGTCTCAAAGGGTTAGTGTGAGCTTGGATGAGAGGTTGCAAAAAGCTTTCAGATTCTCAGTGCTGCACGGAGTAAGCTTGGTTTGGGTTTTTCTTTTAATCTAATTGAGTATCTTTCAAGTTTTTCTTACATCTCTCCTATCATCTTCACTATTGACACTTTTATTCCCTTCATGTCCACCCTCCAACCTTTAAGATTGAACCCACTGATTTTTTTCCCTAGCTTTGAGTCAGTTTTTCTATTTGAATCCTAAATATACTGTTTAAGAAACGGACCCTTTAACTCTTTGCTTTTCCCTTGAAAAAGTAAGGTTATTTTTTTTGGTGAAAACTAGAGTTTATATAAACAAAATATGGTTAGTTTATTGTCCATATTACACCCTAGAAATCTAAGGCTGAGCATTTTGTTCAACTAGCTAGCTTTCTTAAAGAATTTACCATCGTCACAATTAGCCAAAAATTGTTAAGCTAAGTTGAACCTGAAGTTGATCTTCCACTATGATAAGGAATGTCACTTTGTTTATAAATAATAACATAAAGGATTGAAGGCAGGGGAAGAATATTTCCCTTTGCCTTAAGCTTCAGGCAACCCAAGGGTCACTTGGTATGATTCATTAAAGATTGTTCAGAGGGCAACAGAGATGAGGAATTGTGCCTCTTTTTCTGACTATTTTCTATGCCTTGTGAGACTGTGAGGTCTAATCCAGCAGCCTTAAAATAAATGAGCAGATCAAGAGGTTTTGTGTGTTTTTTAAAAGACTATAAAATATAATCTGCTTTGGCTGTGATTGATGTCAGAGTGATAAGATGTCTCATCGTGGGCATCTGAATCTTGATTTCTCCTTCTGCAGACTGGAACAATGAACTGAAACCAACAGGATGAAATTTAAGAGGGATAAATGTCAATTCCTACATTTTGGATGGAAAAAAACCCCACAAATGTACAAGTATAGGAAGGGGGGAACCTGTCAAATGAATCATGGGTGGAGGTGGAAAACTAATTTTTAATATGATTGCACTATGAAATGGGGAAGTCATGCAGTGGATTCTATGAAAAGATGATTTGTAAGATATTTTCTCATTAGGTAATCTTCCTGCTCTGTTACTTATATGCTGCTCTAGAAATATTGGGGTTAGTGATCTGTGATATTACACTGGGGAAAATTACCCATCTGTCCATCCCCTGCTTATGAGGATGTCAGGTTCTCCGACTTGGGAATTGAGCAGTAATTTCAAACATGTTTGTATTTCAATCTGAGTCCTGACTCTAGGAAGCTCAGATTTGGCTAACATCACTGATGTGTGTGTGTGTGTGTGTGTGTGTGTGTGTGTGTGTGTGTGTGTGTGTGTTGAAAACCAATGAAGTTTTTAGGGGATTTAAGGAACTGGTTGATGCCCACAAGGAGCTTACAGCATTCTCTCTTTTCAAATTCCAGGGCTTTTGGTGGGCTTGGTTCTTCGATATGGCGTTCATGTTCCGAGTGATGTTAATAATGTGACATTAAGCTGTCAAATGCAGACAAGTCCGGCTACCTTATTAGTGAATGTTAGTGGAAAATTTTATGAATATACACTGAAAGGAGAGATCAGTTCCCATGAACTCAATAACGTTCAAGATAATGAAATGCTTAGGAAGGTAAGCTTCTAGTCATTCTGTTTGGGATTTTTTTTTTTAATTCTAGCAGCAAAGTGATGCAGAAGGGAAAAAAGAAGCAATGTCTTTAACACATTAGAAAAGACTCAGTGGATTCTTAATATATACAGCAAAATGTCAATTAACTATAATGCTTGGGAAAAATTTTCATTTTCTGATTAAGGCTTAACTCATTAAGTTTTCTGTTTTGACCAGTGTTTCAAATATTTCTAACCTGCTTTCCTGCCTTAATCTTTCTTGGATTCAATTGTTGCAATGCTTCAAGGTGCTTAAAAATAATAACTCCTCGTGCTGTAGTACTTGACAGTTTATCAAAGAACTCTCCTTCTAACAACCCTATGAGGTAGGTAGTATGTGAATATTAGCCCCATTTTTCAGATGAGGAAACTGAGGTTCAGAGATGTTAAAGGAGTGCCTTGCCCAAGATCACATAGCTAGTAAGTGCCCTAAAGTAGGATTTAAATCCAGTTATTTTTTTTAAACCAGTCATTTCCTGATATATTTCTTCCCTCCAACATTGAACCTTCCCTTGGAACAAAGGAAAACAGTTAAGTACAAGTGACTGCTGACTGGCAGAGCAATCACATCTGGAAATGTAGGCTACATTCTACTGAGACGAAAGGATGTGCATTCCGCCTTTCCAGCACTTATTTCAGCACATGTACTGCCACATCAGTTCCCATGATAGAGTATTGAGTGTATGGATTCTATTGGGGGCCAACTTGAGTTTCTTCTTCCACTTCCCTCTTTTCCTCCTCACCATGCACACATACACTCCAGAAGTTGCTTGCCTCTGCCTCCATTTCCCATTCTCACCTTGGCCACTTGCCCTTGCCCCTAGCTTTTCTATGTCACACTTGCTGGGGTTGTTCCATTCTCCTTCCCACCCCCTATCCCTACCTGCCCTGTTTCTCTTGAATTCTCCTGTCTTCTGTCTTTTGGCCAGCAAATTAACCAGGTATCCATAAAAGAAGCCTACACTGACTGCTCGTCACAGTGCTCCTTTGAGCTCAGTGTCTTCTCAAGTCTTCTCCATTGGAGAGCAGTCACGGAGTTGGGCTCCTTGGTTTCTCTCTGGTGAATTTTATCCATTTTAATGAGGAAGTGGCAATACAAGTTGTAGTAACATGCTTAGCATTGAATAGAAGCTTTACATTTATCACTCTAATAATTTACAGAATGGTTTAGTGTGAGGTCTTACAAAAATATTTTCATTTTGAAGAACTCAAAATCTTTTTTCCCCCCTTTTAAACAGGTAACGTTTGATCCTGAAGTATTTTTCAATATATTACTTCCTCCGATTATATTTTATGCAGGATACAGTCTGAAACGGGTAGGTGCTTCTACACTTGCATGGTACACAGTGGTTGCTTACTAAGTACTCTTTGAATTCAGTTGACTTTCCTGTGCACATGTGCTTGGGAATCTCCTTAATGACTAGCTTTTCTACAACTCCTTCTCATCTTTTTCTTTTCGTTATATTTTCCTGTTCAGACCATTGATCACATTGTTGCCTTTTTAGACTTACACCTTTTAACACACACATAATGTGTGGTATATTAACTCCCGAATCCCAAGTTTTTGTTGTCAAGTCGGTATGTATCCTACAGATGTTGGGTCAGATTAAGTAACTAAAGACCTTGTTTTTTTTAGAGACATTTCTTCCGAAACCTGGGTTCAATCCTAGCATATGCTTTTCTTGGGACAGCCATTTCTTGTTTTGTGATAGGGTAAGTATTTGTAGCCTGAGATATTTAACCTTGAAAACTGGATTTCGAGATCTATCTATATGTAATATATGCACACATGTACATTTGTTTGTATATGCGTGCCCACGTGGCTTGTAGAGTATTATATCTCTGAATGCTTCTAGAAATGTTTGCAATGCAATGTTTTAAATTATACGTTCACTCATATTTCTCAAAAGACTGCACATTGCTTCCATGTTCTAGCAATAACATGCTTTCAGAGTCGAGATCACCTAGAAGATACTCAACTAGGTTTCCTGTTGCCTTTTCCATTATTCTCTAATTGAGCATATACATATATATGTTTGTATGTGTCTGAGTTGTAAATATTTTCACTGGACAGGTCAATTATGTATGGCTGTGTAACCCTGATGAAAGTAACAGGTCAGCTTGGTGGCGACTTCTACTTCACTGACTGTTTGTTGTTTGGTGCCATCGTATCTGCAACCGATCCAGGTATGCCTTCTAAGAGCAGTGTTCTGTGCCTAGTTTCCTTTATTGTAGCGTGACATATGTTTCATTTTTTCTTGTAGGTTTTCTCAATCCAAGCAGTAAAATCACGCTCTGGGATTCTCTGTGGCATAAGCACACACATTGATTTACTTTATTGACCATTAAATTGGATGCTGTTTAAGACTCAAAGTATTTTTTTTATCTAGTACCATTCATGGTGGTATGTGACTTTTTGCCTCAAAGTGGGAACTGGGTTAAATATGTTCATTAAATTGGTAACATCTAAACAGTTCTTCCATATTCCTAGGAGAGTAGTCACCTAAAAACCTTTTCAATTACTCAACACTAGTATTGCAGTGTCAATTTAATTAGAGTGAGCAGGATTGTAGTTCTCCTTTCCATCAAGGGTTAAAGGAGGCGGGAAGAGAAGTGGCTGTTCTAGTCAGAAGCTTGCTCTCTTGCACCTTTTATTCTCATATGGAAGAGGCTTGTTCCACTTTGCCTTTTTTTTTTTTTTTGCTTTTTGGAGGGGGGAAGGGCAGGGCAACTGGGGTTAAGGACTTGCCCGAGGTCACACGGCGAGTGTTAAGTATCTGAGGCAGGATTTGAACTCAGCTCCTTCTGACTCCAGGACTGGTGCTCTAGTCACTGCACCACCTAGCCACCCCTCCACTTTGTGTCTTGACCTTGTGAATGGCTTGTCTCACTATCTTAAAGCTGCAGTATGTGGTGAATCCAAAGGTCACCTCTGAGAAACTCTATGGGCTGTATGGGAAAGGAAGGAAAATGTGTTCTTTTTCCAGTATAAGCTGACCTTGGATTAAAATCAGCCAGAATATGTTTCCAGGCCAGCGGTTGGTATCATTTAGCTTTTAAAGATGGAGCTCAAATGACTTTCTTTCAGACCTCCAGGGCTTTCTTCTTAATGTTCGTATGTACAGGTGTCAATACAAAGTTATCTAGGCCCTGGAGGCTCAAACCTTATGGCTTTCTGCAGCCAGCAGTTTGGTTCGTTGTTCTTTCCAGGAGCTAGCAGGCCTTCCTTAATGAAAGAGAATTGCCCATGCTTTCCAGATTCTTAAGGCAGCCAGATTACTTATTCATGGTGATCAGTTTGACATCATACTCATTTCAGCCTCCTATTTTTTTCACTTTGCTTATAAAAGGTAGTTAGTTGGATGGTTCAAACAAAACCCTCTTTTCTTGAATCTTCCAGAGGGGGCTTTATGTTCCCTTGAACTCGATGGACATTGTCTTCAGTCTTTTCCTTAGACCATGGGGCTAGCCTTGTCCTATTGCAACAGCTCACCTCAGGAGAGGAGAGCCATAGGTTACTGTTTAATATTCTGGAATTTACTCTTGTATCCTTTTGCTTTGCTGTTATGATTTCTGTACTTTCCAGTTGAAGTGCTTTACAAGGGAAATTGCATCTTTTCAAAATGCCGACTTCTCAATTTTAGTTGCCTTTGGAAGAGGCACTAGCATTTTCGGACTACATTAATCTTTCATGGTAGCCTTGGTTTATGCAGCAAGTGGGCCGTGCATGACTCAGCAGTGGAGGTTATAATACATATGGCTTCAGTCTCCTCTTATTTCTCTAGGGTTTCCATATAACTAGTTTTTTCAATGTGGATGAGTTGCTTCTTTCCTGCCTCCCTCCCCCTTGCCCCAAGGCAGTAATGAATCAGTAGAGTTGACTTCTTGTTATAGTAAAGAGCCCACCTGTTATTCTGGCCATTATCCTTGGTGGAAGATTTTGACACCAACGAAAAACCACCCTTGTCCTCGTTTTCCCTGTTGTTCATGTAAAGCATTGTTCTTGATATTTGGGTGCCTTATAAAGAAAACAAGCTACAAGGTAAAGTCCACAGTGGGGACTATCTGTCTGTCTATCTTTCTCTGTTTCTATTCTACAACATAGAAGGGAGATTATTACTTAGTATAAGACAAAGCTTTGAATAAGACATAGATGGAAAAGAAACTGAAGAAGAGATATTTTTGAAGCTTATGTTCTTTGTGTGGTCATACTCAGTCCTCCTGAGTATTAACAAAACCCAAGCCTTTTATTTTAAGCTGCTTTGGAGTTGGAAAAAGGAATTTTTGTTGTGTGCAATCTAGGGAATGGTGTTTTTTAAGCAATAATATAAAAGGAAATGTTGGCACACATCTAAATTTATGTTATAAATTGTCTTAGAATTTTTTGTGAAGTAACGAGTGAATTTCTGAGAACAAAAATCAAGTAGTTGTTATGATAAAGAAAATCAGTTGTGGCAAGCATATCGATAATGACCATTCTTAAAACATAAAAAAAAAATTCTTGTCTTTGTCAGTGACTGTTCTCGCCATATTCCACGAACTTCAAGTTGACGTTGAACTCTACGCGCTTCTCTTTGGGGAGAGTGTCCTTAACGATGCTGTTGCTATAGTGCTGTCTTCGTAAGTGTGTTGGGTTTTTCTTTCTTAAAACTTGGGTTTTGTACGTGAAGTGATAGGGCATAGGAGCCAAACGTCACCTGTCTAAACCAAATGTAATCTAAATCAAAGTATTTCTCCGCTGCAGAATTACTTTGATTAAAACACAAACACATAGATATCGCCTAGCTTGCCTCCTATTGCTACAATTTCTAGAGTACAGTTGCTATGCCAATTGCTCTCCTCCCTCCTCCCATGTCAGATAGCTTAGGAATTCTGTGGTCCTCCAGGACACTGAGTTCCTTCCACTACCAGTTAAGTCCCCTAAGGTACTCTGGACCTGTTCTTGCCATATGTGGGGGTGAGAGAATGGATGGAACAGAAGCCCCATATATTTTTTCCTTTTGTTCTTCCTCAGGTTTCATGTTCTAGATATAATAGAAGAACTAATTGAACCTTCTTAAATAGCCATTTTTGCCTTGCTGCCAAATGGGCCATCATTCCTTGGGCATTGGCTCTCCCGTAGTGGTTTCATTTCCTCCTCTTAAGTTTTGTCACTTAGGATTTGTGTTTACTTGGCAGTAAGTTGCACGGGTAGATTTCAGTGAGTATAGTTCTGGAAAGCCTTTTCCCCATCTTTCATCCTCATCACTGAATTTTTGCAGCTGCTCACAGCTCATATATAGTTAATTCAGGAAATACAGCATAAGACTAATTTCTTATAGAGATTTAAACAATTTCATTCCTTTGGTGAATATAGATGCAGAGTCAAAACTGTGCACTAATTGGAAGGAGGAAAAATGAATTACAAGGCTTCTAGCTGTGGTGTTTTCTGAGTTGCTAAAAACAACATATTCCTCCTGACAAATGTTTATTAAAGGACTTGCTGTGGGTGGAAAGCACTGTGCTAGTTGCTGAAGGAAATGCAAAGTTTAGATAAGCACCTAGCCTCTGTCCTCATGGAGCTTTCAGTCCTATTAAGGTTACAGTTTTCTGGACCATTTCTATATCCCAGCTCACTGATGCTGACTTCAAAGAGATGAAGAGAACAGGGGAGAGCTAACTTCCTGGAAAATGTCACTGACAAACAATCTGTCTTTCTCATTGGCCGCAGGGCTTGAGAGTCAAGGAGGGGGGGACAAGAAAAACACTTCAGTTCTGACTCAGATGTGCTCTTGGGTTTTTTTCCTATTTAAAGTCAGAAATAATATTTTATAAAGTTGGATTGAAAAGATTATCTCTAAAGCTTTGGGGTTTGACATAGAAATGCAAATATTTGCAAAGAACAGTTTTTTTTTTTAAATTTCACTTGTCATTATTGACTGGCTGTGTCTGAAGATGCCCTCTTTGAAGAACACCAGCTCTAATAATAGCTTAAATTTCTTGAACACTCTTAGGTTGAGAAGGTGCTTTCTTCACATGCCTCACCCTCTCCCCTTGGTCCTCTCCCTGGAGGTAGTGCTAATGTTTTTCCCATTTTATAGATGAGCAGATTCTGTGGCCACTTGACCACTGAAGGGTAGAAACTCAAGCCTCCATAAGCTAGGGCTCTTTGCCTCACACCCCACTGCCTTTCGAGAAGCTTCATGATTGTCTTAACCCAGTTGAGTAAATGAATTCCCATCTCAAAGCAGGAAAGAAACAGACCGTGTCAGGGTTTCATTGGCCCCAGGGCATCACCAGCTAGAGTGTTTGCTAATGCCTTTAGCAGCCCCTTTCCTTTCTTTTTTGGATAGTTAGAAAATCCCAAGTCTGGGATGGCTGGGAATAAAACAGTTTGGGCCAAGCACTGGTTTAGATGGATTTGCCCCACCTAACCAGCATCCTTTGCATGGGAGGAAGGGGAGCAGGGCCCAGACCTGGGTTTTATAAGTAAGAAAAGGTAAGGGAAGCCATTGAGAAAGACTTGGTTTCAGGTGGCTCAAATTCTGCTCTATGAGATAAGGTGCTGCTTGGTGGTGAAAACCTAAGCTAAAACTTCAGTCTGGAGGCCAGCTTTTGTAATAAAAGAAAGCCCTCCATCTGCTTTTAACCCATGGTTAATCTTCATTTTCCAGTGACATTTTGTTTTGGGTTCCTTGGAAATGAGTGTATAGATGATCAGGATGATTCATTCTGATCACCTATACTTTGACAAGGGAAAAGCTGAGGTAAAGCAACCTTTTCAAGCCAAATTATAGGTGTTTTATTGGAGCCATTACTCTGAAAATATCCCTCAGGAAAGGAAGCAGGCATCTCTTATCTCTGGTCAGCTGTTGTCTATGCTGTTATCATGAGTATGTCTCTTTGTAGCAGAGTGACCCATGCCATTAAAAAAAAAGAACTTCATACATTAGTTACTTAAAGGTTATTATGTAGTTATTTGAGCAATATGACATCTCCCCATCAAAGACTATTATGTCACTTTGAAATGTTTCACCCACATGTTTACATTTTTAGTTTTAAGTCCGAGTATGAAATTTAATGTCGACTGCCATTTGCCTCAATTTTTGTATATTTTGTTTGGTTTTAAGCACATTTTATTGACTTAAATGGATGGATATAAAGAGAGTCTTGTTCTTGTCTGTGTGACATACTAAGCATGTTTTTACACTTGTAATCCGAAGCATATTGCAGTAACCACAGGGAGGATAAATGGAGAATGTGTTTTGTCTGTTTGGAGGGTTCCCTGGCCACCCCCTCACTTACCTTCATTGATGTGCCTTCTTCAATATCATGATCTTACAGGATCTTTTTTATACCTCTAGTAACTAATTAACTTAATCCAAACCTGATTTAGGAATAGAGAGCCTTGTCACTGGGGACCTAGTTTGCTTTTCAAATCTGTGTCTATTTCCAAGGACGAGTGCTGCCAAAGTCCTGTTTGACCCCGAGTTGGGTTAGAAAGTTCAGGTAGGGAAGGCTTCCTATTAAATGTGGGGCTTGGCTATTACAGAGTGACTTGGGTAGTTAATATTCCAGTGGGGTGGAGAGAAATGGATTCGCTGGAGATGCTGACAAGTGGATTGTTAGAACTGCTTGAGCTCAGTGAGCAGTCTCCCTGGGTCCTCCTCTCTACAAAATGTTCATTCCCCTATGTCGCTCTGGGGGTGGTTCTTACGGCTGAAAAGTACTTCAGGCAAACCAGGTTTGCATCTTGAGCAGTGTTGATGTGTTGATGCCTCAGCTCAGAATAAGTGGGCCCAGTTTTCATTATCTTGGTCACATTAGTATGTAGGGTTGTGAGGCACTCAGATGCTAAGAGTGCTCAAACAGAACTTTCTTCCCTACTCCGTGTTCAGATAACTGACTCTAGAGGCTGGAAGGAGAGAGAGCTAAAGGCTTAATCCAGTTTTCATACATAATACAACAGTATTTTGAAAAAATCTATAACTGAAATTGACATTTAAACCCAGAGTTGAGGTTTTTCTTGTATGCACATGGAGGTTTGGGCAGGTAGTCTTTGCCCTTATGTCAGTGATTCACAGCCAAATATCCAGCCAGCCCCCATCCTGATCGATCCTTTTAACATCAGAGTTGTAAAGTCTCTTTCTTCACTTTTTAAGAAATAAGCGAGGTCTCTCTCTTTTCTCAGTTCTATCGTGGCATACCAGCCAGCTGGAGACAATAGCCACACGTTTGACGTGACAGCCATGTTTAAATCTATTGGAATCTTCCTGGGGATTTTCAGTGGTTCCTTTGCCATGGGAGCTGCCACAGGAGTGGTCACAGCTTTGATATCCTTTCATTGGTCTCTTGGGCAGGTGCTTCATTGTCCATCGCTGTTTCTCTGGAGTTTGAAATGCAGGCATTATGTGGCATTGCCTTAGGACTGCTGAATATTACCAGTTGCTTTTTTTTTTTCCTTTGACCAATAATGCACCAGTGAAAAGGTTTTGTAGTTTTTGTATTGTATAGATGTGACTTTTACAGCAAAAGGTGAATTTGGTACATTTCCACCCCAATCCCTTTTGTAAGGTTATAGAACAAATTGCTGTGAATGTATATATGATCACAATATTTTCGGTCTTAAAATGCTGTTGGTTCTTTCCCACCAGAGTGGGCTGTAATTCTTTGGCACTTTGGTTAATGAGAAAAGCAGGAAATGTCAGGCTATGGTATCTAATAGGCCATATATGTAGCTTGGGTAAGGAGAAGTCTGACTAGTTTCATCTTCTCTTAGAATGTTAGACTGAGGGGGTAGGGAGAAACAAGGGGACGGAATAAGCATTTATTAAGTGCCTACTATGTGCCAAGCACTGTGCTAAGCACTTTCCAAATATTATCTCATTTGATCCTCACAGCAACCCTGAGAGGTCAGTACTATTAATATCCCCATTTTACAGATAAGGAAATTGAAGCAGACAGGTTAAATCACTTGCCCAGGGTCACTTTGCTAGGAAGTATCTGAGGCTGGATTTGAACTCAGGTCTTCCTGACTCGAGGCCCAGTGCTCTGACTGTAGAGATAATAGTGCCCAGTCCTCTTACTTCACACATGGGACTGAGGCCTAGGGAAAGGAAGAGACTTCTCCAAGTTCGTGTAGCTGGGATCTCAGTTCTGTTAATAATTTACACCCTTTGCTTAAGATTTCTCCCTTATAAAGGCAATATTTACTTTATTGCCAAATATACTTTAAGTTTGGTTTTATGGGGGAGGTGGTACTCTTTGTCTCTTGGAAGGCAAGTAAACAGAATTAAGCACCTAGCTGGATGGGCAACCAGCCATAAGCAATCATTTTTGAGGCGAGTCACTTAATCTGTTCCTCAATTTCCCCATGTGTACAATGCTTCAACTACTTCACTGGGTGGTTATAGGATAAAATGAGCTGTGAAAATGCTTTGGAAAATCCACAAGGCTAATACAGCTACTCAATTTTAGCTTGGAGACTGTCTTGACACATGTGTAAGAAAGCTCAGTCTTATTGTGGTCTGCTGCTCTCATCTCTACGTTCTGTCCTGCCCATATTTGGGGGAGGAACTAGAAGCCTAAAAATCATTTTGATTGATTAAAAATAGTATGCTGATGGTAAATTTCTTTTATGAAGAAGAGACTATGAGTCCCCCTCTCCATGAGGTTAGGGGCTTCCTGATGCTATGACTGTCCCTTGGCTTCCTAACCTTTGGTATCCTGGACCCCTTGGAGAAGCCTTTGGACCTTTTCTCAAAACCCTGTTTTTAAAAATTACCAAGGAAACCCAGTATATTGAAATATAGTGATCAAAAGGTTTTTTTTTTATAATATACTGACTCCCAGGTTAAGAAGCTTTGATTG
The DNA here is from genome assembly GCF_028583685.1 of Petaurus breviceps papuanus. NCBI lineage: Eukaryota > Metazoa > Chordata > Mammalia > Diprotodontia > Petauridae > Petaurus > Petaurus breviceps. The sequence goes on from NW_027187369.1 coordinate 11,778,100, forward strand.
AGACCCAGACACAACATTTTTCATGTTTTGGGTTTGGTTTTTTTTTTTTTTTTTGGTTACATTAATTAGATTTTGTTCACTACATTTTTTTTGTTACATTAATTAGACTTTGTTTTAATAACATTGCGGGGGGGGTAGAGAAAGTATCTGAGCATTGAATAGGAACTTGCCAATTTTTCATGCTGAAATAAAAGTGCATTTCATCATTTTGAGACCAACCTTAACAGTCTTACGTGACCAAGTTCACCAAATTACGAGAGTTCCACTTGCTGGAAACAGGCCTGTTCTTCTTGATGTCCTGGAGTACTTTCCTTCTAGCTGAAGCCTGGGGTTTCACTGGTAGGTCACGTTACCTTTGTGGTTTTAAACATTGCTGACTGCTCTCCCTCCCCTCTCCTCCATCACTTCTCCCCCTCCTTCCACAAAGGAAGGAGAGAAGGAAGAGTGAGCCCTTCACCAAGTACACAAGCACATTTCTCAAGATTGTGGGTTTTTTCCCCCTATTTTTGCTTTAGAAAGTAAAATCACTTTTCTTTTTTTTATTTTTCAAATGCTTTATTAACTTCCGATTTATATCATTAATTTCCGCCAGATTTTGAGTTACAAATTTTCTCTCCATTTTTCCCCTACCCACCACCCCAAAATAGCAGTCCCACAGGATATTCCCTCCTCCAATCTGTAAAATCACTTTTCACATGAAACCATGAGAGAATTGAAGAATTAAGGGAACTAATCATAAAAAAGTTAGGAAGTTCCTTTTTGCTAGTAAGGGTTTCTTAGCTAAATCTGGACTTTGTCCTCCCTGCAGGTGTAGTTGCAGTCTTGTTTTGTGGCATCACACAAGCGCACTATACGTACAATAACTTGTCGCCGGATTCGCAGCATAGAACCAAGCAGGTAAGAGAGACCTTGGAACTTGTCTCAGAATTTTTTGCTTCTCTGCCAAGCAGCAGCCTTTGGATTGGTTGCCTGAACCACCTTCGTGGCCTAAATCCTGTTGGCCCAGTCTGTCCTGACCCCTCACAGTAGTTCCCCGGGGTGGGCGGGGTTAGGCTGGACAGGACCATGAGCCTCCCTGGCCCCTTCACGGTCCTCCATCTGGAGTAGCTTTGAGCAAGTTGAAAGGGGCTGCTTCTGGGAGGTCCAGGAAAGGCTAACTCGCTTCCCCTCTCTGTTGTTGTCTCGTCACTGACATCTGCAGGGATGCTGCAGCCTTGGGAGCGGGAGGGGGCTGCAGCAGTGATGGGACAACCCCCACAAAAGGGTCTTGAATGAGTCCACAGGCAGGGTATCTGTGGGGATCAGGCAGAGCCCGGGCCCTCCAATTTGCAGGCTAATGAGGGAGGGAGGACAATGGATGAAAAATGTGCCACATACAAATTTGTACTTGATTACAGCCGTGTGGAGAGAATAAGTGTTCTCAGGCTGCTTAAGTGATTAGGACCATTAGTGAAGCAGCAGCAAAGACATTTTTCTTGTTAAGGAATTGAGTTCGTGGCTCCAAGAGACACTGGTTTTCCTTTCAACTCAGAGACAAAGTACTTTTAATAAAATGTTTTGTTTTTTAAACCTGGGTTCCTCCTTTTTACAGATTAATTTAATTCACCTGTGAGACCAGCATTTTGGCTAGGCACAATGGGTACATGTGAAAGAAAGAAACTGAGGGGGGGAGGAGAGATGGAGGGAGAGAAATGGGGGAGAGACAAAGAGAGGGGCAGAAACAGAGGGAGAGAGACACAGGGAGAAGCAAAGAGATGAATGGAGAGAGGAGGGAGAGGAAAGAAATGGAGAGAGGGAGAGACAGAAAGGGGGGCAGAAACAGAAAGAGAAGGAAAGAGATAGAGGGAAAGAGAAAGAATAAGGGCGGGAGAGAGGAGTAGAAAGTGGGAGAGAGGAGAGTTCTTTCCATATAGCCCAGGTAGTGAAAAAAGACTCATATAGTCAAACAGTGTGTGATCCCGATTGTCCGATAATGAAGATGTGTGGTAATAGAAGGCAGGGCTCGTGGTAGTGTGGATGTGTCGGGGAGAACTTGAGCTGGACCTTGAAGGATGGTAAGATGGGGGAAGGGTGAGGAGAGGAGTGGTGAATGACAGAACAAGAAAGACCACGATGATATCTTTGGAACAGTAAGTACAAGCAGAAGACCCATGCTTAGGAGCAGTGATTAAAAAAGTGTCAGCCTAGCCCTTTTCCTTCAGTGCCTTATCAAAAAAGGTGGAGGATGGGAGCCCTCCCCATCCTTGAACTTAGTCACTCAACAAATATACATTATCCTTTGTGGAGAATACACAGTAGCCCAAGCTGTGATTGCCTCCCTTCCCACCCTTCAGGGAGATAATCATCTCACTGGAGACAAGGCATACATAAGTGATAATACCATTGGCCACAAGTATAGACTGTATCCCTGGGCCATGTGTGATTACCTGGTAATGAACTTGAGCCTGGATCCCGAGGCAACATGGCAGAACCTCTTGAGTGCTAACCTTGAAAGCAATTTGAACCTGGGTTCAATTCCCACCTCTCTCTGACAATAGCTAGAAAACCATGGGCAAATCCCCTAATGTCTTGGAGCCTCAAATTCCTCATCCATAAAATGAGGATTCTACCTCTTACAATGCCTGGCTCCCAGGATGGTGAGAAACCAACTGTAAAATTTGGATTCTGTAGAATTTAGATTTAGTCAAAAGGCTGCACTTAAGGATTTGGAAGGCCACAGGCTCCCCACCCCTGGTCTACACTCAGATGATAGCAACAATTATGAAGTGGGGTCCAAGAAACTTTCCAAGAAGGAAGTGGAAAATTCTTCTCCTTCCTTCTCCTATGCCTAGCTGAGTTCTGTAGTGATGATCCAAAGATGACAGAAATAGGGAAGCTGGAAAGAGTGGGGATGGCTCCTAGGAATGTGGGGGGTTTGGAGTGGGTAGATCCACATGCTTGGTGGTCTTCTCTTAGTTTTTAGGATATGCGAATGAGTGCTTGTCGCATGTGATTCAAGCATGGTTGAAGATAATGTAACTTTATATCTTCCCTAGAAAACATTTTTAAAACCATTTTTTTTAGTTGTTTGAGCTTCTCAATTTCTTGGCGGAAAATTTCATCTTCTCATACATGGGACTGACACTCTTCACTTTCCAGAACCACGTCTTTAACCCGACTTTCGTGGTGGGTGCTTTTGTATCCTTGCTTGTCTGGTGAGATTGGGAGAGCATTTTGCAATTGCAAATTGGATCGGGGAGGGCACAAGATTGCATTTACAATATATGTATATACAGTTTCCTCTGGCCAAAAATACCAGGAATTTCCATTTCCCCCCCTTGTTCTCAAATTTGTTCAAAGAGATGTTGATTTCTGAAGCATATATTCAGCCAGAAATTCACTGCATTTCAACAAATGGCCAAAAAGAAAGAGTGCACATTGCCACTTGGTTGACAGATTTGGATGAGGGATAGGGGCTGGAGGGATGGTGATCAGGAGCAGCTTGATTCTCCCCCTATTCTTCATTCCTTTCACCTTGGGGGGTTGGGAAGAGGGCAGTTGATCCTATGAGAATAGTGCCAGTCAGATGGGTGGAGCAAAGCAAGACTGCAGTCGTCCTATAGAGATAAGAATAGGATAGGGTCCACCCAACGCAGTGCCTGGCACATGTCTTCATTGTTTCCCAGCCTACGTCTTTCCTCAGCTTTCTTCCTTCCCTTTCTCCCTCTTCTCTTCCCTTATAGGACACTAGGTGAGATAGGGCTATGGGGGCATCGCAGGCAATGACAAGGTTTCTGAAGGTAGGGTGTACAGCATGAAGAAGGACCTCACCAACAGCAGCAACTCAGATTTCTTTGCTAGCCATGTGTAGGGAAGGAAGTCCACTAAACAAATGTTTCCAATCAGTGAGAAAAGCCAAATGAGGCAGAAGCAGGTAACCAAGCTAGGAACGAGAAAATCTGAAGAAAATCCCTTCTATTCAGAGGTACAGGTTGTCCTTTGATGATCATAAAAAAGTGTTTACTTGGGCCTTCTTGTTGGCCCATCTAGGCCCCAAGCTTTGTTTTTCCCTTGGCCTCTTCCACTTCTCTCTGTGCGCTTTTCCTACATAGCAGAGTGACAAAGACAATTCTATAATTAATCTATGAAAACAAGGTGGAATTGTCAAATATCTTTTCTTCGCATTTGACCTCTGTGTTCCTTGGGTCTTCAGAAAAGATGAAAATACACTTCCTGGCTAAACTTTGTCTGCTTGCACATAAGCCCTTTCTTAGCAGCCGGACAAGCGTGCTACATTTGGATCAGGGCTACTCCAGATCTTAAAAGGGCAAGGTAATTAAGGTTCCCTGTTCTATATCCTGAGGAAGGGACAGTTAAGAGGAAATGGAAGTCAATGCCTAACAAATGGGACAGGGAAACACTTTTATTCTGCCAAAATTGTCAAGTAAAATGAGTCAATTTTGGTATTCCCTTAGATTTTTTTTTTAGTATAATTCTTTCAAAATAGATTTTCATTTATCTTCTAGTGAATTTTCAGTAGGTGATTGACAGTCAGAAAGTTTGTAGAGTTAGAATTTTTAACGTCAGAAGGTACCTTAAAGGCCATTCCATGCCCTGCTTGTAGAGCAGTGTCCTCACTAGCAGGGCATCCAGTCTCCAGTGAGAGGGAGCTTGCTGTTCCAGCCCCCAAGGCAGCCTCTTCTCCCTCTGATTGTTAGGAAGGTTTTCCCCTGTGTTGATTCAAAATCTCCTTCTATGACTTACCTACATTGGTCCTGGTTCTGCTCTCTGGGGCCAAGCAAGACAAGTCTTGCATGCAAGAAGGATCAGAGCTCTTCATCCACTTGAAGGCTGTCATCATGGTCTAGCTTCTTTCATCTGATCCCTCATCATCGTGCTGGCTGGCCTCCTTTGGATACACAGGTTGTCTTTGTCCTACCTCAGATGTACCTGGCACTAAACACGTGATTCCTAGCTGTGGGCTGACCAGGGCAGCAGGATTGTTCTGAACTCCAGATTTTTCCAAACATTGTAGTGTTCTAGAAAGTGAGGCCAGCCTCCAAGTCAGACAACCCAAGTGGGAGTCCCAGCACTGATATGTGTTAGCTGTGTGGCCTTTGGCAAGCCACTTTTCCAAGTCTCTGAACCTCATTTTCTTTATCTGCCACCTATCTTACAGGGTGATGAGAAAAGCATTTTTAAACCATATAATTGTAAGCTGTTATTTTCCTTTTTAATTAAATTATAAATTCTTAGCCATCATATCACATTGCTACTTCACATTGAGCTTTCAGTTCAGTAGAATCTCCTAGAACTGCCTTCCAGGCATGTCCCCTGTCTAATTTTTGTACAATTTATTTTTCTTTTAACCCAAGTGTTAAGTGGGGGGGGGGGGGGGGGCAGGGAGGAGTGCTTACCCTAAGTACATGAAAACTTCCCCAGAAAAATGGGCAGATGAGAACAATTTATTCTAATGGTCATGAAGGTGGCTGAAGCTGGAGCTTGGTTAGACATGGAATATGTCAATGTCATTTCACTGCACGTAGGGCCATTGCCAGTTGTCTTGAGTTTTCTCTTGCCACTAGACTTCAGTGACTCGGGAAGAGAGACAGGCAGATGACCTTGTGCAACTCTGCCTCACTTAGATCCAATTCGTGCACAATTCAAGACATCACCCGTGGTGTCATTCGTCCTCTTTGAAAAGGACAAAACAACAAACACTGTTTAAATTAATCTTCTTAGCTTCATTCAGCCCGTGATTTTGACCTGTTGATCTTTTGGATCTCAATGTATTAACTATCCTTCCCAGCTTTGGCTCATCTGCAGATTTTATAAAGATGCCATCTTTGCCTTTTCTCCAAATCATTGATAATGCGAACAAAACAGAGCCCCAGACTGAGACTTCCCTCCAGTTGTCTTTGCTCCATTAATCAGAAAGATTTCTTGGTTCTGGTCAGTCAACCAGTTCTGAACCCACCTAACTGCACTATCATCCAGGCCACATCTAACCATCCCTTCTGCAAGGATATCGTAAAAGATCTCATCCAGTGCCCTGCTGAAATTCATCTGTAGCTACAGCCTTCCCTTGGTCTGATAATCCTGTCAAAAAAGGAAATTAGGTTAGTCTAGAGTGATTTGATCTCAGTGTAACCATGCTGGGGTTTAGTGATTATCTGCTTCCAGGTGTACCCAAACTGTCCCTTTTAATAATTTATCTTGCTTTAGAATTTGAATTCAATGCCTCAGACTTTGTCCCATCACCATTAGCACCATTTTAACAAATAAGTTTAAACAAGTGGAAGAGATTGATCCTTAACATGTTAATGTGTTTAGCTTGCCATTTTCTTGGGAAGAGCTGCCAATATTTATCCCTTGTCCTTTTTGCTTAATTTGGGCAGAAGAAATAAGATTGGATCAAATTTTCAACATATGATGATGTTTGCTGGTAAGTGTGTGATTCTCTTCTTGTTTTCCTCCCCAAGCCACCACACAGAATATGAAATGATCGTCTAGATGGACACAGCTGCTAGTGACATCAAATCCATTGAATTATTGAAGTGATGATAAAGGTAGCTGTGGTGGAGTGGATAGGAGTCGGGAAGCCCTGCATTCCATCTTGCCTCAGATGGATTGTTATCTACCATTGTTGCAGGCAGCAGCGTGAAAAATTCCTTACGCTGATGAAATTGTAGCACCTTCACGTATTTTGGGTATTGAAGTTAGAATTTTATGGTGAAATCTGTTAGATTATAAGCTCCTTGAGGGCAGGGACTGTCTTTGCCTCTTTTTATATCTCCAGAGCTTAGCATAGTGTCTGGCACTTAATAAAAGTCAATCGATGGATGTTATTTCGTGGTGAATTATGCCCCTTTCTCTTCCATTGTTATTTTTTCTCATTTTAACTCTCAATCCCTAGTTTAGTTGGATTGCATTCAACAAGCATTCATTAAATGCCTCCTTTGTGCAGAGCACTGGTCCAGGGACTGTGGCTACAAAGACAATGAACCAGTCCCTTTTTGTAAAGATCTTTCATTCTGTTGGGCTTGGGGGAATGGGAATATAACTTTGTTATAACTTTGTCCTGAGGAGTATGGTTTGGCAGTAATGTCATTGACCTATTGTAATCAGACTCCACCATACTTTGACACTAACTGCCCCAGAATGTTTTACTTGGCATTGTTAGGTAGAAAATGGGAGAAGAGGACTTGGAAGATGAGGTGGGGAGGATGAAGATGAATGATAGTCAACACTGTGTACTTGAAAAAAAAGTCATTGTCTGTTGCTTCTCCTTTTCCCAAAATCCTTTTGCTTCTGTGGATTTCTTGTAGCTCCCATGGTTGATGGGTTAATAGCATAAAATAATCCCTTGTTTCCTTTCAGGCCTTCGTGGTGCCATGGCCTTTGCCTTGGCCATTCGGGACACTGCCACCTATGCCAGGCAGATGATGTTCAGCACGACACTCCTGATTGTGTTTTTTACTGTGTGGGTGTTTGGTGGGGGCACCACGGCCATGTTGTCATGTCTGAACATCCGGTAAGTGCAAACTAGACGCCTTGGTATTTGAATGTTAAATTACAATTCAGACACTTTATTTGATTGTGAGTTTGTAGAAGAATTTTATAATAAAGAGTAGCATTGTTTGTGACCAAGAACTCCAAGGTTAAAGTTGGAAGACTTTTGTTTTTAATATTTGAAAATGTACTTACTTTGAAAGCTCCCTCTCATCTCCCTAGTCCCACATCTGTTTCTATGGAAACAGCAGCCTGGGTTGTTAAAGCCTTTATAGGTTTTAACTATGTGTACTAGCTGAGACTTCATATGCCCTAGGAACCTACTGAGCCCCCCAAATGTACAACATTGACTAGAGAAAACAATATGGTCCATTAAAAAAAGTCCAATTTTCCTCCTTGGCTTTTCTCTTTGCCTTCCTTTCTGGGAAAGGATCTAAAAACCAGGTGTCCAATCTAGCCGTACCTACCTAATCTCGGTGAATTCTTTTTTTAATCTAGATCAATCACTGAGACACCTGCTTTTTACTGTGTCCGAGACAGTCATTTGTACATCTGTGCAAATGGGAAATACCTTCAGTGTTTCAGGTGACAGTGCTTTTCGAAATGAGCAGCCTTAAGCTCTTTTCTTTCCCTTGAAAAGCCATTGAGTGAGTTGCTAATACTTAAAGAGTTATTACTAAAGGGATAATTATAGTTTCCTAAATTATCTTAAATTAATTCCTCAGTAAGGTTTTTTTTTAAGGAGGGGGAAGAGTTAAGTCAATGCAAACAATCCCCCAAACTGAGTTTAAACTCTCACCTGCCTTTATATGGCTCCACCCTCCCCCTGGTCCCATAGCATACAATTGAGTTTATGTGATCTTGTATTCTCTGTTTCATGTGTATGAGTTTCATCCCCGCAAATAAGATCTTTGAGGCAGATTTAAAACCATTTCTGTCCCCTCCCAAGGGCCGAACCCAGTACTGTGCTCCTGAGTGTGGAAACGTTGGACCCTGTATGATAACTTAAGTGCGATGACTCTCCACGACCACTAGATGTCACTTTACATTCATGGATTTGCTTAGAATCTGCTCTTAATATGTAGATTATGGACCTTTTGACATTTTAAAACCACAATGAGCTTCTGACCACACCTTTGTTAGAATCCTCTCCATCTGAACTAGGGCTCTGATCTTTTTCTTCCTCTAGGCTCTGCTTTAGCCTCCCAATAACACGTGGAACAGTCATTTTCTGTGGTTTTAGCCATCATTTCGAACACATCCTAGAAAGTCAGAAATGACTGCTGTGCCCCACGGCTGGCTTGTCCATTAGCCTTTGACAGAGACCTAGCATTTTTCTGTTGCAGCATTTGATGATGGTGGAAATTATCTTAAGAGGCTAGAAAGAAATCTCACTTACCTGAATACTTTGTTGTGTTTTTTCCTCTTGTCTTTGGAATAGCACCATTAAAGTAGCCTCTTTGAAAGGGGAGACAGTAATTTCCTTGTTCCAGACCTGAGATATGGTAGTACTGTAATTTCCAGGGAAGAAATGTCATTTTTATATTAGTTGAAGAGATTAAGGAGTATAATGAGATCCTATGTGTAAAATGCTTAGCACACTGCCTAAGTGCATGGTGGGTGCCCAACAAATACTTAACCCCTTCTTTCCTCTCTCTTTCCTCTAGTAAGATTGGCGATTGTTGCCAGATTTGGAATCTAAGCTATTTTTATTAATGATGGCTCATAATAAGGGCTGCCATTTTCACATTAATTTCATTTTGATCCCACCAAAACCTTTTGAAATTGGTAAGGCATGTTCATATGACTCTTGGTATTTTGACTTTGGAATCAGGAAGCCTTGGGTTCAAGAATGTCCTGTCTCTGACACAGCCTGACTATGTGACCCTGGGCAAGTCACTTAACCTCTCAATAGCCCACACAACTCTCCTAAGACTAGGTTACTGATCTTCATGAGTGGAAGGAGTTTCCACACCAGGAGTTTCCTATGCCAAGCAACTCAGAGGCATAGACCAAAAAAGAAAACAAAATAATAAAGCTCATTAAAATTGCCATCTACTTCATTGGAAGGGGTCCCATGCACTGATGAAATCAGTTCTAATCAAGTACCTAGTTGAGTCATGGGGTTACAAAGGCAAAAATAAAAACCTGTCCCAGGCCTTGAGATCACCACTTTACTGGGGAATAAAACATTTGTACAGATGCCAAAATAGAAGACAATTTGCATTGGCAAAGCGCACTAGTAACTGGAAGAGTCAGGGAAGGTCAATCCCAGGTCCAGGCAAAAACCCAAATTTACAGATGAAGAAACTGATGTCCACACAGCCTGTGACTTCCAGGAGCCACAGGTGGCAAGCAAGGGGCAGAGTCCTTCCCCTCCCAAACCTAATACTCCCTCTGTCCTATACTGTCACATTGCCCGTGTTAAGAAAATGAGCTGCCACCTGTTTAAAAGCCCAGATTGTCATCTGACATTTGTGTTTCCTCCTTTAGGGTTGGAGTTGATTCAGACCAGGATCATCTGGTAAGTGCACATGGATGTTTTTGTCTGATGTGAAGTTACTCTTGGTTTCTCAACTCCTTTAATTAGCTTTACATGAAACTGTTCCTTGCTTTTCCTACTGTCTGATAGGAATCAAAGCATAGCTGGAGTCTTGGTATCCACGGTGATGGCTCTCCTATCTCTAGGCCCCCTTTGGAGAGGAAAGCAGGGCTTTAGGGCTCTGGCGAGGGGAGCCTTTTTCCACTTGGATTTGTGCACTAAGGCTGGACTCTGCTGGGAGGCTCCCTTTGTCTGTCTGGCTTCCACATCATGAAGATCAGTAACTTAGTCTTGAGAGAGTTGTGTGGGCTATTGAGAGATTAAGTGATTTTCCAGGATCACATAGTCAGGCTGTATCAGAGACAGGACGTTCTTGAACGCAAGGCTTCCTGACTCCAGGATACCAGACTGGGCGACCAGCAGCAGCCCTTCCGAATTACCCAGGAATCTCTGAGCCTACCTGTTTAACGCTGCTAGAATCTCTTGGTCCTGACACCAGGTGCATTTTTGAGTGCAGTACTGTTTGAGGTATAGGAATAAACCTGTAGAGTCTTATTCAGTTAAAGCCCAGGTTTCTAACAGACTTCTTTCTGATGATCATTTGCTTCCAAGCCCCATCACCCAGTACAGATTCACACGTTTCTTCTCTCTTAGGGGCTACTTAGATGTCCGGATGACAAGTGCAAAATATTATTATATATAGTATCATACATAATTATTATATTAGTATAGTATTAGAAAAGCTTGGACGGTTGGTGTTGTACTTAGTTGCAAAACACATTTCTTCTGGTCTGAACCAAACCTTGGTTTGTTTGCCTCCATGGTAGCATGAAAAGAAATCAATTGATGAGCTTCACCTTGCTAATTGATAAGCTAGCCAGCTGTTGAGGAGACTGTGCGCTCTCTCAGCTCAGCATAGAGAGAGACCGGGCAATCCTGCTGCTGGACATATTTGCCAGAGTGTTGGGAGATCAGAGTTTATGTCATGGGTGGAGAGGTGGCCAGGGCTACAACCCAGCAGGTGGCAGTGGGAATAGCAAAGAGGGATGCTGGGTCACATCGCAATGACCCTTCACAGAGTAGGGAATTTTTCCCTCCCGAATCTTTGAGATGGTATGGGTGTCAATAACCAGCTGTTCCATTGGCCTAATCTCTTTCTCCTCTGGTCACAGGGCTTCCCAGAGAGTGAAAGAAGGAACACAAAAGCTGAAAGCGCATGGCTCTTCAGGATGTGGTACAACTTTGACCATAAGTATCCTTAAATTGAGGAGGATGTGGGGGGTGGACAATGAGAATCCCAGGTTGGCTACTCTTGGCTTTTCGCCTCCCCCGTTGTGAGGAAAGATCAAGGCCTAGCTTCATTTCTTCTTACATAAGACGATCTTAAGGCACTAAAACCGAGTCACAAGCAGTATAAAGATGGTTTTCCCTTCTCTTTGTAAGCATTCTCATGTGATAATTAACAACAGTGCCATGAGATGTTGTCATTCCCACTTTACAGATGAGAAAATTGAGGCTCCTTGAGGGAAAATGACTTGCCCATCATCACACAGGTAGTCAGTGATAGAGCTAGGACTCCCAAGTTGTTTGACTACAGATCCCCCATTATTTGTCGCCATCTTTCCCCATTGCTATTTAGCATTGCTTGTGATTTTGATTCTCTGGAGACCATGACTTATAGACAAGTAGCTTCACATACTGACTTTAAAAGAGATGAGATTTTGTGACATTGAACAGTTTGGGATCATTGAAAGCACTGTTCAGTTCCCTGAGTATAGTGACCCATCTGGCTGTCCAGGACATGTGAGAGTGAGTGAGTGTGTGTGTGTGTGTGTGTGTGTGTGTGTAGATAGACACACATAGTATATAATTGGGCAGTATGCAGTTTTCGTCTACTTTTTTCATTGTGGATGTCATTTAGGAGGCTTTTTATTGGTCAGGACTCAAAAATGGAGGATGATGAAAAGCCTTTAAGAATTTGGTTTATCAGCAACGCAAATGCTTTTCTTGATCTTTTCCCAAAGAAAGGGCACTAGAACAGCAGTGGATTTGGGGCTCTAGGACCAGGGATCCAATTTTGCCCCCTTTCCATTACTAGCTTTCTTAAGCTGGGGCAGCCCCTTTCCCTTCCTGTGTCTCTGTTCTCTCTTCTGTAAAATGAGGGGGTTGAATTCTGTCATTTCTAAGGATCCTTCTAGCTGTAACTCTGTGGGCCACATAAGCCTTATTTTCCAGCTTGTTATGGCCACCACAGTGACCATTTTAATTAATTCCTAGGTTTCTAACCTGTGTATATGTCCCCTAGACTACAGTCCTTCCTAGACACACTTTTGGCAGTGTTGCTCCTTCACGAGCTGCTTAAACCATATGTTTCTTGAGTGAGTTCCTTATTAATATTGATTAAAATTAATTTCCTGCAGATTAAGCTGACAATTGAACAGAGGGAAGGATCTGTAATGTAATACCAAGCAAAGGCAACTTCCCAGGTTCAAAATACCAGCATAGGTGCTCTCTATTTTATTCAGTGACAAACCAAGAACAGAGAAGATCAAAACATGACATCATTCAAAATACAGCATTTACTAAGTGTGATTAAATAATCTCCAAGTACTACCCCACCCCAGGATCTTCCAATCATTCAATCAATTACAAAGTCCCTGTTCTAAATACTTCTCCACCCCTAGGCTATACCTTAATTAAGTCCACCACAAAGCCCCTCTTCTCAAATGGAGATTAGTTTCCAAACATAAGTAAAATACATTCATTTGCTCAACCATAGAACACAAAAAGGTCAAAAGTTCCCCACCCCTGGATCACAATTGAATCTACCCCAGAGTTACATCAAGTTTAAACACAGCACTTAATACCCAAATGGAGGTCTTTTCTTCATCTTGACACGAGGCAAGTTCTCAGCAATCTTAGTTCCTGGGGAGACAAGGCTTAGCAAGGCCATAAGATACATTGCCAGTCCCTTCATGAATTTATCCTCTGTCTGTAGAACAGTCCTAGAACCCCTGAACACATTAGCAAAGCCCTCTCCCAGGATTTCTGTAAACATACAACAAGAAAATCCTTCTTCAGAGCTTCTGAACCAACAGAAAGGCTCCCAGACCCCTGCAACAACAGCACTGTCCTTCACCAGTGGACAGTATTCATTCTGTCTGCCGGACAGTCTCCAGACCCCTGCAACAACAGTACTGTCCCTCACCAGTGGACAGTATTCACTCTCTGTCTGCAGGACAGTCTCAGGCCTTCTTAACCAAATGCCAGGTTCCAGGACTTCTTCAACAGGACAGTCTTTCACCAGTGGACAAATCTGGCAAAATAACATCAAAACAGACAGACAAAGTACCAGCAAAACAGCCATATCTCCTCAGTCCTTGGCAGCTCAGGGGGCAGGTCTCAAAAGTCCAGGGCAATTCAAAGCGGCCACCAGCAATCTCTTAGTCTCTCTCTCTTCACGAGGTGCTGCTTCCAAAAAGAACTTCCGCCTCTCTCTTGTCTCTCCAAATCTACATCACCAGCTCCTCCCACTTCAGGACTTTCTTTTCACATCAACAAGCCCATCCCACAGGTGGGGTTAACAAACTCTGGGTTTTAATACAATCAATTTGAAAACCAAGCCAATACAGGGGAATCTTTAATTGCCATTACTATCACAGGATCATAAAATTCACTTTCATAATTGGGTTTCTCAGTTCTTGTTTACCAGAACTTGGTGTTATCTGGCATTCACATACACCTAGGAAATATGTAAACACATAAGATATCCATCATCCTTTCTGTGTGTAAGAGACCATCTAGTCCAGCCCCTTCATCTTATAGATGAGGAAACTGAAACTCAGAAAGGTGAGGTGACTTCCAAGGTCTCCCAGGTAGCATGTAACAATACTGAGATTCAAACCAAGGCTGGCATTTGAACTAAGTTCTTCTGGCCTGAAATCCAGCATCCTTAGATTAGAACCAGAGTTCTTCCCTGTTTTTAATCCTTGGACCCTGTGAGCAGTCTGATGAAGCCTATGGACCATTTCTCAGAATCATGTTTGCAAATGCATAAGATAACATACATAGGACCACAGAGGAAACCAAAGTTAGTAAAAATAAAGATGTCATTTTTTCCCCATCTATGTTCTTGGGGCCCCTTTCATTCTGTCCAGGTTAAGAACCCCTGAATTAAACAGTGAAAGCTTTGAAAAGAGAGCAAGCACTCATTTTTTTCCCTTGTCTGTTTGGCCAAGAGCCTGCAGTACGTTGTAACATAATGGACCCTTGCTTGGAAAGCAAATTACTACAAGAAGCAAGAACACCTAAGTTCTTGTGGTGCATTAAGTCCTCCATTAGGGAGAGAGCCCTGGTTTGCAAAATTGCTTAATGTTAATTAAATCAGAAGCAGCAATTTTAGCAGAATTTGGGACAGAGGGCCCTTCTGGATCTTTAATGGTTTTCATCCATTTTACTTCATTGAACAAATATTTGAGTGCCTTCTCTGTAAATCTTATTTTTTAACCAAAGTGTACACTCTGGATAATTTATGATATGAAATAACAGAATCATCCTCGTGTAAAGGCATGCTATTTAAAAGAAGGACAGCATGTTTTTCTATATACTTCTATTGGGCACCAAAGACTTAAGTCACCTCAGTAATACCAGTGACACTGGTGAGAATTACAGATTGGCTTATGCAGCCTTCCATTTTTTCTTTTTTCTTTTTTTTTTTCTTTTTGGAAAGGGGAAGGCTGGGCACTTGGGGTTAAGTGACTTGCCCAAGGTCACACAGCTAGTAAGTATTAAGCTTCTGAGTCTGGATTTGAACTCAGGTCCTCCTGACTCCAGGGCCGGTGCTCTATTCACTGTGCCACCTAGCTGCCCTCTTCCATTTTTTTTTTCTTTTCTTAAATTGGACGGCTGCTAGCAAATCTAGCAGCACCTCCCTTATTCTTCCTCCTTGTGGCAAACTTAGGAGACCTGCCCAGGTGACTATGGGATGGACACAGTGGATGGCATGTGATCTTCATCACTGCTGGGGATGGCCAAGCTGATGAGAACAGAGATTTGTTGGAATGTGGGGATATTTGAATAGATGGGCAAATTTTACCAGAATTTGGCCGTTTCTACTTCAGATTTATAAACCCAGTGGTTGTGAAATCTTTATTCTCACCAGGTAATTCAACAGGTATTTTTTCAGTGCCTTTCACATGGCAGGCCTTGTGTTGGCACTGGGAATACAAGACTGGTGAGAATGACTCTGCCTGCCCCTAGGGAACTTAAATTTTATTTGAAAAAATTGACTTTCTAGCTGAACTGTAGGTGGGCAATTCGGTTTGCCTTGTGGGGGAGGGACAGGGACAATTTAAGTGAGAATTTCAAAGGGGCAGATTACTGTCCCAATCAGTTGCATTTTCATGCAAGTATTAGTCTATTTCTTGGTGTTAAATAGTCATGATAAAGACTTGTATAATGATCTAGTTATTTCTGAATGCTGGGTCCTTGAAAAGTGATTTGGAGGGATGGGTGGGGCTGCTCATTGTTTCATGATAATTTGATATTCTTTTTGAGAGGAACAAATGAATATTGAAGCTAGACTAGTGATGGAAGTTTGTAATTTAAAGAAACAACAATTTAGAGAGGTCTTTAGAATTGGCTCTGTTCCCCTTTGACAACTTTTTGAGCAATAATTATAAGGTTTCCACTCAGACGTTTTGGTGGAGAGCTTGCTTTTGCCACTTACTAATCAGATCCACCGGTCATGTGATCAAAGCTACTGTCTTTCTCCAGATGATGAATTGATTAGCAGAACCTTTCCTTTTCTCTTCCTTGCTTAATTAAGGAGTAACTTTAAAATGATTCAGGCTCTCTTTCTCGGTATCAATTTCTTCCATTAAATAAGTTGGGCATTTTGGCGTGATTAATAAGGATGTTTGAGGTTCTTTCTCCCTTAACAAGCACAGCTATTTGAAGCCGCTCCTGACCCACAGCGGGCCACCTCTTACTTCCACACTCCCTAGTTTCTGTGGACCCCTTGCAAGATGTCTGACCAGCCCTCAAGCTTATGAAGTAAGTAGTTCTCAGCTCTGCTTGACCTAACCTCATCTTGTCTGGTCCCTGGACTTCTTTTTTTTTTTCTTTGAACTGACAAGAGTGTGCATGGGCTTTTTAAGGAAGTGAGCACCTTTTACTTAGCCAATGGGCCATTTGAGTATGCCCAGAAACCTTTGTGTGTGTTTCCAACTGAAAGTCTAATGGGTGGTAGGAATAAAGCGGTGCCACGTACTGTCTTGGAAGCACCTGGAGTCTTCTAGTGGCACCGGGGTTGGTATCCAGCTTTGCAGTATGTGTCCCAGGCTAGGTCGTTTTTATATCCTCATCCATGAAGTGGCCAGAGGATCTCAGTTCCTGTTTGTGAAGCTCCTGTGAGTAACAGACGGTATGTGGTGGTGTGTGCTTTTACTCTTGTGGATCTTGGACACAGCTTCTCTTCCTTCTTGTTGGAGCCATGAGCATGTCAAGGCATCATTAGAACCCCTCTTTGTTTCTTTGCCTTCCAGTTTGGGGTTTGTATGTCCTTGCATTTGATTCTAAGCATTAGAGCTTAGGTGACTGATGCATGGACCAGACTTAGGAAAGAAGTCTGATTTTTAAATAGTTTTATTTTTCACATCTGAAACCCAACCTTCTAATCCCAGACTTACCCTCTAAAAAGAATCCATGGAATAGCATATCTATCTCAGCTGTTTCGGGACAAGAAATTCCCAACTGTTGAAGAAACAGAGGGTATCATCTCAGCCAAGATGGATGTGGTCAGATATTGATGGTAATAACTCAAACCTGGATTTGCAAAGTGTCTTTCTCCCCTGAGGCACTATATGCTTCTAGAAGGTGGTGTTCACTTCTGGCTACCACAATTTAGGGAGATGTTGTGTCCAGAGGATGGTGGCCAGGATGGCAAGATACCTGACATCCGGGACCTGGAAAAATCAGTTTAGCCTGAGGAAGGGCAGGTTGGGGGAAGGGGGGCGAGATGACACTGTCATATGGATGAAGGTTTAGTGTTGTTCTAGGCCCCAGAGGACAGAATCAGGAACAGTAGGGGAAAGTACAGGGTGGCAAACTGATTCTTAGCCCCATGTTTTGTTTGTTTGTTTTTTTACCATTTCCTCACTGCTATGAGGGACATATTCATTGCAAAACAATTTATAGTTAAAGACAGTTATCATTAGAACCTTCAGTTGTTGACCTGGGAGATCGATGGTCTGGTGTTTAGGCTGCTTGCTGTTCTTTATCATATCTTCAGAATTAAGTATATCAAGGATAGCTTATTTCTAGGCATTGTTTATATGAAAGTAAATAATATTTTTCATGGACCTGGCTCACCTGTGACTCTTACAGTTTGGTCTTCTGATAAGAAAATTGCCTTAAAAGTACCGTTTGTTTTATCTTTTTGTTTAGAATCAGGAACAGCTGAAAGATGATGATTCTGATCTTATTTTGAACGATGGCGACATTAGCTTGACGTATGGAGATTCTACTGTTAGCACTGACTCGATGTCAGCCAGTGCTCCTAGGAGGCTTATGGGAAACACTTCTGAAGATGTCCTGGATCGAGAACTTGCTTTTGGGGACCATGAACTTGTAATTCGGGGAACCCGCCTGGTTCTTCCAATGGATGATTCTGAGCCCCCATTAAATATGTTAGATAATGCGAGGCATGGGCCAGCTTAACATGTCTGTTGCTCACTAACCTGACTGTAAAATCCGCATACGCAATTGTGAAGAAATGTGTACTACCTACCAAGTCCAATGCATGTATCTGACCGTTTAAGCTGTATAAATCCTGTTTATATGGCATAGTAAGAATATGTATTCTGTACAGGACAGATTGTGAACAAGCAGTTCTTTGACTTTAAAAAAATCCCCTGTTGCCTGCACTTTGTGGAGTGGCATTGTTTTCAGCCCCCTGCATAGTGATAGCGTGGGTCCTGCTACCTTTCTCAGCTCAGTACAAAAAGAGGCCGAATTACTCATTCTTCTAGTTACTTGACACTTAACCAAAATGCCAGATTTGGGGAGTATAGATTTAGTTTGAGATGGGGAGGGGGGTGTCTTTCTTTCCCAGAAGAGTTTGGGGGCAGTCTGTTTCAGATAATAGGATTTCAGTGACACTCCATGGGTCCTGCCTTTCTGTGCCATTACAAGTGGCCTCTTCTGGTCCAGAGCATGATTGTAGAACTGTGCTGGCTGGCTTCAGCTCTGATTGTGTTTCACCCAGGTTGGAGGGGTCAATGTTAGCAAGAGTGTGGGGTGGATAGCTCACATGTTTCTCTGGACCAGAAAGAGCCAAACTGATGAGCAAAGTGCAGTGCCCTTTGTAAAGGATGGAGAGAAGAGACTTTGAAATAATTTTTTAAAATCTCTCCAGGTCATTAAGGTCTTTGGAGGGTATTGAACCCAGCTCTTTATCCATATTGAAAGATCTACATAGCAAGCACATTCTTTGGGGGACTAGGGGTGGGAGGGTGGTCATAATAGAATGGGGATTTCAGAGGCCTCTCCTGAAACATATAAATATTCTGCCTCAGATATGATTACCTTTAGATGCTAAATTGTTGCTTAAGTTTTGGTCATGTATGTGACGCATAAAGCAAGCTTTGTGGTTGGGCCCTTTCCCTTTCAGGCATTATTTAAGCCGCTTTTCTTGCTGTAAGCAGTAGACGTAGCACCCTGAAGTTGACCATGTCCAAATGTCATTTGTGTAATACTGTAGTTATAATGAAAATTAATTTATAGATCTATTATCGCACTTGTGCTCAATCCCAGCATCCAACGGAAATGGGACCCAACTGCTGTTGGGTAAACTGGAACTTGGCTTCATCTCCAAGTCACGTTTCAGAAACTGATTGCAAACTGAAAGGGAGAAGAATGTTGCCTTTTCAGTAGTTAAAAATCTTTGCACTTTGAGAACTCCTTAGCATGCTTTGTGTCTAGTTGTCTTTGTTTCTCTATTCCTTTTTAATATGAAATACTTGAGCTGCCATATGTATTTGAAAGTTTTTGGTGTTTTTAGGAAGAACTTGAACAAAATTTGCAATTTCACTTTCAGTTTATTATGATGGAAATTATTTGAGATGAAATGAATTCTGAGAACTCTTTTTTCCCCCTTTTTTTCAAATGCAAACACTGACTACTTATGTTTCTGGAAAAACAATTTCCACGGTTTTTTTTGTTTTCTTTTGTTTTCTTGGATCTGAGTAACTGCCTTAAATTGTTTTCCCCCTGGCTAGGACTGATCTCTTCCCTGTTCTAGTGTCCTGGGCGGGTTTGTTCCTAGCCAACTCTTATACTAGTGGTCTTACTCTTGCTGATGGCAGTTTTAGCTTTTGATGTAGCCATGGGTACCATAGTGCTAGTGACCTTCCTGCCATGCAGGAATTCTGTGACGTGTTCATTTCTCTGATGTAGTCAAAGATTTTGTCATTGTGTGTTTTGAGGTGCTGTATCGCTTCCCCATACTATTATACATGTTTCAAAAAGATATTCAATAAAGATCTACCACTTTTTTATGCTGTCAGGTGACTGAGTTCGTTTCTGAGTTCTTAGAATTCCATTGAATGTCAGTTCCTGCTGAGCTGGTTCTTACCTTTGCGTGGGTGGGAGGGGAACCTAGGAACTAGGAACACCTAGTTCATGAACTCACTTTTTAGTTGAGCAAATCTATATCCCAACTTGTGGAGGGGGAGGAAGGAAGCTTGCCATTCCAGTGTCACCGCATGGAAGTCTTACACCAGCCCCCCAAAGAGGGATATAGAGATAGATGAGCCCTTCCAAACTCTGGGAGAGGGAGAGGAGCAGACTGGAAATGTTGGACTTTCCTTTGGAGGAGAGTCTGAGGGGCCCATTGGACCAACTGCTTTCACACTGTTCCCTTTTGAATGTGGGATACAACATTTCCCTCTTGGAAAGGATTGTTGAAGGGCCTTTGGAGTTTCACCTTAGTTCTTGTTAGCCCAAGTGGCAATAGATTGGGTGATGGGTTTTTGATATTCATATTCCCGTAATTTTCCCTCAGAGGACCTGTGCAAATGTTCTAGGAGCTTTTCTCAGAAAAAGCTGTCATTAAAAAAAAAAACCAAATAACAGCTTTGCAAAGCCATTTCTTCCTAGTGAGAAGGTACAGATGCTACCTTCCTTTTAAATTTTCTGCCATCCTTTATTTTTGCACCTTTGGGAAGAAGGCTGATTAGGCAGACAAAAACAAGAAGATGAAACTCTCTAACCGGCAAATGTCTGATATGCATTTTTACATCAGGGAGTGGTTGCTTATTCTGTTTAAGAAATAGGCCTCAAAGCAATTGACTAATTGATTTTGGGGCCAGCTTGGCCCACTGAAATGAGCTACAAATGCTTTGATTTTAATTTCAGGAGAGATGAAATTCTGTACCCAAGCAGGTACAAAGGGGACTGTTTTTAAGCATGGCTGAGATAAGTATATTTCTTGCTCTTTGCATATATAAAAATGTTGGTACGATTAAAATTTTAGTAGTGTATTTGTCTAGTCCAATAGAAACTTGTAAACTGTGGTGTGGTTTGCCATAGCTACTGAGCATTGTTGCAACTGTGTTCACATTGACTATTTCATTGCACTGGGAAAAGATTCTGGGCCTTGAATAATGAGCTCATTTCTTGAATAAAACCTGTGTCATTTCCTGATTCATCCAAAATAAAAGCCTGA
This sequence comes from Petaurus breviceps papuanus, assembly GCF_028583685.1. Classification (NCBI taxonomy): domain Eukaryota; kingdom Metazoa; phylum Chordata; class Mammalia; order Diprotodontia; family Petauridae; genus Petaurus; species Petaurus breviceps. The sequence continues at coordinate 11,798,859 of NW_027187369.1, forward strand.
AACACATTTCAGAAACTAAATGATTCCTTTGCTTCAAAAGGAAAAGGTTTGAACCCAATATAGTTGTTGGAAAGGATGGCTCTGGTGGCGTCAGGCAGAACTTCTCAATGCCAATGATAGTAGGCAAAGTGACAGACCCCCTAGGCCATGCTGGCATCTTGACTGGGTTTTGTTTTTTCACTTTAGACATTTATCTGTTTTTGTAGAGAATATATTTGACACCTTTTGTTTTTAAATCAGTCATTTCTGGAAAGACCACCCCATGGAATTTAACTCTTCCTTGGTCAGAAAGAAAAACAATTAAGCAAAAATGCACCATATTATGCCCTTGTCAGGCAATACAACCATATTCTGTCCTGGGAGTGCCTACCCCTCGAGGCAGGCACATTTTATTATAAGTTCTCTGGGATCCTTCAGTGGTTTTTCAATTATATAAAAATTTGCTCCCTTTCTCCTGGTTTCTGTGATTTTGTTCCCTCTTGGGATTTGGCAAATGGGGTTTATAATTGAGAGCCCAGGTCACCTCTCTGCTTGGGAGTCCAGGGAAAGTCACTGAGGGAAATCATGAGACCAGAGATCTAAAGATGGAGAGCACCTCCAAAGGTATCTTGTTCAACAACCTCATTTTAGAGAAAAGAAAAGCTGAAAGCCAGGGAGATAAAGTAATACCTATTAGTATTGGTTGATGGAAATGGGAAGGGGTAGGGGGCGATTGTCTGCATCCTGACTCCTGGGCATGCCCCCCTCACCACCCTGGGCCTCCGAGAGACCCTGAGTGTCTGGGGACCTGTATCCTGAGTCCTGGGCATGCCCAGGAGTCTTGGGTGATAGCTATAGAGATATGAGAATCGTCTGTATGCCCACCTCTCCACAATGGGTCTCTCTGAGACCTTGTGTGTTGGTCCAGGTGCCTGCACCCTGAGTCCTATGATTTCCATAGAGGCCCCTGTGTCTAGACACTGGGGTCTTGATATCCATCAAGGTCCCTGTGTTTGGGGGTACATGAACACTGCATCTATAGATATCACGACCCCAGTATCTAGGGCGCATATACCCAGTGAGGATCCTTAAGGAGCTTACATGCTAATGGGGGACAGAACATGTAAATAACTAGATACATTCAAGATTATATATTGAGTAGCTGAAAGATAATCTCAAGGGGAAAGCACTGGTAGCTGAATCTTGTTTGAGGAATTGCAAGTAAATAGCATTCTTGAATTGCAGAATGCTTGGAAGGGAACAAAGTACTGGAAGAGTAGAAAGGTAAGAAGGGGCCAGGTTGCAAAGAGTTTTAAATGCCAGACAAAGAAGTTTTGGTTAATTCCCAAAGGTAATAGGGAGCCACTGAATTTAGGGAGTGAGGGGGAAATTTAGGAAAACCCCCTTGGCTGCTGAGTGAAGGATGGTTTGGAGTAAGGAAGGGGACTTGAGGCAGGGAGACCAATGAGGAAGCTATTGTAAGAATCCAGGTGACTGGTATTAAGGACCTCTACTAGGATGGTGGCTATGTGAGTGGAGAGAAGGAGACATAGTTCAGAGATGCTGTGAAGGTCAAAATGGCCAGATTTGATAATAGATTGGTTATGTGAGGTTAGCAAGAAAAAAAAGTTGTGAGCCTGGGTAACTGGGAGGATGGTGGTGCCGTCAAAGGCAGTAGGGAAAGCGGGAAGAGGGGGAGGATTTTTAGGGAAAGATGATGAATTCTGTTTTGGACTTACTGAGTTGGAGATTCCAATAGGCCATCCAGTTTGCAATAGCCAAGAGGTAGTTACTGATGCAGGACAAGCTTGGGAAGGAGACTAGGGCGATCTGGTGGAAGCCTTGGGAGTTGATAAAAGCCCTGAGCAAATCATATGGATTATAAAGGGAGAAGAAAAGAAGCCTTGGGGGACACCCATGGACAAGACCTGAATGAAGATCCAGCCAAGCAGACTGAGAAGGAGCAGTGAGACAGGTAGCAGAACCAGAAGGGAAGAGTGTCAAGCAGGCCTGGAGAGGAGAAAAGAACCAGGAAAAGAGGTTAAGAAGGATGGGGCCTGAGAAGGTGCCATCAGGGCAATTAAAAGAGCATCTTTTGTTTTGCTCACAGTCATTTCCAGATATACTTTCCCCTCCTCACATGCCCCCCCTCTCAATAAAGAAAATCAAACAGTTAAGCAAGCTCTGACCACATCTGGCAGCCTAGGAAACATTTCATAGCTACAGCTCCCCACATCTCCCACCACAAGAGGGAGAAAGGCATGTCTCTGACAGAATCAGTATTGGCCCTCAAGATTTCAAGGCGTCCAGCTTTGTTTTATTGTTATTTTCATTCAAGGCTTTGTGTGTATTCTCTCTTGGTTCTACTTACTTGATTCTACTAAAATCCAGACAAGTCTTCCCATGTTTCTCTGGCACAAGTATTATCCCCATTTTATAGAAACTGAGGCCCGGAGAAGGAAGTGATTTGGCCAAAGCCACATAGGAAGTATTAGAGCCCATGCTCTCTCTACCACCCCATTCTCTCGGGAATCCTGGGTCAGGTCTGTACCACGACTGGTCATTAGAGGAAGACCTCAGTGGAGGATTCTTATTGTAGTGATGGAAATTTTTCTTAGGTCTCTGAGAGCCTTTAAAAAAGGGGAAACTTGATTTCTCCGTATATGTTTCAAGAAACATTGTTTATTCCATGTTTACTCAGTCCTATAGAGATAAGGGAACAGGGACTGAACTTGGGATTTCATTGATTTAGAGACCTGAGGGATGAGAAAACTCCCTCTCCCAATGTAGCTTGGTTCTTGCTCTGCCTTTTGGAGACTTAACCATAGTGACACAGTTAATACATACCCCCTAAAAAGGACTTGAAATAATCCTCTTGGCTTGGAGCAAGGCTCTGAAGGGTCTAAAAGCCAGAGTGCTAATGTGGTTTGTTTTTTTATATGGGGCCTCTTAGCTTAGTGGTATGAAGCAGCTGCCTAGGAAGCAGGATGGCCCTGGGTTCAAATCCCTGTGGGGCTTCGTTTTCTATTTCTTCATTTTTAAGATCTCCAAATTCAATGTTTTTTTTCTGTTTTTTGTTATGCACCCCTTTCACTTTCTTCACTTGACATTACCTTGTAACTGTATTTTTATGTAATTTAGGCAGAACATTCAGACTACTTTTTGTCTTAAAAGGCCAGAAGATCCTTGTCTAACGAAGAGGAACAACTCATTTCTGGAACCATGGAGATGTTCTAACAGAGGAAGGTCGGGAACTGTCAGTACTCCAGTGTTCTGGTGTGAAATTTACCCTGTAAACATTTCACAGGTAATAATCCCATCTGCAATAAAAGCTCACTTATCTGTCATGTTGGAGTGTACTAATTAAAAAAAAATAAATTCCACTGCACTGAGTTATATTAGCATGGGCTTATATGTGACATTTGGAAAATCTCTTTTGGAGTCCTATGGCTTAGGAGTGGCAGTGATAGAAATGTAAATCTAGGGTTGCTTTGGGGTCAGTCAGGAAGGTGAAAGTGAGCCAGACTCAGGACTAAGGGACAAGCTGAAGGCTCCAAACGTGGGCTCTGAGTTCAGGGACATGATAAGAAGAAGGTAGAAAATGTTTCCAGCTTTTCCCTACATACTTTGCCTTGGACTGGCTTGGGACAAAGTCAGAAGCAAAGATAGTTGGGATTTGGGGAAGGAGAGTTCCTAGGGCACTGAGTGGGGAACGCCAGGGGTTTATGGGGGAGGGTTCAACTTTGGCTACATCAGAAGGATAACTGGTATTCCTCAAATGCCTTAAGGCTGGCAAAACACTTTCCTTACAGGAGTCAGTCGTTTAGGGCTCACCTCCAAAGCCATAAATAATTTCAGGATTTGGGGACCTGAGGCAATTACTACAGACCGTGGTGAGAACCAGGGATGGGAAGCATCTTCGTGCTGCCTCAATCAGGAAAAATCAGGGCAGCTCCCCAGCCCACCTCCGGCTGGTAGATCCCTGTTTTAACTAATTAATACTGCTAAACTAGACAATAATATCTGCTCCTTCTACCAGTATCTAGTTATCCCGTCCTCTAATGACCATCCTCCCCACTGAAAATGTGTAAAAATGGAGACCTGGAGAAGGAAGGAAGAGACTTGTCCAAGGTCACACAGCTAAGTCAGTACAATTTCAACACAGGCCTTCTTGACTTCTTAGTCCTTCACTCTCTCCACCATGCCATACTCACAAGACACTTTGACTTGAGTCAGGGTCTGAATTCAGGGCCTGCCTGAAGTTTTGCTTTCTGGAAGTCTTTTCTTTTTTCAAAAAAAAAGTTTTTGTTGGTAGGCTTTGTTTTTATATCACCTTCATTTCCAGACCTAACCAGCAAACAATCACTTGTAACAAAGGATTAAAAAAAGAGGAAAAAAACCCAGTTGGGTAAAACCATCCACCACACCTACTATGTATAACAGTATATGCAGTATTCTATACCCATAGGCCCCCCCCACCTCTGCCAAGAGGGGAGAGGGGGGCACATTTTGAACATCCATCTTTTCACTGGAGATATCTCACCAGATTATCCAGCCACTGTTTCCAAAATAAAGATCTCATTGACTCTGGAGCTCTAGGAAAAAGAATTTTTGCCTGTCTACCTTGAATAAATGACAAATTCAATTTTGTCTGGTTCTGCTACTTACCTGTATGACTTTGGGCAGTTTCCCCTCTGTAAAATGAGGGTCCCTGGGGTCTCTGAGACTATGAATGTATGAGCTCTACTGGACTGACTGCTTCTGGTTTGGGGCACTATTCCCCTAAGCCAAACAGCTTCTTTGCCTTACCTTTTGGTAACCATCAATGGAAGGGGTGGAATTGTTCCAGAATCACAGGGGAGGAGAGAGTAACCACTTTGTGAGCTACATTTCTAGGACTCAGTCTCATTTGTCATCCTGGGGAGATATGAACAAGGTTTTGTTGCCACCAGGACCAAACTGATCTGCTTAGTTAGAGTGGCAGCCTGCCTAGAACCCAGGCCTTGTTTCAAGGCCCCCTTCAGATGCCTAGAAACTGTGGCTCTTTCCTTTGCCTGCATTGTGCCCAGAATCTGACAGATTTTCAAAGGCCCTATGGAATTGTAGGAAAAAGAAAAAGACATGGTTGGTTGGGAGGCTGAAAGTCAACAGCAACAAATGATATTTACATAACTGCTTTAAGTTTGCAAAGTGCTTTCCATAAGTCTCTCCCTTGAGCCTCCCAACAACCCTAGAAATGGGGAGAGAGGTACTACAGGCATTCTTACCCCTGTGGTACAGATGAAGAAACTGCAACTCAGCATGATTCACAGAATTGTAGACCTTAGAGGCAATTTAATTTGAAAAAATCATCAACTTACAAATGAAGAAACTGAGGCCCACAGGGATGAAGTGATTTGAGCAAGGTCAAACATAAGATCATAGAAGTAAAACTGGAAGAGACCTCAGAGGTTGTCTAATTCAACCTCCTCTTCTGTCAGAAGAGGAAACTGAGGCCCGGGGAGGGGAAGTCACTTGCTCTAGGTCACACAATGGATCATAGTTCTAGAGCTGGAAGGGACCTCAAGCGCCAACTAGCAGAAGCACCTTATTTTCCAGAGGAGGAATCTGAAGCCCAGGAAGGGGAAGGGATGTGCTCAGGGTGACACAGGTAACATAAAGCAGAGCCAGAATTTGGTTCTAATTCCAGTCCTGAATCAAGTCTAGTAATCTTGTAAAGAAATAAAAAAAGAAATATGCCATAGCTAGTAAGTGATCCAGGGGGGGATTTGAATCTAGATTTTCTGGACTCAAAGTCTAGTGCTCTATCTGCCTCTTTTAGGTTCCAGTCTGCTTTTATTCCTGTACTGGGTTATGATCATTGGGAATGGCCAAGGTACCATGGTGTCATTCCAAAAGGTGCTAGGCTTAGAATCCAAAGTTTGCCTTGAATCCAACTTCCTCCACATCTTAGTTGTGTGGCCTTGGGTGAGTCCTGGCCCTTGTTGAGCCTCTTGAAACTCATTGAGTTTCTTGATTTGTAAACTAGAGATAAAGACCTGAATTATCTTCCTTGGCTGTTAGGAGTACTAAAGGATTACTCAGAAAGTGCTTTGCAAATTTGAAAAAGTGATGATAGAAATGTCAGAGACCATCATGATGTATTAGTTTGTGAAAGCTGCCTTGTTCCTGGCGCTCCTCTCCTACTTGGTGAGATAGCATAAAACAGGGTCTCCAACCAAGGGATTGGTCTCGATAAACTCATTGCCTATTATAGCTAATGTTATCTACTACATAGCGGTCACTTCAGGAAATGAGAAAATGTCTGAGGGCTTTGAGAACACTCTCTAAAGCACACAGAAAGAGGTCGCCTTGAAAAATCAATGAAAAAATCTTTGCTGAAAATATCCCTGATAAAGACCAAATTGGCAAGATAAATGGAGAATGCATACAAACATAGAAGACCAAGAGTCATGCCCTGGTATAGATTTGTGGTTGAAGGATATGAATAACCAGTTGTCAAATAAACAAATAGAAGCTATCGTGACCCTATGAAAGATGGCTCCAATCACTAAAAATAAGAAAAATGCAAATCAAAACAATATCAAGATCCCATATCTTATCAACAAATTGACCAAGATAGCAAAAGATAAAAATGGTGAGGGGTGGTGAGGGGGCAGACACCCTGCGGGTGGAGCTGGGAGTTGGTGCAACCATTCTGTAGTGCAATTTGGAACTATGCCCCAAAGTCACTAAACTGTGCATTCCCTTTGATGCTGCTAAGATCACTACTGGGTATATACTCCAAAGAGGTCCAGGCAGAGGGAAAAGACCAACATAAAACAAATCTTCATAGTAATTTTTTTGGTGGTGGCAAAGAATCGGAAACAAAGTGAATGTTCATCTGTCAAGGACAGCTGACCAAATCCTGGTATACGAATGCAATGGTGTATTATTGTATCCTAAGCAATGATAAATGGGAAGGATTCAAAGGAACTTGAGAAGGCCCAGATGAACTGATACAGAGCAACATAAACAAAACCAGGAGAAGCAATTTACATGATAGCAACAAAAAATAGAAAGGCAAACAACTGGGAAAAACTTCAGAACTCTGATCAATGACTAGTCATGACTTCAGAGGACCAATGATGAAACTTGCTTTCAGCATCTGGGCAGAGGTGATGGAATTAAGGTGCAAAATCAGGTATACATTTTTAGTGACACCCAATGAGTTGATTTATTTTCCTTGATTATACTTATTTGTTGCAAAGGAACGCTGGGGGCGGGGCAGGGAGGAACTGGGGGGAGATGTGGTATCAGACTTCTTCAGGCACCATTAGGAGGGGATGGTGCAGGAGGATGAGAAGATGGATTTATGCTAATTGAAATATATTTATACTGGGGTGGCTAGGTGGCACAGCGAGTAAAGCACCGGCCCGGGAGTCAGGAGGACCCGAGTTTGGTGCTGGACTTTATGAGGCAGCTTGAGGTGACAGAAAGAGCACTGGATATGGAATCAAAGGACTTGGAATCTAATCCTGGTTCTGATACTTACTCCCTGGGGAATCTTAGACAGATTTCTCACATTCTCTGGGTCTCAGTTATCTCCTCCTCTGTAAAATGAAGGCATTGAGTTAGATGATTTCTTAGGTCCCTTCTTGCCCCCAAATCACTCAGGTGATCTGAGTGCCAATCTGGCTCTGTCCCACTGCCACTTTCTAACAATGTGGCCCTGAGCAAGTTCCCCTGTATATAAGGAAGCTGTTGGCATTGCCTGACTCCCAAAGTCCCTGGATGGGGATTGGGGTAGTGGGGCAAATGGTAGTGGGATAGGGGAAATGCATTGTAAACAATCTAGGGTGCCAGAAACAGGATTTAGTATTGATAGCAATTAATAATCAATTAATAAATTATGTGCCAGGTGGGGCAGTTCTTACAGTACAATACAATAGTATTCCATCACATTCATATACCATAACTTGTTTTAACCATTCCCCAATTGATGGGCAGCCTTTCAGTCTCCAATCTTTGCCACCACAAAAAGAGCTTCTAGAAATATTTTTGTCCTTTTCCTCTTTCTTTTATCTCTGGTTTCATAGCCCTAGTAGCAGTATCATTGGGTCAAAGTGTATACATAGTTTAATAACTTATGGAGCATAGTTCCCAATTGTTTTCCAGAACGGTTGGCCTAGTTCACAACTCTACCAACAGTGTATGTATGAGTGTACCTGTTTTCCCACATCCCTTCTATCATTTGTCAAAAAAAAATTATCAAAAAAGGAAAATTCCTTTTTTGTCTTCTTAACCAATTTGATGGGTGTGATGTGGCACCTCAGAGTTGTTTTAATTGGCATTTCTTTAATTATTAGTGATTCAGAGAATTTTTTCATATGGCTATTGACAGTTGGATTTCTTCCTCTAAAAGCTGCCTATTTATATACTTTGGCCATTTATCAATTGGGAATTTTTTTTCTTGTAAATTTGACTCAGTTCCCTCTATACTTTAGAAATGAGACCTTTAGGGGTGGCTAGGTGGCACAGTGAATAAAGCACCAGCCCTGGAGTCAGGAAGACCTGAGTTCAAATCTTCCCTCATATACTTAACACTTACTAGCCATGTGACCTTGGGCAAGTCACTTTACCCCAATTGCCCTGCCTTCCCCCCTCCAAAAAGCAAAAGAAAAAAAGAAAAAGAAAGAAAGAAAGAAATGAGACCTTTATCAAAGAAACTTGGTGCAAATATTTTTCCCAGTTCCCTGCTTTTCTTTCAATTTTAGTTGCATTGGTTTTATTTTTAGTTTTATATGATCTAGATTTTTAATTTTATATAATCAAAATTATCTACTTTATCTCCTGTGAACATCTCTTTCTCCTGTTTGGTCATGACCTTCCCTTCTCCACAGACCTGATAGGTAATTTCTTTCCTGATGCATTAATTTGCTTATGATATGACCCTTTATGTCTAAATCATATACTCAATTCGAGTTTATCTTGGTATATGATGTGAGCTGTTGGTGAATGCCTAGTTTCTGCTGGACTACTTTCTAATTTTCCCAATAGTTTTTTTTGTCAGATAGTGATGTCTTTCTCCAGTAGCTGAGTTCTTTGGATTTATCAAACACTTGGTTACTGTGCTACGTTGCTTCTGTATAATATGTACCTAATCAGTTCCACTGATCAACATCTTTATTTCTTAGCCAGTACTAAACTGTCTTGATGATTATAGCTTTGTAGTATAGTTGAGATCCGGTACTGCTAGGTCTCCTTCCTTCCAATTTTTTTCCCATCTATTCCCTTGTTATTCTTGATCTTTTGTTCCTTCAGATGAATTTTATGATTTTTTTTCTAGCTCTATAAAGTAATTTTTCAGTAGTTTGATAGGTATGGAATCAAATAAGTAAATTAATTTAAGTATATTGTTGTTTTTATTATATTGGCTCAGTCTACCCATGAGCAATTAATACTTCTGCAGTTATCTAGATCTTTATGGTGATGATTCTTAAATCTACTTATCTAACCCTAACCTCTCCATTGGTCTCCAGTCTCCCACCTCCAACTACCTGTTGGACTTCTCAAACTGAATATCTCCTAAACATCTTAAACTCAACATGTTCGAAACAGAACCCATTATCTCCTTCTGTCTATACGCTTTCCCCTTCCAAACTTCTCTATTACTATTGAGCATATCACCATCCTCCCAGTCACTCAGGCTCACAACCCAGTTGTAATCCTAGACACTCCACTCTATGTCATCTCCTGTGTCCAATCTGTTGCCAAATCCTATGTCCCCTTCTCTCATCTGACACTGTACCACCATCATGCAGGCTTTCATCACCTCAATCTTAGACTATTTCAAGAGCCTACTAGTTAGTCTCCCTGCCTCAAACCTCTCTCCATTGCAGTCTGTCATCCACTCAGCTGTCAAACTGATGTTCCTAAAGCTCAGGTCTGACCATGTCACCCCCTACCTAGCCAATAAGCTCCCTATCACCTCCAGGATCATATATAAAATCCTCTGTTTGGTCTTGAAGGTCCTTCACAACTTGCCACCCACTTCCCAGTTTTTTATACCTCACAACCTCCTGTGGACCCTGGAATCCAGTAACATTGGCCTCCTTGCAACTCCTCAAACAAAACGCTCTGTCTCAGACCTCAGGCCTTTTCCCTGACTGTGCCCCCTGCCTGGAATATGCTCTCCCTCCTCATCTCTGTCTCCTGCCTTCCCTGGCTTCCTTCATGTCCCAGATAAATTCCTACCTTCTACTGGAAGCCTTGCCCAATCCCTCTTAATTCTAGGGCCTTGCCTCTATTGGTTATCTCCAATCTACCCTGTCTCCAGATTGTTTGTACATTTTGTCTCCTCCATTATATTATGAGCTCCTTGAGAGCTGGAATGTCTTTTGCCTTTCCTTCTATTCCCAGTAGAGTGACTGGTGCTTAATAAATGTTTAGTGACTGCCTGAGATGGATGAGGTCCCTTCCAGTTCCAGATCAAGGCACCTATGATGCTGTGACTCCTGATTCTCAGGCTGGTATCCTTTCTACTATAGCACACCATGGTGGAAATCTACATGTAATTTAATCAAATTTAATCAATACATAGGCATTCAATGTCTCTTCTCCTCTGCTCTATTGCTTGATAAATTTTATATCACGGTCATTTCTGGAAATCCACTCTCTCATACATCACCCTTTACTTTCCCCCAGTGTTTGTACCATTCAGACCTAGGAGTCGCCTGCCTCTCCTGAGAGGTGGGAGGAAGGCTTCATTTTCTGTCTTCTGGGGCCTGCACTAGTATTTTCAATTGCTCAGAGTTGGGCTCCTTTTCAGTGACCTTTTCATTTTATATCATTATAGTCACTGAGTAGAGTGTTCTTTCGCTTCCTTGGCATCGGTTTGCCTCCCCCACATTTTACACATCTTCCCCCACCCCCAGCCTGCCTTTAGAGGGCTTCCAATGAGTTCTCTAGCTCTCAAACTTTCTAACTCAAAATTCCCCAAAGCTCATTAATCCCCACAGCTTCCTTCCTTGCGAGGGGTAGATGAACACCATATGCTCTTGCTCCCCAGATGAACCACTTCCACCCATCAAGGAGGCAGGCTCCTCTCCTCCGCTGTCACCCCTAGCCTCTCCTGCCCCTGTTGGAGGCAGAAAGGCAATGGACTTCAAGCTGACAGCGTTAGCTTGGAAAGGTCCAGGCCTTGTTGTTTGACAATCCTCCCAGCATCCTTATGTGGCAGGCGGGAGGCGGGAGGCAGGAGGCGGGGGCTACCAGCAGAGTCAAGCAAAGGCCAATTGGGAAGTGAAGCAATTGTACTACTTTTGTTTGGGGGCTGGAATTTTCCAGCTCCCAATCCATTTCCTCCTGCCCCCAACACCATCAGGAGCCCTGCACGCCCTACAGGACTGCTTGGCCAGTCGATGGTCATACTTCTTTTAGACAAACCAGTGAGTTCATTGGTGCTGGGGAACTCCCTTTACCAATGCTGATCAGTACCTCATAGTCTTAGAAAGTTGACTAAGGCACCTGAAGTTATTTGTCCAGGTAGTATACCACAAAGACAGGATTTGAACCCAGTTCTCTATCTGCTACTCCACCCTGTTTCTCTGTGGGTTTCCCATCCTAAGGCTACCACCTAGCAAGTCAGTAGTGGAGAAGAAAAGCCATGGTTATGGTCTTCCTCCCTAAGCTGGTACTTTATATTTTTTAAAGAAATTTTTATTGATATGTTTTGTTTTGACATCACCTAGATTGTAACATTTCCGAATGTTCCCTTCCTTCTCCTCCTCCCAAAGAGACACTCCTTATAACAAAGAATTAAAAAGAGGGGTAAGGATAGTTCATTGAAACTAACTAAGTTATGGAAAAGTCTGCCTTTTTATGCAGCGTTCTGCACCCATGGGCCTCCACCTCTATGGAGAAGCAGAGGGGAGGTACATCCTCATATCTTATGTACCAAGCCTGGTCAGTGTCATGTCATGACATTCAACTCTAATTGGATTTCCACTTTCATACTGTTTTCCTGGCTCTGCTTTTATATTAGTTCATAGGTCTTCCTATGCTTTCTGCAGTCACCATATTTCATTTCTTACAATACAATAATAGTGCACTGTGTTCACGTACCACAACTTGTTAAGCCATTCCTTAGTCAATGGACATCTAATTATTTTGTTTCCTGGAAGATAGTAATAAGGATATATGTATACATAGATATAGATAGATAGCACCTACACTGTGCTAAGTGCTTTACAAATATTCTCTCATTTGATCCTCATAACAACTCTGCATGCTAGGTACTAGTATGATCCCATTTTATAAACAAGGAAACTGAGGCAGACAAGGGAAGTGACTTGCCAAGGGCTGCACAGCTATTAAGGACCTGATCCTGGACTGGAACTCAGGTCTTCCTGATTCTAGGGCAGCTGGGTTGCACAGTGGTTAGAGCACTGGGCCTGGAGTCAAAAAGATTCCTCTTGGGGCAGCTAGGTGATGCAGTGAAGAGTCAGGAGGACCTGAGTTCAAATCCAGCCTCAGACACTTAACAGTTATTAGCTGTGTGACCTTGGGCAAGTCACTTAACCCCAACTGCCCTGCCTCTCCCATCCAAAAAGACAAAAAAAAAAAGATTCCTCTACTAGCTGGGTGACCCTGTTTGCCTCAGTTCCTCATCTATAAAATGAGCTGAAGAAGGAAATGGCAAACCACCTCAGTATCTCTGCCAAGAAAACCTCAAATGGGGTCACAGAGAGTCAGACAGGACTGAAAAACAACTGAACAATAACAAACTTCCTGACTCTGGAGCCAGCTCTCCTCTCGCTGCAACGCCACCTAACTGCCTTCTGAATGTGGCTCCTAGGCTCACATACTAAACAAAGTTTTATGGATGCTCTTTTTTCATCTCCACATCGCTGTCATTTCCCAGTGACTTCTAGCCCAAGAGGGACACCTCCCTTGCAACGAATAAGTACAGTCAAGTAAAACAAATCAACACAGCAGCCTTGTCTGACAATGTATGCTACTTTCCACATCTGTAGACCCCCTCCTCTCAGCATGCTTGACCATTAGTACTGTAATGCCATTCTTGGTTCAACTCAGAAACTTCTTTATATCTGAAGCACAGTGCTTGGAAAGGGTTGGATGGGATTGGAAAGCCTGGGTTTGAATTGCTATGTGACCTTGGGCAGGTCCCTTCTCTCTCTAAGCCTCAGTTTCCTGTTCTGAGCAATGAGAGAGATGAGCCTGATGCTCTCTGAGCTCCCTTCCAGCTCTAAGACCTCTGTCTTTTTCCACAGGTTAGCATTTAAGACCCTTTCAATTTCCATGACATCAGTGGCTGGGCTGTACCTGTCTCTGTCCTTGGCACTAACAACAGGGCCTTATAACTAGTAGCTGACATTTATACAGCACATAGAAGTTTTGCTACAGTATCTCAACTGATCCTCCCAATGTCTTTGTGCGGTAGGTGCTCTAATTATTTGCATTTTACAGATGAGGAAACTGAGGCTTACAGAGTTTAAATGTCTAAAGTAGGATTTGAAGCAGCTAGGTGGCACAGCATATGGAACGCCAGGTGCTCATCTTCCTGAGTTCAAATCCGGCCTCAGACACTTACTGGCTGTGGGACCCTGGGCAAGTCACTTCACCCTGTTTGCCTCAGTTTCCTCAAATGTAAAACCAGCTGGAGAAGGAAATGGCAAACCACTCCAGTATCTTTGCCAAGAAAACCCCAAATAGAGTCACAAAGAGTTGGACACGACTGGAAACAACAAATTTCTGGACTCGGAGTCCAGTGCTCTGACCCTTCCACCACACTGCCTTGTATTTCTCAGGCACTGAACTGAATGTGGTATCTTTGCATCCTCAGATCCAGGGGCTGAGGGGGAGGGGACAGTATGTTTAGATGGAAGCGTAGGTGGCAGATTTGGGGTTATTTGTGGACAAAGCCCTTCTCTGAGAGGTGCCAAACTGTCTCTGGCTGAGAGATACTGCATGTCCCAGGGAGCCTCATGCAATGCCTTTTATGGGCAAAATCTCTGAACTGGGCAAGTTGCATTGCATGGTCCAGCCACATCCACTTTTAAGGTTATGTGTGAACATTCATTGTCTTCCTGTTTGCACAAGCTGTGGGGAATGTAGCTTTTACAGACTCTAAAAGCACATAGATGACTTGCTTTGATTTGGTCATCATTTCTCCTTCCTGAGTCAGAAGGCAGGGATGATGTTCTTGCCGGGGTTAGGGGGTTGGGATGGGGTGGGAGAGGGGAGAGTTGCTTCCCTTGACTTCAAATACTTTTCTTTTTGTGTAAAGCTAAGTAAGAAGGAGAGAAGAACTTGAGAGCCAGGGGGGAGTTTAGGTCTCATTTGGTCCAACCTCTCTCATTTGATAAGGCCCAGAGAGGGAAAAGGACTGGTCCGGGGTCACACAGCCTGGTTGTGGCAGAGCTGAGACTACAATCCCTTGTCCTTAGTCTCCTGACTTCCTGACTTCCAGAAAGTGCAGGGCTTTTCCCCCTGTGGCAAATGGTCTCTCGCCCAGGGAGCTGGAAGAGTATTCCAGGTCTAGGGAAGAAACTCCCCCACCCTATGCCCTGTTTGAAAGACCAAATCATGGGCTTTTCCAACCGGAAAGGAGATTAGACATCATCTAGGCCAGGGCTCTTAACCTTTTCTGTGTCCTGGACCCCACTTTCAGTCTATCAGGTAGAACCTCCAGAAAATGCCACATTTCAGTTAGAAGTCAGTGAAAAATAAAGATGCCATTTTTTCAATCCAAATTTCTGGATGCCCTGAAATCTATCCACAGATTCCAGGTGACTAACCCCACATCTATTCCAGTCCTTCCATTGGACAGAGAAGGAAACTGAAGCCTGGAGAGGAGAGGTACTTGTCCAAAGTCATGTAACCAGTTAACAGCTGAGCTAAGATTAGTCTCCAGGTCAGTACTGTTTGTTTTGCTTCAGATCATGTCCCCAAACTGTCCCAGAGTTCCACTTTGACCCCAATGGATGGATGAAAGCCCAAGTAGCACCTAAGCTGGGGAGGGTGGTGGTCATTCCATCTCGAATAAGGCGTGTTGGCTGGCTCAGCCAAGGTCCTACTGCATGGGAAGTGGAACAGCAGGGGGGATGATGGGCTCCTCTCCACCCTCCCCCCCACTGGCAGGACTGGATGTAGAATATGTCCCTCAACAATATATTTAAGGAAGGCAGCATGGGTAGTGGTAAGAACACTGGGGCTTGTAGGCAGAAGAGACATGGGGTCCAATCCTAACTCTGACATTTACTAGCTTTGTGACTCTGGGAAAATCATTTCCCTGATCACAGCTTAAAAGTTTATTTTCACCATTCCTTATCTCATTTGAGCCTCACAATAGTCCTGTGAGGCAGGTGCAATTATCACCACTCCCATTTTACAAATGAGAAAAACTGAGACTCAGAGAGGTCAGGTAACTTGCTTAAAGTCACATAGCTAATGTGTTTAAGGGGGGATCAGAAACCTCTTTGTAATGTAAGGTCAGTGCCAAAGGAGTTGGGGTCTGTAAAAAAAGGTTTGCAAACCTTACAGTACATGTTTCTACTTTTGAATGAGTGAGTAATTCATTCGTGCTGTCTGGGCCTTCTTTGATTTCCTGGGTTCAGGAAGACCTCTGTACAAGACCATCTACAATTTGGATTTTGGTTTCATTGGTGTATGGGTAAGGAACTTCTCACGCAATGCACATACTTAAAGCCCACCTCCTTTTGCTGTAGGCTCTACCAAAGATTGTGGTCCATTGGCCCAGAGTCCAAAGGAACCCGTGGTCCCCTGCAAGTCGTGATAAGACATCTGGGATGACTTTCACGAAGGAGCCTAGATCCTAAGAGACAAAAACATTATAAAGCTATCAGTGGGACAGCAGTGGGCGGGGGCAGGAAGAAGAGGGTCCAAGGATCAGCAGCAGCAGTTGGTGATGGGTTTGATGGGAAGGGGGGAGGAAAGGGGGAAGTTTCTTCATCTTTGGTGCTTCTGGAAGCACTTTGGGTAGGTGTCCATCTTGCCTGAACTGTGTTGTGGAAAGAGCTCTCTGGATCTGGAGAAGGAAGATCTGAATTCAAATCTTGGCTCTGATACTTAGCAGCTCTGTAACCCAGCAAGTCACATTTTATGGAACATCCATGGAAGGGTCCTGGGAGTGTCTAGCTCAGAGGAAGAGAAGATTTAGGAAGGCACAGAGCTATCCCTGGAAAGAGGTTTAGTTTTGTTCTGCTTGGCTACAGAGGGAGAACCAGGAGCAATGGGTGGGGGAGGGAGGGTATGGAGAGGCAGATCCAGGCTCTCTATATAAGTAGAAACTCCTGCACAATGAGATCTTACCCAAAATGGAAAGGGATGTTTTGGAAGATACCTCATTGGTGGTCTTTAGGCAAAGGCTAGAGGCCCAGTCGGCACGAATGCTTGCGAGGGGATTCTTGGCCAGGAATGGCTTGGGCTGGATGCCGTGGCGCTTCCTTCCAGCCCAGAGATTCTGCACTTCGCTGACTTACTATTTCAATGGCTTTGGTCTGCTGAAGCTGAGACGAGCAGGAATCTGCATAGTTTAGGAGTTGTGTGTCCCATTTTGCTCTGAGTCATGTGACCTTGTCAGTGACCCAGGGTATGTCTGGATGACTTCATGCAATTAAGCTGCAGAGGCTTTATGGGAAGCTGGAGCAATGTGTTTGTTCGAGGAGAGGGTTCTGGCACTGCATGTCTCCCCTTTAGTAAGTCGCCTTGGTTTTTAAGTGAACCTCACCACTTCCAGATAAGCAGTCCCATTATCCTGGAGCCCTCCCTTATAAACCTCTGAAAGGTAGAATAGGTAGACTGCTTGGATGGGAATGGGGGATGGGAGTACAGCTCTACTAACTTCTTCGGTGTGTGACCACATGCAAATCAATGTGCTCGCTCGAATGAAGCTCCCCGCGCTCCCCCCCCCCGACCACCACCACGTTGCTGCTCAAGGTACTATTGGTGTCTTTCATTCTGATATTAGTGGTTCCTACAGCCGCCCCCAGGAATTCTCTCTTGCTTTTAAAAAGTTAAAGAAAACCATTGACACACAATATCTGACAGTGTGTGCAACATTCTGCACCCGTGGTTTCTCTCTGGGCCAAGGTGGGGGGTCATTCAATTATTGCCTTCATTCTAGTGTTATTTGTGTTATTGCAGTCCATCAGTCTGTCTATAGAGATTCATTAACTACCTACTTTTGTGCCTTTCTCTGTGGATGCTATTTTGGCTGAGTTTACTCCACTCTGAGACAGTTTATACACGTCTCCTTGTGGTTCCTTGAATTCTTGCAGCTTTTGTTTCATATGCTGTAGTAACAGTATGTTGCATCCAGATCCCACAGTTTGTTTGGTCAGTCCCCAATCATTGGGCATCCACATTATTCCCTGTTCTTTGAGTGCTTCATTTTCCATAGGAAAAACTATGTCTGTGGCTCTTAGGGTTTGAAAATAGAGTCCAAAGCGTGGAGGGATCTTTAGGTATTCTCTTCTCACATTTGAAAAATAGGGCCTGAACTGTGTTGTGGTAAGAGCTCTCTGGATCTGGAGAAAGATTTGAATTCAAATCTTGGCTCTGATACTTAGCAGCTCTGTAACCCAGCAAGTCATATTTTATAGAATATCTATTGAAGGGTCTTGGGAATGTCTAGCCCAGAGGAAGAGAAGATTTAGGAAGGAACAGAGCTATCCCTGGAAAAAAATTTTTTTTTTGCTTTTTTTGGAGGGGCAATGGGGGTTAAGTGACTTGCCCATGGTCACACAGCTAGTTTTGTGTCTGAGGCCGGATTTGAACTCAGGTTCTCCCGACTCCAGGGCCAGTGCTCTATTCACTGCACCACGTAGCCACCCCTATGTGTTCTATGACTTTCAAATGGCCACAGTTCTGAAGGATGTTTTGAGTTCCCTTCTCAGTGCCCCAGTGAAGGTCTAGGCCAGAATGTTCCTGGGCCTGCCTCCTAAAAGCGCAGTTGGTGGGGCCCTCGGAGAACGGGAAGCTTATCAGGATTTCGTTCCCAAAGGAGCAGTTTCCTAAGCTTGGCCACGGAGGCCTCTTTGTGCTTTTATAACAACAAGAAGTTACTGGTCTTGCTCAGACTCAGTTGGGGAAGCAGAAGCTGGGAGAAGCCCAAGAATTCCGACCTTGGGCCTGGCCTTGTGGGTGGGAAGACAGGGTGAGGCAGCTGTGGGGTAGGAGAGCCAGGAAGAGAACAGATTACAAAATCTCTCCCACCAAGGAACATTCCATTGCTTAGGCTTTTGGGTTACCAAGTGACCCCAGCCATACTTCACGGGGGTGGGGGGGAGGCTTCAGGGCCTTCCCATTGCCTCTGGGCTCAAATACAAACGCTCAGCCTGGCATTGAAGGCCGCTCCACGGGCTGCTTCCGCCATCTTCTCCCCTTCAGGTACAGTGTCTGGAGATGGCCTCTCTAGTCGTGCCCCAAATACCCCAGCATAACCGAAATGCAGGACTGGGCCGGCCACTCCCTGCCCTGAAGTCCACTCCTTTCTCTTTCCCCTCCGGTCTCCCCCAGACTATCACCTCGGCCCCAAAGCCTTCCCTGATTTCCTCCTCCCAGGCATTTATTCCCCTTCTCTTCTCTGATTATTTGGTATTTATTTATTCATTTAGACCTGGCCCCCAATCAGATGTAAGCTCCCCTGGGGCCTGGTTTGCCCAAAAGAGATCTGAAAGACTTTTGCCGAATTGAATTGAGAATACCACTGGCCGGCCCTCTTCCCTCCCCTGCCCCCACCCCGCGCCCCTCCCTCCTCCCCCCCACCCTGCACCCCTCCCTCCTCCCAGCTCCAACTACTGTGATGATTTTTTTTTTTATCAAATTGCATTTCTCTAATGTAGTTAAGGTCTGCCGAAGTAATAATAAATAGTCATTCTTTTTATTACTGAAGGGTGACTATGGTGTAGTGGATTGAGATCAAGCCTCAGACTCAGGGAAGATACAGGTTCAAGTCCTGCCTCTGACATCCACTGGTTGTGTGACTCTGGCTGAGTCACTTCACCTCTTCATGCTCTAGACAACTCTTTAAGACTGTAAGTTACTATAAGAAAAGATGGCAGTCTGTGTTGAGGCAGTTTCTTCATCTTTTTCTTTACAAATAGGACCATTTCAAGCTGAACCCAAAAGATGTGAATGAGATAAAGATTTAGAGCTAGAAAGAGCCTTAAAGTGCATCTAGTCTAACAGCCTCATTTTACAGGGGAGGAAACTGAGGCCCAGAGTGACTTGTACTAAAGTCAGATAGGTAGTAGAGTGGCAAAGGTGACATTCAAAGTCAGGTCCCATTACTCTAAGGTTCATTCCATTATATCATGCTACTAAAAATAATCCTTTTGCCATTTAAAGATGAGGAAAGGACCACTCCTAGGGTTATATCCCAAAGAGATCATAGAAGTGGGAGGAAGACCCATATGTACAAAAATGTTTATAGCAACTCTTTTTGTGGTGGCAAAGAATTGGAAATTAAGGGGGTGCCCATCAATTGGGGAATGGCTGAACAAGTTGTGGTATATGCATGTTATGGAATACTATTGTGCTATAAGAAACAAGGAGCAGATGGACTTCATATTTACCTGGAGAGGCTTATATGAACTGATGCTGAGTGAGAAGAGCAGAACCAGCAGAAATTTGTACATAATTACAGACACAACGTATGTGTGATGACCAACTTTGATAGACTGGACCCTTCTCAGCAATGCAGTGATATAAATCAATCCCAAAAGACTCATGATGGAGAGAAATATGTGCATCCAGAGAAAGAACTAGAAAGAACTGAGTTTATATCCAGGTGGAAGCAAAATACCTCATCTTTTTCCTTCTCTTGTTTGGTTTTATGTCCTCTTTACCATTTTTCATTCCATCTGATACAATCCATCTTTATAATCTGACTAATGTATAATATGAAAGTAATAAAAATAAAAAATAAATAAATAAAGATGAGGAAAGGGAGACCCAGAGAAGTAACATGAATTGTCCAAGGTCCCCCCAATAGCCTATGGAAAAGCCAGAATTCAACACAGGTCTTCTGACTCCAAGTCCAGCACATTTCTACTGAGGGGAGGGCTTTGCAGACAGAGCTGTGGCATGAACTAATTCCTGGATAGGGCCTAAAGCCTAAAGTATAGACTCTGGAGAGAAGTGTGTCATTCTGAGAGAGAGACAGAGAGATGAGGTCTCCTTTAGGGCCAGCCCCCTGGCTAAAAGAGGACAGTGACCATTTAACAAGGTGAGTTAAATGATCTTTCTGCTTGGCCTCTATGGTTTACTAAATATCATTGAAGTAAGTTCAATCATCTTATTTTTAGTTTTCTTTCTTTATGACTTTTGCTGCTCTAAGAAGAGAATGCATTTTACCACTTTGTATAGTTGCAGAGAGTCATAGACACCTACAGTAATATTTTTTGTAGCCTTGCCATAAAACAAGTATCGCATTCTGGACAGCCTTGCCTTGGCCCATAAAAATGTGTGCTGTAAGAAGAGCCTTTTCACTTGGTTCTGCCTCATTTCCAATGGTGGAGTTCAAATCTTGGAATGCCTTTCTCATTTGGGATAGAAAAACTTTTATCATGAGCTGAGTGGGTTTTCTTTCCAGTCAAATTTAAGACTAGGAGAGAAGGATGATTATTAGGTCTTTTCAAATCTGCTGGGCCGAAGTGATTTCAAAATTGAGGTTACAGTCATAGGGCCCCCTAGCTACTTCCAAAATTATAAAGCCTGACTTGGGTTCAATTCACTGAAAAATACTCAAAAGCCCTCAGATCCCTCTGAATTTCCTCCTCAAAAGACCAAGCCATGTTATAATTATTGAATGAAATGTGGTAGAGGCAACTGGCAATAGTCCACTGACAATATCAATTAATGACCACAACACATTGTCCTGTGTCCCCTGTTATGTAGTATCATATTGTATTGTGAAGATATATCCTGGATGAACATTTCACATACCCCAAGAAATCTTCCTTGATCTCCTCTCCTGATCCTCCCCCATTCGATTGACTATCTATCTACCTTTCTATGTATCTATCTTGTAACTTGTATTGAGTTGGAAGGAACCTTAGTGATCATCTTGTCCAATTCATATTTGAAAAAGAATTCCCTTTATACAGCTAGTTATATACAGGAGAAACTGGAAATGATTAACAGAGGAAAGGCTCTGGAATTAAAAGGGGTTGGAGAAGGCTTCCAGTAGAAGGTGGGACTTTGTTGTTTTTATGTTTGAAAAGGACCAGTGACATCAGGAGGATGATATCTTGACTTGCCAAAGTAGAAATGGAATGGTTAATGATTTTTCTAACCACCTTGATCTGCTTGAGCTCCCTTACTATCCAGAGAAGGCCAGACTGGCCTGGGAATCAGAATCAGCCAATCAAGAGACAAACTGAGCATCCTTCAAGCATGACAGAACTGAGATCCTTTGAAGTGTTCGCTCGCTTGCTGAACTGGGAACTCCCTCTGCTGTGCCAAGGACCACAGCACTGACTTAATCTGCTTCCACAGGTGGAACTAGCACAAGCTTCCTAGTTATAGAACCTTGTAGACTTTTCAGTCGGGATCCTCTTCCTTGTTCCATGTAGGCATCTCATGATCTCTCTGAAATGACCCCTCCCTGGGAAATAGAAACTGAATCCGAGAGACCATTGGGTCATGACACCCACAGTGGCAGTACCTAATGGGCCATAACATGGCCATTCCCACTCAGCTTTACAGTTTCTTTTTGTCTTTATAATCTGTGCAACCTAACCCCAACAGGAGCTCAGTTCTGACTCTAACAGCTCCCCATGCATGCCTGCCCACTTTGAGAGAAATAAACAAGCATACAACCTAATTCTTTTTGTCTTTCTTAGACTGAACTCTGGAGGTTGACACCCATGAATTGGATTTAAGTGAAGGAGAGCTGTGCAAAGTCATTAGGCTCACTTTCTCCTTGCCTCCCCCCCCCCCCCCCCCAGTCATCAGAGTCCAGTGGCAAGACAAAAGTGTAGATGACTAGTAATGACCCAGGCTGTGGTGGGTGACCTTGGCCTTTTGGGACTTTAGCTGGGATTTAGAGGAGGCCAGGTAGGTCAGTATTTGGAGCAGAGGAGAATCAGCGTTCCAGACATGGGGGACAGCCAGAGAAAATACCTGGAACAGAGAGATGGAGTGTCTTGTTTGTGGAAAAGCCAAGAGACTAGTTTCAGTGGATCAAAGAGTATGCATTGAGGGAGTAAGATGTAATGTTGGGCATAAAGGAGTGAGACAGAAGATCCCCGAGATTAAAATGGGAAGTGGATTTTATTACCGCAGGACTGCTGGGGTCACATACCCAAATCAGACAGTAAATTGGCATGAACAGTATGCCAGTTTTTAAAGAGATTACAATAGTCAGGTTATAGGGGCAGCTAGGTGGTGCAGTAAGTAAAGCGCCAGCCCTGGAGTCAGGAGGACCTGAGTTCGGGTTCCGGCCTCAGACACTTAACACCCACACACACAAAAACTAGCTGTGTAACCTTGGGCAAGTTATTTAACCCCAATTGCCCTCCAAAAGGCAAAAAATCCAAAACAAAACAATAGTCAGGTTACATAAGCTGAAACTACAATCAGTGATTGGTCAGTGTATATTTGGATTTTTCCCTCGGTTTTTCCTAGGCTGAGGTACAGGGAACCCAGAATGGGTGGAGATGGGGAACATCAGGTAGGGGGCAGGGAAGAATGGAGCAGGGATTTTACCCTAGGTTGGAACCCCCACCCACAGATCAATTGGGAGAGGGAAGGAGGGAAGAGTAAAGGTATGCTAAAATGCCTGCTTACAGATCAGTGGAAGGGAAGGGTAAAGGTATGCTAAAATGCCTGCTTACAGATCAATGGAAGGGAAGGGAAGGTTAAAGGTATTGCTTACAGGTCAATTAAGGGAATGGAAGGTGGGGTTGTGCTCAACATTCCCTACTTTTCTTTGTAGGTATGTCAAACCTTTGACATGATTGGGGCCACATCATCTAGTTTGTCCAATTCCGTTCCCAAAGGATGGTACCGGGGGTCCCTGACAATCAGCATTTAACAGTTAATAGGGACTTCCTATAATCAAGGCCATAGTCTCAAGGAAGAGGAGGGGGGCCACATTTTTCCATCGGTCCTCTAGTTGAATTTCTCCAGGAAAGAAGCTGTCCCAATAGAGGTCAGGTCCAGATTCTTGGGAAAGCTGTCTGCATCTGATGTCATCTTCTTCAGATTCCAAGGCTCAGGGGGTGATCCTTAGATGATTCGAGTTCAAATGTACAATACAAGAACTCCCAGAAACATGATTTTACATATAAAGGTCCAGTTTTCTATCCATGGAAGTCTAGGTTCAAATAAATAGTTCAGTTTTCTTAGCCACATAGGGCTAGGCTCAGTTAATACAATGAGGTTTTTCTCACAATTTTACAAAATGACATAATTACATTGTCAGGTACATGTCACCAAGATAACCAAGAAAACTTACATACAAACTATACAAGAATCATAATTAACATACAATTCCTTGTATCCCACTGACCTATTTCATTTAAGCAACACTTTTAAATCCCAGATGCCTCATGTAGTTACAGAATTTAAAAAGGAGTTTTGCTTCTCCAGTTCAGATCTAGAGATGACCAGATAATTTTGACTTAATATAAATTAGTACAATTACTTAAGATTAGTGCCATATTTTGAAACTACAGAGAATTTTCATTTTATTTATTCTTTGCTATTTCTACCTTTCCTAAATCCTGTACCTGGTATAGGAATCCTTTAAAATATGAAAAACCTTTTTAAAAATTGATTTCATCTGCTCTTTGTAAAATTATCAGACAGATGCATTAACAAATTAATATTAGCTTCACCCTTACCACTATCTTATACAATCCTTGTGCTAAAATCCAAAATCCATACCTCTGATCTTATTCCCAAACATGCTCAAATCATGAATTCACATAATAGGAAATTTTTAAAACCAATTTTATACATCTGTATTTAATCCTAGGTGTCATCTAGCCTGAACCTGTTGCTCTCCTCAGACTTCACTATGCTGGTCAATCAGGCATCTATTTCATTACTTTTTGCCTTATTACTAATCATCTCCTTCTTTGAAGGATGTTATCTCTATATTTATTCATTTATTTGGCCATGAATATTACTTCTCAGTGAATTTGCTATAGAATAAGAGAGGGACAATGTCATAACCCTTGCCAGAAGGAAAACTTCCTTAGCCTTGTTTGATTCCAGGCATGAGTCATCTCCGCTAGTCATTCAGGTAGTCACCAGGTGATGAAAGCAAGGCTTAGGCATAAATAGTTGGGAGGTTTTCTTTTCAGAAAGAAAAGGCACAATTGGGAAAGTCAGAGAGATCCCACCTGGGCAGTGTCCGAGGTTGTCCCCAAACTTTTCCAAGCACAGACATCCACCTTGAACAGTTCGCAGCCTGCAGCCTCTGCCATCCCATTATCGGCTTTTATGACAACTCCTGTAATCAAGGCTTAGAAGAATAGTAAAATTTATGGTCCCTCAAATTATTAAATAGCAAAAAAATATGGACTAGTGTCCTTCAGATAGGGCCATCTAAAATTTGACTGAGCTATTAATTACAAACTCAAGTTACAAATCTTTCTGCCTTCCCAAAACTTTCTCATGCTCTCTCAACATACTTCTAAAGCTGATATCAACTATCTGGAAACAGGAGGGGCTGGATGAACCCCATTTGTCCCCTAACCTTATCTGCTTTGTTCAGCTTTTCATAAACTTTAAAGACAGTTTGAATTAACCTGGTGTTAAAATGGTATCCATCTTTTCTCTCAACTAAAGTAACTCTGATTAACCTAAATATCAGGTACCCAAGTACCCCATCATTCCAAACACCCGATCATATCCCCCCCTTAAACAGCTGGGACCCAAAATCATTTGGGTAGATCTGTCTCTGTTTCATATGGGGCTAGGTCTGTAGCCAGTGGCTAAAATGTGGCTGAAGCCAGGTCCTGCCCACAAATTGTTTTCTGGGACACCTAAGCCTTCATTTCCATATTCTAGGTTTTACAAAACTTAGAAGAGGACTCACAGGGTCTTTTCTTCACATAATTACCAATAAGTAGTTTTTCCCAAGCATGATATTGTAAATACTTGATTTATGAATTGAAACTTAAAAGTATATGATTTCTTAAATTACAACATTTCAGAATATCATAACTGATACTCTGACATGGTCAGAGTACTTCATCCACTATCATTTTCTTGTTCCTCTGACAGTACAATTCTCAATCTAACAGCATTCAGAGTATAAGAAACTGCTTCTATTATAACATTAATAATACCGATGTTTACCAGTAACAATATCAGAAACAATTATGATGTACCTAAATTTAAACTTCAAATGAAAATCAAGTAATTACCAATCTGGTGATCTTAATTTAGTAATTTCCAAATTGCTTGGCACGGAAAATCATTCATCCCATAACCATTGACACAAACTTCACACTTAAGAAAGGTTTCACTTAAAGTTGACAAACATAATAATTATAAAATTAACCTTCAAATATGGGAATTTCCCAAAACTAATTAGGTGTAAAAATGCTCCTAATATAAATTTCCTAAGACATTGTATATTCACATACATCCAAGTTAACATATACATCTATATCCTTAGATGACTCAACAGCTTCAGAATAGTAATAAGAAAATTATTTTTAACATCAGAATTCATAATTTTTCCAAATTACATAATTTAGCCAAAATTTTAAATGAAATATCAACATTATTATTGCCTGTTTGCAACCCAAATATAAGTTTTAAATTAACAAATTTTATAACATAAAAACCCAATATACATGCAATATGTAATTCAGATTTTTTTTAAATAGCTGTAATACTATTCCTACTTCAAAAATGTTTCTTAAGTTCACTTAGCTAAATAGACTTTTAGAAACACAATCCAGTCTCAGAAAGATGGCAAAAAAATAACAATGAATATCAAATGACTTATACAATAATTGACTTTATCAATTCTGGCATGGATTCAAAATTAGAGAGATAACAACATATGCCAGTCGTATTTTACAATCAAGTGTTTCACAAATGCTATTAATTTTCCTT
This sequence comes from Petaurus breviceps papuanus, assembly GCF_028583685.1. Lineage (NCBI taxonomy): Eukaryota > Metazoa > Chordata > Mammalia > Diprotodontia > Petauridae > Petaurus > Petaurus breviceps. The sequence continues at coordinate 11,824,947 of NW_027187369.1, forward strand.
TTACAAATTCAAGGAACAAGTCAAGCTGAGATAGCAAAAAACTTCTTTCTTTAAGCAATCCCAATATCCTAAAAAATTCTTTTTTTAAGCAATCCCAATATCCTATTTCCAATTTCTTAATGATTAATTCTCAGAATTTGCAAAGATATTTTGTAAAGAAATTGTAAATTTCCCAAATTAAAAATTTCAAATTATTACAACAACAGGGAAAATTTTTGGTGGACCTTTTGAAAGTGAGCTTTGAATCTGCCAATCTCAAAGCTCCACACTTAATCGGCTTTAATTGGTCAGGCAGATCTAGCTTGCCTGCTTCTTTGATCGGAGGGGAGGGATTCCCAAAGAGGGGCCCACCTCCACACCTTCCCAGTGCTCACTGAAGAGGGGAAGGACCAGCACAGTAAAAATTTTTGCCCTTCCCCCCCCTTTTTTAGCTTTTATTTTATTTTATTTTTTTTATGAGGGGCAGAGATGGAAAGAGGCTGACCCAAGGAAAACTCATCAGCTTCCCCAACAAGGAGAGCCATTGCAGCGAAGGCCCGGAGGCAAGGTGGCCAACCTGCAGCCACTGAATCTAGAAGTTTGAAAAGATAGGCAACAGGGTGGCGCCAGGAGCCCAGGGTTTGGGCCTGGACTCCTTTTAGCCACCCCATTAGATTTAGCAACAAAAAGATGGAAAGGCTTGGAAATATCAGGTAGGGCTAAGATAGGTGCTGAGGCCAAGGCAGCCTTAAGGGTATCAAAAGCCTTTTTGCTCTGGGCTGGACCAAGAAAGGGGCCCAGCTCCAACAGTGGCAGAATAAAGAGATCTCGCAATTTCTGCAAAACCCAAAATCCAGAGATGGCAGTTACCTACTGTACCCAAAAATTCTTGAACCTTGCTATTTTGTTTTTTTTTCCTAGTCTTTGGGGTTGGTACGTTGGTGGTAGAATGGTTTAGATTCAGGAGGGGGAAAGGGATCGAGTGCCCCCAGAGAGAATGTAACCAAGATAGGTGACTTGAAATAAAGAGATTTGGGCTTTTTTAGAAGAAACTTGGCAACCCAAAGACTGCAAGAGAGAAATAAAGTCGGAGGTGGCAGATAAACAAGCACTTTCAGTAGGTGCAGCAAGGAGGAGGTCATCAACACACTGAAACACAATGTGAAGGGGGAAGAAAGCCAAGGGGGTCTAGTGAGAAAATCCCCGGACCCGTCAATCGGTGAGTGCTAGAACCTCTGGAGTGGGGGCAAGGTTGCTCCTGAGGTTTTTTTTTCTGGGGTATTCATTTTTCCAATGGTCTAACTCTTTCCAGTAGGTGCATTGGTCCCTCGCAAGAGGGGTGTGGGTACCATGTGGTGTAGTGCCCACTTGGGTACCCCATTTGGGAGTCTGAGGTGCAACTACAAGGCCCCGGGCAAACTTCTTGTCTGATTAATCAGAGGGGCTGTCCCTGTTGTCATAAACCTTTTGGGCAATTTCTACCAGCTGGGATATAACCATGCCCTCAAAACTCTCCTGTTTCTGGAGTTTATTCCCTGAGGGGAAGGATGGCTGAAGCAGAAGAGGGTTCTTCTGGGGGCTGATAGTTTGCCCCAGTCCAGGTGTGTGGGGGGGGCGCAAAGGAACTCAGGGCGGTTGGAAGCCCAAGGAGTTAGGAGAGGAGGGGGGGGAGGGGATAGAGGGTTGTAAGGTGGTGGAAATTATGCTCCTGGCTATGATCCTGTAGGATTTTTTCGGGAGGCTTTATCTTAGGAGTATCCGAGATCGGGTGGGCCACAAGGATTTGGATAACCCTTTGGAAAGAACAGTTCCTAAGCCAGGGAGAGGATAGGTGACGAGATCTAGCCAGACATCAATATAAGGGAACTGATCTGGATGTCCTGGATTCCCTGTGACCATCAGCCACACTGATTGGATAATTTGCTTGTTGAAACTTCCCTGAGGGGGCCAGCCCACCCCAAACGTGGGCTACTCATTCATGCAATAAGAAATGAGTTTCCTCTTCTTCAAGGGGACCCCATAATCTGTCCCGTCCTGATAGGCTACTCTAAAATGGCTTAGTATGCAACCCAGGGGAGTTTTTGATGTACTGGCTGAACCTCCCATGTTCTAGGATGAAAAGACAAACAGTGTAGTCTTATAAACAGATATGTCTTCCCAGTGGAAATCAGAAAAGCTTCCTTGGAGGCGCTTGTCTGATAGTCACTTGAATACCTGCTTTGCAGCATAAAAACGGGGAGGGTTTAAGCAAATGAGCTCAAGACAAAAGTTCATGAGGACGCATACTAACAAAAAATAGTCCCCAGCTGCTTGTTTGCCCCTGCAGATTCTGAACAGGAAGCAAATGAGCTCAAGCGAGCATAGGACACATAAAAAAACATACAAACATTAACCAGAATACTGACGGTCAAGAGGCTTGACGTCTCAAGGGGAGGAGATGAAAAATAGCTAAATCTAGTCCTCCCCCCTCCAGAACAGAACCAGAACAGATTTTTACTCACCCCCAAACTGGAGGTCCTAGATCCATGAAAGACTGAATGAGGAGCAAATCGGAGTGAGGAGGCAGATGCTATCTTTCCCTCCTTGAGACCTGGGGCCCTGGACCGTCATCAGGGGCTAGTCCCCCTAGGGATGGGGTCGAGCAGATGCCTACCTTCCGAGGCTGAGAGCTCTTCTTATTTGGGGATCTTTGCAGTGCCATGGAACACTGAAGATCTCGCTGGGGCCTCCAATTATGTTGGGCATAAAAAATTGAGACAGAAGATACCCGAGATTAAAATTGGAAGTGGATTTTATTACTATGGGACTGCTGGGGTCACATACCCAAATCAGACAGTAAATTGGCATGAACAGTAAAGAGATTACAATAGTCAGATTATGTAAGCTGAAACTCCAATTAGTGATTGGTCAGTGTATATTTGAATTTTCCCAGCATTTTTCCTAGACTGAGGTAAAGGGAACCCAGAATGGGTGGAGATGGGGAACACCCGGTAGGGCACAGGGAAGAATAGAGCAGGGATTTTACCCTAGGCTGAAACCCCCACTGATGGATCAATTAGGAGAGGGAAGGGTAAAGTTATGCTAAAGTGCCTGCTTACAGATCAATGGAAGGGAAGGGAAGGGTAAAGGTATGCCAAAATGCCTGCTTACAGATCAATAGAAGGTTAAAGGTATGCTACAATGCCTGCTTACAGATCAATGGAAGGGAAGGGAAGGGTAAAGGTAATGCTTACAGGTCAATTAAGGGAATGGAAGGTAGGGATGTGCTCAACAGTAAGAAGACTAGAAAGGTAGGAGGGGGCTAGCTTATAAAAGGCTTTGAATGCCAAATAGGATTTTGTATTTGATTCCTGGAGGCAATAGGGAGTCACTGGGGTTTATTGAGTAGGGGAGTGACATGGTTGAAGCTGTGCTTTAGGAATGTCACTTTGGTGGCTGAATGGAGGATGAATTGGATTGGGGAGAGACTTGAGGCAGGTAAACTCACCAGGGACTACTATAGTAGTCCAGGTGTTAGGTGATGAGGGCCTGCTCTAGAGAGGGGGCAGTGTCAGAGGAGAGAAGGGGGTATATTCAAGATACTGTGTGGGCGGCCAGGTAGCACAGCGAGTAAGAGCACCGGCTCCAGTGTCAGAACGACCTGGAGATCGAATCCCGGGCTCAGACACTTAGCACCCACCCAGAAATACCTGGCCATGTAACCTTGAGCAAGTTACTTAACCCCAATTGCTTAGGGGCGGCCATGTGGCTCAGCGAGTAAGAGCACCGGCTCCAATGTCAGAACGACCTGGAGATCAAATCCGGCCTCAGATACTCAGCACCACACCCAGAAATAACTGGCTGTGTAACCTTGAGCAAGTTACTTAACCCCGATTGCTTTAAAAAAAAAGATACTGTGAAGGTGAAGAGATAGTGAGGAATCCAGTATGACTTCTAGGTTGGGAGCCTGAGGTACTAGGACAATGAGAGTGCCCTCTATATGATAGGGAAGGAGGAGTTCGGGAGAGTTTAAGGGGAAAGATAATGAGGTCATTTTGGGGACATTTTTGGACATACTGAATTTAAGATGTCTACTGGACAAATAGTTTGAGGTGTCTGAATAGTAGTTAGAAATGAAAGATTGGAGGTCAGAAGAGAGGTTAGGGGCTACCTACATAGACTTGAGAATCATCAGCATTGAGATGGTAATTAAATCTATGGGAGCTGATGAGATCATCAAGCAAAGAAGTATAGATGGAAAAGAGAAGAGGGCCCAGGATAGAATGGTATAGGACCCCTACTGTTAGAGGGTGTGATCTGGAGGAGGATCCAGTAAAGAAGAAAGAGAAAGAGTGGTCAGAGAGGTAGGAGTAGAACCAGGAGAGAGGGATATCCTAAAAACCCAGAAAGAAGAAAGTGTCAAAGGTTATAGAGAGGTCAAGGAGAATGAGAGTAGAGTAAAGACCACTGGATTTGGTAATTAAAGATCATTGGTAACCAGAGTTCAAATCCTACCACTTAACTATCTGTGTTGGTTGGTTGTTGTCCTTCATTCTGGAAGAGGATCAAAATGATATCACTATGCTAGAGTCAAGTTTTAATGTGTCCAACTGTGACTGATCAGACCAATATGAGCTCAGAATGCTCTACCACAAGTCGGGCACAAATAGTCCCTGTGAACATTTGGGGTGGATTCTCCAAATTTATGCATCTTGTATTTCCTTTGAGCTGCTTCAATTTGGTTTTGCTCCTAGAGCACAGCACCTTCTCTGATGGGGGCATGCCATTCTGGGCAGTCCTGTGCCACTGTCTCCCATGTCACACAATCAATTCCCAAGTTCTTGAGAGAAACCTTGAGAATGTCCTTGTATTGCCTTTTCTGACCACCGTGTGCATGCTGCCCTGTGTGAGTTCTCCATAAAACAGTTTTTTCAGCAAGTGTACGTTTGGCATTTGACCAATGTGGCCAGCTCACTGGAGCTGTGCTATCTGAAGCAGGGATGTACATACTGATGACGAGGTTGACTCGCGCATTCCCACAGCTACCTTAGTGTTTGGGAAGCTCTGAAGGAAAGTATGGGAGAGAAGACATATTAGGCTGCGTACCAAGCTGAAGGTCTGCAGAGCCGGTGCGCTGACCTCATTGTTGTATGCCTGGGAAACCTGCACAGTCCACTAGCACCATGCCAGGAAACTGAATTGCTTCCATTTGAATTGTCTTAGGAAGAGGTACCAGACACTGAGGTTCTTTCTGGAACTAAACTACTATCTATCTTTGGTAAGTCAACCTCTCTCAGTCTCAATTTTCTCCTCTATAGAATAAGGGAGTTAGACTAGATTGAGGCCCCTTTCCACTCCAAATCTATGATCCTGGGTAGAGGAAGAGCTAAACTATACCAGCCAGCCTACAGTGAAGACAGTGCAGTGTAGAGCGGCACCAGAGTTAGATCTGGGTCATTATTGCCAGGAGGCACTTGGGTGGTCAATCAGTGACTCAGAAGTGACTCTCCCCATCAAGGGGTCTCATAGCATAGGCTCAGCATGGGGCCAGGCAGCTGCATTCCTAAAGAGATACAGGCCTGGGGCCTAGACAGCTGGGTACCTGATGAGGCTAGATTCTTACATGCTTTAGTTCAGGGTATACCACAGAAACCACTGGATGCCAGGGATGAAAACATTTTTATTTGAAGCTGGGTATGAGTTACTTTTCCCTCCCCATACCCTATTCCCTAGCTACCCAGTCCCAGCATTTTCACTCTATCTCCCTGGTTCTACCATCCAGTCTTTAATATTCCATTTTGCCTCTTATCACGTCCCCATATTTGCTTATAACCAGTCCCAGTTCCATTTGATTCCTTCCCTGTGGTCTTTTATCCCCTCCATTACACGTCTGTCTTTTCCCCTAGTTCACTCACTAGAGAAGGGCCTAATCCTAGTTCTTCCACCAGAACCTTCTTAGGGGGCTGTTGGCTGAACCTCACCCTGGTCCCTTGGGCCAATATCCCCCAAATTCCCCAAAATTGTAGTCTTTCCTCAGGTCAGAATTGAAGACTATTAGGATATTAAAGAATATTAGGACCAGTTGAAAGAACTGGGCACATTTAGCCTAAAGAAGAGAAGACTTGAGGTAATTGGGCCCAAGTCTTTGAAATGGCATTCAGCAAAAGGGTAATTAGATTTGTTCTGTTGGGCCCCAGAGGGTAGAACCAGGAGCAGTGGGTAGGAGTTACCAAGAGGCAGATTTAGGTTTGATTGAAAGAAAAAGTTCCTAACAACTGGAACTACTAAAAAGTAGAAAGGGCTGCCTTGGGAGGTAGCCATCTCTCTTCTTCAGTATTGGGAATATTCCAGAGGGGATTCTTGGTCATCTCTGGGCCAGTGTAGGTGGCCATGGAGAGTCCTTCCCACCTATGAAATTCTCTATTGGAGGGTTCTGCAGTTGGATAGGCTTTGGTGGATTGGAGAACAACTAAACCATTTTTTTCTAGGCTATAGGTAGGAGGAAGGGCAGGAGCCAGTGATGTCATAAAACAACTTCTGATGCATGGGGGTGGGGAGGCTTTGTGAGGTCATCCATATTCTAAGTCATCAGAACCCTCAGATCTGGAGATCTTCCTTTCTGAGGACACAGGAAGGAATGAGAGGGAAGTTGAGTGGGGGGAGAAGGATGGTAGCCTCCCCTTTCCTAGTGACCCCCAGACCAGTGCTTTCCCTCTAAGCTTTATACTCCTTCCTGTGTCCTCAGAATAGGGTATGGAGAGGGAAAAGTAACTCAGACCCAGCTTCAAATAAAAATGTTTTCATCCCTGGCATCCTGTGGCTTCTGTGGTATACCCTGAACTAAAGCAAAAGAAAAGACACAAGAGCCAAGATTCTCAGAGATCTTCAGAGCCTAGGGGTCAGCAGTCTTGAACGACAGAAGGGAAGAGAAGGACACAAGTTTGAGAGCAGAGACTTGAAAACTGCCAAGTAAAACAGTCATTACCTTCAGGTGGGGGACTAGACTCTTGGTCTTGGCAGAGATCTTTCGAGTGTCTTGAGAGCCCCAGTGGAGTAAAGGTCAGTCGGCTACCAGGGTTTCCCCCAAGCCCACCTTGTGGCCTGATTATGGGCTACAGACAATTCCTTTTTCTGAGCCTTCTTTTTGGCACCATCCTGACTCCACCATTGGTAGGTGCTGAGCGCTGCTACTTCTGTGATTTGACAAACACCAAACAGTATGCGGGCATCCTATTGTACTGTGGCAAGGAAGAAGACTACAACTGGGTGCTAGGTGTTGCCAGAGGCACCTCTCACATCATCAACAAGGGCTGTGTGGAGGTAACCAGCTTCTAAAAGCAACTAAGTGTGATTTATATGGGAGTCACTTACAACTTCATTACCTACTGCTGCAGCGGGGAACTCTGCAATGCTAGTCCACCAGGTCTGACCCAGGCTGAAGCAGACCCAAATATTGTTGCGGCAGGCGTGGGCCTAGCCTTGCTTTTGTGCCGGTTGCTTTAAACTGCAAGGAAGGGATTCCCTTCCTTTTTCTGGCCACCAGTACCAACAACTTTCCTCACTGGATTGAATTAAAGTGGCCAGATGCAGAACCCATGTGTGATGTATGGGGGATTCTGGAAAGCAAGAGGAAGGGAAGGGAGGGTGGCAAGACCTGTAGGCCTGACTCTATCTTCATAGAACAGTTAGAACTTCCCCACCTTCTCCCGTCACATGATGCTTCTTCCTTCTGCTTTGGAAGCCTTGGCCCCCTCACGGAATAACAGAATTCCTAAATTGGGAGGGACCTTAGTGGCTAAGCTTTCCAACCCATGGCTAGAAAAGAATTCCCACTCCAATAACCTGACAGCCTCTGGCAGAAGGCTTCCAGTGAGAGGGAGGCCACTCCCTTCTGGGGCTGCCCATTCCACTTTGGGGCAACTTGAATTGTTGAGAAGCTTTTCCTGACAGCAAACCTAAATCTGCCTCTTTTAACTTCCACCAATTGCTCCTGGTTCTTCCCTCTACCCAAGCCAAAAAGCAAAAAGTTCTGAGGAGGTCAGTTCCCTAACACCATGAGTCCTCTCCATCTCCCAACCCCATTCTCCTAATCCAAGATCTCCCAGAATAAGGGCTGCTTGGGGATCCTATAGAAGGCACTGATTGGGTTCCCACTAATCTGACCATTCCCAGACTCAGATTGTCTGGCCACCTGCCTTCCTCCTTCCCAAAGATGCTTCCCCAACAAAAAAAATGCAGAATTGTTTTTTTCTTTAATTGCTATGAAACCACAGACCCACATAGGGAGGGGTAGAGAAGTAAGGGGATAGGGAGATGAAACCACCTATGTATGTTTTTTAATGACAAGTTGTCAAGAAAAGACAAGAGGATAACGTTGGAGCAGAAGCTAAAAAACAAAATGTATTTGATGCATGAGGTATATACATGGGCAGCAATTAAAGAGACTAGATACTACAGCAAAACTAAGTCAGCTGTGTATTACTAGATTCTGGAACTCTGGAATTGGAATGTTGAATAATGTACCTCATTTGGTTTTAAATAATGGTTTTTGTTGTTATAAGAGGGGAGGTATTCATTGCTTGTGTGTGTGTGTGTGTGTGTGTGTGTGTGTGTAGGTATATCTAATACCAATAGAATTCTGGCATTAGATTAACTATAAGCCACATAATAGTCTGGCCAGTTCCTTGGTCAGCCAAGGTCAAAGGTTTACTCCCTGCATTTCAGGATCATAGACAGGGTTGACACTGATTTTGGATACCATCTAGTCTAACCCATCTCATTTGACAGAAGAGAAAACAAAGGTCCAGAGTGAGGAAGGGAGTAGGCCAGTGTTACACAAGTGACAGGACTAGCATCAAACCTAAGTTTGTTTGAATCTTAATTCATTGTGCTTTCCTCAATACTACCCTGCTACCTCATAAAATGGTCACAGCATCATAAGATTGTAAGAGAACTCAGTGGCAAGTTAGCCCAACCTGTACTTGTCCTAGAATCCCTGCTGGAGGATCCCCCCAAAATGGATACCTAGCCTAAATATGGCTCCCACCAGCTTTGTGATGTCCCGCTTCTCCAGGCATCCCCCTTAGAGAAGGCCTCTGACTTATCTGGCCAAAGGGGCTAGTTTGGAGGCAGGTGTGGCCTTTTGACTGAGTCCAAGTTTTATAGAACAAATCCTTTTCCTTTTATTAAGGGGATTTGTTCTGTGAAGTTTGGATTTAGTCAAGGGGTTGCACCTGAGGACCTAGAGGGCCCCATGTGGCCTCGAGGCTGAAGGTCCCCACCCCTGGACTAGTCCTTCCTGTGGAAGGGAGAGGCTTCCCAGGATAACTGATATCCTCTTTTTTCTGCTCACTCTCCAGGGGTATAATGTCAGTTTCCCTTTGACTTAGCCAATCAGGGAGGGCAGTGATTAGCCTCCATCAACAGCTGCTGCCACCTTCTATTTGAGGTGATGCTGTCAACCAAGATGGATGTGATTCCACTGGTAAAAAGCAACAACAATCAGGGAAAATGTGTGGCCGAGGTGATGGGACTTTAGAGAGTGCTTCTAAGTGTGGAATATTAGAAGCCCTGTGTCAGTTGGTTTTGCCGAATGGTTTTTCTCTTTGTTGTAAGAAGGCTGGCTATTCATTTCAAGAGGGAATGAGTATATCTGGAAATGACTAATAGAAAAAAACCCCAAGAAGCAGGAATAAAACATTAGAAAAGCAAAGTCGATGTTTGACTAAAGATGGCTTTAGTGTTGGGCTGGGCAAGGGGAATGAGGGCACTCTAAAGGGTGCTGGAATATGGAAGAAGCCACAGACTGAAATGTCTTTTGGATCAATGATGATTTTCAGAGATATTGCTAAGTACCCATGAGGGAAACTCCTTTACCAATAGACATAGACACACCTGTTCTCTATCTGATAGACTCAAAGAGTAGCCTGAAGCACAACTCGCCAATGTGTGTTAGAGGCAGGACTTCCTGTTTCCAAGGTCACCTCTCTATGTACCAGCCCCCTCCCTCCCCCGCCGGCCTCTTGGCAGTTTATTATAGGCATGCCTATGGGAGGAAATATCAGTTGGTCAGTCAATAAATATTAAGCACATCTTATGACAGCTCAAATTCTACCTTGTGCCAGAGGCCTTTCCCAGCCTGCCCTATCTTTCCTTGCTAATACCTTCCCTCTGAGATTAGCTTCCATCTACTCTGTATGTGTCTTGTATGTACATACTACCTTACATGCTTTCCCCCATTAGAATATGTGTTCATTCCTTGAGGGCAGGAACTATGTTTTTGCCTTTCTTTGTATTTCTAGCACTCAATGCAGTGCCTGGAACATAGTAAGTGGTTAACAAATGCATGTTGACTGATTGACTGATGACTTACACACAGTGTCAGTGCTGGGTATACAAGAAAGAAAGGTAAATGTGGTAAGATAATTCTAAAATGTTAGATCCAGAAGAGACTTAAGAGTTTATCAAGGCCTCCCCTCCCCTGATCATTTTTATGGAGGAGGAAGAAATTGAGGCTCAGAGAGGGCAGTGGGCTTCCTCCAGGTCCCATAACCATGTGGCAGAAGGAGGACTCAAATCCAAGCTTAGAACTGGAAGAGATCTTCCAGGAGTCTTGAACGCCTTCCTTTGTTTGGTAGGGAAATTGAGGCCCAGAGAAGTGAAGCAATTCATTCAAGGTCAAACAGAAAGTAAGAAGCATATTCAAGATTTGAAACCAGGCCCTCTAACTCCAAACCCAACTTTCTTTCCTACTCTATCTTCTTTGACTCCTGTGAAACCCTGTGATCTTCCCACTGTCATATTATTTGATTCCTTAGTCCATTTGCACTTCCCTTATTTTTTCACCATTGGAAGTATGGCTGCTGGAGACCACTTTTTTTCAGATGTTATCATCTGCTTGGAATTCGACTGCATTCAGTTCTTTGCTTGCCACCTAATTCCAAACTGTCAGCTGAATGTGACCCTCAACCCCTGCTTTCTCCCTCCGTTTTGCTATTAAATTCCCTGGTGTGCCTTCTCAAGAATAGAAACAGAGGCAGTTCAGAAATGCACTAACAGCTTGCAGTCAGGCATCACCACCACCTCATTTTGCTTGCTGTGACCCGATCAGCTTCTGCTGATCCACATGTACCCTCCTCCTGCCTTTGCCCATAGTAGAACACAGACAAATGACATTTGTCAGAGGGACTCATTCTCAGGTACACATTAAGACAGGACAGTCTGCCATACCGCCCAGACCCAGTAGCATGGGAATCCAGGGAAATGTCCAAAACTCACTCAGATGGAGAAGCAGGAGGGGACTCTCCAGGCTACAGTAAAAGGGCAAAAAGAGTCCCCCAGAGAATTTCCCATGAGCCAAAGGCACAGTACTCACATAGCAATCACTTCCTCATGGGCACACCAAGATGCCTGAGGGAGAAGTGGTTAATGAAAGAAGCACCAGTTAAGTTGTCTTTTGTACTCTGTGTAAATCAGCCTTGCTCACCCTAGTGAAAGCAGCTGTGTGGTTGGCTGTTCTTGTGTGGTTGGGATGGATTTGTTGGTTCCAAGTGGCTGTTTATACTGCTTCTCCACACCAATTCTATGGCCCATAAAACCTTTAGACTTCGAGGAAGTCTCATTTCACTCAAGTTATTTCCTAATGTCATTTGATAATAATTGACCTCTCTGAACTTCAGTTTGCCCATCTGTAAAATAAAGATAATACTACACTCATGGAGTTATTATGTGGCACAAACACAGTAATGAATATAAAGTGCTTTACAAACTTTAAAACGCCATATAAAGGCTAACTACTACTGAAATGACAAAATGACTAAAAGGAAGCTAAATTTTGAGTAATAGAAAAGCCAGTGATGGTTTCTATAATATAGTCATTTCTGAATGTACATAAAAGTCATCAATAATGCTTATCTTTTTTTTTTGAGAGGGGAAGGTAGGGCAATCGGGGTTAAGTGACTTGCCCAAGGTCACATGGCTAGTTTGTGTGTGTGTGTGTGTGTGTGTGTGTGTGTGTGTGTGTGCGTGCGTGTTAAGTGTCTGAGACCATTGGAAATATGGCCGTTCAAAAACTGAACTCAGATCTTCCTGACTCCAGAGCCGGTGCTCTATTCACTGGACCACCTAGCCACCCCCTTATCTTTTTTTAAAGTGGTTACTTTAAGTGCCTGCCTCTTAGTGGTACCTGGGTCACAGGGCCTCTTCTACCAGAGTCAAAAGTCAAAACCTTGTCTTATATTTTCCTCAAATAGAAAAACAGACTAGCAAAGGAGTCTAGTTCTTGGAAGCTCTGAAGTCTCATGATGTCTGGAATTCATATTCTCAGACACACTAAGCAATAAAGCTCCAGACCAATGTTATTAGACAGATTCATGTAGCATTAGATGCAAAAAAACAATTCAAGCCATAACCACATATGAATGTCTGTTGAACCTGAAAGGGTTTTTAATGGGTCCTCTTTCTGCATTCAATTTCCAATTTAAAAGGACTGATCCAAGATATCTGAGGGAAAGAGTGGAAGGAAGCCAGACCCTCACATATCCCACAAAAGAGCAAAGCTCAAGAAAAGAAACAGTTTTAAAAAACACATTCACATTCGAGAAACTGGAAACCCAAAGGCAATCCAGTCCACTCTCCTCCTCTTCAATTCTGGGCTCAGCTCATCCTCCATCTGCAGTGTCTGACCAAGACAGATGGACTGATGGACCAATTTCCAGGTTTCCATCCAACTGCATAGCATAGTCTAGACATTGGGCAAAAATGAGCAAAGCAGAGAGCATTGACACATTTTAAAAATTCTAGGATTCTGGGATCAGCTAAAATACCAGAAAAAAAGCCCTGTGTAATCTGGGGAGGGAATGGAAAGCAAAATGAATTGGAAATCAAAACACCTGGGTTCAAATTCCAGCTCCATCATCTATAAGACTTTGGACAAGTCCCTTCCCCTCCCTGGGCGTCAGTTTCTTCTTCTGGGAAATGAAAGTATTGGGCTAGGTCAGTTGTAAGTTCCCCTCTAAGATTCTCTGCTACCAAGATAACTTCAGAGATGTTTCCAGATAGACAAATGACACACAAAGAAATCAAAGAATACATGGCAATGCTGAGGAAATCACAGGGCTAAGTTAAAGAGCTTGGAGAAAGTACAAAAATCAGGTAAGAAAATTAAGTGGGAATTAAAAGATGAGAAAAAAGAAGAAATAATGAAAAAAGACCAATATGAGGAATGCAATGGAAACTCTAAATCTAAATGTACTTGTCGGCTATGAGAAATATTCGTTGACTACACAGTATATTTAATTACTCCCCTTTAGGGTTGGTTATTAATTGCAAGCATTGAGCTATTGCCCACTCTGTTCTCTTGGAATAAATGAAAGTGTGATTTAATTTAGATAGCATGCCTCCCATGGAAAGGCAGATTGCACAAACTAAATATCCCTTCTGGTAAGACCCTCAGATAATAGATATAGGTTGGCCAGTGTAACAAAGGCCATCCATGAAGTCACATTACGGTGAATGAGAGCTCTTTTGAAATGGGTCAGGTGAGCTTGAAAAATCTGTCTTTCTGGATAGGGAAATACGGGGTCTGGTTCTCACTGTTGCTGCTACTTACCTACATGTGTGGCCTGGAGTAAATGTCTTTACTTCTCTGCGGGTACTGCTTCCGTTAAAAAAGTAGCCTCAAGACTTTCATGGCATGCTTGCTTTCTGTTTCTAGTATGCAGAAATCTCTTCATCTATTTATTTACTGAGGGAGAGGATGGAAGGGAGCCAGGTTCCTCACTTTTATAAGTGTCACCTACTTACCTCTGTCCATCCGTCTGTCTATCTATCTATCTATCTATCTATCTATCTATCTATCTATCTATCTATCTATCTATCTATCCATCTATCCATCTACTTACCTATATCTGTTTCTATCTACCTATCTATTCATTAGAATACAAGCTCCTTGAGTATCCTCAAAAATGTTTCATTTCTGCCTTTGTATACCCAGTCCTAACATGGCACCTAGCACAGAGTGAGCACTTAATAAATGCTTGTCAATTTATTGATATCTAGCCATACTTGTACTTCTTCTCACAAAGACCCCAAGAGCAGAACTTCAGCTTGGGCTGGCACCCTGGGCCCCTCCCAGTTTTTCTCTTGTAACAGCTTTCCTCTTGATAGCCTCTTGGTGGTAAGGGTTTTACCTTTCCCCATCACCGTTATTCCAAGGTCTCTCCCTCATGAGACATTATATCCTAAGGTCCAAAGTCTCTCCCTAGGTCTCCCCACCTCCAACCCACCCCATCCCCAAATGAATTTGTCTTGAAAAGCTGATTTGAGGACACCTTGCATTTTATTCATCCTAAATGCCAGATTTGGTCGTTAGTCTTTGAGGGTTTGCAATAAATGATAGGATTGATAATTAGAGGGATCTTAGAGATTAGTTAGCTTGATGAGCTATGATGAGCTATGGTTTTTCCAGTAGCACTGTATGGCTGTGAGTGTTGAACACTGCAGAATTGTGGTGCCAGGGAAGATTTTTGAGAGTCCCTAGAAAAGCAAGGAGATCAGATCAGTCAATACTTAAAGAAATTAATTCATACTATTTATTGGAAGGACAAATACTGAAACTGAAGCTTAAATACTTTGGTCACATGATGAGAAGACAAGACTCATTCGAAAAGACCCTGATGTTCGGAAAGATTGAAGGCAAAAAGAGAATGGGAGGGCAGAGTATGAGATGGATAAAGTCATGGAAGCAATTAACCTGAGCTTGGACAGACTGCAGGAGATAGTGGAACATAGAAGGGCCTGGCTTGCTGGGGTCCACAGGGTCACAAAGAGTCAGATACAACTGAACAAAAACAGTTTGATGAATCTTTAAAAGCTACCCAATTTGCTGATGAGCAGAATGCTTTCAGAAAAACCTGGAAAGACTTATATAAATTGATACAAAGTGAAATGCGTAGAACCAGGAGAATAGCATACACAGTAACAGCAATATTGTGTGATGATCAACTGTTAATGACAGCTCTTCTCTATTCTGAAGGACTTATGATGAAAAATGCCATCCTCCAGAGAAAAAACTGAAGGAGTCTAAATGCAGATCGAAGTGTACTTTCTTTTACTTTATTTTTTCTTGGGGTTTTTTTTGGTCTGTGTTTTCTTTCACAACATGACTAACATGAACATTTGTTTTGCATGACTGCATATGTATAAACTATATCAAATTGCTTGCCTTCTCAATAAGGAGGGGAGGGAGGGAGATAATATGGAACTCAAAATTTAAAAAAAAGAATGTTAAAATTTTAACATGTAATTGGGAAAAATTAAATATTTTTTAAAAATAAAAATTGTTTTTTTACTTGTAATTGTAACTGCCCAATTGCCCCATCAGGATGGGTTCCTTGGGGTGACATCTGTTCTTAGTTGTAACTTACCCTGCCAATGGACCCCTTATTCTCCTGTGCTGTGAGAGACCAAAGAGGGTTCTTTCTTCCCTTCTTGGGTAATCAATTAGCTCCACAAGGCTATAGATGTTGCTTCTGGCTATTCCGTTCAAATCTCTCATTCTCTTTACAATTGAGGCAATGTTACTATGAAAGGACTAAAGTAAGGATTGGTTCCTCCTCTCTTAGCAGGTTGTACAACTCTATGTGAAATCATAATCTCTATAACTTACAAAAGTTTCTTTTTTAAAGTAGATAAATAAGGTCAACATGATATTTTCAAAATTTCCCTACTTATCTGTGTTTCCTTCTGAACTTTCTCTGGTTTCCTTCTGTGCATTTTTAAAAAAAGGCTTCAATGATGCTGTTTTCTTTATTTTCTTCTTTTATTTGGCAATTCTACCTTAGTTTCCTCTCCCCACCACTCTACCCTCCAAATTAAAAAAAAGAAAAATACAAACCTTATAACAAATAAGTACAATTAAGCAAAAAATATCCACATATTTACTAAATAAAAAATATCTAATTCTCCCTGGAGTCCATCACTTCTCTGGAAGGAGATAGACTTCTCTGAAGTTGTGGGTGGTCATTGCTTTGACTAGAGCTCTTTAGTCTTTCTGAGTTGTTTTCATGATTTTGTTGTTATTCTGTCCATTGTTCTCCTGGTTTTGCTCCCTTCACTCTGTATCAGGTCACACAAGTCTTCTCAGACTTTTCAGAAACAAAAAGAGCTTACTTCTAATGGATTCGCAGAAGGGGAAAGTGGGGACTCTTTCAGCAAGAAAGCAGAGAATTATCTCTCCTCATGGATAATTCTCAGATGCCATTTTTAGCAGGAAATGGAATCCAGTCTATAGTTGATCTGTTTATTACTTTTAGATTGGCAGGATCATTCCTCCATCTGCTGACCCCTTGTTTCTCTGACCTTTGGAAACTCCAAAGAATATGGCCAATTAGGGGAAAAATAGCACTTGCACTAAGGCTAATGTTGGAAAAGCACAGGAATCCCAAGTGGTTCCCCAGTTTCTAGGCATCACTAGAAATGAAACAAAAGGAGCTTCAAAGTAGATTTTGACCGCAGCACACTTTGACACTATAAACACTGGGAGATGCTAGTATGGAGTATGGAGTATCTCAGAAATAAAAAGTATTGCAGGAGGAGCAAAATAGAGGAAATTTAACTTACCAATTGCCATTCCAAAAGCATTATCATATGTAATAAACCTTTTGGATACATATATAATGGTATTCTCCTCTGAAGTCTTACTCTGGTGCCCTTCAATGGGGAGGGACACTGGATTCATGGATCCTGACTTTGCAAGGCCATGCCAGCAAGATACAAGCTTAGACAGCTTCTGCCCAGCTGGAAAGACTTTGAGTGCAGGCCCAGCGGTGGGCTGTATATGTCAGTGAGCCTAGCTCGGCTGGGAGAAGATCATCATTCATCATATTGCAGGGAAGAGAACTATATAGTCAGGACAACTCATCAAGCTGGTCTACTAACACATAATGGTACCCCATTCTGCACCAGTGAAGGAGTAAAATTGCAGAATGAGTACTGGATTTGGAGGATGAAGATTTGGGTTCAGACTCTAGTTGTGTCCTGATTCTTAGCTGTGTAGCCTTGAGCAAGTCACTGTTCCTCTCTGGGCCTCAGTTTTCTCCTCGGAGAAATGAAGTGATTGATTTAAATGATCTCTAAGATCTCACATTTATTTTTTATTTTTTGCCTTTTGGAGGGCAATTGGGGTTAAGTAACTTGCCCAAGGTTACACGGCTAGTTTTGTGTGTGTGTGTGTGTGTGTGTGTGTGTTAAGTGTCTAAGGCTGGAACCGAACTCGGGTCCTCCTGACTCCAGGGCCGGAGCTTTACTCACTCTGCCACCTAGCCACCCCCTAAGATCTCACATTTAAATATGACATCTTACCACTTATAGATCCAAACATAGTGATGTTCTAGGAAATTGACCTCTGGCCAGGAATGGAATGTTCTACTTACTTTTTAAAAGCTAAAAACATCTTTTTCCTGTTTCTCTACACTCCTCTCCACTGCCCCCCTCCCCAAATCACCCAGCAAATATTTTGTTTCTCAATGTCTATTCTTGGAGTATAGCTGTTTATTGCTCACACTTCATTTGTGTTTAGCAATCCAAATGGACTGTCTAAACAGGATTTGAATTCTTGGCACCATTTAAATTCCCAGACATAATATACAACTGCAGCAAGCTATACAGGGTAGGCACAAAGGAGTGGAGTCCAATTCCAAGGAGCTAGAAACTGAAAGTAGATTTCCATGACATTTTCTACAACTAGTACTGAGTGGTCCTCTGGCTAAGCCTGCTGCATTCTTTGTTAGTCAGTCAATAAACATTTATTAAGCTCTTACTATGTGCCAGGCACTGTGCTAAGTGCTAGGGATACAAAGACAAAAGAGCTCAAGGAGCTCACAGTCTAATGGAGCAGACAATTACTAGGGACAAATAAGACATAGACAGGATCAGTTAGAGACAATCAACAAAGGAAAAGGCACTAGCATTGAGAGGTATCAGGAAAGGCTTTTTGTGACTCTTGCAATAGTCCAGGCATGAAGTGATGAAGGCCTGCAGCAGGGTAGTGGCAGTGTCAGAGGAGAGAAGGAGGTGTATATGAGAGATGTTAAAAAAGTAAAATAGGCAGGACTTGGCAACAGATTGGCCATGGGGGATGAGAGAGAGTGAGGAATGGAGGATGACACCCAGGTGGCAAGCATAGGTGATGGGGAAGATGGCTGTGCTCTCAATAGTAATAGGAAGTTTGGAAATGGGAGGATTTAGGGGAAAAGATAATGAGGTCAGTTTGGATATAATGAGTTTAAGATGTCTACTGGACATCCAGTTTGAGATATCAGAAAGGCAGTTGGAGATGAGAGATTGGAGTTCAGCAGAGAGGCTGCAGCAGGACAGGTAGATTTGAAATCATCAGC
Organism: Petaurus breviceps papuanus; assembly: GCF_028583685.1. Taxonomy (NCBI): domain Eukaryota; kingdom Metazoa; phylum Chordata; class Mammalia; order Diprotodontia; family Petauridae; genus Petaurus; species Petaurus breviceps. The sequence goes on from NW_027187369.1 coordinate 11,843,300, forward strand.
ATAGAAATGATAATTAAAATCATGGCAGCTGATGAAGTCACCCAGTGAAGTAGTATAGAAGGAGAAGAGAAGAAGGCCTAGGACAGAACCCTGTCAGATATCCACAATTAGTGGGTGTGACCTGTGTGCAGATCCAGCAAAGGAGAAGGAGAAAGAGTGGTCAGAGAGGTAAGAGAATCTGGATAGAGTAGTGTCACAAAACCTGGAGAAAAGCAAGTCTAAAGGAAAAGATGGTAATCGACTGTGTCAAAGGTTATAAAGAGGTAAAAAAAAGGACAAGGTGGAAAAAAAGTCTATTGGATTTGACAATTAAGAGCTCATTGGTAACTTTGGAGAGAGTAGTCTTGGTTGAATGATGAGGTCAAAAGCCAGATTCCAGAGAATTAAAAAGAGAGTGATAGGAAAGGGAGAGGAGGCACCCATTGTAGACAATCTTCTCAAGGAATTTAGTCTCAATAGGGAGAAGAGATATGGGATGATAGCTACCATGGACAGATGGATCAAGTGAGAGATTTTTAAGGATGGAGGAGACATAGACATATTTGTAGGCAGTAGTGAAACAGTCAGCAGACAGGGAGAGATAAGTGAGAGGGTGGGGGAGATGGAAGGGAAATGGCTGAAGGACAAAGCCAAATCTCCTACATTAATCTCATGTTATTGTATGCCATATCACATGGTTTATGTTGCCTATGAGTGTGATTATTCAACAGAGCTTTCCTTTGGGTGTTCTGGTCTTGTGTGATGCTCAACTGGGAACTCCATGAGGACGTGCACTATGTATGGCCCCTCAACTTCCAGCACAGGGCCTTGAATAGTGCTTAATTAATGGATTAACTCTTCCAATGGTCCATTTTCAGTACTATATGTAGAGACTATGTCCTATTAGGACCCCGGAAATAGTTATGGGACAGATGGTCCTCCAATTTAAGCTGGAGGGAATATTTCATAATATTGATTCTTGGATTGTGAAACTAATACCTCTTCTCCAGCCCCTAACTCTCCAAATTCTACCACTACTATCTGAAAGAGCAATGGCTTGAGGCCAAGACCAAAATCTGGGTAAGGTCTCAGCGCAGACAGGGTTTTTGATCAAGTCAAACCTGGAGCAGACCTAGCCATTGGGACGGCTCTATTCCTGTCTGTATTGTTCCCTTATCCTCTGAAAGGTCCCGAGAGAGCCATGTCAAATTTGTTTCTTCCACCTAAATCTTTTTTGTCAACATACCCCATGCATAGGAAGTTTAGGAGTTAAAGGCATGGGGTAATCAGCTAATGAGGGGATTCACCTTACTGAGTCCGGGCAGCAAGGTCAACTAGATCCTTGATAGTTCATTCTAGTACAGAAACTGCTATATATACAAAAACACACATTATATAGACACACACATATATGTATGTATGTATATCTCCCAGAATAATAGGGGTTCTAGGAGTATGTTGAAGACTGGTGGGGGGGTCTCCCTTGCTATTCACTCAAGCCACCATTCCGGTGTGTTCTGTCTAATATCAATTAGCAGCTACTTCATATCATTGATATCCTCTAGGAATGAGTGTCCCCATGTCACTTAGCCAATTCACATTAATTAGATTTTACAAAGGGATATTTACTGAGAGGATATAGCAAGAACAGAAGTTACAAACATTTTCAATACCCAGAAACCCATTCTCCCCTAGACCACTTTGGTACCCAGGGAATAGTGGGCTCAGACTTAAAGCATTTGCTATAAAGCGTTAGCCATACCAAGTTCACTTCCAAATATGTCATAGCTGGTGGAGGAGTTGCTGTCTCAACTTCAAACACCTACTGTACTGGGTCAATCGTGTCACTTAAGATGTCATCCTTACTGGGCTTGCTTGTCCACCAAGTCTCTAATGGCCTCTACCTTCCAGACCTTTGGGGGCTTGCTCTCCTGGGACTTTGTCAAGTTCACCAGGTTGTAGCTTACTCTGATACTCTTTCACCTAAGAGCCAGGAAGAGGCAAAGAAGAAAGGCATCACGTAACCATGTGACCATGGGCTATGTGTTGGCCTGGGTGAACTAGCCAGGGAGGAAAGAGTGTAAATCATTCAGTTAGTGCCTTGTGTATGCATGTCAGTTCAGCAGTTACTCGAAGGTTCCTCTTCTTCACAGGGCAAATAGATTGGAAATAATACCTGTCCATGCTCCATTGGATAGGACTTGTGATTTCATTGGCTTAGGGAGCATCCAGTGAGGAAACTCTTTCTATCCATGCACATCAACACTTGCTCTGCAACCTACAGTCTTGGAGAGCAGACTTGAGCACTGAGAAGTTAAGAGATCTGCCCAGGGTCATCCAGTCAACGCCTGTCAGAGACAAGACTTGAAGTGTCTGTGACTCTGGGGTTGTGTCCGTCTCTACTCCACCGTGATACCTCACACCTGGAACACAGCAGGATCCTAGAAATGTTTGTGGATTGAATGGTCCAGGGTCCGCCCAAAGCAGGATTATTTGCTGGGCCTAGCTAAATGATAGCACAACTGAAGCAGTACCAATCCCCGCTGTAAAGCTTCAACTCCTGTTGTGGTTTTGTAACCCTAGCATCTAGCACAGTGCCTGCAAATAAAAGATGTTTAGTAAATGCTTGCTGAATGAATGATAATGGGTCAGTAGCTGTCAGTCACAATGGTGGAGTAAATTGGCAGCAGTGGAAACAGCTCTGAACATGAAGTCAAAGTGCTGTCTTGGACAAGTTCCTTAAATTTCCTAGGCCTGGTTTCCTCCTCTGTATGATGAAGAGGAGTTGAACTGGATGGTTTTTGAGGTCCCTTGTGGCTCTAGGTGGATGATCCTAAGTTTTGGAAACTGAGGCAGAGACAGAACTAAAGTCCAGATCTGAAGCAAATGACGGCCAAACCAATAGCAGGGCAGGTCAAAGGAAGGGTGTACTTGCCATGATTGGGCATTTGCTGGGAGTGTCTGCAGGCCTTTAAGCTGGGGTACTGGGACCAGCTCCATGTACCTGGATGGCTCCGGTTCACCTCTCCCCCTTCTCCTACCACAGAAGGCAGCCATACTAAGGACAGGAGTATACTATTTGAGTTCAACTTTCTCATGATATTATAGGAATGTAGAAGTGTGTAGATAAATGCAGAGATTAGAGGGCTGCATTTGTGATGCCTGGTTATCAGCAACAATGTTTGGAGACCTGGTACTCATTGTGGGCATATCAGTGGGCTTATCAGTGGTCCTGTGTGTTTGGAACTGAAGTGCCTCTCATTTCTAAGTATTTTCCCAACTATTCATTAAAAACAAAACAAAACAAAATACTTCACATTAACATAACAAAACATTCAATGAAGGTTACTTTAAATAACTGAGGAAATCCAGCAATTGTTACGCAACATATTGGACTGAAGATTAGCTAGAAAAATGTTAGAGCTAGGCATAGCCTTAGAAATCTTTTTAGTTCATTTTTTTCTTTTTTAACAAATAGAAAAACTGAGGCTCCCTTAAGGTCAAACAGGTTATGAGTAACTGAATGGACACAGAAGCCCAGGTCTTCTGATTCTCAAGTCAGTGCTGTTCCCAAAACACCATTGCAACCTTCCGTCTCATAACCTTCCCCATCTTATCAAACCAGACTCTGAAGGGGAGCAGATTCCTGGGATTCCACTGCCGGGTTTTGTAAAGTTTTGAATCTATTAAAATTAAAGTAATGAGTTTCTTCTTTTACAGTTGAATACAAGTCTTTGCACAGTGTGTCTCATAATAGTTGATCTGGTTCATATGTGATGTATTTGAGGGTATTGAAACCTGATGCCTAACTTAATTATCTTGGGGTTTCACTACTACCCAAAGGTGAGACAGTGAGTCTCTTTGTCTACAGCCTCTCCAGGGATCTGCCCAGATAGATGGGTTTATGTAACAATAATTGACATCCATAAAGCATTTAAAATTTACAAAGCATTTCCACACATTTTTTCATTTTAACTTTACTGTGAGGTAGATAGTATGTACATTATTATCTTCATTTTATAGATTAGAAAACTGAGGCTCACTCAAAGAAGTTAACTGAGTTAGCCATGGCCTCACAGCTCCCAAGTATCAGGGGTGAGGTATGAACCCAGATCTTCCAGATTCAAAGTCCAGCAGTGGAGACATTAGGCCATGCTGCCTCTCCTTTATGAGAGAGCTCTGTACGTATTCTGCACCACTAGGCCAACAACTTAAAACTTAAATCTTTAATGTTCAAAAATGAATTAGACAATAGTCCAGTGACCTAAGTCCAACTGTTGTTATGTAGTGGGTTGCCAATATATTTTTTGAATTGATAATATGTTTATAGGGCATCTTGTTATACTCTGAAAGCCCCAATATAACTGAGAAACAATGCCTTCTTGGCACTGGGTCTCATCCTACATCTATCTTCTCAAGTTCCACCAGAACCTTTGGGGGCTCCATACAAAATTCAAATGTTAAAATAAAAGACCTGGGGCAGCCAGGTGGTGCAGTGAGTAAGAGCACTGGCTCCAGTGTTGGGATGACCTGGGGATCAAATCTGGACTCAGATACTTAGCACCACACCCAGAGATAACTGACCTTGTAACCTTGATCAAGTTACTTAACCCCAATTGCTTTAAAAAAATAAATTAAAAGAAAATAAAAGAACTAATCTGAAAATACTCTAACCATAGCATCATGAATTTAGAGCTAGAAGGCATTTTAGATGCCATCTAGTCTAACTCCCCTCATTTTAACAAGATGAAGGGACTTGACCAAGCTGAAAAATGAAGTTAGATTCCACAGCACTCTCAAGTGCTCTTGAAACAGATTAAGATGTAATTGAGAAATATTTAACAAAATAAATAAAAATACAATAACATATAGATAATATTACACTTCGATGCTAAGCCAATATAAGGCCCACAGGGATCCTTAAGTATGGAGTAATTCCACACCCCATTACCACCACCTTTGGTCCCTACCCAGTTTCAGTTTGCATTTGACACCGATATTTAGCCCACTGTCTTCATTTTATAGAGAAGGAAATGGAGTCCCAGAGAGATAAAGAGACTTGCTCAAGGTCACACAGATAAGAGAGTACAGAGCTGAGCCAGGCAATCTGATGGCAGATCCAGTGCCCTTTTCTGTTGCACGGCAAGTGGTTTGCAATGATTCACTTTGACTAAAGTTCATCACCTAAAAGTGAAGGAGGATCGGAACTTGGAAATGCCCAAGTTCTTTAGAGCAAGAAATTAACCTTGCATTCACTCTAACTATTCACCTGTGAAAATCCCTATCGGCATTACAGATGTTTCTGTACTCTCAAACCAGATGCCCTTGATTTGTATAATATTTTTTTTGGGGGGGGGAGTGATCAGAGTAGAGATAAGAATGTGGTTTGGGGCCATCAAAGGGATTGTTTGCTTTATCAATCTTATCTAGCCATTTTCCAGTACAGAAGGAAAGCAACTTGGACTTGCAGTAACATGCCAAATATTGACATGCTTAACTACTAGCTGCCTTCATCCACCTGGTTGCATCCTTGCCTGTGGCTTGGGGCTGGGGCAGGGGAAGCATTGTTTGATCTAGGGCATTTGGGGGACCCTATGAATTCACAGAATTCTTTAAGAAACCTAAGCAATGGCCAGTATATATTTTATGTCCCTAGATTCAAGAAAACATAGTCATGTTGTTAGTCTTGCCTGGCCCTCCTCCAGGGCCCACTGATTGAATAGACACAGGTCTCTAGTGGGATTGCTAATGATCTACATGGGAAAGAAAATTTCCAACCACTGATTCTATGCCTTTTGGGGAAGGTACCTCCAGTATTTTGAAAGGAACCCAGTTAGGTACAAAAGTTCTCAATCATTATTTCTTAGATTTTAAAATGGAAGGTTGTAAAGATTCTGTGGTTGCTTCATTTTTCTTGGCTGAGATGTTTATAAAATAGGATAGGCAGTGATGAACCCTAGAAAGGCATTCACTCATAGATTCCAGTCATGTAGAAACAATTGACTCCACTGATGGTTTTACCACTATTGGGGGGGGGGGGGGGGGGAGAATGGGGAGAAAGAAATCCCAAACCAGCCCCACCCTATGAGAAAAGCAAATGTGAAACTTCTTCCATTACAGCTTCCAGCAACCTGTCTGCCAATAGTCGAGGAAGTAACTGGTGTGTTTGTTTGGGGGTGAATGTCTCCATGGGAACAGTTATTTTCCTTTCAAGGTCAGAGAGCTCTTGGTTAGTGGTGCACATTCTTTACTTCCCTTAACAATGTCAGGATCAGATCCATTGATATTGAATTATTGGAAGGGTTAGATTCAGGGAGGAGCAGGAGCTGCACCCTTCCCTATCCAGCCAGAGGATCGATCCCCTTTGCTCCTTCTTCCTTAAGTAAATCTGTCTGTACTTAACCTGTTTCTGAGTTGTATATACCCTGTCTCCTTCAACTATAAGCTTCTTGAAGGCACAGACTGTTTGGTTTTTGTTTCCTCAGTGCCTGGCACACTGCCTTGCCCATAGTAGGGACTTGATGGATTGGATCAGATTGGATGAATTCCCATGTGTGCACTGGGCACAGAATTAGCACATGGCCCCTTAGAGGCCACCCTGAGCACCCTTGCCAATGGTATCTTTCATAGTTATGGATCCTGGAATGTCTATCAGAGGCCATCTAGTGCAAATCTCATTTGATAGAGGCCCAGGGTGGGGAAGAGACCTGCCCAAAGTGGCTTTGCAGATAGAATTCAGTTTACTTGATTCCAGGTCCAGCATTCCTCCCTCCACATCATGCTGCCTTCTTTCCAGATTTGTTAAAGATACATGACACAGGGATGCAAATGAATCATTTTTTCATAGAAACTGACATTTATTAGCCCAAACCCATGGAACACTGAATAAACAACTGTTTTTACTAGAAATATAATTTGCTCTTTGTGTTTAAAAAAAGTTTCTCTCTGGAAAATGGGCCCTTTGGATGTTTAAGTTACATTTGCTTATTTGACAAGTCTGCTTTTAAACTGAGGTTTCCAAAGTGGACTTGTTTCAGTGCAAGAGCCGAAGATAGCCTTTATCCTGGTGAGCCCTGCTTTAAGAAAACTCAGTTCAGTTGAATTCACCCAACATGAATCAAGGTGGTTGTGTGGAAAAATGCTAGATCTGGAATCCTAGGACTTGGGTTCAAATCCCAACTTCACCTGTCATGTGATCAAATTTCTTAACTTCTCTGACCTCATCTGTAGAATGAGGGGACTGAACTAGCTGGCTCTTAAAGGTTCCTTCCAACTCTAAATCTGTGCATTTCTATTCAGTGCTTTCTAGGCACCTACAAGGCTCTGGGGATACAAAGACAAAACAAACACAGTTCTGGCCTTCAAGGAACTTACTTGAAGAAGCCTGAGGGGCAGCTAAGTGGCTCAGTGAATAGAGCACCAGCCCCAGAGTCAGGAGGACCTGAGTTCAAATCTGACCTCAGACACTTGACACACTAGCCATGTGACCTTGGGCAAGTCACTTAACCCCACTTGCCCTGCTCTCTCCCCTCCAAAAAACAAAAAACAAGAAACAAAAAAAAGAAGGCTGGCAGACACATAGAAAGCTCTAGTTGGAGGGAACTATGAAAGCATCTAACCATTTACCTGAAGAGGTCCAGGACACTAAAGTGACTTGTCTAAGGTCATACAGTTTTTCTGACTCTGAAATCTGTGCTGTGTTCCTGTTCCTCATGATTTGGTGATGGCAGTTCCAGTAAGGTTGCTTGAATAAGTTTTTTTTTTGAGGGCATTTGGGGTTGTGACTTGCCCAAGGTCACACGGGTAGTTTCTGTGTTAAGTGTCTGATGCCGGATTTGAACTCAGGTCTTCCTGACTCCAGGGCCAGTGCTCTATTCACTGTGCCACCTAGCCGCCCCTGTTTGAATAATTTTAATAAATGACTTTAGAGTTAAATCTGTCAGTCAGATGTCTTTGGGCAGTCAGAACAATGACTAGTTAGAGGCAAGGTCCTTCCATTCCCTGGGGTTTGGAGACAAAACAAGCTGAGGTAGCCTTCAAATACCACAAGACCCCATAGAAGGTGGGGTCTCAATCAACCAGAGTCCTCTTCTCTTATGGTGACCAATGTTCCTTCCTCCACCCCCATGCTTTTCTTTCATCTCATCCAGCTCTGCCATACCTGTCTGCAGCCTCTATCTCCTCTCTTTTCATTATGCTCCTTAACAACGCTCCACTCATCCTGTACCTCATTGTCTTGTACTTTGCCAATCTGCTTGTGCTAGACGAAGCCGTCTCACTTCAGATGGCATCCCTGGTCACCCTCTCCAGCCGCATCCTGGGCTGAGAAGAGGCCTGGGCACATTGATTGTTCAGCACTATCACTTGTAGGCCTGATGCTGTCACTCAGCGACCTCTTCTTCTTTGAGGGTGAATCCTTCCTCTATATCCCAGCTCAGCTCTAATTCATGACCCTCTGCACTGTCATATGCTAACCCTCCCTCCTTTCAGTTCAGTATCTGGCTCACAGGCTTCTTCTCCATTCCATCCCGTCTTCACATTTCTGAGTTGGAAAGGGATCTCGAGAGTCACCTAGGACAACTAGTAGCTGAAAAATAACCCATCACTCTTACAACATACCTAATAAGTGGTCCTCCAGTCTTTTCTCAAAGGAGAAGCCACAACTTCCAGAAGCAGCCTGTTCCACTTTGGGACAGCTCTCACTGTTAGGAAGTTTGTTCTGACATCAAGGAGAAATTGGCTTCTTTGCAACTCCCAAGGTGCTCCTGGTTCTGAAGCAAAGAATGGCTAATCTTTCTCCCAAGGGATAGCCTTTCCAGTACTTGATCCACTTCTTCCTGACCCTTAAGGCTGACCCTCTACTATGTTATGTCAGCTTTTATCATCATCATCATCTTCCTCCTCTTCAAAAAGGGTGGTAATAACACCTCACATAGGATAATGGGTGTACAAGTGCTTTGAGACTGTAGACCAAGGCATAGATGTAAGCTAAAATTATTAATAGACATGTGCTGGACTGCACTGGCCCTAGGAAGTAAACGGCGTCCAAACCTCTAGTAGGTTAAATGGTATGTTCCCAAGAGGAGTATTATTGCATAGCTCAAGCCTTATTTCCCTTAGCGACAAAGTTTCCATAACAGTGTAGAATGTGGAATTCGTGGGCTGCTAGTCTATCTTGAAGGCGTGCCTGATGTGCCACATCTGCAAATAACTATACAGGCTTGCAATGCATCAGTCTCAACTGACATTCAGTCTGTCCACAACCACCTTAGTCCCCCAGCCAAAGCTTTGGTTTTTCTTCTCTCCTCTGGATGCCATCATCATCTGACATCTCTTTGGGACTCCCCTTCAAACAACACATGACACGTGGAAGCATTTAGAGGAGAACACTCCAGCCCTACAATGCTCTCAACTTTTCTCCAGAATCTCTTTTGTTTGGAATGGGAAGCCTGGGTTTTTTTATGCTGAATTTTAAAGAATTCACTTCTGTGATGGATTCCAGCTTCTCCTCTCTCTCTCCTGAGCTGCTGTGAAGATCTCTGGCCAGCTAGCTCTCAGAGGCCGGCCCACAGAATACTATATCACCTTGCACAGGAAAGAAGGTCCCAGGCAAACAACTGCACTCCCCTGAATCATTATTGATCTCCCTTAGAGAAACCCTAGGTTCCGATTGATCCAGATAAGCCAGTTAAAGCAAAGGCACCCAAGCCAGTCAGTGCTTGAACCCAAGTTTGGGAACCCTATGACCCCCTGACCTGTGAGTATTGCTAATAAACACAATACTTTCCTTACAACCTGCTCCCTCAGGGTGTGTCTGTCTTTTTCCCTCACTCCCTCTAGTATCTGAACATGAAGCATAAACTGCTGTCTAGGACTGGGCAGAGCCTTCACAGTAGCCTCACCTACTTCCTAGGACTCACCTTAGGGAAAGTAGACTTCAGGACCCAGGATGGAAGCATGGCACTGGTGACCCATCAGCAGGGACACCAGAGCTGGGACTAAGGGCTTTCTTGGAACCATGTGCTCTTCAGGCTTCCTCCTACCCCACCCTGGCCCCCCCATAACCATATAAGGCAGCAAAGGAAAGGACACTTAAGAGCTGCCAACCTACTGATCCTAAATCTGAAGCTGGGAGGAACCTTAGAGGTTGTCTAGTTCCACTGCCTCAATTTACAGAAAAGGAAACTGAGGCCCAGGGAGGGCAAGTGAGCCATTCAAGGTCCCATAGCTGCCTATGGCAAAAGTTGTGCCTAAGTGGCAAAGCTGGGGTCAAGGCCCAGGCCCAGTGACTCCAAGTTCAGCACTCTTTCAGCATTCAGAGCTCTTTCCTTCCCTGGCCCCACACTGCCTGCCTAGGTAGTTCAGAGTTGATCACGTTTACCCTGAGTCTTTCTCTCTGCATTTGGAAATCCTAAAATAAGATCAATTTTCAAGTTCTGACTTGTTTAGTCTTGAGAGAAAAGGAGTTGCCCCCAAAGGAGTCGCCCCCTCACTGACACTTCAATTCACCAAGCACCTGAGTACTGCTAAGGAGGTGTGTGTGTGTCCATGCACATGTGTGTCCTCATGTGTGTGCACATGTGTAAATCAAACCCTGAGTTTTCTCGGGGTACTTTGCCCGGCCCTGTCACGTCTGCATTTCTCTCAGGCCTCCTTGTAGTATAGTTTCCTGTGACTTTCAAGTTGAAGGGACTAGACAAAACAAATATCAATTGGTGAAAAGTGACTGGAGGATTCTAGACCTAGAGCTGGAAGAGACCTCAGAGGCCATTTAGTTCACCTCCCTCATCTTAGAGGTGGGAAAACTGAGGCCCAGGGAGTTTTAAAGTGACTCGCCCAAGGTCACACAGCCAATAAGCAGCTGAGCCAGGATCTGAACCCAGGGCCTCTGTGTTCAAATCCAGTAGTTTTTCCACTGCCCTGCACTTAGCAGCACATGTCTCAAGAACACACACATACATACACACACACACACACAGAGGTCATGGAGAAGGGTTCATAGAAAAACCAAGGAGGTAGCTGGGCTTCAGGCTGGGAGGGTGCGGCTGTGCTTTGGGTCATGGTTTTCTTAATCCAGGGTGCTGTACCCTTCAGCTCCTGTTTAAACAGTGCTCTGAGTCAGCTCAGTGTTACCAGTAGTTGAATCTGGAGGGACAGGTGTAATGTAATACCAAGCAAAGGCAACTTCCCAGGTTCAAAATACCAGCATAGGTGCTCTCTATTTTATTCAGTAACAAACCCAGAACAGAGAAGATCAAAACATGACATCATTCAAAATACAGCATTTACTAAGTGTGATTAAATCATCTCCAAGGCCTACCCCACCCCAGGACTTTCCAATCATTCAATCAATTACAAAGTCTCTGTTCCAAATACTTCTCCACCCCTAGGCTATACCTTAATTAAGTCCACCACAAAGCCCCTCTTCTCAAATGGAGATTAGTTTCCAAACATAAGTAAAATACATTCATTTGCTCAACCATAGAACACAAAAAGGTCAAAAGTTCCCCACCCCTGGATCACGATTGAATCTACCCCAGAGTTACATCAAGTTTAAACACAGCACTTAATACCCAAATGGAGGTCTTTTCTTCATCTTGACACGAGGCAAGTTCTCAGCAATCTTAGTTCCTGGAGAGACAAGGCTTAGCAAGGCCATAAGATACATTGCCAGTCCCTTCATGAATGTATCCTCTGTCTGTAGAACAGTCCTAGAACCCCTGAACACATTAGCAAAGCCCTCTCCCAGGATTTCTGTAAACATACAACAAGAAAATCCTTCTTCAGGGCTTCTGAACCAACAGAAAGGCTCCCAGACCCCTGCAACAACAGCACTGTCCTTCACCAGTGGACAGTATTCATTCTGTCTGCCGGACAGTCTCCAGACCCCTGCAACAACAGTACTGTCCCTCACAAGTGGACAGTATTCACTCTCAGTACTGTCCCTCACCAGTGGACAGTATTCACTCTCTGTCTGCAGGACAGTCTCAGGCCTTCTTAACCAAATGCCAGGTTCCAGGACTTCTTCAACAGGACAGTCTTTCACCAGTGGACAAATCTGGCAAAATAACATCAAAACAGACAGACAAAGTACCAGCAAAACAGCCATGTCTCCTCAGTCCTTGGCAGCTCAGGGGGCAGGTCTCAAAAGTCCAGGGCAATTCAAAGCGGCCACCAGCAATTCTGGTCTCTCTCTCTCTACGAGGTGCAGCTTCCAAAAAGAACTTCCGCCTCTCTCTAGTGTCTCTCCAAATCTACTTCACCAGCTCCTCCCAGTCAGGACTTTCTTTTCACATCAAAAAGTCCATCCCACAGGTGGGATTAACAAGCTCTGGGTTTTAATACAATCAATTTGAAAACCAAGCCCAATACAGGGGAATCTCCACATTCCATTACTATCACAACAGGAAAATTTATATTGCTTATTGATGGATGCTTTTGGCAAAACTGAAGAAAAAGGAAGGCGAATGACTCTGTGATTTGGTATCCAGATTGGATAGAGTTTGAAGTGTGGTAATACTTTATTTGGAAATAGATCAGTATAGGGAGCAGCAGGCTGGGCCTAATCCACTAGCGATTTGAACAGTCCCTTTTTCCCCCTGCCCAGGAGATCAAGTTACTTAGAATCAGGGATTTAGAGCTGAAAGGGGCCTCAGAGACCATCCAAGGCAGCTGCCTCATTTTACAAATGAGGAAAAAGGGGCCCAGAGAGGGGAAGGGATTTTACCTAGAGACACACAGGTAGCAAGTGGCAGAGCTGGGACCTGAACCCAGGTCCTCTGCCTTCAAATACAGTAGGTTTTCCACTCCACCAAAGGTCTAGAGCAGGGGTTCTAAAAGTTATGGACCCCTTCTCAGAATCATGGTTTTAAATGCATGAAATGAACTACACAGGATTACAAAAGAAACCAATTCTATGGAAATATAGTTGTCAAACAAAGTTCTTGGGCCCCAGGTGGACTTCCCAAAACTTCTGAGTACATAGTCTATTTATGCAACAAAGAAGCATAGAATTTTATTTTGTTTTTTGTTTTTTGCTTTTTTGGAGGGCAATTGGGGTTAAGTAACTTGCCCAAGGTTACATGTCTAGTTTTTTTGTGGGTGGGTGTTACATGTCTGAGGCTGGAACCAAACTCAGGTCCTCCTGACTCTGGGGCTGGTGCTTTACTCACTGCACCACCTAGCCACCCCTAAGCATAGAATTTTAGACCTGGAAGGGGAGTTAGCGGATCAAAACTAGTCCCAACCAGAGAAAGACGTTCTCAATGCCAGCATGGTGGGGGACATCCTTGTTCCCTCCTGTGGCCCAAAGACTTCTCTCCCCATGCTTCAGACCTAGTGGTCCATTGGTCTTAGGCTTCTGAAAAGTTTGAGGAAGGCAGGCCCTGGGAGAGGGCAAGAGAGCCAGCAGAAAGATGGAGGCTGCACCCCTTCTTGGTATAACTACACCCTTTGTCAAACTATCCCTTGTGTAGGCTTCATGGTCCCCCCCCCCCCCCAAATCTTCTGCCTGCATCATCATCCCTGCCCCCTCTCCAACTGGTTTCGTCCTAGGTGGGAAAAAATGCCTCTGTCATCTTGTCTAATTCTTTTATGTTACAAAGGAGGAAACTGAGGCTCAGAGTGGAGACCTTTTCATTATATCATATTACCACTATGAAGGGGCTATACAGGACACATCGGCATTCTAACAGTTTTAGGGAATGAAAAAAAGAATTGATAAAATAAATCAGATTTCTAAAGTATTTTACTGTCTACAAAGCACTGACTTCACAACAACCCATCAATTTAGGCACTGTAAGAATTATTACCATTCCCATTTTATCCAAATACACAAAGTATCTGTGATCTCCTGAGATACACTCCTGGTCTGGCCATCCCTTCTACCAATGTATACCTGAGCTTATCTATGACATTATCATTTACTGTATGAGGTGACTACTTTCCAAAGGGAGAATTAGGCTAAAAATATTCTGTTGGTTAGAAAAATCTCATCATTTGCAATGCTGCTCTAAGTTTTTTATGGGGAGACTCTTCTTTTCATGATCAGGCCCATATTCTCACCTCCTTGTCAGAGCTGAAGCATTCTACTAAAGTGTAACAAATATGTTTTAAAAATCCACTTAGTCCCTTTATTATTATTATTTGATTTTTTGGAACTTTCCCAAAACCTCCAAAGAGTGATATATAAATCCTTTTTTCCAGAAGGTCAGGACAATCAATGCTGCTTGCTGCCTCAGGCCGACAGACACAAATACCTCAATGCCATTAATTGGCACAGTGCATGGCTTATAGTAAATGCTACATAAATGTTAGTTATTATTAATCTTATTATTATACCCTGCGTTTGGGGGAAGGGATGGGATAGGGCAGTAGAAAGTTAGCAGACTTGACTTTCCACTCTTGTTACCTTGTCAAACGGGACAGTGCCATAAACCTGGTGTAGACCCTCTTCACCTCATTCTTGGATTCTTGCAAGAACCTGCTTGTTGGCATACTGCCTCATGCATCTTCCCTATCACCGTACACACTCCACTTAGATGTCCAATGAATCTTCCCTAAGCCTGTCTTACCATGCCACCCCTCCCTCATTCCCCAGACTCCAGGGGCTCCCTCTTAACCCAGGATCAAATACAAAATCTTCAGTTTGGTTTTTGAGGAGGTTCCTAACCTGGCCCCTTCCTAGCTTCCCTGTCTTCTTCTGCCTTGCTCTCTCCAGGGTCCTCTGGGATCCAGCAGCATTGGCTGCCTTGCAGAGGACACTCCATCTCTAGCATTTTCACTGGCACATTCCCCATCCCTGGGCCTCCTTCTTTCCCCTTCCTGGCTTCCTCCCTTCTGGGCTAATGTCCCGCCTTCTACAAGAAGCCTTTCCCAGGCCTCCTTCAGTTGGGGGCCTTCCCACTGTTGATCCCCCATATGTCTGGGTATGTTTTCTCCCCCATCAGACTGTGAGGTCCTCCAGGGCAGGGACTGGATTGTGCCTTTCTCTCTCTCCCTAGCCCTTAGCACAGTGCCTGGCACGCAGTAGGTGCTTAATAAATGCCTGCTGCCCAAGGGACCCTCAGGTTCTCTGGCCTCCCTCCCTCCCTGTGTTGGCACTTCCTGAAACCTCCTCCAGAGGGGGAGGGGAGAGAGAAGTGCACCTCTTGGCCTTTTTTCCTCTGGCCTTTGCTGGACTCCCCAGCTCCCCTTTTCTGACCCTGCCAGCCCAGGACCACTCTCTGTGGTCCCATCTGAGGGTGTACGTATTGTAGGGACCTCAGCTCCCTGGCACGTGTGTAGATGAGGTCAGAAAAATGTCACCTGTTCAAACTAAGGTTAAGCAGCATGGCCAGGCCTCAGTTTCCCTGCCCTCAAAAGGATGGGGCTGGGCTAGACTACTAGAGGGTCTTGAGCTCACTAGGACCCCAGCCTTTGGCATGCCCTTTGCAATGCCACGTGGCATCCCGGAGCAAGGCCCAAGGCCTAAGGCCTAGCAGGGCTCCCCACCCAAGGCATATGGCCAGGGGAGGGGCG
Source organism: Petaurus breviceps papuanus (assembly GCF_028583685.1). Lineage (NCBI taxonomy): Eukaryota > Metazoa > Chordata > Mammalia > Diprotodontia > Petauridae > Petaurus > Petaurus breviceps. Next base: position 11,858,798 of record NW_027187369.1, read on the forward strand.
TTTTGGCCCTTGTCCGCATGCGCAAAGAGCACCCCCTCTCGGGAGGGCAGGGTGGTGCCCTGCTCTATAAATACCCTGCCCCGCCTTCTGCTGCGCCATTCCACCATTGGAGATGCGAAGAGTCGGTAGGGAGAGGGGTCCCATACTATCTTTCTTGGGTCTGGTAGGCCTTGGTGGGCAGGTGGGAGAGGGGAGAAGGTCCTGAGTGGGTAGGTGGGCAGAGCAGGAGGTGGGCTTGGATGGGTGGATGGGTAGTCCTAGGCCCAAATGGGTTCTCCTGGGGTGCCGTTGGTGCCCCGGCTACAGCCCACTTGCGGATTCCCCATTTGTGTCTTTTTCGGAAGGTGGGCCCAGTCTCCTCAGGGAGCGCGGCACCCCTCCCTCTGGAGGGCAGCCATTAGGCAGCCCCCCCACACACACACACACGTTGGGGACCAGACGGAAACGAGCCTCCAGCTACCTGGTGAGCAGCCTGCGGGGGAGCCTAGGGGCCCCGCCAAGCCTTTGCCCCCTTTTCCTTCCTTCCTCCCCTCTCCCTCGGGTTCTGAGTGCTCTTCTCTGTTGATGGAAGGTATGAGAAGGAAAGGGAAGAGGGAGGGGGGCGACGGGGGTGGGGGTGGGGGAGGGAGGAGGGCGGAGGGAGGAGGGAAGAGGAGAAGACCCCGGGCTTGGGGAGGCTCGCGGGATTGCTGAGCCTGGGGCAGCCCCAGGGGGCGCTCTTCCTCGTCCCGCCCCCGCCACGCCCGGTCGGTGTCAGGCTCGGCCCCGCCC
>NW_027187369.1:11859578-11868984 GCF_028583685.1 Petaurus breviceps papuanus
TTTTCTGTTCCATCCCCCAGAGCTTATACAGAGCAGAGCAGGTGAGACCTGCAGAGAAAGGACTGGAGACCATGCATTTTGTGGGTCCAACATTAGTGGGTTTTAGGGTGAAAAGCCAAGGTTTTCAAAGTGCAGCAGGATGGTCTCCCCTCTGAAGGCCTGGCATCCAAGGAAGTTGTCCAGTCCTATGTTTTTTGGAACAGACTCTAATTGTTGAAGCTTTTAAAATAATACCAATAACTTACACCTCTAGGGAATTTTTCAGGCATACAAAACACTTTTCTCACAACAGCCCAGTCAGGTAGGCTGGATAGCCACTTTTCTTTCTACTCACCTTCTCATTTTTTGGGGGCAGATGATCCCTGACATCAAGAGAAAAAAACGAGTGACCTGGGATGGCACGTTTTAAATCTTTTATTTTATCTTTTAAATCCAGTAAAAACAGTTTTTCTTAACCCATTTTCATTTGAACTTGGAGAATGTTCAGTTTTACTGATGGGAGCTGTCATTGTATCTAGGTTACGTTAAAAAAAAAGTTTTTATGAGTTAGCAAGCCCGATGAAGTAATCCCTCAGTCTTGGGTTTAGATGAAAACCTTCCTAAAAAGGTTAATATTTGCACAATGGCGCAAGTTTAGTTTCCAAGGCAAAATGTTGTGATCTTCAGAAAAACTTCAGAAAAAGGAAATCTTTGAGCCTTTCCCCTAAATCTTTAATTTAGACTCCTAGCTCTATAGAAACAGAAATTTTGTCTTTGTGAACTCTTATTTGCTTAAGAATAGATTTTAAGCAATCACCTTTTTCTGTGCTGAGTGTTGTATATAAATATGTATACAAACATATACATTTATACATGCATATAAATACAGCACATATACATACACACAAATTTAATACTTTTTTTAAAAAATACAATTTCAGTCTTTGCTTTGTCTCGAAATTTTTTGTTTGACCCATGATGGTGTTTTTCCAGGAGATTTGCTTGTTTGGGCTGAGCCTGGGGTTGGGTTCCCCTGTCTGTGTATGTCAGATGTGGGCCTTAAAACAGTCGGTAGGTTTCAGGCCTGCTTTCTGCTGACCTGTGTTGGTGCTAAGTTTCCTCAATCAGGAATTCCCTAGATGAATGAAATCATGGGTTCAGTCCCAATCTCCCTAAGATGGGGATCCATATCCTGAGATCTGTGAATATTAAAAAAAATAATAACTGGGTTTCAGCATAATTAGTTCCCTTTGTAATCCTGTGTATTTTATGAATTTAAAATTCTGAGAAGGGCTCCATAAGTTTCACCAAGCTTCCAAAGGGTCCAGGAACCCCCCAAAAAGATAAGAATCCACTGCTCTATGGTATTTATGCTAAGGTCAGGTTGTTGTGGAAAACACTTTAATGATAAAATACTTGGTCTAAAATGACAATATATAGATTCTGTAACCAAAATTGGAGGGGGGGGGATGGCTCAGGCATCTGGACCTATTTGATTTCATCAGTTTGGAAAACTACATTATGGAAACTCCCTTTAGCTATGCCCATTGTTTTTTTTTTTTTTTTTAAAAGCAATCGGGGTTAAGTAACTTGCTGAAGGTTACACGGCCCAGTTATTTCTGGGTGTGGTGCTGAGTATCTGAGCCCAGATTTGATCCAGGTTATCCCGACACTGCAGCCATTACTCGCTGAGCCACCTGGCCGCCGCTAAGCAATTGGGGTTAAGTAATTTGCTCAAGGTTACACGGCCAGGTGTTTCTGGGTGGGTGCTAAGTGTCTGAGCCCGGGATTCGATCTCCAGGTCGTTCTGACACTGGAGCCGGTGCTCTTACTTGCTGTGCTACCTGGCCGCCCCTACTATGCCCATTGTTAAGCAAAGGGGAGCAAACATTTATACATTTCCTACTTTGTGCCTGGCACAATGCCAAAGGCTGTACAAACATTGTCTCACTTGATATTCACAATAACCCTGTGAGTGAGGGAGGTGCTGTTATTATCCCTATTTTACAGTTAAGGAAACTGAGGCAACAATACTCTGGCCATTGTAAAAACTAGTTGGGTAACAGTGTTAGGTTACTTGCTCCTGGTCACAATTAGTATGTGTCTGAGGCAGGATTTGAACCCTTTTCCCCGATGACACTGCTACACTTTTCTAGGTCATGTTGCTTTTTCAAATCTACATAGGGCTTTTGACATTTTTAAGCCTGGTGTTCTCAAATTTCATTTTGAGGGAAAAGCATGTCTTTTTTTTTTTTAATGAAGTCTAGATTTATTTATTTATTTGTTTGTTTGTTTTAAAGCAATTGGGGTTAAGTAACTTGCTCAAGGTTACACAGCCAGTTATTTCTGGGTGTGGTGCTAAGTATCTGAGCCCGCATTCGATCCCAGGTCTCCTGACTTTGGGGCTGGCACTCTTACTGTGCCACCTGGATGCCCCGAAGTCTAGATTTCTTAACAAGTCAAGTTTCTTTTAACTAATTTAAACTGTAACCCTGAAATTTGCTACAAGAGAAGTTCAAAAAGTTTTTTGGGGCAAGGAAGAAGAAGTCAAGGAAAATTTAAAGTATAATTTTAGGGTTTTTTCTGAGTTTTAAAAGTCCTTTTGGGGGTGGCTAAGTCTCACAGTGAATAGATCACCTGCCCTATAGTCAGGAGGACCCGAGTTCAAATCCTGCTCCAGACACTTAACACAAAACTAGCCATGTGACCTTGGGCAAGTTGCTTAATCCCAATTGCCCTTCCTTACCCCCTCCAAAAAGCAAAAAAAAAAAATCCTTTTGATAAATAATTGCACATCAAACCCCTAGGAGAAGATTCTGGCCTCAGGTCTAAAACTTTGACCATTAAAACTAACAGAGATAACTTCTTCTGTGCACTGTTTCTTCTCTTCTCATTCCTCTTTTTATTTTGTCATCTTTGCTGTAGGCAGTCACAGCACTGGCTTATATTTATGTAATGTAATCATTTTTACAGTATACAGACATTAATAAACAAAATACAGACATCGGTTTTTTATTCATTGAGCCTGTAACCTCTTGTGATCCTTATGGAAGTTTAACTATACATTTTTATGTGTATCTAGACCTACCTTATAGGGTTTTTTTCAAACCATTTTCACCTATGCCCTCCCCAACTCTTTCCACTGAGGTAGACTCACAATTTCTAGTCTAACTTGACAGACATTTCTAAAGCAAGTCCTATGTGTAAATGATTGTGCTAAGTCTCATCTGAGTCACCAAGCATTTATTGAGGCCTTCAGTGTGCCAGGCATTAGGCCAAGTGCTGGAGAGACAAAGAGAGGCCAATTGGTGCCTGTGCCCTAGAAGTCCCCCATCTAATGGGAGAAGCTGCCCACCAACTATGCACATACAAGATATGTGTGTGTAGACACATATATACATATGCACTGGATAAATCAGAGGTAATCTCTGTCGTGCTAGCTAGTGCTTCCCCTCAGACATTCTCTCCAAATTACCGACTTTACCTGGACGAAACAAGAATCCCCTGAAGGAATTTAAGATTCTTATGAATTTACTACATAGGTTAAGTGACTAGCTCTTGGGGTCCCTGCTGGACTTGGCTTTTGGACTCTTCAGGGCGATGGCCACTTGATGAGTCTCTTTGTGTGTGTCATTCTTTATGGTAATTTCAGTGCCTTCGGCTGGTGACCTAACCTCCCACCTCCCTTGCTGGAGTTTCCTTTTCTCCCAGATTTGTAGCTTAAGGTTCCTCTGAGATGACCTGTGTCCTGAATTCCTTTAATATACCACAATCTTTTCCCTCTGCCCATTGGGTGTTGGGGGTGTCCCCATTTAGTACAGTTGTATATAGTTATAAAAGTCCATTTGAGCCTGATCTAGCCAAATAGGAAAAAGTTTCCCATCACTTAGAGGTCCAGAAGTGGAGTGGGCTTGCAGGGAATGGCCACATCACTGGAGGGTTTCAAGGAGAGGCTGAATTTGTTGAAAATGATCTAGAAGTGATTCCTACTATATATTAGCTGGACTATGTTATGTTACCCTAGAAAGCTTATCCTTCCCCCATCCCCTAGTCTGTATACCCCAAGTACTATGGGGGCATGCATAACTCTGCTCTGAAGCTCCAAATGAGGGACTGTTCATTCATCTTTTGGGAGCCACCATCCTGGTGAAGCCTATGGATGGGCCCCTTCTCAGGATTATGGTTGTAAATGCATAAATTAAAATCAAGAGGATTCCCAAGGGAACCAATGATATTGAAATCTAGTGATCAAAATACTTTTTGTAAAAGTTCATAGACTCCAGGTTAACACCCCTGTTTTAATCCTTTGAACCTGGAGCCTTCCAGATGATTCTTAACTTTGACCACCTATTTTTTTTATCCACAGAATATGTTAAGTAGAGTAGGTGATACCTCTCTATAACATTTGAAATACAAGATTATTAACTAGAAATGATGCAGTTCTTGGATCAACATGAATTGCCTTTAACTGTTTGTGTTACATTTATTTTCAAAGTTAAATATAAAATGAAAGTTTCAAAGTACTATGAGTTCGAGATTGAGTGCAAACGCCCTCACAACTAATTAAATTTCCTCCGTCAAGTCATTTTAACATGAAAACAGAGCATAATGTTTGAGTCATCTCCCAGGGATTCTTTCTCCATTCATTCCCATTCATTTTACACCCTTTGGTCATAGAACTTTGTTTCTTCTTTTTTTACTTTATAGTATTATTTCATTAAGGTCAATCCAGATTTTTTGTACTTATACTTATCCCTCTTAATTCCATTATATAAATGTATCCAAATGGATTGAACCTTTCTCCTATTGTTGGACATTTAGATAACTTCCTAGTTTTTTGTAAGGACAAGTAATGCTGCCATGAAAAGCTCCAAATAGCATTTTTTTTGGAGGGGAGGGAAGGAGGTAGGGGAGGACAGGGAGAGGGTATGATTTTTTTTTATCAAATGCTTTATTAACTTCTAGTTTACAGCATTCATTTCTGTAAGATTTTGAGTTAAAAATTTTCTCCCCATTTTTCCCCCTACCCACCACCCCAAAATAGCGATCCCACTGGATATCCCCTCCTCCAATCTGCTCTCTCCCATATCTTCTCCCATACCCCCTCTGACTTTCCATTAGGGCACAGTGGATCTCTATGCCTCAGTGCCTGTATATCTTATTTCCCAGTTACGTGTAAAGTAATATTAATAATAGTATATATATATATATATATATATATTTTTAAACATTTGATTTTAAAGCTTTGAATTCTAGATTCATTCCCTTCCTCCCTTGTCACCCACCCTTACTGGGAAGATAAGCAATTCAATATATATTGTTCATGTGTAGCTATGCAGAACATTTCCATAGTGGATATATTGTAAAAGACTGACTATATTTCCTTCCCTCCCTCCCACCTCCCACTTGTTCTATTCTCTACTTTGATCCCATCCCTTTTCAAAAGTGGGTGCTTCCAACTTCCCTCCCCCCAGCTTGCCCTCCCTTCCATCATCCCCCCTCTCATCCCCTTCTCCCCTATTCTCCTGTAGGGTGAGATACCCTATTTAGTGTGTATGTCATTCCCTCCCTAGGCCAAATTCAATGGGAATAAGGTTGACCCATTCCCTTTTGTCTTCCTGTTCTTCCCCTCCGTTGAAACCATTTTTTCCTTGCCTCTTCTGTATGAGATAATTTACCCCATTCTGTCTCTCCCCATCTCCTCTCATTATATTCCTCTCTCACCTCTCAATTTCACCTTTTAAGTATCATCCCTTGCCTATTCAATTGGTCCTGTGCCCTCTGTCTATGTATACCTGTACATGTATATACACACATTCACATGTATTCATATGCCCATATACCCTCCTATATAAATATGTGTGTGTATTTATGTGTATATATACACACACACACACACACACACACACACACACACACACACACATACACATACACATTTCTATTCCTTTCAACTATTCTCATAGTGAGAAAAGTTTCATAAGTTACAATTATTGTTTTTTGATGTAGGAATGTAAATAGTTCAACTTCGATAAGTTCCTTATGATTTCTTTTCCCTGTTTACCTTCTCATGCTTCTCTTCTTGTATCTGAATGTCAAATTTTCTATTCAACTCTGGTTTTTTCATCAAGAATGCTTGAAAGTCCTCTATGCCACTGAATGACCTTATTTTTCCCTGAAACATGATACTCAGTTTTGCTGGGTAGGTGATTCTTGGTTTTAATCCCAGCTCCTTTGACCTCCAGAATATCATATTCCAAGCCCTTGGATCCTTCAGTGTAGAAGCTGTCAGATCCTGGGTTATCCTGATTGTGTTTCCACAATATTGAAATTGTTTCTTCCTGGCTGCTTGTAATATTTTCTCCTTGATCTGGGAATTCTGGAACCTGGCTATAATATTCCTAGGAGTTTTCTTTTTGGGATCTTTTTCAGGAGGTGATCGGTGGACTCTTTCAACCTGTATTTTGCCCTCTGGTTCTAAAACATCAGGGCAGTTTTCCTTAAAAATTTCTTGGAGGATGATTTCTAGGTTCTTTTTTTGATCATGGCTTTCAGGTAGTGCAATAATTTTTAAATTATCTCTCCCAGATCTATTTTCTAGGTCAGTGATTTTCCCATGAGATATTTCACATTGCCTTCTATTTTTTCATTTGTTTGGATATGTTTAATAGTATCTTGATTTCTCATAAAGTCATTAGCTTCCATTTGCTCCAGTCTAATTCTGAAGGAATGATTCTCTTCAGTGAGCTTTTGAGATTCTTTTTCCACCTGGTAAATTTGGCTTTTTAAGGCATTCTTCTCCTCATTGTCTTTTTAAGCCTCTTTTGCCATTTTAGTTAATCTATTTTTTTAAAGCAATCGGGGTTAAGTAACTTGCCCAAGGTTACATTGCCAGTTTTTTTTTGTGTGGGTGTTAAGTATCTGAGGCCTGAACTGATCCCCAGGTTCTCCCGACTCTGGGGCTGGAGCTCTTACTCACTGTGCCACCCAGCCCCGTCCTGAGTTAATCTATTTTTTAAGGTGTTACTTTCTTCAGTCAGGTTGTTGACTCTCATTTCATAATTTTCTTGCATCATTCTCATTTCTTTTCCCATTTTTTCCTCCACTTCTCTTATTTGGTTTTCAAAATCCTTCTTAAGGTCTTCTATGGCCTATAACCAGCTCGTATTTTTCTTGGAACCTTTTGGTGTAGGAGTTCTGACTTTGCTGTCTTCCTCCTGTTCTGTGCTTTCATCCTTTTTGTCCCTAAAATAGGAGTGTAAAGTTGGGTTGCTCTGTTTGCTTTGCTTTCTTTGCCTCCTCATGTTGCCACTCAATTACTTGACTTTGAGCTTTTTGCCACAGTAGGACTCTGCCACCAGTCAGGGGAGCTTCGTCCCAAAAGCTGGGGTTTTCTCAGCTGCCAAAGGTATTAGTTGGGTGCTGACAGGGCATGATTGAAATACTTTCAGAATATATTCCCATCATTGGGATTATTGGCTAGTAATTTCTTCTGCCTAGTTTGCCTCAGTTTCCTCATTTGTCAAATGATCTGGAAAAGGAAATGGCAAACCACTTGAGTATCTTTGCCAAGAAAACCCCAATTGAAGAGTCGAACATGCCTGAATAGCAACATTAGTACATGAATTTCTTCTGCAGGGGCTAAAAAAGGCTTGCAGAAAAATTTGGCTAGTCAGTGCTGAAAGCAGTGGGGCCTTGTATTTGGTGCATTTAGAGGGAATTCCATGTGCTTTAAATGGAGACACCCAAGGGAGCAGGAGGAAGGGGTAACAAGGGAAAGGTACCAGGGAAGTCCCTCAAGCTCCTCACACTGAGGCCAGTAATAAATTCTCCAAGGTAATGTAGCCCACTAGGGTCTTCATCTTGGAGCAGGGCCCAACACCCTCAGAGTGGAACTGGGAAAGGGTTAGGAAAGGAATCCAACCAGGGATGTCACCAGAAAACTTCAGGCATGATAGTCTTGAGGCTATAGCAGGAAGAGGGATTATTTGTAATGAAAGATTGAGCATGAATGAATGAAATTGGTACAGTCAGAATAAGAAGAGAGAGTGGGAGGGAAGACTGTTTACAGCAAAGTATCTTGTTAAGTCTGATGTCCAAGATATGTAGGGAATTGCCCCAAATCTGTAAGACTGAGAACCCTTCCTTGGGTGATAAATGGGAAAAAGAAATGAAGAGGTTCCAGAAGAAAAAATACAAACCTGTGAGTGAATCATAAAGATCACTCCCGCTCACTACTGAGAGAAATGTAAATTAAAACCAACAAAAACATGAGATTTTACCTCATGTATCAAATTGGCCAAGAGAATAAAAGATAGAAACTGGGTCCTGGAAGGCTCCACCAAGCTAGGGAGCCTAACTTCCTGTTAGGTTTTGTGTATTATACTGCATAGTTGAGACTGTGACTTTGGTCCAGCCATCTGACAACAGCTTGGAATTCTGTGAGAAAAGTTAGTAAATTGTTTCACATCCTTTGACCCAGCAATCCTATTAATTAAGTTTGTCCTCTAAGGAAATGAAAGAAAGAAAGGGCTCATATTTACCAAAATAAGAAAGGTCCCCTGTTTACTGAAATACAATAGCAGTGCTGTTTGTGGTAATAAAGTGGAAACAAAGAAGGTGTCTATATATTGGGGAATGATGAACCTTTAAGCATGTTATATAAAGGACTGTTATTACACCATAAGAAACAAATAAATTTAGAGAAACTTGGTAAGACTTGAATAAACCACAGGGAATCAAGTAAACCAAACAGCACTATACAGGCTGGTGACTATCAGTTAAATAAAGGCAATGCCGAATGGCAATGAGCTTGGAGAAAATGTAACAGAAAATTGGTTTTGTAAATGGGGGCAAGAGTCCTGGTGGGAACTCAGAGGGTTCAGGAACTCAGAACTAAAAAATGGTGATGACCCTTTTTGCACTGACATTCACTAAAATTCTAGCAGGTTTAGTTGGTCATACTGCTTTTAGTTGTCAGTGTTAGGTTTTTAATGAAAATAAAACAAAAAAGCCTTTAAGGAGGGATGATAATCCTCCAGGGCTACCAGATAGGAAACCAGATCATGTCCTCTGTAAAAGGGGATGAGGCTGTGTGATGCAATGCCAGGAGGGCCAGCTTTGGAGTCAGAAAACCTGAGTTTGGATCCTGGCGCTGCTGCTCACTCCAATTCCTTGTCCATAAATGAGCGCATTAGATGACCTGACCTGACCTGACCATAATCCTCTGTCTCAGAGATGTGGGCACTCCCACAGTGGGAGACATTGCAGCCTGTTCATGCCTCTTCATCCTGTGTGACTCTTGTCCAGGTTCTGTACCTGTGGTACTGGGAAGCTCCCTCTAGATCATCTGATGACATGCAGATTACTGTGGGAGCCATGAGCCATCATCTTCCCTCTAGTACCCCTGGGGCTTCCCTACATGCAT
>NW_027187369.1:11869384-12050678 GCF_028583685.1 Petaurus breviceps papuanus
GAGCCATCATCTTCCCTCTAGTACCCCTGGGGCTTCCCTACATGCATTTCTGACCCTGTGTTTCTCTGGTGGTTTTCATACCCCTTTCCTCCTAGTTCAGTTTTGGTGATATGTTACAACTTCTGCATGTCTGCATTGCCTTTTGGACCACAGGTAGCTAAATGTTTATCTTCTGGCATAATTCATGGCTTTGAACCATGGTTTCCTATTTCTTTTTTCCTGGGGGAATAGGTATAGGGGTCAATTAAAATGACTTGAAGTAGGGCAAGAGCAGAAAAGGGGTGTGGGGGGGGGTGTGTGTGAGAGCTGGGGGAGGAGCAGCATCCTGGTGTACAGTGGGAGAGCTCTGGCCTTAGACCCGATTTGGGTTCTCATCCCAGCTCAGTCACTTCACTGGCTCTGTAAATGTGGGCCGATTACCTTGTACCTCAGGGCCTCACTCTCTTTAGTTGTAAAATAAGGGACCATGGTAAAAGATACATATATATGCTTCCAGCTGTTCTTTCCACAGGCTTTTTGACTTTCCTTTGAATGCCATGGTTATGGGTGGCTAGACATACAAAGGTTTTCTCCTCAGAGTGGTTTTTGCCTTTGGCTAATTAACAGTCTCTTCATTCACTCTGAGTTAGTGAATGCATTGGGCTGTTTGTGTTGTCAGTATTTGGATTCGTAGAAGGTCATAACTGGAAGGCACCTTACAGACTGTTGGCTCTGTCTTCCTCCTCCTTTCCCTCTCCCCCTTCAGTGATGGTGAACTTGGGGGTCCCAGAACCGCTTGCAGTCTTGATGAAGTGAGCATTTGGTATGGCTTTATCTGCCCTTCTCTTGTGTTCAAACTCTTGAACGGGAGAGGGTCAGAGTGCCCCCCATGCAAAAATCAACTTCATTCATCTTTAGAAGGACACGTAAGATTGGAAAGCATGTCCAGGTACCAGAAAGGGCAGGTTCCTTTGGATAGATACAGTGATGTTTAAGGTTAAGCTTCTGTACATCTGTGAGATGATGGAGGGTAAAAAAGAATAACCAGAAGAATAAGGCACCTAAGTTGACTTTGCCTAGGCCAATGTAGTAGAGAAGGAAGAAGCATCATGATTTTGTGGCTAGTGGGCCAGCCTTCCTTCCAAGCCCTTCCTCGGGCATGTACTCAGACCACTTCAGAGTAGGGTTGACTTGGTTCATGGTTTTTGTGTTCTCCCCCACCCCCAATCCCCAAAGTGTCTAGCACAGTTCCTGGAACATAGGCTTGTTGCTTGATTCTAGTTCTGTGATCCTAGGCAAATCACTTCACCTTGGAGAGAGCCCCATGGAACTCTCTAAGACTCTTAAGTTACAGGGGAGAGTTGCCAGGCATCCACACTGAGGGAATCAGGGGTCCCCCAACCCTGACACTCCCAAGAAAATGAAGGGTAAAAACCAAAGGCAATAGGAAAATTGATGGTAAATAGAATGGATAATGGTGCAACCGTGTTAGTTAATGCACGTGGTCGAGTTTTAAACCCAGAGGAGAGGTATGGTTGCATGCACAGTTGTTGGCAGTGACTCTCAGAAGTGGTTTTTGTTTGTAGGATTTAGTCTGGTTATTTTTTTTTGAGATCTGTGATTTTGGGGGTGGTTATGGTATACACACATATTTAAAAACAAACTAAAATTAAGCTTCCCTGCAAACACAGAAAACAGACTATATTGTGTATCTGTTGCTAAGATTTAAAGTGGTTTTTATTGATATCTTTTTTTTTAATATGATCTACATTTCCACAACGTATCCCCCCTCAGTTCTGCCTTCCCAGAGAGCCATCTTTTCTTTTTAAGAAAGACTACAGGAAAGAAAAATTCAACAAAAATAAGGAACGCATCACCTAGGGCCTCCATTTTATGCAGTGTTACACAACCATCACTCTCCCCCCATCTCTATAAAAAGAGTTGTATTGCTTTGCTTTTAATGTTTCCCTTGAAAAAGTCTCTTTCTACCAAACCTGGGCCTGAGTTCCCCTATATTTCTTCCCTTGTCTTCTATCCCCCTTGGAACTTTTGCTCCTACTTTTTTTTTTGGAGGGCATTTGGGGGTAAGTGACTTGCCCAAGGTCACATGGCTAGTAAGTGTTTTAAGTGTCTGAGGCCAAATTTGAACTCAGGTCCTTCTGACTTCAGGGCTGGTGCTCTATTCACTGTGCCTCCTAGCCACCCCTTCCTACTTTTTTTTAATTTATGGAGTATAACAAGCATTTCCATAACATAGGATAATGAAAAAGTTAATTGTAGGTGAAACTGTTATGTACTATGTATATATATATGTATATGTATATACATATATATATATATATGCAGTATACTGTGCACCACTTCCTATTCCTTTCAAAAATACAAAATTATGATGTGAAGTTTTTTATCCTTCTTTCTAGTGTCACCCTAACCGGCCTTCTTACATTATAATCTTTATTTTAAAAGTTCAAACAACTTTATATAAGCTACCAGGTACATTTTTAGGATTATTTTCTCTGAACAGAAGCTAATTCTTGCTCACGACTCCCTCCCCCGCCCCAGCTAACCTGACCCCTTGATCACTGTGATATTCCCACACTCTCTCTTTACCTAGGGTTGCTCCAAGACCCAAAGGCTTGCTGCTGCACAAGGATTCCTAAAAAAGGCAGGAATTTGGAAGAAGGGATTGAAATAGAGGATGATATTTTCCCTCTTATCCACCTAGATGTTTAAAAATACTCGATGTCTTTCCCTCCTTTCATTTGTTTGGAAGACCAGTGGATCTTGGTGGGAAGAGCTTAAGAAAAACAGGACCTGAGACCTACACCAGGGTGGTTTTGGAAAAGCAGCCCCTAACATGGTTTTCAAGGGGTTCAGGATAGCTCTTGGGGCTTAACCGAAGGGGGAGGGGATTTTATAAACCTAGTTAGAGGTTTTGGACAAAAACATTGCTCCTTGTACGATGCAGAAATGCTCCAAGACAGATTAACTGCCTATGGAATCTTAACTAATGTTTGCTATTTAAAAAAGAAAAACATAACTTGGCTCCTGGTGGTAAAGACTGTTGGGATGGGAGGTAGGTCTTCAGGATGCCTGTCCACAGTTGACTGAAAAGCAGAAAGGGATTTTTTAACCCTAAGTCAGATAGGTGCTTGTGACAGAGACATTGTTCTTGGCCCATGTTCACAAACAGACTCATAAAACCTGTGGGCTCCAACTGGCTGCTTAGAATGTGCTCTCAGAGAGCTTGACCCCTGAAGGCTAAGATTCTCAAAGCCCCGTGTTCACCAAGACTGAGGGAAGGGATTGCTTTCTTTCCTGGTGGAGAGAAAGCAGCTAAGGATTTCTTCTTAGTCTGATGCCTGGGTTTGGAAGGGCCTTGACTGAAAACCTCCTGGTTTCTGGTCTCGGAGACCCTAATGGTAGAGCCCACTCCTCTTCTGGGGATGGCATAATACCTCAGCTAAGGGGTCTGGCTGAGGTCTGGAAAGTGGGAGCAGGGAGAAACTCTGTGCCCTCCTTCATACCCAGCAGAGCCCTGCATAAGAAGTACATGGTATCAGTGGAGCACCGAGCCCAGCAAAGATTTTATGCTTTTCAAGACCAGAGGAGCAGACAGCTGCAGCAGTTCACAGACGCCTGAAATTGACAGGCTTGCAGGGTGTGAGGTATATGTTGCTTTTCCACCTTTGTGTTTTGGCAACAGCCATGACCTTCCAAATGTCTTCCGTACCTGTGTGCCCTTCAAGACCTGTCCCTTTGATGCCAGTCGAGGTGGATCCTCCACCCCCTGTGCTGCCCATGTGGGTGCCACCCACTATATGCTGTGAGACCCCCATTCCTCCTCCCCGTTTGCTTCTGTCTGAGCCTGTGCAGGTCTGTGTCCCAGGGCCTGGAGTCATCTCAAATGTAAGCCCTATTCCACGTGCTGCCTTGCAATATGTGTGCCACTCCACTGCTGTTTCTGCTTCGGAGATCCCTGAGATAGCTGACCCATTGGGTGCCTCTCCACAACGCGAGAGCCCTGCTTCTTCTGTTGCCCTGCTATGTAGGTCTTCCTCCATGATTGCTTCCACACAGGAGGCCCATACTGCATGCCGCGTGACCATGTGCATGCACATCCGCAAATGCTTCCATGTTGGAACCCAGCCCTGTGTGCTGCCTGCCCAGCTGTGTGAGCCTGAGCGCATCCTACCTGCCCAGCTGTCTGCCCCTCCTCACATGCCGCTTGCCCACGCAGTCCACCCTCCACACTTGCTGCCTGCCAGTGTGGCCATTCCCCCGCGGGTGTTTGTTGAAGGCTGCTCTTTCCAACATGTTTTCCAAAGCACTTCTGTAAGGGAGGCTGTGCTGTCTGCTTCTGTGGGCTCCTCTCCATGTGCCTCCTGGCCAAGGGAGCATTCGCCCTAGAGCCCTTTGCTTCAGAGCTCTGCTCTGTGTGCCGCCTGCTTTGGGCGATGTCCGCACAGAAGTATATGCTGCCTTCCCATGATTATAGGAGCTCCTCCTCACATGTGCTTGGGTTCACGTCTATTTATTATGGGCTCTTCTCTCTGTCCATTTCATGGAGAGAGTGTTTCCAGAGAGTGTACCCTAGGTTTATGAAGAGGATGGTTTAATGTTACTTGTCTTGCCATTATTTTTGTTGTGTTAAATGGAATAAATGAACTAATTGTGTCTTTTGTTTCACTAAAATAGATGAAAATAACAGTGGAGGCTGTGGTGCCATAGAGTATCTCGAACCCCCAACAGCTTCTTTTGGGAGGGGAGAGACCTGAATGGAAGCTAGCATTCCCCCAGGTGCTCTGCTCTAGGTCTCTGTCCAGTTTTCTCATTTGAAATGGCCTTGATACTTTTGAAGCTATGTTTGGACAGTATGTTTTCTTGATATTTTAAAAAATATGCTAAGCCAGTTGCTTTTAACTAGTTGTGGTATGGTGGCATGTTCTGGCTGTCTGTGGTATTACTGTGTACATTTGACTATGCCAGAATGCACATTTCAGGTGTTGGTTCTTTAGAACAAGGCTGTGCAGTAATGCACCTTGAATCATGTGGAGGCCTGATAGTTGAAGGTACACTTGCACTTCATGATCTCAGAGATGATGTCATTGAATGAATGTGCCTTCTGAAATGAATGAATGGAAAGGCGTTTATCAAGTACCTACTGCATGCCAGACCCTGTGTAAAAAGATAGAAAAATAAAAGTGGAGGCCTTCACTCTGCCCTCAAGAAGCTTACATTTTATTAGGTGGCTATAACACATAGGATACTAATAAAAATTCATTAAGTACTGTATCAGGCACTGTACAGATTGCTAGAAATACAAATAAGTCAAAGATAGTACCTGCCCTTGAGGAATATATAGTCCACTGTGAGAAGGTAAGACACAAAAGGAAGCTGAAAGGGAGGAGAGGTAAGTAGGGGAGGTACCTGGTGGGAGCATGATGTCGAAATCCAGGAGTGCAGCTGGATGAAGAAATGGCTGACCTGGGCACCCTCCTTAAGTGAAGATTTTGGGAGAAGCTGTCTTCTCTGCCCTGTTCCCCCCTCCCCCTTTCCCCTGCTAATCAGAGGGACTTCTGCGGGCAGAGTGTGCTGAACAAGGGGTGAGTACCAAGGCTGATCTGATCTTGCTGAAGGAAGGGGTTTCCAGGGCATGTTGAGGAAGTCCAGAGAAGTGTCACCAGTTGGGAGAAAAACCAATGGCTGAGGAAGGGAGTGTTAGTTCCTTCACAGTAGTGGTGAGATGAGTGGCCCCATAATCTGGTCAACTCATTCCCTTTTAAATTAAGAATTCTGTCCTTAAACACTAGAAAAAAAATCTCCATACACAGCAAAATACAAAAAGAGAATTCTGTGTGAAACTCTGAATCTCCATATTCATCCAGCTTGTTATTTTCAAAAGTACACAGTTCTACCCATCATTTCAAAAACTGTCTTGCTCTACTGTCCTGTTCTTTTTGTTCTCTATGCATTAAAACAATATTACCATGGTGTGTTCTCTCTTCCCCCTCCCCCCATTCTCTTTTTGACTCTCCCCTTATCTCTGTCTCCCTCCCTTCTTCTTGACGTCACTATTGCTACCCTTCCTTTCTTAACCAGGAATGACAGGAAAAATTCTACCAAATAAGCATGCTGAGCAACACAAATCCATACAGTGTCTGTCCAGAAGAGTACACCTCCTTCACCTTGTGTCCTCCACTTCTCTGTCCTCAGGTGGATAGCTTGCTTCTTCATAAGTCCTCTGGAGGTGTGGGCCTGTCCCTTGCATTGATCAGCATTCTTAAGTCTTCCCAAAATGGTTTTTCTTGACAATATTGCTGTCTGTATATATACATTGTTCTCCTGGTTCTGTTCACTTCACTCTCCATCAATAACTACTTTTAGGATTCTTGGAAATTTTCTATTGTGACTTTTTTTTTGGCTTTTTGGAGGGGCAGGAAGGGCAGTTGGGGTTAAGTGACTTACCCAAGGTCACATAGCTAAGTAAGTATGTCAATTGTCTGAGGCCGAATATGAACTCAGGTCCTCCTGACTCCAGGGCTAGTGCTCTATTCACTGCGCCACCTAGCTGCCCCTATTGTTACTTCTTTTTTTTTTAATTTATTTTTGTTTGTTTCCTTTTAGTTTACAGGATTCAATTCCACAATTCCTTGAGTTTCACATTTTGTCCCACTCCCTCCCTCCTCCCCATGGCGGCTTATAGTCAAGTATGGGATCTGTAAATACTTTCACATTATATATTAGTCAGGTTATAAAGACGGATTGTACCAGCTGGAATGAAAAATGGTAAAGAGGACATAAAACCAAACAAGAAAAGGAAGAAGATCAGGTATTTTGCTTCCACCTGGATATAAACTCAGTTCTTTCTAGTTCTTTCTCTGGATATACACATTCCTCTCCATCATGAGTCTTTTGGGGTTGACTTATATCACTGCATTGCTGAGAAGAGTCCAGTCTATCAAAGTTGGTCATCACACATACGTTGTGTCTGTAATTGTGTACAAATTTCTCCTGGTTCTGCTCTTCTCACTCAGCATCAGTTTGTATAAGCCTTTCCAGGTAAATATGAAGTCCTTTATTGTCACTTCTTACAGTGAAATAACAACATTCCATTAATTTGTATATCACATTTTTGTACCACTTCCCTTAGATTCTTCGTTTTGCTTTATTCCTCCCTTTTTAATCCTTCAGGATAAAGGAGTTTGTGATGATCTTTCCTTTATTACTCTCCCTCATAATTCTTTTCTTTTTCCCTGGTTGTTTCCTTGTTAAGTTTAATGCATTTTTACACTGAACTCTGTGCCCATTTCAAATAAGTGAGGTTTAGCTGATACCCATTCCCTCCCTTCATCTCTTCTACTATATTTATATTTTCTTCTCACTCTCTGATAACAAAAAATAGCAAATTCCACCCCTTCCTCCCTTCTATACTAGTGTTTCCCTTCTATCTTTCCTTTTCATTTTCCTCAAACCCTTGGAAAAGAAATAGCCCAGCCCTCTGTTTATATTATTTAACTCTTCTATTAAATGTCCATTTTACTCCTCCCTCAGATTATATTCAGTGTTGCAGGACAAGGTATTCTTGATTGCAAGCCTATTTTTTTTTGTTTTTTAGAATATTGTATTCTAAGATCTCTAGTTTTTCATATATATATAATTTTTTTCCTCTTTGACCCATGACCTTTGAATTTTGGCTAAAACATTTCAGGAACTTTTCCTCTTGGAGTTACTTTCAGGAAATGATCACTGGATTCTTTCATTTACTTTGCCTTCTGATTCTAATAGATCTGCACAGTTTTCATTGATGACTTCTTGAAATATAGTTTCTAGGCTTTATTTTTTTTTAAACATGGCTTTCAGGGAGTCCAAAGTTTCTTAAATTCCTACTCCTTGACCTATTTTTCCAGATCAGGGTTTGTTTTTATTTTGGGTTTTTTTTTTTGCTCTTTTGGAGGGGGGAAGGCAGGACAATTGAGGTTAAGTGACTTGCCCAAGATTACACAGCTAGTAAGTGTTAAGTGTCTGAAGCTGTATTTGAACTGAGGTCCTCCTGATTCCCGGGCCTGTGCTCTATTCAACTGGGCCACCTAGCCACCCCTCAGTTATTTTTGATATCAGATATCAACATTTCTGCTTTTTAAAATCTTTTGATTTTGTTCTAATATTTCTTGATGTCTCATAGAGTCATTGATTTCTGTTTGGTCTATTTTGATTTTGAGGGATTCCATTTCTTGGGTAAATTTTACTTTTCTTCTTAGCTTCTTATTATACCAGTTTTTTTTCCTTTTTTTTGGAGGGGGAATGCAGGGTAATTGGGGTTAAGTGACTTGCCCAAGGTCACATGGCTAATAAGTGTTAAATGTCTGAGGTCGGATTTGAACTCAGGTCCTCCTGACTCTAGGGCTGGTACTCTATTCACTGCTCCATCTAGCTGCCCCTACTTATTCTACCAGTTCTTTATTCCCAGGCCTCTGTTTCAAGTTTTATTTTTTGCATAATTTTTCTAAGTATTCACATAGTCCTTGTGGACTACGTTTTGTCCTTTGAGTCTCTGTTTACTGTTGTCATGGAGTTTGATTTGCAATAATTCTTGATAAAGGGTGTGATGTTTTCTTGAATGTGCTCCTCTTCAGCTTTACATCCTAAACCAGGGCTTTGTTGTCAGAGCCAAGCTCTGGCTCCTGCTGCACTTTTGGGTCAGGTGGTCAGCCCTGCTTGGCAAGCTGACCTCTACCCCCTAGGGTTCAACCCTTCTCTGGATCTTTGAGGTTCTTCAGGGCTCTCTCTGGTTCCTAGAACAGAGTGTTAAGAGACCTTGGGCCCATCCCACTTTGAGCTCTAGAGCACTACCTTTGTTCCTTCCACTAGCATCTGCCCACTGCCATTCCCCAGGGCTCCCATTCTGGAGCTTTCTGACCACTTTGGAGTTTCTTCATTGCATCCTCCTGCTCCTGCTGCCTCCAAATCCAGAGTCTTGCAGACCACATGTATCCGGTTCAGTGTGGTACACACTGCTATGAGGTACCATTGTGGACTGAGCTGGGAGTTTGTAGGGGAAGGTCTTATTCTATGTCCCATGGGCTACTGGCTGACTTTGTGCAGTCCTGGAGTAAAAGATGCCACTTATTATAGTTTCTCATTGGATTGCTTGATTATAATTTGGCTTGGTAGGGACTTCAATGTTTTGCTAAAGTATGAATGTGGAATCTGGGAGGCCTGCGTCCTATGGTGGCTAACATTAGATTACTGTTCCCAGAGCAAGGGGGGAATGAATGCTGTGCACATGGTAGGGGGGATGGCAAGAGTCCCAGGGTAGATGGCTGAATGGGATATGAAGCATGGCCTGGGTCCTGCTAGATTAGATATGGTGGATTAGGTTACATTTGTACTCACCATTCATAACAGCATAGCCACTGGACAGTTCCACAGCTGATAAGATAAACTCTCCTTGGGTTTAAGAGTGGGGGGGATTCATGATCTTTAGAGGTCTAGTCCTGAAGGGCCCAGTGTCCAGTGGGGAGAGGGCAGGTAGCTTCAGGCCAAATGGCCAGACACCTGGGGTAGATAGTTGGATGACATATGAAGCACAGTCTAAAAACAGTTGGTGCTTCTCAGAGTATTGTGTTCTGTTGTCACACAAGCTATATATGATGACTTTGGATACAAGTCAAAAGAGATGGTAACAGAAGTCTCTGAGAAGTGTGTTTTGTGCCTGATGTGTTCAAATCCATATACTTGGAGGGTACGAGTACGAGTAAGCCGTTCACACTTGTGTGTCCCTGTGATAGGAAGAATAGAACCATCATCCTGTTGCCAATGGACTGTTTCCCCAAGGATGCACAGGTTTACCCAAGCTGAAAACAGAAAACTTCTACAATTACTTAGGTGTTGTGGACCAAGTGTTTCTATGGAGAGGATCCACTCTGACCAAGGTAGAGATCTGGGAAGCACACCATTTAAGGAGATATGAGCCTTGGCAGGATCCAAGAGGTCAAGAGAACGGCTCTTTTTTCCCCTCAGGGAGGCCAGAGCCAAGACCTGAGTATGTACTGCTCATGCTGGGGCCCCTTAGGCCTGAGCATCAAGCTCAGGTCTGTCATTGTGGCTTTTCTAGGACACTCCCAAGGACAAGGCCACATGTCCTTTATTCTGGGTGTCTTAAAGTTTGGGTAACAACCACACTTGCTCCTTGAAATGTGCTTTGGAGTCTCAGATGATGGAGTAGATAGAAAGACTTTTATCTGGCATATTTTTTAGCTGAGAAATCAGTCAAAACAAATCTAACACTTAGCTCTGGCCTCAACTCAGGACATCTCTGATCTTGACCAGGAATGCCATGATGCCTGAGTTCATTGTCAAGATTCACCTCTTGATGGTTGTATAGGGAACACACAAGATAGAAAGTGTATGAAAAGCCATCCCATGCCAATCAATTGAAAGCTTAGGTAACCTGGTGATCTAGAAAATGATCCCAGGAAATGGTTGAGACTCTACAGAGACAATGCACTGTAACTACCTATTGCCTCTTGGGGTGTTATGTTCTCTGGCGAATAGGAGGAAAGGAATGAGGGAGAGTCAGCCAAGCAGACTTGGGGATGTGTCTGCTCATCAGTCATAGAGATTTCTAATAAAGCTAATGATTTAGGCAAGCAAGAAATTAAGTATTAGTGCCCATGAGAGGCTCTGGAAACTCACCAAAGTCCATCCTAGTTCCAGAGGGACTCTTGTTCCAGTAAGGGGGAAGAGGCAAGATAGGACTGAATCCATACGTCTTCCCCTTTTTTGCCTAATACTCAAGTGATATAGATACCTAGGGAAAAGAAAGTGTGTGCAGAGCCTGGAGCCTGAGATGGTTAACCTGGCCTATACATAAACTCAGGGTTGTGGTGCAGTGGCTAGACTGCTAGACTTATTGGAAAGAACATGAGTTCAAATCCCACCTCAGACACTGTGTACCTGGTTAAGTCATAACTTCTCTGTACATCGGTTTTTTTATCTGTAGAATGGGGATAATAATGGCATCTCTGCCTTGGTTGTTGTGAGAATCAGATGTTTACGATTCTTAAAGCAATACCCCCTATATATATATAAACACATAGATATATATCTATATAAGATAGATAGATACAGATATGCTAGCTGTTATTCTTTTTATCAAAGACCACCAGGCCTGTGGAAGCTGATAGTTAGCCTGGGTTATTCACTGGTTCAGGGAATGCCAGAAAAAATACTTTGTCTATTTGGCTAGTGACCAGAGGCTGAAGGAAAGATGGGAGAAGTGGTTGCTTATTGAGCCAGGCCATGCCTGATGCTAGAACAGATGATGTATAATATGCAGATTCTAAGTAAGGCAAATATGTTATTAGATCCTAGCTGAAGCAGCCAGATACCTGAGGGAGAGACAGGAGGTAGTATGTGCCAGGCAAGTCAAATCTAGCATCTCTACATTGATCATCACTTTCCCTTGGACCCCTGATGGAGTTAGTCCAGGATTCTGGGAATAACAGTGCCTCCTTCCCTACCAGACTTGCTTCCAACACAGCTGCTGCACTCAAGAGAAATCATTGTAGAGGGGGCTGCTGCCCAACTGGCAGTAGTGGGCATCTAGACCCAGGAGCCCTAGGAGGAGCAGCACCCCCCAGATCAACATTCTTGCTTCCAGCTCAGCCCTTACAGCCATCATCCTGGGAAGCAACTCCTATGGAGAAGAGTCCAGCTATCCCCCCCTAACTACTGACCAACTGTGCAACACAGGGCAGAGAAGCCAGCCTAGCCAGGTCAGCAGAGCATCATGAAGGAGAGAGGAGGTAGCATGTGTCAGCGCTGCCTGGACCACCATTTCACCTGATACCTGATGTGCACACCCTAGGACCCAGAACCCAAGAGACTTGGTAATAACAGCACTTTCCAAACTACCAGACCTGTTTTCAGCTTTTTTTGTGTGGTTTTCAGCCACAACTATTGTTGAAAAGAGAATTCGTCATTGAGAGGGAGCCCGCCTTTCTCATCACTGCTTGCAGCTACTGCTGACTGGCTGCCCCCAGCAGGTCGATACGCACAGGAGCCCTAGGAGTGACAGTGCCCTCTCCCCCACCACCACCCCTGCCCATCTGTACTGCTTCTAGCTCAGAGACAGGAGACAGCATGTGCTAGGCAGGTCAAACCCACCAGCTCCTCCACCATGACCACAATCTTCCCTAAGTCACTGATGGAGATAGCCAAGCACCCTAAAACCTAGAGGCTTTGGAATAGTGAGGTTTCTGGCTCAGTGCCCTCTGCTATCATTCTGGGTAGCAAACCCACGGGGATAAGCAGTCTGGTCACTGCTCCTGTACAGCCTACAGAGAGCCACAGCTTACTGAAGACTCAGAAAAGAAAGCTCTTGCCTCCCAAGTCCTTGACCCAATCATCAGAAACTGATAGGATTTTATCAGTAGAAATGCCATTAAAGAAAAGGACTTACCCTCTGCTTTGCCACTGCACCCTAAGGACCATGAGACTTTTCCATCTGACCTGTAGCAGAAACCTTCCCTAGGTGTGGTCTTCCCCCATTATAATATGAGCTCTGTGAGTCGAGGGGCTGTCTGACTAAGTGCCCAGCTCTTAGCTGGCTCTCTGTACCTAGTAGGTGCTTAATAAATACTTCATTCATCCATGTATTAGGTATTGTTTTTGTCTTATTTTTATATGCAGTGTGATTGCTGTTGTGTTTGCCTTCATTTACACACACACACACACACACTATACAAGTATAATATTTTCTAGGGCCCAGTGCCAATTCTACTTTTTGTTTTTGTATTTTTTCTTTGGAGGGGGGAGGGCAGGGCAATTAAGGTTAAGTGACTTGCCCAAGGTCACAGGCTAATTTTTGTGTTAAGCATTTGAGGCCAAATTTGAACTCAGGTCCTCCTGATTCCAGGACTGGTGCTTTATTCACTGCGCCACCTAGCCTCCCCTTTTTAAAATTTTTTATTTTATTTAAAATTTTTTTTCATTTATATTTATTTATTTATTCGTTCGTTCGTTCATTTATTTTGCAAATTCTACTTTTACATGTATCATTATTATATTTTCCCCTGACTGTAAATGTCTGCTTGCCACGTTTAGTCACATGCCTACTCATTGCTTTAACTAATTCTACCTATACGTATTCATCAGGGTTCCCAAGGTCTAAATAGTGTCCATCAACCAAACAGGTTTGTAATATAAATTATTTTTGTTGATGGATACTGTGAACAGAAATTGAATATTTTAGCAATTTCTTAACCATGTTTAATAAATAACTAATTCAAAATATTTCACAAAATGATGTACTTCATTGACATTACTCGGCTCTGCCTTGTCTTTCAAAAGCTTCCATTAGCCCCTTTGACTTACAGTCAAAGAATTTGTATTTCCAGATACAGCCATGACCTTGATGTCCCAGCCCCCTCTCTGGGGCCTTCATTTCTTCATCTGTAAAATGAAGGGCTTAGACTTGATCAAGGGGTCTCAAACTTGGGGTCTATGACCTTGTTTTTGAAAATATTGATAACTATATTTTAGTATAATTGCCTTCTCTTGTAATGTGTTTTATGTTATGCATTTAAAAATGTGATTCTGAGATGTGTATTCAAAGTCTTCATAGATTGCAAAAGGGATCCATGAAGTAAAAAAGGTTAAGAACTCTTGCACTAGATGGTCTCCAAGGGTGCTTTTAAGTTCTAAGTCCTGTGAATGCTTTTGAATGCAGCTCTTTTTCCAAGCCTTTTTTGAAACTTTGAACCATTAGTCTTCTGACTTTGAGCTGAAAGTCAGTGCAGTGAGTCCATCTTCCTCTTTAAGGGATAAACCTCACATAACCACATCTACTTGACAAATAAGCAAAGGGTGGGGGGAGTAAAGATGCATCCGATGCCTGTTTGAAATCCACTTTTCAACTTAGCCTTAGTTTATTAAATTCCCCCCTCTCCTTTGTACAAAGTCCAGATTGATATCCTAGATACAATTTCCTCCTGTATTTTTTAAGATAAAATAATATTGTAAGAAAGCTTCTGGGAACCGTGTTGAATTCACAGGACCATTTCCTGATTGCCTGGAGATGAATACTTGAGAGTTTTGCCTTCAGATAAACTTTATTGTGAGCTCATTAAAATCCTCACAGAATTGTTCCATAGAAAGGAAATTACAGTTGGGTGAAAAAAAACCCCAGTTTTGGGAAAGCTGGAATGGGATATATGTTCTTCTGAAGCAGTTCTTATGATATGATACTGAACCTCCCAGGTCCAGGAAGTGGGAGATTCTGAATTTTGCTTCTGCACTGAACGGCCTACTTCTTTTTATTTCCTCATTCATAAAGTAAATTTGTAAGAAAAATAAGAGAAGGTTCATTATCCATGGACAACTCTAGCTGGTGTTGACATCCAGGCCCAGGGTCATATATGGGAATGAGGCTTAAATGTAGGCCCACTGTTGGATTCAAATGAAATCATATCCGTCAAAGCACTTAGCATAGTGCATGGCACATAGTAGGCAGCTAATAAATATGCTTGTTCTCTTCCTCTTCACCTCTTAGTCCTTATGCAAGACCCAAAGCAGGTATCAAAGAGAGTTTAGTTTGTATATTTGGGCTTAAGGTCCCTAGAGGTATCAATTCCATGAACTCCCACAGTTTCTCAAGAATTAAACTGGAGGTTCACCCAAAGGATAATGGAGGTGGGTGGGAATAGGTTGTAGCTTCTTATAAACAAAGAATTGGAATAGAGAAATGGCATAAAAGATACCCTTAGGAAAATATATGACCAGAAAAGAAAATGGACAGATTGCATAGTGAGAGCAAGAGATGGCCAGTATCAAGAGGACTCAAGGAAAGCCCTGGTCCATTGGATGGACGCCCCCTGTGACATCTTCGAAGACAATATGCAAAAATTCCCATCGGTGGATATCCATGCAAGGTTGAAGGGAAACTTCCTTCTTTCACAGTGTTATCATTCAAACCTAATATTTAGGAATCTCGTGAGAGGAGAGAGGGCTGGCCCCAGATGTACACTAATTGTGTGTTTATGGGCTCAGTCTCTGAGTACTCATTGGTGGAGGGAGTTGCCACACCAGTATGGTCACAGGTCTGAAAAGAAAAATATAGTGATATTGGGCAACTTTATTGACTATTAAAAAAACTATTTAAAGTAATGATGATGGTACCTTCAGAAGAAATAGGGAAGTCAAGAGGAGAGGTAGGTACAGAGGGACATGTTGGGTGACATATTTGACAGAATGTTCAAGTGGCAGGCATCCAACATTCACCAGATTGTGAATTGAGAGCTGGAAGGGACATTCGGGGCCATCGAGTCCAATTCCATCATTTTACAAATGGAGAAACTAAAGTACAGAAAGGTTAAATGACTTGCCCAGAGCCACACAACCAGCAGGTGTTGAACTAAGCTTGGATTATAGCAATTGGAAGAAATCCAGGGTTTTTAACCAGGGATGTTACTTGGAATATAGCAAGTGTTTTAGGAAGATTAATTTGGCATTAGTTTGTGGGGTATGGAGGAATGATTAGATTCATGGAGATCAGTTACTCACAGTAGTCTAGGCACAAAATGATAAGGACCCAAACCTGGGTATTGGGGCAGATAGGGAAAAGAAGAAATGAATGCCAGAGATATTTCAAAGGACTGGCCAGATGGGGAGCAGGAAGATGTGAGTTCAAATCTGGCCTCAGACACTTAGTATCTGTGTGACCTTGGGCAAGTCAGTTAACTTCTGTTTGTCTTGATCCACTGGAGAAGGAAATGGTAAACCTCTCCAGTGTCTTTGCCAAGAAAACTCCATGGACAGTATGGTCCACAGGGTCACAAAGACTCAGACATGAGTAAATGACTGAACAACACAATCATGTCCTGTACTCTCAGTCTTCTCTTTTTAGACCAAACATCTTTAATTCCTTCATCCAAACCCCTGACCCTCCTTCCTCTACTTCTATTTCCCAAGGTGGTTCAACAAGTTGGAAACCTACTGGAGGTTTTCATACACAGTATCTCATGGTTAGACCTTAACTAAAGATGAAAAGTTGACTGAGATTGGACATATACCAATTATTCCCTTCATAATTACCATGTATAACTTTCAGGCTAAGAAATATATTTAGTGATGAAATTTCTAAGAAAATAAAGCTAGTAAACTGGTGTATATCAGTTTAGCCCCTTTATTGATCAGAGATTATTGAAATGAGAGGTTTTTAGAAGAAATAGCTTTAGCATGTATAGCAAAAAAGTCTTCCTTCCCTCCTTCCCCTCCACTCCATTTTTGAACTTATTCCTTCTAAGTTGAGGTTATAGTAATTGAAAAAGTGGAAAAGCTGGTTAATTTTTCCATTTCATAAATATACAAGGAAGACCAGGACTCAGTTAACTGTTACCCTTTTTCATCCTTCACTATCAGTCAATAAGCATTTATTAAGTGCTAACTATGTACTAGGCGCTGTTGTGAGTGCTAGAGACACAAAGAAAAGCAAAAACAGTCCCTGTCCTCAAGGAGCTTATGTTTTTTAAAAATAAGTTTTTATTGATGTCTTTTTTATATCATAATTTCCCCCTGTATCTCTCCCCTTTTCCCCTCTCCCAGAGAGTCATCCTATATAATAAATGTATTCTTAAAAAACAAAAACAAAAAAAGAAAAAGAAGGGAAAAAATCAACATAACTAATCAATATTTTGAAAAAGTTTGGAAATAGTATACAATGTGCAACATTTTGGCACCTTCAGCCTCTGCAAAGGTGTCTGGTGGGGATGTCTTCACCCTTTTTTTTTGACCTATGCTTGTTCATTATAATTTTGCAGTTTGTGTGTGTGTGTGTGTGTGTGTGTGACTGTCCTTTCCATTTACATCATTGTAGTCACTGTGTATAATGTTTTCCTGGTTCTGTTAACTTCACTCAGCATCGGTTCATATGATCTTCCTATGCTTCTCTGTATTCATCACATGCATCCTTTCTTAAAGCATAGTAATATTTCATTCCATTCACATACCACAATTTCTCTAGCCATTCCCCAACAAACAGAAGTTTGTTTCCAGTTCTTTGCTATCACAGAAAGTGCTTTTCTAAATATTTTGGTGTATTTGGGGACTTTTTTCTTATCAGCGGCCTCCTTGGGGTATAAGTCTAGTAGCAGAATGAGAGTTAACATTTTAATAGGGGAGACAACATATATCAACAGAACCTAGAGAAAAAAATGCAGAATGGATGGAAGGTAACCTTAGAAGGTATTATACCTAGCAGATGTAGGGACCAGAAAAAGGGAGGAGATAGCCCTTGTGGTAAGTCTTAGAGGAGAGGCTTGTGAGAGTTAGAGGTGGGAGAGAGAGCATTCCAGTCCTGAGGCTGGGATAGGGGAGGCAGAATGTTTTGTGCATGGAGTGGCAAGTATACTGCTGTAGTTTGATCATACAGTGTAAAGGTGTGATGGAGCCAGGTGGTGAAGATCTTTAAATGCCAAACAAATGACTTTCTATTTGATCCTGGATCAAAGCCACTGGAATTTATTGTTTTGGGGGAAGGGAGTGACATAGATCTCCATTTTGGGAAAGTCACTTTGGCACCCATGTGGAGGATGGAAGGAATGAGAAGGCTGTTATAATAGTCCAGGGGAGAGGTGATAAGGGCCTGAACTAGGGTGTGACTGTGAATGGAGAGAAGGGAACGTGCATGATAGCTATTGTAGAGAAAGCACTTACTACCCCAGCACCTGCTTGACAGTTTTTTAGGATCAGAAGATTTAAGATTAATGGAGGACCCTTGAAGATTTTATAGTTAAATCCCTTTATTTTGCAGATGGAGAAGTTGAGACCTAGCACTGCATACTGCCTTTGAAGAATATTACCTGATTGTTAGCACAGACCAAGAAACCAATTTCAAGTTATCTAAAAAGATTTCTGATTGGACCTTTTAGTGACACCTATGGAACAGAAACAGATAGCTGTGGTGAGATTATAGCTCAATGGCTGTGAACCCACAAAATGCTTATGTGACCCATCAGAGCAGACAGGGGACATTGTGCCTTCTTACCACCAATTTCACTGGCTTAATTGATGATTGGAATCAGGACAGTTGGTAATGGTTTTAATTTAATCAGTGACAATGAAGGAATGCCCACATCTCTGGTTATCTAACTGTAAGAAGGTCCAGAAAGTATTGTGAGGCTAGAAATGGTTGACTTTTCCTCTAGAAATGGTGGAGTTACCACAGACCAGCCAAATCCTTAGCTCCTTCTTAGCATCTTATGAAAAGCCATATAGTATAGAGAGTATAGAGTATAGAGGGGTATAGAGAGGCTTCTGCTCTGTGCACAAATAACTGCAAATGTGCCAGTGCCACAGTGTATTTAATTGTGGTAGGAAGAAACAAATGAGTATTGTAGCTCCTGAAGAGAAGGTAGACTCTTTAGGACAAGAACAAACGTTTTTCATCTTTGTATGCCCAGTATACTGAGAGGCAGTGGGCCATAGTGGGCATCAGAGTTAGAAGAGCTAGGGCCAAATTCTCTCACACATACACTGTCTATCTGCCCCTAGATAAATCCTTTAACTTCTTAGTGCTCTCTGTTACAGCTAAGTTCCCAATCTGTATCAGTGGAGGGAGTTTTCACACCAGGAGTTCCACACATTGATGAAAGGATAGTTCAGAACAAAAATAACAATGAAAAACTTTTTGTGGTGCCTTGGGAGGAGCTTTATGCATTAACAGTAGACTCAATGTAAAGGGTTAATTGACATTTGTAACCCAGTGGTTACAAATTGGGGGGTTTTTTTTGTTTGTTTTTTGGAGGGGGGAAGGTAGGACAATTGGGATTAAGTGACTTGCTCAAGGTCACACATCTAATTTTGTGTGTTGTGTCTGATGCCAGATTTGAACTCAGGTCCTCCTGACTCCAGGGATGGGGCTTTATTCACTGCGCCACCTAGCCACCCCTGTAACCCAATGTTTTAAGTTTGTCTTGTTTATCTAGTTAAATCATGTCCTTAAAGTGAGCAGACACATTTTGTTGTAAAAATTAAATGAAGGGTTTTCTCACCAAAATGAAAGTAAAATAATTTTGTGTGTGGTTAAAGGGAAATATCTAGATTATATTAACTTGCTATTAAATAAAGTAAAAAATTTAATTAGCAGAGGCGGCCAGGTGGCGCAGTGAGTAAGAGCACCAGCTCCAGTGTCAGGATGACCTGGGGATCGAATCCGGGCTCAGATACTTAGCACCACACCCAGAAATAGCTGGCCGTGTAACCTTGAGCAAGTTACTTAACACTAATTGCTTTAAAAAAAATTTAATTAGCCTGTTAATTTGGAGATAGGTCACATATTGATGATACAAGTATCTGAGTCACTTAGTTCTGGTGAATAAATTAAAGAGCTAATTCACCATTTTTTTTGAAGGAGCCAAAAAATTAGTATGAAGAAATATCAAAACAAATCTTTACTTGAAGGTACATGTTTTGTACCTTAGAAAAGGAAATATTCCTCTCTCCCTGATTCATGAATACCATCAAAGGCATCAGATTTTAGAACCGGCAGAGAAGTTAGGGATGATCTAACCCAACCTCTTCATTTTATGGAGAAGGCAATCACTTGCCCAAGGTCACACAACTAGCGAATGGCAGAACTAGGACTAGACTGCCACACCTTCTGTCTTAACACAGTGTCATGCTTTGGTCTGAAGACTATTGTAGAAAAACGGAACATCTTCCTAGCTGCTGATTTTCAGTAAGGTTAACTTCAAACCAAGTCTAACCCCTAAGTATTTACTTAAGGGTGTGAAGTTGGTGCTCTGACTTCATAAATCTTTTCAGGAAGAGATTTATGAAATCAGAGATCTACCTTCGCATCCTTAGTGCTGATCTAGCTGTTTCCTTATTACATTGATAGTTTTATGCTTAAATTCAGATTTCATTGGAATTACCAAAAAAAGGCAATTTTCATCTAAACTCATATCCAGTCATTTTTTTTGAGGGATGATAGCCTCTTTCCAACAGAAGAATGTTGAATGATGGCCAAGCCATGAGATTTCTGATACCCTCACTTACATCCTTTTCTAATGCCTTATTGTGGCATAAAGGTGGTCCTGGGTTCTTGAGAGCTGGGCCTATCAAAATCTCAAATTCTGGCAGGGCCTACCAGAATGGAAAAGCCTCCCTTATGTTCCCAGAAAAGAACTGCATGCTTGTCTTTCAGAGGGCCAAAGTTAAGTTGGTTAAGTTAACCAAAGTTCAGTTAAGATCTAACCAAAGTGGGGTGGCTAGGTGGTGCAGTGAATAGAGCACTGGCCCTGAAGTCAGGAGGACTGAGTTCAAATCTAGCCTCAGACACTTAGCACAAAACTAGCCATGTGACCTTGGGCAAGTCACTTAACCCCAATTGCCCTCCAAAAAAAAAGGCAAAAAAATAAAGATCTAACCAAAGTTCAGACAGGCTCTTAATAAAATGCTGCCTACTGGGTGATGAGGCCTTCAGCTACAGAAACATGAAGAGTCTACCTCTAAAAGACTGGGAGAGGCTGCAGTTTGCAGCAGTTCTGAGTGAATCTGCTCCAATGGAATCATGGCATTCTTTAGAAAATCATTTGCTTTTGATAGTGACTATCTGAAAAGCTTTTCACTGGTTGATCTAAGTCAGTGTTTCTAGTTACCATGCTAGATTGGCCATTCAAATAAGAAAACTGTATGGCTAAATTCAGAGCCACTCTCACCAGAAGCCTGGCCTCTAGGCACTTTTTGGAATAGTGGGCTTTTCCAGTTTCACTGATGGATTCTGGAAGGATGGGATGACATGAACATGCTTTCATTTAAAGCATGACTTGTTCTCTCTGTGTGTATTTGATGGCTTTCCTGTCATTGCAGCTTAGTTGGTATATTTCTGGTTTGAATTCCATCATCATTCTTTGATTTGCATGGTATTGTCAATGTGTTTGTGTTGTGTCTGGTAAAAACTGGAACAACACACCGAAGGCTGAAAATCAGCATACACAGGTTTACAAGAGTGCTGGAGGGGTTGTGGAAATCAGAGCTCACTAATGCACCACTGAAACTGTGAAATAATTGATCTAACCATTCTGGAAAGCAGTTTGGAATTAGGGGAGGAAAAAGGATTAAAATGTCCATACTTTTTTTTCTTTTTTTGGAGGGGGAAAGGCAGGGCAATTGGGGTTAAGTGACTTGCCCAAGGTCACATGGCTACTAAGTGATAAGTGTCTGAGGATCAGATTTGAACTCAGATCCTCCAGACTCCAAGGCTGGTGCTCTATTCACTGCGCCACCTAGCTGCCCCCCAAAATATATTTTAAAAAAATGAAAATCAGTGCAAACACCTGTCACAAGTTAACTAATATTCACAGCCTAAGCTAAGGCCAGGCAGATCCTGCATTATAGTAAAAGGAAGCAGAGGCAGTCATTTCTCATTGGTAACTGCCGCTGACATCCTGGAGGTCAGGGTGAACAAGTTAAGGGATGACCGAGAGAAAAGCAAGAATTCTGCATCAGCCCCAGAGTGAGAACTATTGGGGATGGGAGCAGCAGTCTCCCTTAAATGGCTGCTTTGTGCTTTTTTCTTTCCACAGCTGCCTTCTCTCTTGTCCTTTAGAGGGTCCCAGGGATAAGAGGTCATTGTGGATCTGGGGACAAGTCTTGATCTTCTAGAGGAGTGGATAGTTCAGGTATCTTGGTCATGAAGGTGAATTACAGGTATTTTATGTGATGGGCTAAGATACATGGTGGTTTCTTGAAATTGAATTTTTCTGTAGACTTTTTTTTTTGTGAGACAATTGAGGTTAAGTGACTTACCCAGGGTCACACAGCTAGTAAGTGTCAAGTGTCTGAGGCTGGATTCGAACTCAGGTCCTCCAGATCCCAGGGCCAGTGCTCTATCCACTGTGCCAACTAGCTGCCCCTCAATAGGCATTTGAAAGAATGATTTTGCATGCATTGGAACAGCATGGTGCAGAGGAAAGATTATGAAGTTGGAGTCAGGAGATCCATTCTTGTTCTAGTTGTGTGACATTAGGTCCTTGTTTCCTCATCTATAAGATGAGGGTGTTGGACTAGGTGACCTTCTAAGGTCATCTCTAGAGTCTTGCAGCACTAGTGTTCTGTGACCTGTATATTCTCTAAATTTATCTGGGACTCAGATGACAGAACAGTCTAGACTAGGGACCCAGAGATTTGACAGACCTGGTGATATGGGGCAGGTGATCTTGGGAAATTCCTGGTAGTATTTGCTTTGGTTAAGTCTGGACAGGTGGGTATATGGGGTGGCAGAGTACTCTGGTGACAGGTAGTAGATGTATCCTTTCTCTTTGTATCCTTTTTCTTCCTAGCCTCTTCCCCTCCCACTCCTATCCCCGAAATGGCAGATGGGAGTGGAGGAGGGGGTAGAATGGTCAGGGTTGGGGCCACGAGAGGTAAACTATTCTAATTCTTGTTCTCTCCATCTGGAGCCCTTCTATTGATTACATCCTTTCCCAGGAAAATTCAATTTCAAAAAGGTCAGTCTTAATTAAAAAGCTTTAAGGAGTGATTCAGGTCTTATGGTTGGTTGGCTTTGAATCAGTGGTATTTTTAAGTATTTGCCAAGGGTTAGTTGGAATGCATGCGCTGGTTCCTGAATGTACCTACCTGCTGTATCAATGACAATATTATTATTGTCAAGAATGTTAGGAAACTCTTATGTAGCCAGTGTAATCGTAAAGGTTAAAAATGATGTGAAAGCAAGTACAGCCAACAAATATTAAGTGTTTTCTATGTGCAAGACCCTATTCTTGGCACTGGCAGAAAAATGATCCAGTCTCTGCCCCTAGCCTTTTTGAGTGATTGGCCATCTCTATTCAAGTTCCCCTTTCATTGCCTCGTGGAGGCTTTGAGGAGACTCTTTGAGGTGACTCTTGAAAGCTCTTGAAGCCTAGATTGGCAGAGTCCAAGCTTTGTCAGGTACTACCAACCTGGAAAGCTTCAAGTACAGAGACTGATAATTGATGAGTTGTCTACCATTGAAGCGCCAGCCTCCATGAATCTGAAGAGGTTTGGTCACTGATGACAATTTCAAAATTTTTTATGGAAATTCATGAACAACCCTTTGTTAAGCATGGAGGGGCCATGTTCCATGTCAGTGGAGGAAGGACTCACCCCAATGAAACCACAAATCCTTGAAGTATTAATTGGCCTGTTACTTTGCTAAGTTCAGTTGGGGAGACAAGAAGAATATGAGCGGAGTTCATGGGGGATATTACAGTGCACTTGTTGGGGTGACTAAGCTTAGATATGTGTATATGTTATTATTAGATATGTGTATCTATTACTATTATTAGATATATGTGTAAATGTTCAGCTATTTCAAGGCAGTTTATTTTCAAATGTGACAATTATTTCCCCTTATTTGGAAATGGCTCCAAGGGTCTACACTGAACTTGTAAGAAGGTGGATTGAGGGAAAATATTAATGCACACTTGATACCCATTTCTTCCAATTTCCTACAGATGTTACCACCTTCAGGACTTCCCAAAGGTGTTTCAGCTTTAAGCACCACTTTGGTGATATGTGACAGGCCCTTTTCCTCCAAACCTGCCACTTTGAAATCACATTAATTGTCTCCAGTATCCATAATAATCATTGGCATAGTGGATTCAACCTCCAACCCGTCATCAGTGTGATTAGGTTATTAGGACAACCAAAATAATGGGAGCAGCTATTTAAGCTGCCTTCTTGATTTAATGTAATCTACTGCTGTTCAGGAGGAGGATGGCACTCAAGACTGGTGACCAGCCAGAAGATGGTTGATCGGGCTTGGTTAGAGCCACCATCCTCATGGGCCGGCTAGGTGGTGCCACAGTGGATAGAGTGCTGGGCCTGGGGTCAGTAAGACTCATAATTCTGAATTCAAATCCAGCCTCATACACTTACTAGATGTGTGACCCTGGGCAAGTCATGTCACCGTTTGCCTCAGTTCTTCACCTGTAAAATGAACCAAAGAAGGAAATGATAAACCACTCCGGTATCTTTGTCAAGAAAACCCCAATTGGGATCATGAAGAGTCGGACACAATTTAAATGACTGAACACTACCACCATCCTCATCTGAAAAGGAAACCATTATACTTTGACCCATTTTGTGGTAGATGTAAAAATGCATTTCCTGTGAGGTTTGAGGTTTCCTGCCTCTGGCTTAGAAAAATGTGTACACATTCCCTTTTCCCTTAACCCTAACTTATACTTTTTTTTTTCTTTTGAGTTTAACAGATATTTGTTAACTCCATGCTATGTGCTATCCAGTTCAGTCCTGAATTCTCTTCTTCTCCCTCACCCACCCATTGGGAAGGCAAGAAAACCCAAAGCCATTACCAATATAACTTAGAGTTTTTGAAGCATGCAAGGGTGGTGCTTGGAGGATGAAAAAGGAGTCCATAGGAATTGTTGCAACATTTTTGTGGCATTCACTGTATGTGGATCAGTGAAGGGAAAAGCACAGACAGCACCTGTTTCCTAGTGCCTCTGAGCCATGGATTCCATAATATGTCTTCCCACCAGTCTGCATTCCCAATCCTCTTGTTAGAGACTGGAGATGACTTAGATGTTCACATGTCACCTCATCACCATAGCAACCCCTCCAAATATTACGCTTATATATTCATGTTAGTCTGGATCTCTACTCTCCTGTGGCAAAATATTCCAGAGATGTGAAAAAAGTAGGAAGGAAAAAAGGACACAACTAATAAATCTATTCTAAACGACTGAGTCATTTGTTTTGATTATCAGGGTGACTGCCAAATGTTAATTTAAAACTGAAATAGGCCATGAGCTCATTCCCCTAACAATGCTGAGTGCTTGAGCTGATAGAGCTTGATAATGGGAGAGCTGGCTCCTAGTGCCAGTGGTAGTTATATGATAAACAGACGGGTGGAAAAATATATAAAATATCTTGGTCATTTTCTTTCTATATTAGGGGTGGATAACACAAAGCAGGATGAGTTTGCCATGAACCATTTCAGAGGAAGGTCTGGTTTTATTGATGACTTTTCAATTTTCTTCTGAAGAGGGTAACATGGTCCCTTGGTTCTCATTCAGAAAATGAGATCCACTCAGTCTGTTCAAGGGCCCACCGCCAGCCCACCTAGTGTACAGTGCATCCTTTAGAATATAGTCATTTCAATAGACTAGGTCTCCTTTGTCATCCTATATGTTTAATTTTATACATCTAGTCTGTAAACTCTGGGGGTTTATCACCTCCAGGATCAAGTTGTAAAATTCTCTGTTTGGCTTTTGAAGCCCTTCATAACCTGATCCCTTCTTATGTTTCCAATTTTCTCACACCTCATTCTTTCCCCTGAGCCCCCCATACTCTGTGCTCCCATGACCGCAGCCTTCTCGCTGTTCCTTGCACGCAGCACTCTGTCTCCCTGCTCTGGACATTTTCAAGGGCTGTCTCCAGTATCTGGAATGTTCTCCCTCCTCATCTCCGCCTCCTAGATTCCCTGATTGCATTCCAATTCCAGTCAAACTCCCACATTCTAGAAGAAGCCTTTCCCAGTCCACCATAATGATAGTTTCTTCCCTCTGCTTCTTCTGTCTGTAACTTGTTTGTACATAGCTGTCTGTGTGTTGTCTGCCCCTTTAGCTTGTGAGCTCCTTGGAAGTGGGGACTGGGTCTTTGCTTTTCTCTCTATTCTCAGTGCCTGACACATAGTAGGTACTTACTAAATGCTAGGTGATTGATGACCTTCTGAGAAGGGGTCCATAGGCTTCACCACACTGCCAAAGGGATCCATCACATGACAGAGGTTAAGAGCTCCTAGATTAGATTTTAAAAAAATCAAATGTTGTGCCCTCTGCATTTAGCCACTGTTTGCTAGTGCTTGGTGCAAACCCACTGGAAAGTACTTTCTCCGTTTTCTCTTTGGGAGAGGAGAATCTCCCTCAGGGACAGTGAAAGGAAGGAGAGAAGGTGCTGGATGGCACAACATTCTTAGATATCAGGGAATTGTGAATTATAGGACAGTATTTGAACCATCTCTGCCCAAGTCTTGTTCTGGTGCCTCATGCTGGTGGTGGTGGGGCAATCCTGGGATTTTGAAGACTATATGAATAGAGAGAAGGATTAATTAGCAGAGCTACAAAACTGGAAGGGCATTATGTATAGGCCCAGTGAGAGACTTTATTTTGAAGACTTGGATTGGCTTGTCAGCAGATTTCTCCAAGGGTGATTGATGGTTTTTTACAGCACACGGTCCATTATGTAATAAAGGACTTGTGATGTCTGTCATTGGAGTACCTACAATGATAACATCATAGATCTTTGAATCATTGCAGGTCCCTCTTTGAGGTAGTTTCTAGTTTTTCTGCAGAGAAGAGGACTGATGTTTGCCATTGTTTCATAACCTTAGGTCCTTTTCTTTCAATTGGGGTATACTGCCACCAGGTGGTGATAGGTTCCAGAGCTAAAAGGCACATACTTTTATACAGCTCAAGCTGCATTTGCCATTGCACTAAAAAGGTATTTTTAAAAACCTATCAAAATAGCTAATCATAGCAAGCCTTCAAACAGTAAATAACAAAATTCTTAGCAAAATGTTTAACTTGGGGTCCATGAACTTTAAAAAATTATGTTTTGATAACTATTTCAGTGTAAATGGTTTCCTTTGTAATCCTATGTTCTGTTTTGTACATCTAGAAATATAATTCTGAGGAGTCTGTGGGTTTTGCCAATCTGCCAAAGGGACATATAATATAAAAAAATTAATCACCCATGTTAATAGGGTTATGTTTGAGAAAAAAACCTCATTTAATTTAATTCTTTCTAGTATAAATCTTTAATTGGTCCTTTAAGCATGGTTTATACACACGTTTTGATAAGAACGATCTTTTCTGCTTCACTCTGAATTCCATTATAGTCTTACTCTCGTACCAGGTGTGTGGCTCTGAACTTCAGATTACCCTGTTATCAGAAGCTCTTACGGTTTTTGCTCAGTTGCTGGTCACTACATGAGTGATCCATTTTTTTTCTTCCCTCTTTCCTAACATGTTGCTGAAATAATTCCTCACAATTGTCAGTTTCTTTTTCTTGCAACGTTTGTTCTTTGAAGTTCTGTCTCCTTCATACAACAGAAGCAAAAAGAGGGGAAATGGCTGGGTAGGCCATTTGTACACTAAGAAAGTAAGCTGCCTTCTTCTCTACAGAACTAAATTCTCCTTCATCAGGAGGAGGTATGAAGAAAAGAGAAACACTGTCCCTTTTATCAGCTGTCTAACTAGAGGCTGCTAGGCAGGGTTGTATGAAATTATTTACAATGATTTCTCTCTGGCAATTTTTTTTAGAATTTTAAAATCTTCGGTAAGAATTCATTAGAAATGCTCACAGAACCTGGATTCCTTATAAGAAGAAATTTTGAACAAGGCTTTCTTGTGCATAGATTTAATCTTTTAACAACACCAGGAATATCACAGATATATAAATCAATAAGTTTTTTAGTGTCATTGGATTTATTTTTAGAGGACTTTGTTTCTCAGGTTGGAGATTCTGCTGAATTACCGGCAGTGAACATGTACATGAGAAGCAGATGGACAGACTGAGAGAACAATACAAAACTGCCCAAAAGCCCCGATGGTGATGTATTTGATTTCCTGTTTTGATTTGGTTAGAAAATTTGCTACGTGGAGGACTGAGCTCCACTAATTTGTCCCATTTTACAGCTGTAGAAACTCTGTGAGTATTCTCCAGTTTGTCACTGAATAGCCCATGGCCACTGAGTGAGCCAACACCAGGAGAGGAACTCTCAGCTCCCCTTGGAACTGGATTATTTGGCCCAGGGACTTGCCCCACCTCCACAGGAGCATGTGCAAACAATAAAGCAAGAGACTCATTGCCAGGGGCCGCAGCTGGGCAAAGGAGCCCTGAATACCTCAACTGAAAGCAAATGTCAACTTGGTAATTCACACACCATTTATTAAAAGTTGGTTTGTTTGTGTTCATTGAACAGTTCAGGCAATCACACCCTGGGCTCTCATGTGAGGCTCTTTTGTTTTTCCACACAAGTACATAGCTTCATATTCTTTGAGGTATCATACAAAATTGATTATAGATAAAACATCTAGTGAAAGACTCTTTGAAATTCTTCCATTTGGCAGCTTTTTCATCACAGAATCATTTGGAACATGTTAGTTAAATGCAATGCAATCTATAATACAAACGTGGCTTTGCCCAAGTGTGGATTCCTTGACATATTGCTACCCAGTTAAAACAATATTGATAATTACATTGGAAATATTTGTATTCAACATTTTCATTATCGATTTTTGTAGAGTTTTTCCCCTTTGGTCTAGATCTATGATTTCATCAGTGTGGAAAACTCAA
This sequence comes from Petaurus breviceps papuanus, assembly GCF_028583685.1. Taxonomy (NCBI): domain Eukaryota; kingdom Metazoa; phylum Chordata; class Mammalia; order Diprotodontia; family Petauridae; genus Petaurus; species Petaurus breviceps. The sequence goes on from NW_027187369.1 coordinate 11,897,732, forward strand.
ATCCCATCTTCTGCAAGAGTTCTTTCCTGGTCCCTTCCGCTGCTAGTACCTTCTCGCTGAGTGTATGTACATAGTTGTTTTCATGTTGTCTTATTGGAATGTGAACTTTTGAGATCGGGGACCATCTATTTGTATACCCTCAGCGTATAACACAATGCTAGGTACAAAGTCAGTGCTTAATAAATGTATATTGACTGACTGGAAACTCCTCCCTTTGTAGTCTGACAAGTCGTCCATAACATAGTCACAAGAAATGACTTGCCCAAGTACAGGTAGTATATGTTAGCAGCAGGTCTTGAATCTAGGTCTTTCTGACCTTCCAGTCAACTATCACCATGCCTCTTAGTAGGTTTTTATTTGTTGGCAAAATACAAATTTGTCTTTTATAGACTTGTGAGCACTTGAACTTTTTTTACTACAAGGATTACATGAATAATTTTTAGGAATGTGAATATTTTTTCTCAGTTTTTTTCAATTGACAAGCAGTTTTTTCTCTTCCTTTCACTTCGCATCTACCTCCCTCCCCCCACTGAAGAAAAAGAAAACGTCTGTCACAAATATGTATAGTCTAACAAAGCAAGTTTTACCATTGGGCATATCTAAAAAGTATGCCATATTCTGCATCTTGAGGCTATCACCCTTCTGTCAGGAGGTGGGTAGCCTATTTCATGTTCAGTCTAATGGAATCATGGTTGGTTACTACATTGATCAGAATTCTCAAGTATTTTAAAGTCATTTAGTAGTTTTCCTGGTTATGTTCACGTTGGTCTTTATCATATAGGTCTAACCAAGATCCTCTGAAACTGTCCCTTTCATCATTTCTTATGGCACAATGATATTCCATTATATCCCTACACCATAATTTGTTTAGCCATTCCCCAATAGATGAGTACCTCCTTTAACCTCCAGTTCTTTTGCTACTACAAAAATGATCTATGATAAATATTTTTGTATATATGGGTCCTTTTCCTCTTTCTTTGATCTCCTTAGAGTATTAGCCTAGCAGTGTCATCTCTGGATCAAAGGGTTTCATGTTTTAGGTGTAGTTTCAAGTTGCTTTCCAGAATTGCTGGACCATTTCACAGTTCACCTATAATATGATAATATGCCTGTTTTCTCACAGCCCTTTTGGAAGTGATAATTTTCCTTTTTTTTGTCCTATTTGGCAACCTGATAGAAATAATTTCTTATATTCACATTTCTTACCTTTCAGATGTGGATAGGGGAACAGTTCATAGCCAGACAAGACAGGGGATCAGGGAAAAGAAAGTGAACAGGTTTTAATACATAAAATTAAAAAAGCTTTTCCATAAAGAAAATCAAAGCAACTAAGATTAGAAGGGAAACAGTTAACTGAGAGGAAGGAGGAAATTCTATCAAATTTTTCTGACAAAAGATTCTTTTTCTGAGATCTATAAGAAACTGAATCAGATTTGTAAGAATTAGAGCTATTCCCCAGTTGACAAACGCTCAAAGGATTTTCAAAAGAGAACATCTAAACCATCAGTAGCCATATGAAAAATGCTCCAAATCACTTATAATCAGGGAAATGGAAATTAAAGCAATTTTGAGGTTCTACTTCATACCCATCAGATCTACTTATTCATAAAGGGGAAAGGGGTGGGAGCAAAGAAAGTAAAAAGTATTAGAGAACAAATTGGAGAGAAATACACATTTAACAATTTGTGATCCATGTGAACATGAACTCATCTAATAAAAAAGGAAGAGTATAGAAGAATAGATTGGAAAACAGAATCTGACAATATGTTGTTTATAAGAAATACACTTGAGGGGCGGCTAGGTGGTGTAGTGAATAGAGCACAGGCCCTGGAAGCAGGAGGACCTGAATTCAAATATGGCCTCAGACACGTAACACTTACTAGCTGTGTGACCTTGGGCAAGTCACTTAACCCCAATTGCCCTGCCTTCCCCCCTCCAAAAAAAAGCAAAAAAAAACATTTGAACACAAAGATGCACATAGGGTTGAAATGAGGGCCTAAAGCAAAGCCTGTTATATTTCAGTTGAACTTAGAAAAGCAGGGGTAGCAGTCATAATTTTAGATAAATCTTATGGGATGTAGCTAACGCACTTCTTAGGGAAAAATTGCTCTCTCAAAAAAACTTTCATTAATAAGAGAAAGAATAAATCAACGAATTGGGCACATACCTAAAAATTTGAACAACACTAAATCAGAAATCCACAGTAGAGTAACAAAGTAGAAAGTCTGAAAATTAAAGATATTAAGATTGAAAGCAAAAAGACCATTGAATTGATAAATAGAACTAGGAACTGTTTTCTTGAAAATAACACAATAAAGAGTTAATTAACATGATTTAAAAAATAAAAACCAAATTTTTCATATCAGAAATAGAAAGGGAGAATTCACAACAGCTGAAGAAATAAAGGAAATTATCAGACTATTTTTGCCTAGTTATATGCTAACAAATCTGATGTCTTGGAAGATATAGGTGAATACATACAAAAATATCAAATTACTCAGGTTAACAAAGGAAAAAATAGACTGCTTAAATAACAATATCCGAGAAAAGAAATCAGGCAAAAAATTTCAGGGCCAGATTTATTTATAATTGAATTCTCTCAGATATTTGAGGAAAATTAATTTGAATATTACATAAACTATTTGCAGTAATATGAAAAGGAGATACTCTTCCAATCTCTTTCTAGAATACAAACATGGTCTTGATACCTAAACCAGGGAGAGAGAAAGCAAAGAAAGAAAATCAATATCTCTAATAAACATTGGCATAAACATTTTAAATAAAATATTAGTAAGTAGGTTACAGCAACATTTTAGAAAGATTATACACTATCACCAAATTGGGTTTATATGAGAAATTCAGGGCTGGTTCAACATAAGAATAAACCATGTTAATAATATAGTAAAAATAGGGGCAGCTAGATGGCACAGTGAATAGAGCACTGGCCCTGGAGTCAGGAGGACCTGAGTTCAAATGTGATCTCAGACACAAGTGTGACCTTGGGCAAGTCACTTAACCCTAATTGCCCTGTTGTTCCCCCTCCAAAAAAAAAGCAAAACAAAAAGACAAAAGAACACTGGGTGGCTAGGTGGTGCAGTGAGTAGAGTGCCGGCCCCAGAGTCAGGAGGACCTGAGTTTGGATCCAGCCTCAGACACTTAACACACACACACACACACACACATACACACACACACACACACACACACAAAATACTAGCCTTGTGACCTTGGGCAAGTTACTTAATCCCAATTGCCCTCCAAAAAGCAAAACAAACAAAAACAACCAAAAAAACTCTAGAGATCATAAGAATAAATGGACATTTCCTTTAATATAGTAAATAGTATTCATCTAAATCCAAGAGCAAACGTTATATGTAATACAAAAAAGCTAGAGACTTTTCCAGTCAAATCATAGGTAAAGCAAGGATGCCCATTATTATCATTACTAATTAACACAGTGCTAGAAATTCTAGTTCGGGCAATAAGACAAGAAAGTAAAAGAAAGGGAATAAGCTAGAGAAAGAGAAAATGAAATTGTTGCTTTTTGCTGATGATATGATTTATTCATATCAAGTGTCAGCCAAAAAACTAATTGAACTAGTTAATAAATCTTGGCAGATTCACAAACTTGTTCACATAAACCACCAGAATTCCTGTATATTATCAACAAAACTCAGTAGGAGCTGGAAAGAGAAATTCCATTCAAAACAACTATATGCATATATCTACCAAGATGTGCCCAAGAACTATATGAATCCAATTATAAAACACTTTGCAGAAATAAAGACAGACCTAAATAATTGGAGAAACATTAATTGCTTATGGGTAATTTGAGCCAATGTAATAAAAGTGGTATTGCTTTCTAAATTAATTTACTTACTCAGTGCTATACTAATCACTACCAAAGGAATATTTTATACAGTTAGAAAATATAATAACAATTCATATGGAGGAATAAAGGGTTCTCAGGAGTAATAATGGAAAAAAAAGTGGGAAGGAAGGGGGTCTATCAGTACCTGATCTTAGGCTGTATGACTTGAAAAGCAGTTTGAAAAGGTTTAGTGCTAGTTAACAGATTGAGAGGTCAGTCAGTGGAACAGTTTGGGTACAAAACATATAGAAGCAAATAAACGCAATAACTTAGTTTTTGATAAACCCAAAGATCTGTGGGTTTGGACTGTGGGAAGGACTCACTATTTGACAAAAACTACTGGGAAAAGTGGACAATAATCTGGTACAAATTAGGTTTAGACCAATACCTCACACAGATATTCCAATTGAATACATGCCTTAGATATAAAAGGTCACATCATCAACAAATTAGAGGAGCAAAGAAGAAATTATCTTTTGGATCCATGGATGAGAGAAATTTCATGACTAAACAAGTGATAAAGAAGAGCACACAAGAGAATGTGGACAATTTTAATTATATGAAATTTAAAATATTTTGCACAAAAATCTAATATAGTTAAAATCAGAAAGGAAAAGATAACTGGGAAAAATTTTTGAAGCATTTTTCTCTGATAAAGGTCTCATATTTAATATATGGAAGAAACTGATAGAAATTTATGACTAAGATCCATTCCCCAAAAGGTAAATAGTCAGAGCTTATGAATGGGCAGTTTTAAAAGGGAGAAATCAAACAGTCAACAGCCATATAAAAATACTTTAAATCATTAATAGTTATAAAAATGCAAGTTAAAACAACATTTTAGGGGCATGGCTATTGTAATTTGTTTTGCTGAACTATGTTTAGGATGGCAATTTTTTTCAAGGGGTGTATTTTTGTTGTTTAATTGAAGGAGGCAATGGGAGAGACTTTATAAATGTATATAAAAATAGACTTATTTTAAAAATAAAAAAATTTTGGGAGAGAGGTCAGTAGGAAATGAGAGAGGAGTGAAATAGAGTATATTTGAAAGATTTTAGTTTGGGGTTATTTAAGAATAAATTTTTGAGAATGAATTTGAGAATGAGTGAAGAGCCAGAGATGAATATTGAGGGAAGGAAGTCTAATTGTAATAGTTTAAGAAAAAATAAAGACAAGTTGCAACAGGCCATGAACTTTGTAATCCTTTGTTCTTCAGCAGTTTCACCGTGACCACCGGGCAAGTCTCAGGAACTGATAACCCTTTTCATGCCTAGAGTTGTGAAAACACGAGCAGGATTTTGGATCTTCATATACAATATCCTGAGAAGCCACAAGATGGGGATATTACTTTATGAAAGTCTGTCTGTCTGTCTGTCTCAGTGGCTGTGTATATTGTTCTCTCTCTCCTTTTTTGGTCTGTGTTTCTATGCCTCTCTATTTCCAAGGTGTCAGCGTCTGCCATTTTTTCTTTGATTCTATTTCCCCTCTTCTTTCTCTCCTCAAGCTATGTCTTCTTCCTTTCTTGACAATAATGTTTCATTGAAGTATAGACTTCTGATCATTGTGTTACTTGTTAAATAGAGTATTAGGTTTCTCATTTTTTTCAAGTTGCCACAGGTTCAGACACCATTGAAAAGTGGAAAAGAAGGAAGGCAAAGAGAATGCCATTGATTCTGGTGTGCAGGTGGCCCTTGGTCACCTTTGAAAGAGTTGTAGCCAAGAAGTGGGTGAAGTGAAAAAAGGGAGTTGGTAGAGAAAAAGAGGCAATGGGTATGGGTGACACTTTGACTATGAGAGAAAAGAAGAGAACTGAGGGCATTAGTTGCAAGTCAGACAGCAGAGTCAAGTATACATATAGGCAGTGCATTGTTATTGTTTGTCCTTCGTTTTGAAGGGAACCAGTGACAACATGGGATGATATTTTGACTTGTGTGTGAATTGGATTTAAGTGAGGCCACATTGCATAAAGTTGTCAGCCTCTCTCTTCCTGAGTCATCCAAGTCAGGTGGCAGGACAGAAGTCAAGACGACTGATGATGGCCCCAGATGCACTTGATGACTTTGGCACCTTCGATGTCTGAGCACTCTTCAATACCTGCTTCAGCTGCCTTCATGGCCATTGGAGCAAAGTATTCCATCTGCCTGTTCTTTTGGGGGAAGTCTTTACATGTTTGAGGTAGACATCCCCCTCCCACTCACTGACAGGTTTGAAGTCAGTTACTCTTTTTTTTTTCTTTTTGGAGGGGGGAGGGCAGGGCAATTGGGGTTAAATGACTTGCCCAAGGTTACATGGCTAATAAGTGTTAAGTGTCTGAGGCCAGATTTGAACTCAGGTCCTCCTGACTTCAGGGCCGGTGCTGTATTCACTGTGCCACCTAGCTGCCCCTGGTCAGTTACTCTTAACCTGGTTTAGCCCATCAGACAGTTTTACCAGGGTGTGGCTGCAGTGCATGCTACAACTTCTTCGAGCCACAGGTGAGAGTTGGGTGAAAGGGGCCCCTGAGGTAGATGAGCCACCCTGAAAAGGGCTTGGCAAGCTCTCACACCAGAGCTACTAGTTCTACGTGATCACTCTGTACAGTCCAGTGTCATGATGTCATATGGACATGAGCCTCCAAGTCATGAAGGATATTTCAGACTGTTGTAAGTGACAAGCCTGTGCTTTTCCCCAAAGTCTTACACCCAGTACATGCTGTGGAAATGCTGCTGATGGTCTCTCAGAGCACTCCGTGATGTTTTCCTTTCCTTTCTCCTTTCTCTTTCCTTTTTTCTCTCTGTCTTGCTGGGACTTGGGGATCTCATGATCCAATACAAAAAGACCTCATCACTTGTTGAAAACTTATTTATTAATATTCACCAGTGCAAGCAGCTACAGGGTATTATCTTGTGCATGCTAAATAGCATCTGAATGGCCTTTTCATAATGATTCCAAGGCAGTTTTCTGAGTACTTTGGCAGTTTGGGAAAGGAACATATTTAACTTAAATTCAGTTTTGAATGCTTTGGTGATTTTTTTTCTCCCTTAGCTTCATTTCTAGATTTTATCTTTTTCAATATGCTTGTTCCTTGCTGTAAGTGAACTTTTTTCTCTTTTAATCAGGCCACTTCTTTCTTGTCTTTTTCTTGATTGGTTTCCTCTGGCTTTAGCACTACATTTCCTCCCCTGTAGGTCATTGTCTCTGTAGCAGCATTCCACAACCATTTTTCCAGGGGAACAGGGAACATTAGGGAAGGGATTTCTTGAATATTTTGTCTTCAGTTTCCTTGAACAAACTTCCTTATTTGGAGGGGGGAGTGGGGCTTATTTCTGTTTGGATTACTTATATTTATAATCAATGATATTTGAATCAATGCTGCATAAATGCTGAAGTAAGAATATGAGTAAATGTGGGCAAAGGTACCACGCATTTGGTAAGTTTATCACCTCTGTTCCATTTTGATAAGGTTTTCGATCACTTAATTTTGACCTGTGGTACATTAGTTTTCCCCCCACTCCTCTATGAAATAAATTCCACTTCACTTTTGTATGAAACTCCACATTGAGGGGGAGAATCTTTGTCAGCTCTTTAGAAAGCTGAATTCCTGGTTTATGTATCTGAATTGCTGAATCTGATGCTTGTGATATTAGACTGTCTCACATGGGCCATATGTAGGAAACAGGTGACATAAAACAGACCAGGCAAAAATGCTGAATGAATGATCTTTGAACAGTCTGGTTCAGTTTCTGTAATTAATGAGCCCATTCTGTTTGGTGAGATTCAGGAACCTTGGTTCTCCCAGGGTATACTGTCTGTAAGTGATTGATAAAGTATTGGAAAAGATGATGAGAGGAAAAAGGACTAAATGAATAGGCTTAGCAGTTCACTTGTCCAGCAGGATCAGGAAATAGGCAGTTTGTACCAGCAGCTGGTAGGGCTGATCTTCAGGGAGAACTAGTTCCACTGGAGAACTCTAACCCTGTTTCAGTGCTCTTGGTAGTCATTGCAATAATGACTAATATTAATAATAATCCCTTCCTCCTCATCTCATACCTCTCAGTTACCTTCTCCCACTTTTTCCTCCCTTCCTGTCTCAGATGAAGAGGTGGTTCTTTTCTTTGCTAAGGCTAACCCCTCTGTGTTCAGTTGGTCAGTCAATAAGCATTTTTTAATCACCTATTGCGTTCCAGGCACCATGCTAAGAACTGCAGATACAGAAAGAGGACAGAGACAGTCCCTGCCCTCAAGGAGTTCACAGTATAATCTTAATGTTCTCCACATGCACAGATGGTTCCATTCCATCCTGTCTTCTCCACCAGATTGACCCCTTTATCATCCCCACTCTCTCATTAATCTTGTCTCTCCCTGTCTACTGACTGCTTCTCCACCCTTCCCAAACATACCCATATCTCCATCCCTGTCCCATATCTCTGCTCCCTTTTGTAGCCAAAGTCCTTGAGAAGGCTATCTATAGCCAGTGCCCCAGTCTTCTTTGTAGTTTCTTCATGCAGGTTATACCTACAGATTGTAGGTTGTCCCCCAGGGCTTTGTCCTGGGCCCTCTTCTCTTTTCTTTCTATACTCTTTCACTTGGATATCTCTATACTGATGATTCTCAGGTCTTCTTATCCAGTCCCAACATCTCTTCTAAGCTCCAGCCTTGCATCTCCAACTGGTTATACCACAGACATTTTAAGCTCAACATTGTCTAAAATTGAACTTGTTATCTTCCTAATTTTCCTATTACTGTTAAGGGCACCAGCATCTTCCCAGTCACCCAGGCTTGTTAATTAGGTGTTTTTCAACTCCTCACTCTCTCCCACCACCACCCCTGCCTTGTCCAAACAATTGCCAAATCCTTTTTGCCTTCATAATATATTTTACATACGCCTTCTTCTGTGGCATCTGGTGGTGCAATGGTGGAGCACTGGGCCTGGAGTCAGGAATACTTCAGTTCAAATCCAACCTCAAACACTTACTAGCTATATGAATCTGGACAAGTCACTTAACCTCCATTTTCCTCAGTTTCCTCAACTGTAAAGTAGGGATAATGGTCGTACCTACTTCTCAGGGCTTTTGTGAGGATCAAATGAGATAGTATTTGTAACAGCACTTAGCATAGTACCTAGCACATAGTAGGCTCTCCTCTGCCACTGCACCAGCCTGGTGCATGCCCTTATCACCTCATGCCTAGACTATTGCAATAAACTTCTGGTTATTCTCCCTGCTTCCAGTTTGTTCTCATTCTGCTCTACCTTCTTTTCAGTCCTCAAATTGATCTACCTAAAGCTCAGATCTGACCAAGGCAACCCCCTATTCATTAATGTGCAGTGACTTCTTCCTTCTGAGACCAAATATAAAATCCTCAATTTGTTTGTTAAAGCCCTTTATAACCTGGACCTCTCTTACCCTTCCAGTGTTTTTATACCTGACTACCTTCACCTACTTTGCAATCTAATGACACTGGCCTCTTTGCTGTTCAAGTAACACAGAGCATTCCATTTCCTTACTCTGACCATTTTCCCTGGCTGTTCCCCATATCTGGAATGCTCTCCCTCCCCATCTATGCTTCCTTCAAATCTCAGCTAAAATCCCACCTTCTGCAAGAAACCTTTCCAATCCCCCTTAATTCTCACGTATTCTCTTTGTTGATTGTCTCTAACTTTTCCTATATACACTTGATTGTACATAGTTGTTTTCCTCTAGTCTCCCCCATTAGACTGTGAGCTCTTTGAGGATAGGGTCTGTTTTTTGTTTTTCTTTGTATCCCTAGTGCTTAGCACATAGTAGGTACTTAATAAATGCTTAATGATTGACTGCTAAGATTGATGCTATGTTTGTTTTCCTGCCAGAGGCACTTATTAGCAATACATGTGTTAAATGTGATCCAGCCTCATTGTTTGAGAAATACATCTTTATACCCTAGCCCAGGGTGGAGAACCTGTGACCTAGAGGCCACATGTGGCCTTCTAGGTCCTTGGGTGTGGCCTTTTGACTGAGTTCGAAATGTTATAGAGCAGATCCTTTTATTAAGGGGATTTGTCCTGTGAAGTTTGAATTCAATCAAAGGCCCTAGGCTATTAGAGATAATGAAGAATTCCTAGGTAGATTAGAAGAGTTAACTCATAAATCAACTTACAGAATATCAGAAATGAAAGAACCTAGAGTCCAGGTATTCTAACCTACCCAAACAAGTATCTTCTTTACAACATACACAGTAAGTAGTTATCTAGACTTGGCTTGAAAACCCAGAATGATGAACAATTCAATACCTCCCAAGGCAGCTCCTTCTACTTTGGATTGTTCTAATTGTTCCTGTCACTGAACTACTTGTGTTACTTGGAGAACATCTTTTAGCTTCTCTGTTTATATGGCAATTGAGGGAGTAAGACTTGATGACCTGTGAGGTCCTTTCCAACTCTTACGACGCTGTAATTTTTTTTCTTTATCTCAAGCCTGAATCTGTCCCATCTTCCATTTTTACTACTTTTTGTTCTGCCTCCCTGGGGCAAACAGAATGAGTCTTATCCCTTGTTCAGATGACCATCCTTTTAATAATTGAAGACAACTGTGATGTGTTTGAGTTTTGTCTTCTCTGACACCCTTGTTCTGTCCATTTGGGATTATGTCATTGTAAACATACAAGCAGAGGCTAATTGACTACTTTATGGTCATGTTGTTCAAGGGGATTCCTGCATGGAGCAGAGGTTTGACTAAATGACCTGCAAGCAAAGCTACCTTCTAATTCTGAGATCCAGAGAGTCTTCAACATTAAGGACTGCATGGGCATTTTGAAAGAATTGTCTGTGACAATATCTGGGTCCATTGTTTCCTGAATTGAATGAGTTATTTTTAGTTTAACAAAAGATTCTTTATTAGCCATCATAGAATTGTTCATTTCCATGAACATGAATTTATAGACCTATATTTTAGACTTTAAATATGACTTGAACAGTGAACAGCCCTATTATAAGACTTGGTTTGTCCAGGTTTCTCGTGGCAAATGGCCAATGCAAAGGTGTGGAGACCAGAGAGGGAGTGTCATGGGTGAGGAACAAGGAGAAGGCCAGTTTGGCTGGATCCCAGAGTGTAAGTCAACACGAAGTTATTTATGCTTGTTTGTATTTGTATTCCAAGAACCTGGCACATAGTAGGTGCTTGATAAATGATTGCTGAACCCAATGCAGGGAGAAAGTACTGTCCAATGAGTCTTGGTAGATAGGTCAGAACCAGGTTGTATAGACAGAGATCCCAGAGGCAATAGGAAGCTACTGGAATTGACTGAGTAGGAGAGTGATGTGGTCAGATTTCTGCTCAAGGCACATTCCTTTCTTAGCTTTATGAGGGATAGACAGTAGCAGGGAGAGACTTGGGGCAGGGGGAGCATTCAGGAGCCTATTGCAATAGTCTGGGCTAATGGGGTCAAGTTCAAATAGAAGTGGGGCACCTGTCTGGAAAGATCCCTGCGGCTGAATGTGGACAGTCCTAAAATATAATGTTCTCTGTGTTTTATTGTATTGGTGTTTATTTTGTTTAATGTTTCCCAATGGCATTTGAATCTACTGGCCCATGAGGCCCTCTGTGGGTATTGGATGCCTAGGAGGCAGGTGAAGAGGGCCTAAAGTAAGGTGGAAGCCATGTGCATGGAGAGACTTCCAAGTTATATGGGAGCATTGTCTGTTGGGAAGGAAGAAATGATTATGTGTAACAACTAATTGCAAATGTGGAGTTACAGAGAATGAGAAGTCCAGCATAATGCCAAGGTTATATACTTGGGAGAATAAGAGGATGGTGATACCTTCCACAGAAAGGGAAGCTTGGAAGAGGGGAGTGTTTAGGGGGAAAGATAACGAGTTGTGTTTTGGACATGTGAGTTGGAGATGTCCCCCAGACGGCCAGTTGAAAATGTCCAATAGTTAATTGGTGACGTGGGAATCTCTCCAGGGAGAGACTAGAACTAGAGACATATCTCTGTGAGTCATCATAGTTAAATCCCTGGGAACTGATGAGGTAACCAAGAGAGAAAGGATAGAGGGAGAGGAGAAAAGGGCCTAGGACTGAACTTTGGGGGAATGCCACCAATCGGGGGTGTGATATGTGAGAAGCAGTCAGATGGGTAGGAGGTGAACCAGGAGAGAGTAGCGAGTGTCATGAACACCCAGAGAGGAGAGTATCCAGGAGAGGGTGATCAACAGAGTCCAGTTCAACAAAGGTGGGCAGTAAAAAGGGTATCCTTGAAAAGAGTGTCCGAGACAGATGGGTAGAGCAGTGGATAGTGTTGAGCCTGGAGTTATGAAGACCTGGGTTCAAATTCTGCCTTTACATTTAGTAGCTGTTTGACCCTGGGCAAGTTACTTAACCCCTGTTTGCCTTAGTTTCCTCATCTATAAAATGAGTATAATAATAGCACCTATTTTCCAGGTTGTCAGAATTAAATGATATAGTAATCGTAGAGCATTTAGCACAGTGCCTAGCACATAGAAGGTGCTATATAAATATTACAGTGAGACAACATATCAAAATTTTTGGAATGCAGCCAAAGTAGTACTTTTGGGAAAATTTATATTTCTAAACATTTTCATCAGTAAAAGAGAGAAGAAACAGATCAACCACTGAGCATGCAATTGAAAAAACCAATAAGAAAATTGACAAATTAAAAACTTCCAATTAAACACTAAAATAGAAATCCTGAAAATCAGAGATGAACACAATTGAAAACAAAAAATCATTGCATGAATAAATAAAACTACATCTGATTCTTTGAAAAAAAGACAGCAATAAAATAAATAAATCATTAGCTAACTTGGTATAAAAAAAGAAAACCGCATGACTTGTATAAAATCTGAAAAATTAATCCACAGCCAAATGAAGAAATAAAAGAAATTATTAGAAGCTATATAATTTATATATCAGTTATATTTCTCTTGTGTTTGGCCTTTAAGGTCTCTACAATCTGGGTCTAGTCTGCCATTCTGGACCTATTTCACATGCCTTCTATTGACCTACTTGCTGTTCCCTCACATAAAACACTCCATTTCTCATGTCTTGTCATACTCTACCCTCACCTCTGCCTCTTCAATCCCTACCTCCCTGCACAGTTCTATCCACATGTGGCCTCTTACATGAAGCCTTTCCAGAGTCCCTCCTTTCCAAATGACTTTGGATTTACTTTGTATTGACTTTATAGTTGTTACTTACTCATGTATATATATATATATGCATATGTACGTGTATATATACATATATCTCTATCTATATGTCCTATCTATCTGTACATACTCTGCCTATGGAATGCAAGTTCCTTTAGAGCAGGGACTGGTATTTGTTTCTTCAGCATCTCACACAATGCGTGACATTCAGTAGACACTTAATAAATGCTTGTTGATTGATTTGGATTTGTGACTTTTCTTTCACTGGAACTCTACAAGGGAAAACTCTGAGCACTTGTCAGATGTGTTACAGTAGGGATTATTTTTCAGGTATGGGTTTGACTAGGTGGCCGCCATCACTGAGCCACTTCCACCTTGAAAATTCGGAGATTCTCTGGACATCTTGGACTAGTGTCCCTTTGAATTGGTTTTTCAAACTTCTTCTGTTCTTTCCCCTGCCTGTCATGCAGAGTGTAACTAGAATCTATATTTAGTAGATTGAGAAACTTCCTAAGCCAGGGAGCTTTTCTGTTTGTTGACTTTGTTTAAGACCAATATGCTGTGTTCATTTATTCATGGGTCGTTTATCTACTTGCAAATTCTTTTATCTCCTACAGGAACAAGCTTCCATGTGAATTTTATTTGAAATCTAAACAAAAGAGGCAGTAAATGATTAATAAAGAATTGCGTAAGAACTTAGGCAAGAGACCTTGCCCACCCTCCATCACCCCCTTCTCCCCTCAATGTAAAATGTTATCCTTTAGCTCTGTCCTCAGTGCAATTTAAGTCCCATGTGGAACTGTGGGTAATTATTGTTTTTTTAATCAAAGATGTTTTTCCAACATCATAAAACCTTTATGGGAGTAGAAATTTGTTTGGCTCCATTGTCAACTCTCCTATTCAGAGCACAAAGACTTGAGAAGCCAACAGCAGATGCTCAGCTGTAAAAGGGAGCCATGCCTGAATGCTCATTAATTTCTAGGTTAGAAACCTTGGCTCACACCTCAAACAATAATAAAATTGGATAATTTATTAGATTAAAGCCAGAGCCAGAAAACATTGCTAGAGTCAAGATTTTTACAGCAATCAAAAAGTTAAGACTTTAAAGCACAACAAATAATTGAGGAGGCTTATTATCCAGTGTTAGTATCAAGTATATGTTGGTAACTACTGATACCACACTCACAGCACTTATTTATTCTTTATTCCTTTGGTTTTTGTATCTTAGCTCTTCATAGTCATAGGATCATAGCTTCAGAGCTAGATGGGACCTTAGAGGTGAACTAGTCCAACCCCCTTATTTCACCAATGGAGAAAGTGAGGTCAAGGGAAAATATGTGCATTGCCCAAGGCCACACAGGTTACATGACAGGGGCTTGAACCCAGATCTTTTTCTTTTTTCAATTTTATTTTTCAAATGCTTTATTAACTTCTGGTTTACATCATTAATTTCTGCCAGATTTTGAGTTACAAATTCTCTCTCCGTTTTTCCCCTACCCACCCCCCCAAAATAGCAGTCCCACAGGATATCCCCTCCTCTAATCTGCTGTCTCCCATATCTTCTCCTCTACCCCCTTAGACTTTTCCAGTAGGGCATGGTGGATCTCTATGCCCCAGTGCCTATATATCTTCTTTCCCAATTACATGTAAAATAGTATTAATAATAGTATATATATATAATTTATAATTATAAATTATAATTTATTTATTATAATAATATAAATATGTATTATTTATAATTATAAATTATAATTATATATATATATAATTTTAAACATTTGATTTTCAAACTCTGAATTCCAGATTCATTCACTTCCTCCCTTGTCACCCACCCTTACAGGGAAGATAAGCTTGAACCCAGATCTTGACTACAAATCCAATGTTCTTTCTGTTGAACCATGGTCTTTCATTGCTTCTCACCTGTGCAGACCAGATTCCAGGCTCAGCATTTCCATCTTTGTTGAAAAGGCCTCACCATTGATTCATTGCCAAACTTTCAACCTCTTGAGTGGTTTGCTGTTTCTGGTCCTGAGGGATTCAGGCTGTGATTCATTTGATCTGTTCATCCTTGCTCCATGACCATCTTTTCACATTGCCTCTCACGTTTGCTCTGAAGGGGAAGAGAGCTATGAATATGAAAAGGCTGAACAATGATACCCCACATTTGTAGAGCTTCTGAAGAGTTTCAAAGACTACATTAAATATACGTTGTCTCATCTGATCTTCACCAGAGGCACTGTTATCCCCATTCTACTGTTGAGGAAGCAGGCTTGACCTGGCACACAGTAGATACTTCATTTTATTTATTGCCTACCTGACTGTCACAAGTTTTTAAGTGTCTTAGGCCAGTATACTGGGTTTGCCTTTTGGTTTAAAAGAAGTGGGAAAAAAGTAATTGGAAGATCCCTAGTCATGGCGTCAGGAGATTTGAATCCACCTCTGCTCCACTCAGTAGCTGTGTGATTGTGGTCAAGTCACTTAACCTCTCTGAACCGCTTGTACTCCCTGCCTACCTCCTGGGGCCATAGTGGGGGAAAGTTCCATGTAAACTGGAAAGCATGAACTGCTAAGCTGCTATGAAAATTTGTCGAATTTTTTAAAAAAGGAAAACTTCCCTCTCCCCCTCCAAAACACATAAACTGAGTGAAACAAAACAGCTTTAAAGCATTAGCCTTATACTAGCATCCCTTTGGCAATATAAGCTTCACATTTTGTACAGTGTCTTTCAGAGAAAGGGCTCAGAGTACTTCATATACAACCAACTATGTTGGGTAATGCTTCAAGTTTCCTTATACCTGCTACATTGGTGTCATACCCAAAGCAATACCACTCTTTTCTATAAATTCTGAGGGAAGATTTTATTTGGCATTGCAAGTGGAAAGAGGTAGGGGTCATAGATCACACGGAGTGCAAATATTACCATCTACATTTTATAGATGAGGGAAAGGGCTCAGAGAAATCATTTGCCCTGAGGTTGTAGAAATCTATGGATGAAGTTCTTTGTTCCTTAGAGCAGTTAAGCCCTGAGAAAGTTCAGAACCCCTGGTTTTGAGGATGGTCTTAGTGATGCTGAGATAGACCGAGGCCTGAGATGAGGGGGCTGGAAATGCCAATGGTTGGTTCCGCCTGTCACTGAGAGCTGTCCCCATTCCTAGAGCTAGTGCTCTGTGTTTCCCGTTTTTTTAATGTGTGTGTATGTGTATATGTATATATGTGTGTACACACACATACGCACATTAAATTTCAGTCCTGGACTAATTGTTTTTGGGCTTCAGTTCCTACGTTTGTCAGTGGGGAGCTTGAAGTCTGAAAAAGGTTGCATGACAGGTTAGTTTATAATGGTGATTTCAATTTAATTTTTTAATTTCCAGGAAGCATGTTCCTCTTGAATTGTCCGCTGAGCTATTTGGACGCACTTTAATTTTATCCTTTCTCATTCAGTATTTGCCCAGTGAGAAGAGAGGGCAGGAGTCTTGTTCTACTTTGTATCTCCCACAAGACCTAGGTGCAGTGCTAAGCATATTGTAGGTGCAAAGTAAATACTAATTGAATTGAACAGAAGGGTTACTCTGCTGTCTAGCTTCAGTGTTTTTTTACATGGGCCCAAAGTCTTGGTCTTTCTTCAGCCCCCTATTTCCTCAACACTTGTATTCTTGATGCCATTGGGATTTTTTTCCCTGCTTTTTGGAGGGGGGAAGGCAAGGCAGTTGGGGTTAAGTGACTTGCCCAAGGTCACATGGCTAGTAAATGTTAAGTGTCTGAGGCTGAATTTGAACTCAGGTCCTCCTGACTCCAGGCCGGTGTTCTATTCACTGCGCCACCTAGTTGCACCTCTTGATGCCATTGGAAGAAAGCATGGGTCTAATCTTGGCTCTGAAGGGCATATTTTAGTCAAAAGAAGAAAAGGTAGGTACAGTATAGGATTGTATGTTAAGAGAGTGTCCTTATGTGAAGAAATGCAGACACCAGAGCAGGAGAAACATAGTGGAGTGCATTTAGATCAAGGTCAATGGAGGAAAAATGGAAGTTATATTGTAATTGAAGCCTACAAACTAGGAGCTGGGAAACCAGATTTAGATTCCTGGTGAAATTCTAGAGCATATTACTAAAGGAATTCTTAGTGAACATCTAGAAAAGGATACAGGGGACACCATAAGCCAGAACAGCCTCCTCTAGAAATATGTCATGTGGGACTAGCCTTATTTCTCTTTTTCTGACAAGGTTACTCATATCGTTAGAGGAGGTCAGTGCTGCAGGTATAGTTTACCTTGATTTTAGCAAAGCATTTGATACAATCTCTTCTTATGAAGGAGATGTAGTAGAAATATAGTCTAGACTCAGTCTAGATAATACAGTAAATGAGGTTGATTTGGAATTGGTTGAATGGTCAGATCCAAAGAGTAATCATTAATGGTTCAATGTCATCTTGGAGGGAGGTCTGTAATGTTGTACCTTAGTGCTTGGCCGGAAACTGTTAAATATTTATGTCAATGACCTGGATAAAAGCCTAGGTAACATGATCTTAAAATGTGATGATAACACAAAGCTAACACACCAGACAACAGGATTTGGAAATATTTTGACAACCAAGAGCACTGGGCTAAAATCTAATAAGATGAAATTTAATAGAGAGATAAATGTGAAGTCTGATTTGAAAATAACTTCCCTGGTACACAATGGGAGAGATGTGATTAGACACCTCCTTGGGAAAAAAACAGAGGTTTTAAGTGGACTGCAGGCTCAATATGAGTTGATAGTGTGCTATGGTACTAAGAGGGGCTGATGGTATTGAGGAATATGAAAGTGGGGGTCCTGATGTAGTCTGTCTTCTTGAGGTCACATCTTGAGTGGTCACCTGAGTTCTGGGTACTATACTTCAGAAATGACATTTATAATCCAGGTGCCCAGAGTGGAGGAAACAGGCTGGTGAAGACCTTCGAGTTTGTGCCACATGAGAATTGATTGAAGGGACTGAGGATGGTTACCCTGGAGAAGAGAAGAATTTTAGGGGAGTATGCTATGAAAGCATATTTGAAGGTTTGGCTAGTGAATAAAAATTGCAGAGGAAAATTTAGGCTTGAGTTCAGGAAAAACTTCCTAACCCAACTCTCCAAAAGTAGAATGGACTGCTTTGGGACTTAGTGGGCTCTCTTTCATTGAATATCTTCAAGCAAAGGCCGGATGACCAATTGTCAGTTGTATAGTTGGTTGCTGTTTCCAACTCTGAAATTCTCTGATTCTGTAATCCAGATGGAACAATGCCTCCCACCTTATTGCATAGTGCTTTAATATTTTATTGACATTCAACTGCTATACCACCAGAAGGCCTGAAACTTTTACATTTTTTATGATAGTAGCCAGGAAGTAATAGTGACATTAATGTGAAATTTGCCTAATTCTCAGACTCAAAAGAGGCCCCCATGGGTTTCTTTCAGTCTTATTGAACCATATTCACACCTGCTACCTAACCCAGAATGTATATGTGTGTTTATGGAGAGAACTCTTGAAGTTCCTTCTACCAGTGTAGATCAACTATTCTATAACTTCTAGTATTAGAGAGTTTCCTAGGGAACTGAGAAGTTAAGTGACTTGCCCATGGTCACACAGCCAGTATGTCAGAAATGGTACTCTAACACTGATATTCTTGACTCTTAGCTTTCTATATCCACTGTGCTTTTTTGCCTCTCAGCATGTTTGTGTATGTGGAGAGAGACAGAGAGAGACAGAGAGACAGAGAGAGAGACAGAGAGAGAGAGAGAGACAGAGAGAGAGAGAGAGAGACAGAGAGAGAGAGAGAGAGACAGAGAGAGAGAGAGAGAGAGAGAGAGAGAATGAACACTCTCTCCCCCCTCCACCCCACTTCACTGTGGGCAAAAGAAGAGAAGGGAACAAGTCACGGGCCTTGTGTTTAAGGTCAATCCCACCCACAAAGTTAGTGAAGGTAGATGTGCCTTCAAAGCTTATTAAAGGAAAAGATCCCAAACAAAGGGAGGAGGGGAGAGGATCGACCTGGGGCTGGAAGTCATCTAGGACATGGCTAGTGCTCAGACTTGGGGAAGGAAGAATTTATTATTATTATTATTAATTTTCTTTTTTGGAGGGCAGGGCAATTGGGGTTAAGTGACTTGTCCAAGGTCACATGGCTAGTAAGTGTTAAGTGTCTGAGGCCAGATTTGAACTCAGGTCCTCCTGACTCCTTGGCCGGTGCTCTATTCACTGTGCCACCTAGCTGTCCCTAGAAGGAAGAATTCAATGATGAGAAGAAAGAATGTCAGGTAAGGGAGGGGTCTGTTTCTCTTCCTGGGCTTGTTCTCAATTCTGATAACAGTTAACAAGTAGCATAGTAAGGAGGGGTAAGATGCAGTTGGATGGCAGGTTTGGGAGTTCTAGCCAGCAATAAAGTAATGAGAGACTACTTTAAAAGAGACCTGAAAAGGAATCAGTGCTTCTGGTCCCAAGTCACCTCAACTCACTAGATAGATATTTACCCTGCAGGAAGCCAAGAGTAGAACAGTATCAGGGAAGTTTACCCACTCCCCATGGGAGTGACTGACAGGGAAGTCTGAATCCAAACATCTGAATTGTGTCTAGGAACTGAGTTTGGGGCATGCTTATGGACTGGGTAAGAGCTGTCCGGGTCTGCAAGAGGCAACAGGTGTGTGCCCTGTGTGGCCATCATTTTAGTAGAGTTGATTTTATTCTTTTAACTTATGTGATATGAGTTCTTTAACTGGATACACTTAAGTTACACTTGTGTGATCCTACCATTTTGTGATTGTATGGAAATACATCAAGAAGAGAAAAGAGTGGAGTTTTCCTAGTGAATAAGGACTGAGTGGAGAGATTGAATAAATTCCTAGCCCACACTGCTAGACCTGCCAGAGGGAGCATCGACACCCACAAAATAGGTACGCATTCTCTGAGAACCAGAGAAGATGTTTTGTTTCCTTGTATTGCTCTTCTGTCTTCTGAGTGAGCATGGGTTTGCCAGTGCCACTTCCTTGTTGTTGGACAGGATCAGGCAAGTGGCCAGTGGTGCTACCTGATGATCAAATCTGTATTTTAATTTTTTTCTCCAAGATAAGTATCTAACTCTGAGACTCTTGACTTTTTCATCAGTCTAAAATAGATTCGATTATGCAGGAACACGGTCACACTCATATTAGAAAATGCAGGTTTTCTTAGAAGGAGAGACCAGAGCCTTTGTTTACAAAAATGGATCTAAAATATTAGGATGTAATGTGGAACAGGAGAAAGAGTGTCTCACATGAATCCAAGGGAATGCAAGTTTGAATCCTAGCTCTAGTGCCTATCACCTTGACCCATCTGGGTTGAGTCTTTTCATTTCCTTAGCCCTAGATGCCCCATCAGTAAAGCATTGGGGGGAGGGGGCAGATGACCTCCAAGATCCCTCCCATCTTGAAATCTGTGCTCTGCTGAATGATAGTTGAAGAGAATAAAGGTGAAAGGTTAGAGTTGGGCTACTTGGGGAGATGGGAAGGAGAAAAAGAAAGGCCAAGATAGGGCATGCAGGAATTGTGCTGTAAAGTACAGGTATGGAGATTTAACTTGTTAACAGGTGGGGAAATAATAATAGAAATAAGTATCACTTAATATAACTTTTTATGATTTACAAAACATAATCTTATTTTATACAACAATCCTGTGAGATATTTCCCCCTCAATGAGGAAATTGAGGCTCGGTTGCTTACTAACAGCTGCCCAGCTAATAAGTGTTGGAGACAGGGCTTGACTGGGCATCTTCCGTCTACCCGCACTAGTGTTCCTACCATCGTACCACAGCTGAAATACCACCAGACTTAAGAGTGAAAAAAATCAAGGTGTAGACCTGGCTTTTCCCCACCTAACTGCCTTACTTAGGGCAAATCACCTGGCCTTGTGGAGCCTCAGAGTACTCCTCTGGAGTGAGAGGCTTGGGGTTCATGGTAGGCACTCAGTGAATATTTGTTGAATGACTAACCAGCCCCTCCCTAAGGAATCTTTCAGCTCTTAAGATTCTGTGACTTCTCCTCTAGCAGCAAATAGGAGAGAACCAATTTCCTCTTTGCATTGCTCTTTCTCTCTAAATCTGGGAAATGCCCCTGTTAAAGGAAGAAAGACCCAGGGTCTGCCATGATAATGTGGCGCTGAAGCAGGAGGTGTTAAGCCGTTCAGCTGTGAAGGGTGGGATGGTATTTGGGTTTCCAGTTTCCATGTGCATTTACCCATCTGTTATATTTAGATTTTTTTCCTAGTACCTTTCGGCATCTAGAAGCCGATGAGCATGAACTGTAAACACGAAACAGCCATAAAAGGGGAGAAGTGGTTAGGAGGCTGGGACCTGGCACCAATGGCCTTTAGTAAGAAGAGTGTGTGTCTGGCTGGATTAGGAGACCTTTGGAAAGGTCTCCTGCTGGCTCAGAGCCCATCTTGCTCAGCTCAGGTCTCTCACAATATGTGTATAGTGTCTGGGCTGGCCGGAAGGCTCCCTCACAATAAGGCCCTCAGCTCTCCAGCCTCTGGAGATGGTCGCCTCTTCTGGTCCCTCCATCCCAAGACAGCAGCTTCCCAACAGTGCGAAATGGAGGAAAGAGGACTAGTTTGGGAGTCAGAGGACGATTCTGTACCAACCCTGCTTCCACCATGTCAATAATAATGATGCTGAAGATAATTATGGCGAACATTCATCTAATACTTACTATGAGGCAGGCACCATACTGAGCACTTTTACAGATATTATCTCACAACAACCCTGGGAGGTAGGTGTTCTTATCATCCCCATTTTATAGATGAGGAAACTTGAGGCAGACAGAGGTTCAGTGACTTGCCCAGGGTCACACAGCTAGTAAGCGTCTGAGGCTGGACTTAAATTCTGGTCTGCCGGACTCCAGGCCCAGTTCTATCCATGGCATCACAGCACTTAGTTGCTTAATCTCTTAGGGTCTGTTTCCTCATATAAAAGTGAGCAGGGGGATGAGATGACCTTGAAAGTCCCTTTCAGCTCTAACTCCAATGAACCACTCCTGAAGAAAAGCCTTGGCGATGTTGGGGCTGTTCCCTGCTGGTGGCTTCTTGGACATGGCCCACTTTTATGTAAGTTGTTACCCTCTGTTGTAAAATAAAATGCAAATATATTCTTTTGTATTTACTGGAAGCATCAATCAAAAGTGCTAGGGTAGTTGGAGCAAATGTTGACTTCTTTTAAAGCCCGATCTTGTTCCCAAATCAAACCATCCTACCTTTTCTTTTTAATGTGGCACATCTTAGCTTAGGGCTGGAAGTTAGAGGTCATCTAATTCAACCTCCTGATTTTGCCACAGGGGAGCTGGAGGTCAGAAGAGAAGTGACTTGTCCAAGGCCCCACAGTCAGTGGGTTGCAGTATGGCAGAGCTGGGATTCCAGCCTCTGACTCCAAGGCCCATGATCTTTCCACACTGGCCCACTGGGACTTCTCATAAACCACATGTTCTTTTTAAACTAGAAAGAACTTTCTAAACGTCTTCACTTATCTCTGGAGGGGAGGGATAGTTCATAAGTATTAAGAATTTCACATTTTAATTCCACCAGTCAAATGTATTAAGGTGTGTTTGGAAGGTAAAGCTAGGTGGCGCAGTGGCTAGAGCACTGGCCCTGGCATTAGGAAGACCTGAGTTCAAATATGACCTCAGACACTTACTAGCTGGGTGATCCAGGCCAAGTCATTTAATCCTGTTTACCTCAGTTTCCACATCTGTAAAATGATCTGGAGAACCACTCCAGTATCTTTGCCAAGAAAACCTCCAGTGGGGTCTCAAAGAGTCAGACACAACTAAAATGGCTGGAAGGCGGAGGGGCACACACATGTCTGCGTGCTGCCCTCTGCTGCTTTCTGTATCAGACCCTAAACCCAGCCAGTGTCGGGATGCTAGGTCTGAAGAGATGATGTAGGGATTGCTGAAACAATGTGATGTGAGTGAAGATGGGAGATTTCCGGCCATTTCTTTTGCCTCAGTCCTTGTGTGCTTTCCTCTCAGTCCCTAGAACCACATGCAGCCTCTGTTTTGGCCCAGGGCTGGCTGGGCACATTTCATTTTGGAAGTCTTCATTAGTACTCTGGGTCTCGTTAGAAACACGTCCAGACAGTTTGTCCTAGCCTCTGTAGGGGCTAATCTTGCGACTTCCACTGTAGTCGCCAGCTGTCCTTTGGCTGAACAGGCATAAGTATTGTCTGTATTCTGTAGTTCACAATTTGGATGGTTCCAGATGATTGAAATGTGATTTAAACTGTAGAGAAAAAAGCTATCATGTGAAAACTTTGGGGAGAGGAACTTGGTGGTTGTGTTTCTCAGTAATATAGGAATGTCTATGGTATTTATATTTTTGTTGTTTGGTTGTTTCAGTTGTATCTGACTCTTTGTGACCCCATTTGGGGTTTTCTTGTCAGATACTGGAGTGTTTTGCCATTTCCTTTTCTAGCTCATTTTACAGATGTGGAAACTGAGGCAAACAGAGTGAAGTGACTTGCCCAAGGTCACACAGCTAGTAAGCATCTTGAGACTGGTTTGGAAGTCAGGTCCTTCAGACTCCAGGGCTGATGCTCTATCCACTGAACCACCTAGCTGCCCTGAGAAAATACATAGGAAGAACCATAAAAAATTCACCCCTCCAAAGAGTACCTCCTTTTTTGCCCCTCCCAAATAGCAAAGACTCATCAAGTTCAGTGTGCTACTTGTGGAAGATTAGATGAGGTGGCAAAACTAGCTTGTCTTCTGTCAGCTGCTTGTTTTGTGATCTGAGAAATTGCTTGCTCTTTACAAAAGAATTTGTTTTCTAGTCATGGACACTAATACAGATTTGCATTACCACATGGTATGATGAAGATGTTTATGGATTAAAAAATATATACAGTATAATAGCACAAGTTTGTGAAGTTTGCATCTAAATAACAAGTTGTAAGCTGTATAGGTAGTCATAGCTTTAGGTGCTGAAACACTCTGGATGCCTTGGGCACTTTTAGTTTTGATCTGGACCCATAATTAAAGCGCCTTCCACCAATGGAAGTCAGTAACTCATGTCTCACTGACAGGCTAAGTGACTTTGCCATGGTGATGTAACTAGTGTTGGTCAGAAGCAGAACTTGAACTCAGGTCTTCCTTTCTTCCAGGCCCATGCAAAGCTCCCATGCCTCTGACTATAGTAAACATACTAAATATTTGTTGTTGATCACTATATGAATTTACCTGGGCAGCTAGGTAGTGCCATAGTGCACAGAGCTCTGAGCCTGAAGCAAGGAAGACTCCTTTTCCTGGGTTCAAATCTTGCTTCAGACACTAGCTGTGTGACGCTGGGCAAATCACTTCAACCTGTTGGCCTCGGTTTCCTCATCTGTAAAATGAGCTGGAGGAGGAAATAGCAAACTACTCCAGTATCTCTGCCAAGAAAACCCCAAATGGGGTCACAGAGAGTTGGTTGTGACCAAAAAGCTACTAAACAACAATATACATATGAATTCACTTTCAAGTTTGTGATTCAGGGTTTACAAGGCATTTTCCTCACAAAAACCCAGTGACGTGGGTTATATGACTATTATTATCATCCCCATTTTACAGGTGAGGAGGTTGTGGCTCAGAGAGAAGGTCTCACTCAGGATAGGCCAGCCAGGAAGTGTCTGAGCCAGACTTCTAGCTCAGGTGTTCTCTGGGTTTCCATCTAGCACTTTCTTGCCTCTGCCTCCAGCCATCATGTCTGTAGATTACTGCATATGCATGTGAATGTATATACATTGTATGTGCATGACTTCAAATAGCATTCTTGTTGCTTTCAAATAGTCATTTTAAAAGCCCCAGTTACTTTCATACAATAGTTTATAAGTTGAATTTCATTGCTAAAGAGTTAATAATGTATTGGAATTGGTTGAAGTGGGAAGGTGGAAAGTTTTGTGGATTTATGATTAGAACAGGTGACAGAATAAGTCCTGGAGGTCCTATTCTTAGTTCTATCCCCTCTCTCTCAGAGACAAGACACTTAATCTTTTTAATGCCTCAGTTTACCTATTAACACCTGAGTCCTCTTTCCTGAAAGTGGTGCTTTGAGGGCTGATTTATGTTTGTAAAGTATGAGAGTCCCTCATATAAAGGTGGGTGTGGAGGTGCAAATGATTGTGTAAAAATTATGTGTGTCAAACAATAATCTTGATGAATTACCAATCACTGCATTTAGAAAGTTACAACTCCAGAGGGAATTGCTATTTGATCTTGTTGTTCTGTGTGCCCTAAGTTACCATCATAACAGCATGAAAATAGACCCTGTCCTGGCGAGCTTGCAAAAGGATGAACTCTCTTCTTCAAGTTGGTACTCAACCATCCCGTGCCAAGTCCACTACACAACAAATCACAAATGTTCATAGGGTTTTGTTTGTGTGCATGTGTGCGTTTCCCCTCCAGGATGAAACAAAGGTAGCAACAGAAAAGAATCTTCTGGCCAACCCTAATTTAATTTACTTCATCCAATTGTTCAAGGTCTTTCAAGCTTTTCTTTTCTTTGTAAAGAGTGAAGGACAAAATCCGTAAACTTCAAGCAGCTAAAAATACCCTCTGCAAACATCCTTTTGATTCTTAGATCAAAGCAAAATGCCAAGAGTGTATGAAGCTTTGCTTATTATATGATTTTGTCCTAATCATAGCACAAGCCTAATATTTCCACAGCCTTAGAAAGAATTAAAATGAAAGCTCTAAAGAAGTTGAACATTTTAATTGTTCTTAAATACACCTGAAATGCCCATGATTTTTTTTTAAGCTCCGTAACGTAGGAAGAGATGGGAGTTGATTAGACAATTTAAATGGAGGCCGCAGTCTTTCTGGAGATATGATACTCTGTCAGTGTTTGGAAAAATGTTTGCTGTAAGAGAGCCAGCTAGATATAGACATGCCTTGATCTATACAGAGTTAAAGATATATATATATATATATATATGTATATATGTATAGGTACAGTATGTCTGACTGTGGCTGATCAGACCAGTATAGGTTCAGAAGGCTCCGCCACATGTCGGGCACAAATAGTTCATGTGAACATTTGGAGTGGAGATGGCTCTAAATTTGTGCATCTCATGTTTCTTTTGAGCTACTGCAGAGCTAGCTAGCTAGATATAGGTGTACAAAGATATCTAGATAGAGGTATAGACCCATGTAGGCGTTGCATGCAGGCTGTATAGTATGGGGGAGGGAAGAGGCTGCTTGACTTGTAGTCACTAGAAATCTACCTTTAAGTCATAGGATCACAGGCGGCTAACTAGAACTGGAGGGGATATCAGAGGCCATCTAGTTCAATCCCCCTCATTTAACACAGGGGGAAAAAGGCCCAGGCAAGGTGAGTGACTTTGCCAAGGTCGGATAGGTAGTATAAAGCTCAGAGGCTATATCTGAGCCCAGGTCCTAGGGCTCCAGAGTTCTTGCAGTGGTACCACCAAAGCTAGCTTCTGACACTGCTTTTATGACCCTGGGCACATTATTTCCCCTCTCTGAGCCTTATTCATTTGAAAAATGGATATGATAATGTTCTCACTCCCAGCCTTACAGAGTTGTAATAAAAGTATTTCACATACCTCCAAGTGCTTTATAAATATGAGCAGTTGTTCATTCATCCATCCATCCAATCCATCCATCCATCCATCCATCCATCCATCCATCCA
Source organism: Petaurus breviceps papuanus (assembly GCF_028583685.1). NCBI lineage: Eukaryota > Metazoa > Chordata > Mammalia > Diprotodontia > Petauridae > Petaurus > Petaurus breviceps. The sequence continues at coordinate 11,924,396 of NW_027187369.1, forward strand.
TCCATCCATTCATTCATTCATAAAGTATTTACCAGGCACCGCCTTTGTGCCAGGCCCTATTGTTATCGTCCATTCTTCATTTTTGAAGAAGAACAATGACATCCAAATGTTGGGGTCTGGGTCCATTGTGTCCAGCTGGGGCTAAGTCCAGCAGGAGTTCGGAAGGCACTAGTCCAAATGGGGCACACTTAGAGTGGAAATGTCTTTGCACACGCATACCTCGTGTTTGCTCTGTGCTTCTATGATTCTGCTTTGCTCCTGGAGTCCAGTACCATCTTTGATGCAGGCACGCCATGCTGAATGGGCCTGTGTCTGTCTCATAGTCAGGATTAAAGTTCTTTGGAGATACTTTTGAGAATATCCTTATGCCGCTTCTTCTGACCACTGAGCACTTACCTTGTGTGAGTTCTCTGTAAAATAGTCTTTGGGATAAGCATGCATTTGGTATTCGAACAATATGGTCAGCCCCATTGCAGATGCACTCTCTGCAGCAGAGTTGGAAAGCTTTGCAGTTCAGTTCTAGAGAGGACCTCAGTGTCCAGTGCCTTACATTGCCAGGTGATCTTTAGGATTTTCTTAAGACAATTCAAGTGGAAGCAATTCAAGTACTGGCATTTCATAGACTATATCATTGTCAGGAGAAGAAACCCACAGGATAGGACAGTAACAGAGGCAATGTGTGGTGCAGAAGGCTGGACCAATCACAAGCTAAACACTGACATTCACCAAAAGTGGCGACCCCCAGCAAGGTTACTGTCAGAGGACTCAGTGTTAACTGGATAGTTCAGGGGTGGGAAACCTGCATCCTCGGGGCCACATGTGGCCCTCTAGGGCCTCAAATTCTACCCTTTGGCTGAATACAAACTTCAATTCCCTTAACAACAGGATTTGTTCTGTAAAACTTGGACTCAGTCAAAAGGCCACACTTATCTAGAAGGCCACATGTTGCCTCAAGGGTGCAGGTTCCCCACCCTGGGCTAAAGTGTTTCTTCATGTATGAACTCTTTGTTTATTGCTGACCTGGAGAGAAAGCTGAGTCAGCATACAGTGAGTAACATTGAAGTAGAAGAGGAGTGGGCAACTTTCAGAGACTTGGTGTATAATACTGCTTTTGCTCATCTGGGCCAGAACACCTATAAATATCAGGATGGGTTCGACAGAAATGATGGGGAAATTCAGAAGCTGCTAAACAAGAAATGAGAACTCCACAAGTTCTAGGTCCTCTACTAGTTTGAATACAAATACAAAATGAAAGCCAGTTCCTACCCTTAGATTTTTCCGGAGGCAATGTAAATATTTTTTTCCCCAAAATCAATATGTAATACATACAAAGTAATTACAGAAGGGGAGGATGCTAGCAACCAGGGGAATGGGGAAGGCCTTAGGTGGCAGGAAGCACTTGAGCTAAGCTTTGAAAGAAGCCAGAGCTGCTAAGAGGTGGAGATGATGCAGGACGGCATTACAGGCAGCGGGGACAACCTTCGTATGAAGAGAGATGGAATATTTTGTATGGGTTAGCATCGAGTAGTATGACTGGAGTATAAAGTGTGTGAATGAGAGAAATATTAAATTCAGATGGCAGGAGAGGTGGAAGCCAGATTTTGAGGGGCTTTAAATGCCAAGCAGAGAAATTTGGCAATAGGGAGCCACTGAAGTTCCTTAAGGAGGGGAAGTGACATGGTCCCCATGTTGTGCTTTCGAAATATCAGTTTGGTATCTGTGAAAAGGACTGATTAGAAAGAGAAGAAACTAGATGTAAAGAAACTAATTGGGAGGTTAGTGCTATAGTCCAGATTAGAGCTAATGAGAGCTTTCACCTCTAGGATGGTGAGTATATGAGTGGAGAAAATGGATGTGAGATATAGAAATACAGTTTGTAAGATTTGGCAACTGAGCAGATGTGTGGGAGTGAGGGAGAAGGAAGAATAGAAGATGACTTTGAGATCGTGATTATGGTCGAATGGAGACTTAGGAAGAGAGGTAAGTTTGAGGCATATTGAGTCAGATGCCTGTGAGGCCTCCAAGTGGAGCTATCCAATAGGCACTTGGTGATGTAGGACTGGAACTCAGGAGAAAAACTTAGGGATGACTAGATATATACACATCTGGGAGTGATCTGCATAGAAATCATGATTTAACTCTCAGGAGCTAATGAATTAGTCAAGAGAGAATAGAGAGAGAAGAGGAAAGGATCTAAAACAGAGCTTTGGGAAACATCCACTGTTTGGGGCAGGATATGGATGGAATTCCCTCAAAGGAGATTGAGAAGAAATGGTCACCCAGGTAAGGTAGAAGAACTAGGAGATATCAATGTCAAGAAAGCTCAGGGAGGAGAATATCTAGTGGGGAGGGATCAAAAGTATCAGATGTTACAGAGAAGTCAGGGAGAATAAGAACTGAAAATAGGCATCAGATTTGGCATTTGAGAGATCATTGCTAACTTTGGGGAATGCAGTTTCAATTGGGTGGTGAAGTTGGAAGCCAGAATGTAAGGGGTTGTGGAGTGAGTACATGGATGGAACTAAAATCTTGCTTGTGAATTGGAGGAGACTTATAGGATGGTAGCTTGATAGGGATAGTAGGGTCAAACAGTGGAAAGGATTTTTTTTCAATTTTTCAACATTTTTATTTAAAGTTTTGAGTTCTAAATTCCATCCCTTCCTCCCTCTTCCCCCCCCCCCCCCCCCAGATAGCAAGCAATCAGATAGAGGTTATACATGTGCAACTATGCAAAAAAAATCTCCATATTCACCATTTTGTAAAAGAAAAAAATGAAAGTGCAAAAGAGCTTGCTTCAGTTCGTATTTAATCAATAGCAATTCTTTGAAGACCAAGAGCGTTCTCATTCATTCGTCCTTTGGGATTGTCTTGGATCATTATATTGAGGAGAATAGCTAAGTCATTCACAATCCTTCATCAAACAATATTGGTGTTACTGTGTACACATTCTCCTGGTTCTGCTCACTTCACTTGGTAATGATTGTTCATGTAAGTCCAGGTTTTTCTGAAATCTTCCTGCTTATCACTTCTTATAGCACAATAATATTCCATCATAATCATATACTGCAGCTTGTTTAGCCATTCCCCAATTAATGGGCATCCCTTTGATTTCCAATTCTTAGCCACCAACAAAAAGAGCTGCTAGAAATATATATATATATATATTTTTTATATATATATATATATATGTATGTATGTATATTGGTCTTTTTAGAGGGGGGAAGGCAGGGCAGTTGGGGTTAAGTGACTTGCCCAAGGTCACACAGCTAATAAGTTTTAAGTGTCTGAGACTGGATTTGAACTCAGGTCCCCCTGACTCCAGGGCCAGTGCTCTATTCACTGTGCTACCTAGCTGCCCCTAGAAACATTTTTGTTGAAGTTTTTTTAAAGGTGAAGGAGATCTGGGCTTGTGTGCAGGTATCAGGGCAGAAGCCAGCAGAAAAAGAGATGTTGAAAATTAGAGAAGAGAGCTGGTGACTGAGGGGGAAAAATGCAATAATCAGCATGCCTGCCAGTTTAGCAAACAAGTATCATTTGAATGCAAGTAAAGAAAAAAAAGATTCTAACCTAGTTTTTGTTGAGGTGGGGTTTTTTTTGTTGCCTTTTGGAGGGCAATTGGGGTTAAGCAACTTGCCCAAGGTTACACGGCTAGTTTTTGTGTGTGGGTGTTAAGTGTCTGAGGTCGGAACCGAACTCGGGTCCTCCTGACTCCTGGGCCTGCGCTTTTTACTCACTGTGCCACCTAGCCGCCCCTAGTTGTTTTTTTTTTTTCCAAATGGCGAAACACATAACTTTTCTACTGGAAAGTTTTAAAATGAATTTATTTGGTTTTGAAGCTATCGTTAATTAGACCAAAGCAGTTTTTGTAAAATTAACTTAGTTGATCTTAATTTCACTGTTTTTGACTCAGAAGCCTTTTCTTCTAATTGTGTTGTTTCCCATACCCTGGATCAGGTTTCCCTCTGTACTTAGTGTCATCCCATCTACCAATTTGCATAAAGGCTTTTAAGTTGAAAGGTAATTAGAATTCTTCGTGTTTAAAATTTGCCCCACTCTCTTGGGGCTGTCACATTGGTTACCGAATTGGCTCCTTGAGGGAAGGGGCTCTCCTTTGTCCTTCCCTGCTAGCTCTGTGCCTGGCCTAGCCCTTCTGAAGACTTGTTGGATTGATTGATTAACAAAAAGCTGCCTGATGAGTCCTTGGTCCAGCATCTAATCAAGAGTAGATGTGATTGTGGGGCACCTTTGGTTCACAGTATCTTAATGATTTATGGCCTCCAAGTTCCCCCCCAAATGAATTTTGAAAATGTTGCCCAGGAGCTAAATTACTTTTTCCTTTCTCATTTCCTAGATATGGAAACTGAGACACAGAAAGTGACAGGTACAGTCTAGCCAAGCATGTCAGTGACAGCCAGAATTAAGCCAGAACACCAATTTCCCAACTGTAATAAACCATATTGAATTTGAATTGTCTTTTTAAAAACTAAAGGAGCCAGCTGACGAGAAGAGACTTTCATTCGGAAATACAGATGTTTGTGTCTTCTGCTTCGAAAGTCTGGGGCAGGGAGAAAGGTCAGAGGATGATTTTAATATCCTAATGTTGATATAGGAGCTGACACTGCCAGAGTGATATGAACTAAGAATATGGTGTTTTCCAGCTTATCATTTTAAGGTCAGACCTATGACTCAGGGTTGTGTGCTCAAATAGCAGCATACATAGGGGAGGAGCTGCCAGGAAGGCGGCCTGGACTGGCTGGCTCTGCTCTGCTTGCTAGCTCCATTATAATTCTTTCTGGAGAAGCCACAGATTTTAGTAGCTTGAGGAGATAACAGGGACTCACCTGAAAGTGAAATACTGTACTGTTACAGCATCGACTTGGCCATCTCAGGATGGGTCATGAGAGCCCTTTTTCTTTTTTTTTTCCCAGAATTTATTTATCTTTAGCTTTCAACATTCATTTCCACAAGATTTTGAGTTCCAAATTTTCTCCCTATCTCTCTCCTACCCCCACCCCAAGATGGCAAGCATTTTGATTATTCGTTCCCCCAGTCTGCCCTCTCATACTTTCCCCCTATCCCACCCCTTCCCCCTTACTTTCTTGTAGGGCAAGATGAATTTCTGTACCCCATTGCCTGTATATCTTATTTCTTGGTTGCATGTAACGATAATTTTTTTAACATTTGTTTTTAACACTTTGAGTTCCAGATTCTCTCCCTTCTTCCCTCCTCACCCACCCCCCACTGGGAAGACAAGCATTTCAATATAGGTTATACACATGTAGTCATGCAAAACATCTCCATAGTAGTCATGTTGTGAAAGACTAACTCTATTTCCCTCCATCCTATTCCACCCCCATTTATTCTGTTTTCTCCTTTGGCCCTTTCCCTTTTCTTTTCTTTTTTTTTTCTTTTTGGAGGGGGGAAGGTAGGGAAATTGGTGTTGACTTGCCCAAGGTCACACAGCTAGTAAATGTATCAAGTGTCTGAGGCTGGATTTGAACTCGGGTCCTCCTGACACCAGGGCCGGTGCTCTATTCACTGTGCCACCTAGCTGCCTCGACCCTGTCCCTTTTCAAAAGTGTTTGCTTCTGACTACCCCGTCCCCAATCTGCCCTCCCTTCTATCATCCTCCTCTTATCCCCTTCTCCCCTATTTTCCTGTAGGGTAAGATACCCAATTGAGTGTGTATGTTATTTTCTCCTTAAGCTAAATCCAACAAGAGTAAGATTGTCCCATTCCCTTTTGCCTTCCTTCTCTTCCCCTCCATTGTAACAGTTTTCTCTTGCCTCTTTTATGTGAGATAATTTACCCTTAGTCTATCTCTCCCTTTCTCCTCTCAATATATTCCTCTCTCACCTCTTAATTTTATTTTTTAGACATCATGAGGGCCCTTTTTCAATGTGAGGAGCAAGCCCTTCGGTGCAGCTGATGTTGTGACTGTTTTGGTTCGGTGGGTGATAGAAGCAGTGACTTTCCTGATCAGGGATTTGGGGGGTTCTAGAGAATAGCTTGTTTCAGCAGTGTGACATCATAGACTCTCCTCTTCTTGTTCTGCTCTACTTATGTGGTCACTGCCTTAGGGTAAGCTGGGGGTGGGGAACCTACAGCCTCGAGGCCACATGTGACCCTCTTGGTCCTGAAGTACAGCCCTTTGACTGAATCCAAACTTCATGTTCTCTGATGTTTGGATTCCCTCAAAGGGTTACACTTGAGGACCTAGAGGTCCACACGTGGCCTTAAGGCTGTAGGTTCCTCACTCCTGTCATAGACTCTCCTCTTCCTGTCTCCTCTCTACTTACATGACCACTGCCTTAGGTTAAGCCTTCATCACCTCTCACTGAGGCAGCCTCCTGGGCTTCCTGTCTTACCTCTTGCTAATCCATCGGCCATACTGGTGGCAGTATGAATAAGTATTATCAGCATCCCCTATGAGCTGTGGTCTTGCATGGCCCCAGCCCAACCAGGTGCCTACTCTCCCACTTCCTTATTTTTTTTGGAGGGGGGAGGGCAGGGCAATTGGGGTTAAGTGACTTGCCCAAGGTCACACAGCTAGTTTTTGTGTTAAGTGTCTGAGGTCAGATTTGAACTCAGGTCCTCCTAACTCCAGGGCCAGTGCTCTATTCACTGCGCCACCTAGCGGCCCCCCCACTTCCTTCTTCTTGTGGTGTGCGGGCCTGTCCCTGAGGTCCTCCTCAGGCTTTTGCCCGCTTTGCCCATAGACTCTAACATAGATGAAGTATGGAGGAAGAAGAGAGTGTTTCCATGAGTGGAGTATGTTTGAGTGATAGAGAAGAGGTTTGATCTCCAGGCCTCAGAGTGAGATTGGGATGAAAATAGGTTTTCCTACTAGATAAGGTGGTTGGCACTCCTCTCCCTTTATACCTCCCCCCATCCTCCTGCCCAGGCCAATAAAACAGGCAATGAATGTCAGCCTATCAGTTGACTAGCACTTGTGAAGCACCTACTACCGTGTTTTCCCGATAATAAGACACTGTCTTATTATTTTTTTTGGAAAGAAAAACACCAGAGGGCTTATTTTCAGGGGAGGGCTTATGTTGTCCTGCCTCAGCTCTCCTCCGCGGCACTGCTCTCAATGGCGCCAGCAAGCAAATCACTGGGGAAGAACAGGATGACGCGCTCACTGCTGCAGCTCTGATTGGATGCAGCTCGGAGCGTGGCATGCATTTCACCGGGGGGGGGGGGAACGGTGCATACAGGGGGTACTGTAATGTAGCGTGTAGCGCAGGGGATCACCTTCACTATAGTAGCAATCTCAAAAGGGCTTATTTTCGGGGGAGGGCTTATTTTAGAGGAATCTTACACAGTAAGGGGAGGGCTTATTTTCGGGATAGGTCTTATTATCGGGGAAACACGGTATGTGCCAGGCACTGTGCCAAGTGCTGACAATACAAAGAAATAGAAAAAACGTCAGTCTCGGCACTCCAGGAGCTCAGTCTAATAGGGGAGATAATATGCAAACATTACGTACAACTACAGATGGGCCAAACTGGGGACAGCTTCAGAGGGAAGGAGGACTGACGAAGACTTATTGTAGAAGGCAGGCCTTTAGCTGAGGCTTGGAGGAAGCTCCCTGTCCCTCCCTGTCACTATCTCTTTTTCTCTCACTCAGTTTATACTTTTATGTGGATAAAGGACAGACAGTTAACACAATTGCCTTTTCCCTGCTGATTTCAGACCCACACCAGTTACAAGACCTGTCATCATGTCTGTCACTGGTTTTGATGTCTCCCAGCTTAGCGAGACTCCAAAGCTCATGCACGATTTTTCAGTGAACTAAGCAGCCTAGTCCGGCTGTACTTTTATGGAGACAATAAGGAGCTTCCCCCACCTCCTTTTTGGGGCACAAGACAGGGAGGAAGATGAAACTCAGTGGGGCCCAGTAGCATGTGCACTGACAAGCAGCTGAGCTTTCTTGTTTCCTCCTGTTCTGAGGACAGCTGGTCTCTTAATGGGATGCCCCCTTGGCCTGCAGCTTTCTGCCAGGCCTCAACCAAGTAGCCTTTGTTCTTTTCTTGCTTTGTTTCCCATTCATCCTTATGGGCTCGTTTAATCAGCTGAGCAGCTGTCTAATGATCCAAAGCTTGGGTGAACTGGTTAATTGCTGGTAGCACTTTCAGATGCTTATAAAGGCTAGACCTTTAGGTGAATATATCAAGGCCATTTGACAAAGTGGCAGAGATTCCTTTGGGGAGGAGTGCCCTAACCAGAGCCAGAGTTCATGGGCCTCTTCTAGAACAAAGGCTTGACCAATTTCTTGGCCTCCTGATTCTTTACAACAGCAGAGACAACTTTCTTTTTTTTTTTTTGGCCTTCTTCCCTGTGGACGTTTTGGTCAGCAGGATGAAGAAGGAAGAGAAGAGACTTGTGGGTAATATCTCCAAAGCGTCAGCTGTCTGAACTGATCTCTTTTGAGTGGCTCAGTGTCCCACTGAGGAAGCCCTGGTATGCTCTGGGGCACAGGGCAGTCAACACATTGCCATCTGCAAAGGAGACTACCCAGAGGTTCCATCCACCTCCTATTTGCATTTGGCACAACACCTAACTTAGACTAAATAATTCGAGGTGATTGTGGTGAGACCATTTTATGTCTTCACTTAACGTTGTGAATTTCTCTTTTCAGTGTTCTGATGGACTTGATTTTGTAACTGAGCAGAGGGAGTTTGTGTGAGATGGTTGGTAGAGGCTACTTGCTGTAATTAGGGGTAACAGGCTTTAAGCTTCAAAAGACAGAGCTAAGAAGGAGGAAGAAAAGAAAGGACTCATCTGTTTGTGAAAAAAAGGTATTCACAGAATTTCAGGGTAGCAAAGGTAGAGACTTAGCCTATAGCTGTAATCTTTCTCTTGGCTTCTGCCAAGCCAAGTAGAAGAGAAGAGAAAAGATCTGAAGAAAAGGAGCTCAATCTTTGAATAATAGACTCTTAGGGCTGGAAACCTCAGAAACCAAGTTTAAATCCCTCCCCTCCCCAGTTTATAGGTGAGGAAACCGAGGAATTGGCCTGAGCTTCCAGTTAATTAGCAGCAGAGCCAAGGTTAGAACCCAAGTGTCCTAACCCTTAGGCCCCTTTTTTGCCCCACTAGGCCATATGCTGTTGCTAATTACTTCATCAGTGGTTTCTAGAAGAGGGTGGTCACAAGGCTTCTTTCTGAGGCTAAAGTACCTGTAGTTGCAGCTGTGCGGGAGGGGTGTGCATGCTTTTTTGGGATGATAAATTGTCTGAACTAAGGTCTGGGACTGTGTGTGTGCATCCAAGGGATTGGGGCCACTGGAAAGCTTGTTTCTATGAACAAAGGCACATTAAGGAGTGATTCAGAATTGCCTGCAAAAGAAAGGAGGTTTGTGGGCGCTGTCACTTCCAGACTGTCAATTCCCTCATGATTCAGAGTGTGAATCAAAAGGGTCGTTATTGAAGCTGGGGGGGGGGCACCTAACTCACGGCAGGTGTTTCAGAAACACTTGTTAGATCACTGGAGCTGAAAATGGAGCAGCTGGAGATGGAGAGGACGGAAACAGAGAGGGAGAGACAGAGAGTGAGGGAGAAGGGAGAGACAGAGAGTGAGGGAGAAGGGAGAGACAGAGAGTGAGGGAGAAGAGAGAGACAGAAAGACAGAAAGAAGGAGGGAGGGAGAGACAGAGGAGGAAAGAGAGAGAGCCAGAGACCTCCCAAGCTATGGGAAGAGCAGGCTCCCCCTAGGACAGCTGAAATTCCAGGAGGGCAGACTTCGCTGCCAACCCGAAGTCCAGCGATGTGACCCCCAAGCCAAGCATTGGGGACATGAAACAACACAAATGGAACATGAAGTCCAGCATGGAGAACATGAGAAGGGGATTTAGCAGCTGTAGGAGCAGAAGCTGCCCCAGGGCACCTTAAAAGACTTGCCTATGTTCGTTCCAGGAGATGACCCCCAACTCTTCCTGTCCATGTTTGAGCAAGTAATCTTTGTGGAGCTGGGAAGCAGGGGTGTGGGCTGGACAGGCATCACAGGGTGACTGTATGAATTCTATGCCCAGATAAACTGAGGCTGAGCCTGCCAAAGTATATACAATTCATCCAAATGGGGCCCATGTTTCTTGTGATGTCTTTAAGGATGCAAGGTTTAGAAGGTGAACATTTACCATTTTAAAAAGAAAATTAAAACCTTATAACCCACCCCAAAGAATCCATGGCAAAATGTAGAACAAGGTTAAGCCGGATTGGGATTTTGAATCCATGGGTAAAGATGACAGTCAGCAGGCTGGCTGGCTTTCACAAACCTGAATGCCTTTATTCTCATTAGGGTTATTAGAATAGTTTTGCTATTAACTCTTCCTCTGTCTACTCCTGAATTCTCCCATGAAACAATTAAAAACTATCTCTTCAGCCTTTTCACAATTGGTGGCACCCATTTTGTTTATGTGTGTGTGTGTGTGTGTGTGTGTGTGTGTGTGTTTGCTGCTACAGATATATTGGTGTCTCTGGGACCTTTCTTTCTGTCCTTGACTTCCTTGTCCAGCAGTGGTTGGAAGGCTAAACAGTTGAGTAAATTGTATTAGACAATTCCAAATTATTTTCTTTATCCCTTTTTGAACCATAAGATTTGCTGAGAATATCTCAGAATGCTTTGTTGGAGGGGGCTCAGAGAGCGTCTAGGCTAGTCAGTCTCTCCCCTCATTTTTTATAGCTAAGGAAACAGACCCAGAGAGAGGCAATAATGTGCATAGGTTAGCCATGGAATTGCAGTTAAATGCCAGGGCTGCTGCCTGGCCGAGCTCACTGGGGATCTCTCGCGTGTGGCTGTAAAGTTCCCAAGTCCCTAGAGATTAAGGAAGGTCCCTAGAAGGGAAGGGAAACTATAATCCAGAAGAATGAAGGAGGAGAAAGGTGCATGGGGGGGGGGGGGCAACAGCCGTGGTGGCTGTGGTCAAAAGGGAAGAGAGGAGAATCCAAGATAAGGAGCTCTTCCCCGGGTTAGGAGAACACTGGCCAGCAGGGAGAGCTCCCAAAGTGATGGACTTCCAAGTCTCAAGGCACGTGTGCCCAAACCTCATGAGCTGACCCTAAGCCCTCAAAAATTCCAGTAAGTGGCTACTATAGCCTTTAGATATTTCTGTGGGTTTGTGATTAGTAAGAGGGTGAATCAGAATAGTTCTTGCTCATATCTTGCTTACATTACAACCTTGAGAGAGAAAATGTGGCATGGGAGAAAGAACACTGCATTTGGAGTGAGAGAATCTAGATTCAAATTCTAGCTCGGTGTATTCTTGGGTATGGCACTTCTGCCTCAGCCTCAGTTTCCTCATCTGTAAAATGAAGGGGTTGAACATGGTGACTTGAGTGGTCATATCTGTGATCTTATGGTTATTGTTAGAAGCAGGTATTTCAGTTTTACAGAGAATTCCTTCTCTTAAGGTTTGGAAAGGGGAAGTGGTTTTTGCCTATGTGTTACAGGGCTGTTTAGTTCAATCATTTTTCAATTGCATCTGACTCTGTGACCCTGTTTGGGGTTTTCTTGGCAAAGATACTGAAGTATTATGCCATTTCCTTCTCCAGCTCATTCCACCATGAGGAAACTGAGGCAAACAGGGTAATGTGAGTTGGCCAGGGTCACCCAGCTAGTAAGTGTCTGAAACTGGATTTGAACTTGAGTTTTCCTGATTCTAGGGCCAGGGCTGTATTCACTGTGCCACCTAACTGCAGAGGGCTGGCAGTATGTGGCAAACCTGAACCTCAGCCCCAGATCGTTCTGGTTCCATTCTCTGTACCACAAGTGGTCATGAATAGTAGTCCTGGAAAGGAGGACACTTTTGGTGGTGAAAGTCTGTGTGAAATGGAGAAACTGAAATTCCAGAACCCAACTTGATACATATCCTGTGGCTAGAATTGAAGCCTTATCAACGAATTTCTTGGCACCTGCTTCAAATGATCACAGCTCTTGATTGATGGAAAGGTTTTTTGGCAAGTTGCCTTGAGTGAAGAGTCAGAGCCCAAAAGGGTATTTGTAACACCAGGTGGGATGTACAAGTTTAGTGTCTTACCCTTTAGACAGAGGAATTCATGTTCCTCTTTCCAGAGACTGGTTAATACTTTAGGAAGTGGACTGAGGGACATCTGCCATAGCCTGTATGGATGACCTGAGTATTTTTAGCTGGAGTGTAGTTGAATCTTCTGGAACATTTTTTTCCTTTTTTTTCTCTTTTTGGAAGGGGGAAGGCAGGGCAATTGGGGTTAAGTGACTTGCCCAAGGTCACACGGCTAGTAAGTATTAAGTGTCTGAGGCCGGATTGGAATTCAGGTCCTCCTGACTCCAGGGTTGGTGTTCTATTTACTGCGCCACCTAGCCACCCCATCTTTTGCAACATTTCAGGCTGATGTTAACGTTAAGTGTAATCTGAAAAAGATGGTTTTCCAAATGACATTTTGTCAGCATGAAACTTTGGCAGTCAGATACTGGGGAGAAAGTGATGAGAATTATGTCTATGTCCTTGGTGCTTCACAATTTCCAAAATGCTTTCTCTGCAACATTCCTGTGAGTTGGATAGTTAGGAAGTTAGAGATCTGAAGATGAGAAATAATTTGCCCAGGGCCACGAGGGAGGCAGCAGAGTACAGTGGTAAAAGAACTGGATTTGGAGTCAAAGGACCCGAGTTCAGATTCTACCACCTGCAGTTGTCTGGGTGCTCTTGGACAAGTAGCTCCCTTCCTTTCTGTGCGCCTCAGTTTCCTCCTCTGTTAGATGATAATGGAAAGGGTTGCACTTGTTAGCCTCCAAGGTCCCTTTCAGCTCTAGACTGGGGACTCTCATAAGCACAGTACTGTATGTACTTCTGGCACATTGTGACTTAAAGAAGCTTTACCTTCCACTGTGTGGACACATATGGGCAGGTTTTTTTTATGGAAAAGTATATTTAAAATTGGAAGCGACCAGTCTTTTGGATCAGAAGCTGTTTGTTAATTAGGAACTAACTGCCTCTGGTAGCTTGTGGGCCTTCTGGTTTGTCACTCAGTCAACAACATCTATTGAGTGATTGAGTCCAACTGCAAAATTAAGGGATGGAGTCATGCACTGTGATATGGTGTGATTCAGCCTTGTGTTTTCCAGAGTATTTTTCTCACCCTAAGTGTTCCTACCAAAAAAGGTCTCCACAGCTTTCACCCTCTCCTATTTCTGTCAATGTGTAGGTCAGGAAGAGGCCTTTCAATTCCATCAGTCAGGATGTTCTAAGAGCTGGCACATTGACTGCATAGGACACATGTACAGAACATGAAAGAAGGTGGGGGGAGGGTCAGGACAAAGGGGGATTATAGGAATCTTCATTTAAATGTTCAGCACACCCGAAGCCCCTCCATTTCTGATACGTGATGCCAATGACTTGGAATAGGTTTGGATGCCCTCGTTCTTCCAAGTTGGTTGTCCCTTCCCCACACTGGTGGCTAGAATCCTTCCAAGGTAGAAGAAATAGCCCAGCAGGGACCTTGAAATACTCTGCTGGGCAGTTAACTAGAAAGCAGCATTATTTGCATCATTGATCAGGTGCTTTCAGAACCAGCTCAAAATGCTGAACCTCAGAAAAAAGTGGGACAGAGAACAGAATGTAAGGAGAGACATTCAGGGGGAAAAAATAGAAACAAGAAAGAGATGTAAAAGAAAAGAGAAAATAAAATATAAATATAGACTCCCAAGCAAAGGAAAATGAAGGCTTGATGAAATTGAGAAGAGGGGAAGGAGAAATCTTTGTCATATTTTCAGTGTTAAAATTCTATTCATCTGTTCCTCCCATCCACTGGTGATATTTCTGTTTTGCTTCTATGTTACCCTGTGCATGATTCTAAAGCCCCTTGCGATCTTGGTTACTCCTGGCATTCACTGGGTCCACCTGTTGTGGATATTTCAGACCTCTGATTGATGTTTGAAGGCTGAAAATTCTAACACCCTCTTTTCTAGTTTGTGTACATTCCCACCCAAGACCAACAGCTAGATCTTGTCCTTTAGACAAAAGAACAATTTCATAAGTGGCTTAGTAGTGCTTTTTTCTGTATATATATTTTTGTTCTGAAGGTGAATTACTTTAGGAAGACGATCTCAATTAGAAGTGTTACCCCCATCAAAATGGTGTGATAACCCTGGCTTCTTGATGGGACTTGTGAACCACAAGTTTCATTTACTGAGGACCCATCAGCAAGACACAACTTGGTAGTTGGTGCACAGAGGGTGCAAACCCCAAACGGGTTATTTCTGGGAGCAAGGTATTCCTTGAAAGATATTTCTGTTGAGACTAGAGTGTTTCCCAGCTTTCACCAAGGTGTTTTCCAAGATCTAACAAAGGAGATTTAAATATGACTGCTGTAAGGAAAGATGTGCTTTAACCAATTTTAACTTGACCCAGATAATATTGACAGAAAAAGGGGGAGAGGTTTCTGTATGGAGAAAAAGGGGTCCAAAAATATCTATCCAGCATTGGACTAGGGGAAGAAGGAGACTGTATATGGTGTATGTAAGTGTTTCACCAGAAAATGCTTTTGCTAAGGCTTTTTCCCATTGGGAACAATGGGAAAGTAGAGGCTCAGAAGACTCCTTCCTGTTCCTTTCTCTCTCTTTCACCTTTTCCTTTTGCTCTAGACCCTATAGTTGTCCCTAATAGTTGATGGAGTCTTTGGCTATACAGTAGATTGAATTGAGATTCACTGACAGTTGAAAAGAAAGTAGCTTCTGGCTAGCCTGAACATTTCATCATGGGAGGGGAAGGTGAGGCTGCAGATTCATGGGCTGAAGAGCAGGAAACTGGGAGTGAAGCTACAGGTCAGGGAATAGCACCTGCTCTGGAGAATTTTTACCCTTCCATTATTTGGTCTTGTTTGGTTTTTGCCTTGAAGGACATCAAACTTGAATGGGATGAATTGGTCCTGATTAGAATGACCAATTCCTATTACCTAGAAAGGGAAGAAGAGGGCAATCTCAACTGGACCAGCAGGGAGCAAACACTGGGCTGCTGTTCTGGGATGATCATTAAGTATTTTTTCAGCCCTTGGACCTTGTGTGTCCCTAAAGGAGAAGGGGAACCAGAAGCCAGGATGTCAACTGGGAACTCTGGAGGCATGCGCCAAGTGGGCTGCTGAATTCACTATGTTTGACTCTTAGGCTTGGATGTGTGGAGTTTGATCCTCCCAGGAGTGCTTGTGAGGTGGCAGACTTTGGAAAGAAGCCCCATGATCGTAGCTGTAATGTGACCTCACTATGTGACACAATCTGTCAGGGAGAAGTCAGAGTCACATCTTTGGTTCCCCCTTACCCGTCCTTACTGGGGCACCACATGGCCTTCTTTATAATTCAGTGCTCCAAGTGGTGAAAAAGGATGTTGACAATGAGCTAATGTGGTTTTCAGGCAAGTCGACACAAGAGTGAATTGAGGGGTTTTTGATGTCTAGGATTAATATCTATGAACCATTATGAATTGGGGGGAAAGGTGATTCCAAAATATGTCAGGGTGTGAAAAACTGGAGGGATTCCTGGAATGCCAAAGAAATCAGTGGCTGGTTCTATGTCATGGGGTTGGCTTAGGGTCTGAATGAGGCCAGCAACACTTCAGATTCTGTCTCATTTGGACAAACCCAGTATATCAAGGAGAAAAACATGACTTTTGCTCACTGTCTTCCTGAGGAGTTCCCTTCTGCCTTCCCCTTTCTTGTCTTGGCAGTACTTGGAGTAGATCATGTGTTAACATAAAGTCCGGAATCGTGTCCTTTTCAAAAGCCATAGTTACCTAATAGGTATAAATTGTAAGGCCAAGCAAATTCAGTTAGTTTGAGGGCAAGCTCCCAAATCACGGTTTCCTTGGATATGATCAAGTGTCAGAGAGTATCATGCTATCAGGGATCCTCATGGTTTATGGAGCAGCACAGGTCTTCTCCTGATGGGTCACTTGGGTGGAGAGGAAGGAGCCTTGAAGTGGCTGTCACAAGACCTGCATTCTACTTCTGTCTCTGATAAGGATTTCCCAGCTGTGACCTTGGGGAAGCATAGACTCACAGACCATGCAAAGACTGTGGCCCAAACAAGGCTCTTTCTACCATGTCCTTGATTCTTAGTCATTTAATCTCTAGATTAAATGCCCATTTCACTTGAAGATGATTCTCGTTGTCAGGAAGCTTTTCTTTGTGTTGATCTGAAATTGGCCACACTACAATTTCCACCCAGTGTTCTTTGATTTTCTGAGATCAAGTCAGTGCCCCTTTCTGGGCCCCAGGTCCTTCATCTGTAAAATGAAGGGGTTGGACTGGGTGCTGTCTATGGTCTCTTCTGACTCTGACGTTCCATGTTATATGAACTTCATGCAGGTGATAAGCCTAGTTTTCCTCCATCTCTTCCTTCTTTCTTTATTTTCCTTACCCTGTTTGATGCACTTTAAAAAAATGCATCGAGTGCTTAAAGAAGGTACTTTATTTCCTAAAAGAAAATACTTATGACTCACAGCTTAAAATGGAAAATTGGCTCCTACATGAAAACATTTTCAGCATTTTAGAGTTCAGAATATCACAGGGCCATCTTGAAAGCTGTTGGTTACACACAAAGATATATGTCTTGCTGAGAGCTAAAACTAAGCTCTTGAAAGGCTAATTTTCCAATTTGTAGAATACTCAAAGCAGAGAAGCAGATAACTGACATAGCAGATGAAAGAACCAGGCTCCCAAGGGATCTCAGTGGGCCAGAATGTTGGGCCAAATCAAATAAGATAAAATTCAAGAGGGGTGGATGTAAAGTTCTACCTTGGGGTTCAAAAAGCCAACTTTCTAAGTGTAAGATGGGAGAAGCTAGACAACAATTTGTGTATAAAAGCAAGTTCCAAATGAGGGGCTCCCCAGTAGACTGAGGCTGCAGTAAGAAAGAGGGGCTACTCTTCTCTGTCTCCTCCTTCAACCACTTCTGGAGTGGCACAGTCAGTTCTGGACACTGGAGTTTAAGAAGGGCATTGACGAATCAGAGAATATTTAGAATGGCAGGTAGAATAGTAAAGGGCCCCAAGTCCACATCTTAAGAGAATTGATTGAAGGAACTAGAGATGTTTAGCACAGACAAGAAAAGAGTTGGGGCAGACATGGTAGCTCTCTTCAGGTGCTCAAAAAACTGTTGTTGAGTAGAAGAGGGGTTATTTTGTTCTGTTTGGCCTCAGTGGGCAATAGATAGAAATTGCAAGGATCCGTATTTAGGCTGGATGTTGGGAAAACCTTCCTTCCATTTAGAGCTATCCCAAAGTGGGATGGGCTGCCTGGAGAGGTGGTGGTCTTCTCTCCCCAGTGGCTCCCAAGTAGAGGCTAGAAGATAGGTAGCTATGTTGGAGTGTTGATTGGTTTTTCAGGTATGGGTTAGATCAGATGGCCTTTGAGGTCCCTTCTGAATGGGAGATGATGGAATTTTCTTTGGAGGAGGGATTAGAGAAGATAGACACAGGGAGACCAGTCAGGAAGCCTAGTTAGGAGCTCAGCTGCAAGGCAATGAGGACCTGAACTAGGGTATGGCCATGGAAGTAGAGAGAAGAGGACAGTGAGAGATGTTGGTGACCAATTAGACAAGGGGACTCTAAAGGATCTTTTACTTTTGACTTTCTACATTCTGATAAAGTTCTCATTGTTATTTGTCCTTACTTCCTTCACTTATTCATTCATTTGGCTAACATTTGTTAAGCAACTGCTATGTGCTAATGACAAAACTTGGCACTGAGAAGAGTCAAGAAAATGAACCTCTCTTTTCCTTTGTGGAGGTGGGGTCCTATGGGGGTTGTATATTGGGTATTCTGTTAGACTGTTGATGACTTTGTTTTGCTAAACCAATTTTCCCCCACTTTTTTTTTAATGCTTTGTTACAAGGAAATGGTTCTCTGAGTAGGAAAGGGGAGGGAGATATATTTAGAAATAAAGTTGTTATAAAGACAAAAGAAATCTGCTTTTAAAGCTACTATATATGATGCACTTGGGGGAGATAGAAAAATCAATGACTTCAGGGAGCTAACAGTCTAATAGGTAGTTCCGCATTCTGATATTCTGGGATTTGGTGAGCAAGGGCATGTTCATCATACGTATTGTGTGACTCGGTGATGATTGGGAACATTCAGCTAGCTTTTGGTTTTCCCAGATCATCTTTTTAGTCCATCCTTGATCACTGCATTGTCCTCCTTCTGAACTCCCTCCAGATCTGACCACAACTACACCAAGCCTTCCACATGTCATGTACACGCAATGGTCTTAATATGAGGGGAGTAGAATATTTTCTGCTTTGGTTCCAAGCCATTTCTGAAGAGCTCAATTTTGGGGTAGCTTTAGGGGGGGGAAAGCTCTGACAGTCCATGGAGCTGATATTTTCACCCGTAGAGTTTCATTTTGCTTGTTTGGTTCCCACGATGTCTGTGTTGTACCCTTTGGTTATCTGCTTTATGACACTTGAGGTGTGGGGTATTTTTCATAAATGGAATTTTCCCGTATTGGGCTTTTCTTCCTGTGCTCTAGTATGTATAGTAGATAGGCTATAAGTTTAAGCATCTATAATCTCTATAGTTCTACTGTCTAAATCCCACAGTTTTATTATACTAACTATAGTTGAGTTTATATACTAGAATTATTTTCAACAGAAATAGTATTATCTCTGGTGGAGTAGAGCTGAGTACTTTGGATCTATAAAGCAAATTAATAAGGCCAGCTTAGCAATGGATTATGCCCAGGCAGTGGCCAAATGTTGCTCCAAGAGAGGGATGGCTTTCTCTGTAGCCACTCCCGGCTTTGGAGCTAATTTGGATGCTGAGTCGTTCCCCAGGTATTTATATGTAGTGTTTGGTATTTTTACTGGATCCTATTCTTCTCCCTGGGATCACCTAAAATGGTAAGAATTTTCTAGTGGGATTAAGGTTGTGATCTCTTGGGAGGGGTGGGGACATCTGCTCTTAGTTATTTTTGTATTAATAGCCTCCCCTTAAATGTATGTTATCAAATGAGCCATATTCTTATCAGCTGAGACAGTGGCAACAGGGACCTGGGCAGCGCTGGGGAAGTTGCTCTCCAAGGCATGGCGTCCCAGAGACACTCGGGTAAGGAGAGCCTGGGGTCCTCTTTTATGGGATTTTTCTGACAACGATGATTTACATTGGGAAATGGACTTGACTGGGAAAAATGGAGGAATTCAACAATTTTAGGCTTATAGGTTTCATCATTGATACTGCCTGCCTTAGAGTTACTATTAGGGAGTTGTTATCATGCAGGAAATGTGATATAGATAGATAAGGAAGAGATTTCATTGCATTTTTTTTATCCCCAGGGCTTGGATGCAGTAGGCAGTTCAGAAATACTTGTTGAATCAGTGAATTTCAAACATGCAAACATGATTACAGATTTTTGCATTCATTCTAATCCAAAGATGTTGATTATCTTCTTGTAAAGCCAGAGGGTGTTTGTTGGTTTATTTTTTGTTTTGGGTAACTTTGCAATCTAGTTCTGTGTGTATTTTTACTTTTGGTAAAAACTTCCTCTTCCTCCTCCTTTTGACTTTGCTTGAAGCCTACTGTAAAGTTTCTAGAAGGGGACTGGAATATGGTGTGGAGTGGGGGGCAGAGGAATGGATGTCAGTGCTCTTGTCTGAAGGAGGCAGAATTCTCATGGGGTGATTGAGGGGCCATCCTGGTTTGTTGGGTAACTCTTTTCTGAAGTCAGCCTGCTGCTTCTCACCTTCTAGAATGTGCCTTTTGGGAGGACACAGCCCCTCTGTGCCCTTTATTTTTTACCTTCAAAAAGCAACTTTTTCTCTGAGAGCCAGAGGTCTAAGGATTAGAGGAAATCCATGCCACTTTCATGATGCAGCTGTTTGGCTAGGTTTTACATTGCTATCCAATAACTAGTTAGATAAGATAGGATGATGGATAATATCCTTTGGCTGGTTTTTTCCCATACTAACACTATCCTAGCCACCTTTTGCAGGCATTAACAGTGAATGCTTCCCTTGTTCCTAGGTGCATAAAAGGAATGCCTTTTCTTCCAAAGGAGCTTCTCTTTGGACCCCAGGACCACATGCTTGAGTTTGTCTTAATCAGCTAATATACACAGTCTTTGGGTGTGGAGAAATGATTCAACTCTGACTTGCCCTGCTGTACCTTGGGTGTTTGGTAATTGGTAAAGGAACATTTGATTTCACTTATTAATTAAATTGCTCAGTTATTAAATGCTGAAATTGATTTAAAAGGTGACACATTTCCAGTATGCCTTCATTTGGGGTTATAAATTATACCAGCTCCCCAGGTGTGACTGTGGCCTCTATAAATCCAGAAGGGGTAAGTACAGCTTGAAAGGGCCATTCATTCTTGGAGTAAATTGGATCAACTTGTATTCATCTCCCCTGTGAAATTAGGGAGAAAAACCTATTTCGAGAAATATAATTTCAGCTTTGTAATAGGAATATAAATTCAGAAACTTGATAGAATGGGAGAGAGAGGATACAATGTGACCCTAAAGTGTAGGTGTGGTCTACACGGAACAACTGCCTAACTTTTGCTAGTGGCTTTTGTGTGTGTGTGCTTAAAATAGGCCCTTGAGGATAAGGACATGGTTCTTCCCTTGTTTTATGAAGAACAGATTCAGTAGCTGTTCTCCCTCGTTCAATTGAGCTTTGACAGGCAAGTCATAGGGCCAAAGGAAGCGAAATCCCTAGCGGCTGGCCCGCCCAGCCGTCTTCAGTTACTTATGGCATCCACACAGCCATCACATCCCATTAGCTTTAAAGAGCTGTCCAGGGCTGACGCACAGTGGAGTTCATGGAGCCGATAAAGGCAAAAGCACAAAGTTTCAGGCGTTTGGCTTCTCACTAGGTCTCTGCCCATCATTACCGTTCCTAATAGATAGCTTGGGGGCAGTTCTATAGCCCAGCATGGCGATTATCTGCATGCCTTTTTTCTCTTCTTTCTTCTGAAATACACCAACCCCCTCAAACAACCACAGCCACAGTGCATTTAGTGGGAGGGATTTCTTTAATGGTTTATTTGACAAGCAATTGGCCTGCTTAGTTTAGTTCCCGGGATCCTTGACCTTGGAGCTGGAAAAGGACTTTATGGAGCCTAGTCTGACCCCCTCAGTTAATAGGTGAGGAAACTGAAGAAACTTTCTTCAGAGGAAGTGAGTTGGTTAGAACAATAAAGACCGATGGGCATTAAGTGTCTTTTCAGTGCAGAACAGTGGACTTGCTAGGTGTTAGGGGAGAGAAAAAGTTTCCATTAGACACAGTTCTCAGAACTGTAAATACCAAAGAGATCTTAACAAAATTATGAAGTAGGTAAACTTAGTCTGTGTTCTCTGTCCTCACTCAAGAAACAACACATATTTATCAAGTTCCTAAAAGCCCCCAGTGGGGACCTGATGTGACTGAACAACTGAACATGTCTTGCTAGTTTGGTACTGGGGAGATGCCAGTGGCTTCTCAGCTGGTGAAGGTGATCGGACATGTTCCCTGATAAAATGAATCCCCTGTCAGTTTCTTTCCTGCCTGTTAGAGCATCTCCCATTCTTGCTCTGGGTCCTTTGGTTTCTCCTGTATTCTGAAACAATTCAAAGGCATTAATGATTGAGAAAGACTGAGGATGTGCCCCTTCCCCAGAGTCTTGGCATCTTAAGAGGGGATTCTTTTCAAATGGTACCCCAAGTGTGGCTGATATAAGTAGGAGTTAGCTTAATGGGAATCCTTTCCATTTAACAATATCATTTTCTGCTTTCCATATCCAGAGAAAGAACTTTGGAGGCTGGATGGGCATCCAAGAATACTGTTCTCACTTTGTTTTTTGTGGTTTTTCCCTTTTCTGTTTCTTCTCTCATAGTGACTAATGTGGAAATATATTTACACGATTGCACATGTATGACCTCTCTCAGATTGCTTGCCATCCCAAATCATCACTACCACAGGAAAAAAAAAATTAAAATGCAATTTTCAGTGTCTTACAATGGAGAGTGCTAGATTTGAAAACCTGAGGATGTAGGTTCCATTTCTGTCTCTGCTACTTATTAAGGCACATAACCTCTCTGTGTCTTAGCTTGTTCATCTCTAAAATGTGGGGGTTGGGCTAATTGATCTCTAAAGCAGATATCTACTTCCTACTCTTGCCTGGCCCTCACTCAGGCTAGCTGGAGGCTAGGATGCTCCTGAATGCCCCACCCCCCAACCAAGTCTACTTTTCTTGGGTCTCATTCTCTCAAGACATTAATTCTCGTTGAGTTAATTAATGTTAATGGTATGGTAATACTAATGTGTATGGTCTTCCTTTTAGATAACATGCTTATTTGAACAGGGATCTTCCATGCTTTTAAATCACAAAATTCGAGAGTAGCCAAAGGAATAACTAATGACAGGAATGGCAGGATAGAGGGGGGGAAAGGTATTTATGGGGGAGGGAAAGAGGGAGAGGAGCTATGAAAGCCTAGCATATCCCAGTCCCCTTATTAGTAACACCAGCTGTCACTAAAAGGACAGAAACACAGAGTCGTGGTGGTAATGGGACCCCACTGGCACCTTCCCATCTATGGGTGTTGGGCCATTAACACTGATGGTGTGTGGCCACACCTCATCATAGGCCAAGGTCTCCAGGTACATTCCCTTTTCACCACTGGAGGTTTGAATATAATTTGCTGGTTATTTTCAGTAAAGCAATGTAAATGCTCTTTCATTAGAGGCCCGGTTGTTTTTGGTGTAAGTGGCACGCTGATGTGGGATACAGCAATTAGCAGGCCAAAAGTAGCCTTCACAAAATGATTTTTCCATTTCTATTCCCGCACATTGAGCTGCTTGGGGGAAAGCACATAGTTAGAAAAACTGTAAACAAATTGATTATAATAATCACACTTGCATTTTCCTATTTGGGATAACTTGAAATGGTACGTATGAGAAGATAAGCACCGCTGCCCCCAAATGAGTGTGTGCGTGTTTGTGCATACATGTGTGTGTTTGGGGGATGGTATCCATTTATTCTTTAATAACAAGTCTAGTTCCCCAAAATGAAGGATTTACCCAAAAAGCCATGTATTGTAATATTATTTACATGCACACAATTCATTTGTTAGCTACAGCTCGTTTTAACTGCAATACAGTGGGTATATTTCAGGAATTTTCTTAAAGAGGAAACTTATTAGTTAAGTGAGGAATGACATGTCCATAGCAAGAGCCATTGAAAGAAATGCAGGCTGTCCTTTTGGAATAAAGGGCTGAACAGCTGAGCCGAAAACTCAGCTCTATCTCCAACTGAATTCTAATTTCCTGAGCTCCCAACACCCAAATTCCAAAACTCCCCTGTTGTTTTTTTTTGGGGGGGGGAACAAAGCCCTGGGGGAGTGTTCATTTCCATAATAAAAAGTAATTCATAATAATCGCTAACATTTATGTAGCACTTTGCACACACAGTATCATTGAAGCCTCACAACCCTGGGAGGGAGGTGCCCCAGCTATTATTACCCCATTGTACAGATGAGGCCAAGGGAGGGCTAGTGACCTACGTATGGCAGTCTCTAAACTCCGTTGCCCCCCAAAAGATGTGTGTGTGTGTGTGTGTGTGTGTGTGTGTGTTCGTGTTCGTTCTGTAATCTGGAATTGCCTGATCTTTGAAGAGTAATGCTGGGGCTAGTGAGTGTCAGAAGCAAGGCTTGAATCCAGATCTTCTCATCTCTAAGGCAAGTCACTATCCCACCCCCAACAAATAGGCATCTGCAGCACTGAAAAGGAAGCTGCCTCACTCATGGTGCACAGCTTGCGTGTGTCACACAGGGATCCATGTCCCCTTGACATTTAGGTCAGGCCTCCACCTACTAGAGCAGTCCATGGCCGTCCAGGACAGCCCTTTGGCCACCTGGTGAAATCTACAGACCAATTCTCAGAATCAGGTTTGGAAATTGTTCAGGGAAATGCTCAGTTTCATTTAGAAGTTATGGAAAAGAAAGATGGCCTTGTTTTCCCCCCTGGCAACTCCTGAAATCTATTCCCCAGTGGCCCTCAAGCTAAGGACTCCTGAACTGGAATATTGCCTCTGGTATTTAAGGAAAGGTATTTTGAAGCCTTCTAGAGTTGCTGTCTGTTAGACAATGAACACTTAGTGTCTTCTCCATACAAGACACTGCTAGGTGCTCTAAGGAAGATGAACCCTGGCCTCTAGAAGCTGCTAGAATACAGGGAAGCATGTTACATGTGCCAGCCAGGTGTTGAGAGAGGCCCCACCACCCCCAGCCTTGTCTTGGACCCTCTCTACTCAGTCTCACTTTACTGTAACAACCTTTTAACTGATCTTGCCAATTCTAATCCTCCCCACATCCTACCCCGATGATTGGGGAATGGTAGCATAGGGAAAAACTTGTGTTCAGAGTTTTAGAGGAGCTGAGTTTGAATGCTGACTCTGCCACTTGATTACTCCTCATGTGACCTTCATTGGGTCACATGACCTCTACACACAAGGGGGTTAAACTAGATGCCCATTGTGCCAACCCTGTGCTCAGAGCTTCCAGGGATTCCCAAGCACCTCTCTGCTGAAGGCTGAAGCCCTCTGCTTGGTGTTCTGGGCCACAGACCCACAGAGGCCACAGATTTAGGAGGATATTGCGGGGCTTCCTCTGGCCCCAGAGAAGTCCATAAGTGTCTTCACTGTCACACACATATTCCTTGGATGTTTCTGGCCCTAAGCTTTGCTCATCCTTTCCAGTCCCCTGGAAGGTTGGTCCTGATTATTCTCACCCATAATCACCTTGAGAATCATGGATGTTGGAGATTTGACTAGGACCTTGGTCCACATCCATTCCAAGTCAGAGCTGAAGAAGAGTGCTCAGGATAGCATATTGATTAAGCAGTCAGCCAGACGGTGAAGGGACGCCCACTGCTTTGGAGGCAGCCCCTTCCACTAGGGGATAGCACTGATTATTAGCAAGTTTTTCTTGACATCCAGCCAAAGTATACTTCACTATAGTATTTGTAAAGTTTGTAAAGCATTGTGCTTGGCACGTAGTAGGTGCTTAATGAATGCTTCTGCTTCCTTGTCCCTATAATTCCTCTCCTTTGCTCCCCAGCTGATTTATAGGAAGCAGCCTCCATTCATTTAAGTGGCGGTTATTCTTTGCCAGGCCTTGAACTCTGTTTCATGGTTTCTCATTTGCATTTTGGTATCTCAGCAGAGTTTACACATCCCAGCTTTAGCTACTGCTTTTTGCTATTTTGATTCTGATCATTTCTGTGGAGCTGGTGATGGGGTTTCACAGTAAACCCTCAATTAACCAGATTTTTCAGTTGACCAGAATTTCGAATAGTGCTCCGATTTTAGGAGAAAGAAGCTGAAGAAGATGAGCTCATAGAGTCACAGGTTTAGAATAGGAATGGGTCTTAGAGTGTATTTAGTCCAACCCTTTCGTTCTGTAAGGAAAACAAGGCTTGGAAGAGTCAGGTGACTTGGCTCTTCTCTCCAGGTCAGTGGCATTTGAATGCGAGTCCTCTGATTCCAAATGAAGTGCCTCCGTATTGTACCGATGAAGCAGAATCTCTTTCACCTACTACATCTTCATACAGGGCTCTCCAGGATTAGAGGTGGGCCTAAGGAACAAAAGCCCTGGGTCCCTTTGACACGTTGAGCTGTCAAAGAGAGGGGGCATCAAGGTCAGTAGGCAGGCTCTATGTATTTGAGCAGGAAATGGTACTCAAATGACAGAGACAAGTTGAAACCAAAAGAGCATCTGGTTAACCGTAAACCAGATAAAGGAGGGAATCAGAGCAACGCCACTTTCCGGGGTGACCCCTTCACTGCAGGTGACTGGGTGTTGAACTCTTTAGCCCTGGGCTTTTTTCCTAGACTTCCTCTCTCCTCCCAAAAAGCAAAGGGAAGTGGGAAGTCACTGAAGTGAGGCTTGGGCACTGCCATTACATTCACATTGACTTTCCAGTGCTTTGTCTGTACGTCTGCTAATGTTTGTACAGGTGGGAAGTTTGCTGTTTTACAGAAACCATCCTCCCACATATTTCTGAAATCTATAGTACAGAATGCTGTCAGTACTACTGCTAACTGATGTCTTGGAACAGATAGCTTGCCCTTTGTAAGAATGGCCTGGAACACTTGTGGATAGCTGGACTTGAAGTCCATAAGGACCTGGGTTCAAATCCTGTCTCTGACATTAACCAGGCATGTGACTGATCAAGGCACTTAAATGCTTTAAGCTTGTTTCCTCATCTGAAAAATAGAAACATGATATACCCTAGCTCAGCATTGCCTATAGGATCATAGGTTTAGAGCTAGCAGAGACCTTAGAAGTCACCTCCTTCATTTTTATAGCTGAGGAAACTGAGGCATGGAGTGATTAAATTGCTTGCCAAAGATCACATAGGTAATAATGGGATCAAAATGAGGATGTTTTTGTTAAGTTCAAATAAGATAAAGTATAGAGAGTGCTTTGCAAATCTTATAGCATTCTGTTGATGTCAGCTGTTATTAATAGTAATGATTAATCATTGTAGCATGGTACTCTGCAGAGGCATCTGATCTCCCCTATATCTGACCAAGAAACCCGGGAGGGGAAACCTCTTTGGGTGGCCCATTTCAGAGCAACTTCTCCCATCTCACAGTACTTCTACCTGACATGTAGCAATTGGCTTCTGTGGCTACTTTCACTCGGTGATCGATAACACCTTTTTTTCCAGGGTTAATACATCTGAAAGTTTGGGCCAGTTGAGAGGCTTCCCATTTCAGTTAGTATCATTATAGATTCCTGGGGGGATTCGTTTTGCAAAAGATAAATGTCCAATTAAGCACTCGAGGGCAAAAAAAGTGAGCCAAAAAGAAGAGAGAAAATCCATTCTTTCCCTTCTCTGTTATTTTAGTTTTCTGGTAAAAGTAAAAGGAACTGCCAGACATTTCTGTGCTCAAATAACTCAACTTTCTCTGTTGCCTCTTTTCTTCACTATTTGGCCAAAGAGCATCGGAGGGACAAACTTGGAAGTCCTTCTCATCATGGTTATTTTCTTTTTCATCAAAGCTTCTCAGTCTCTCCATTTCTTGGCTCATAGGATCCTGGGCTCAAGCCGAAAGGGACCTCCAGGGCCCTCTGTCTGTCCAGTCCCTTCATTTTACAGAGGAAGAAACTGAGGCCTAGGGAGGTGACTCAGTTTGCCAAGGGTCACATGGGTAGGAAGGAGCAGAGCCAGAATTTAACCTCTGGTCCTCTGATGCCAAGTCCATTATTCTTTCCACTGCAACACAAAATCATATTACTCAATGATGTGTAATTGCCCAAGACTTCTGGCTCAGTCACTGTGACCTTGGGCCTCAGTTTCCCTGCCCTGTAAAATGAGAGGACTGGACTACTTGGATACTTTACTCTGATGAATCCATGGTTTTGTTGGCTAAATCTCCATAGGATCATAGATTCAGGTCTAGAAAGGGCTTTCAAGGTCATTGTTTTTTTAGCCTAACTTCCTTGTTTTCCAAGTGAAGATGCTGAGGCCCAGAGTAGGTGAAGTAACCTGTTAAAGGACATGCAGGGACAGAATAAAATGTTATCTTACATTGGTGCCATTAAAAAAACTGTAAGGGGCAGCTAGGTTGTGCCCTAGTGGCTAGAGCTCTGGCCCTGGACTCAGGAGACTTGAGTTCCAATCTGGGCCTCAGCCACTTACTAGCTTTATGACCCTGCGCAAGTCACTTAACCCCGGCTTGTCTTCCTCCAAAACAAAACAAAATTTAGTGCTTTTTTACACCACCTTCATTTCTGAATATTTCCCTCCCACCTCCAGAGAGCCTCCCCTTGTAATGGCAAAACCAACCATGATTCTTTCTATTCATTGTTTCTTATGGGGAAGTAAGTTATTCTTTTATAGTCACATACCCTAGTTTGTTTAGCTATCCCCCAGTTTTGGGACATAAGTTTGTGTCTACTCCTTTGCTACTGCCAAAGGTGCCACTGTATATATGTTGGAGTATGTGGGACCTGTCTTTGACCTCCTTGGGCTCCATGTCTGGCAGTGAGATCTCTGGATCAGAGGGTGTGCACATTTTGGTCACTTCCTTACCAGAAAGATTGGATAAGTATGTATGTGGCTGAGGTGAAATGAAGATGGAGGTCATCAGCATGCATAGAGAGGGTATATCAGTGTCTATACTGAAATCCCTAAGTCGAGGGCAGGAATGGAGACAGATTGTGAGGCAGGTACTAAACTCCCTGAGAAAATAAATGACCTGGAAGCTAGTAGATCGTTGCAGCAAAGATTTGGATAGATGGAGTAAACTTCAAAGGAGGGTCTGGAATATGCTGACTCTTGCCTGGCCCACTGTGCCATGGGTATGAGAGGAGCACCCAGCACTGGATTTGGTGTCTTCTCGAGGACTTCAGCTTTCCATGGTGCAAGACAGAAAGAATGAGAGGAAGAAGCTGGGGAGATAGAAGTCTTGGTTACAGAATGGTGACCAGAGGACCCAGTGGATATAGGGGGAGTGGAGGAGAGAGACCAGGGAGTGTAGGGCAGAACCACATGAAAAGAGAGGCTGGAAAATGGCAAAAGACTTGGAACAGGTTTAATGGGAGGAGGAGGTGGGAGAGGGTTTGGGCAAGTACCACTTGGCTAGGGATTCTCCTATGGAGGGTGATATCAGCCTGTTTTCCCTTCAAACGTTAGGAAGCAGGTAGACCAAGGCCTTATGTCTAAGCGGGTAACTGGATGGTGATTGTGTTGAGGTCAGAGTTGGGAGAGCTGGTTCAGGGTTTTGAAAGAATTCACTCAGACCTCTTTAGCCAATAGGAGTTTTATTGACACAAAAGCATATGGGCCTGAGATTTAGCAAGGAGTTAAACAAAGGCACTGATATAAGAAAAGACTTACATATCCAGAAAGCTACACAGCCCATAGTATGGTGATGTAATTTTTAGGGTTTCTAATGGAGGTTGGAGATTTAGGGACAAGATGAGGAAGATGGATGACACAAGATAAGGGAGATTGGAAATCTTATGACCCGGGATGGGAGAAGAAAAGGAATTCCATGGTCCAGGACAAGGGGGAAGTTTTATGGTATTTCAAGATTAGGGAAGAGACTCCAGGAGGGCCTCACAAGGTACAGAAAAAACAACCCTTTTTTTTATAAAATTAAATTTTGTTTTTTAAATTAAAAAATATTAACCTTTATATCCACATCAATTGGTTTGCGTAGCTTCACATTTGGTGTCATTTTTTGAACATTTCTTTCTTTTGTAATAGATGCTTTTGTATGCCCAACTCTGTTCAACAACAATTTATTAAAATTGGAAGGGTCCCTGCTCTCAGGAAGCATACATTCTGTTGGTGGGAAATGTGTACACAGCTAAGTCGTTACCCAATTGATGCAAAGTATACAGTAACTTATTTAGAGCAGCCTGCTGCTTATAACTGGGGCAGTCAGGAATTGCCTCTGCATCTCAGTCTTGAAGGGAGGTAGGAATTCCAAGAAACAAAGGAGAGCAGGTAGAGTTTTTTAAAAAATGGATACAAATACCTGTAAATAGGAGACAAGATGTTGTGTGTAGGGAATAGCCAAGAGTCCAGTTTGACTGGATGGCCCACAAAATGTGTGAAGGGGAGAAATCAGTCTGGAAAGACAGATGAAAGAGAGGCTGGAGCTGGATTGTGATGGGCTTGAACGAAGTCACTAGAGTGTCAAGCAAGGGAGTGCTCCAGTCAGAGTACTTTTATTTAAAAACTATTGGAAATCAACTTGTTAAATTAACATGAGTCACCTGTACCTTTTATTAATGGCTTAAAAAAGGAAGAACAGGGAATTTTCCAATGTGAGCCAAGATGATGCTCTTTGAAAGCATGACAAGCTGTGGTCACCAACTGATAGGAAGTCTCTCATCTGACAAATCTGATTTTCCTGCCAAATGGTATTTTAAAAATATTAATAGGGGCAGCTATGTGGCACAGTGAATAGAGCACCAGCTCTAGAGTCAGGAGGACCTGAGTTCAAATGTAGCCTCAGACACTTGACACACTAGCTGTGTGACCTTGGGCAAGTCATTTAACTCCAATTGCCCTGCTTTCCCCCTTCCAACAAGACCCCCCCCCCACCCAAATATTAGTAATTTATTGCTCTTGGATATTTGTTTCTCCCCTTGGTTCTGAACAAGGAACTTGCAAACCCTCGGTAGCTGCATAATCTCAGTGCAGGGATTTTATGTGACAAAAAGAATAAAAGAATGAATTTTAAGAGGTTTCCCCCTTTTTCCACATGTGAAGATCCCTTGATTTGGAGTCAGCCCATGAATTGGATCCTAATGTTGGCTCAACCATTTGTTAGCTTTAGGACTTTGGGCAAAGTCTTTAACCTCTCACTCTCAGTTTTTCTCAACTAGAAAGTGAAGGGGATAGGCCTAGATGACCACTGAAATGAAGAGCTTATCTTTTTTTTTCATACAAAAGGCAAATGGAAAAACTTTTTGAAAGGCTTGCTGTAGATTCCTGAAGAGTGTAAGTAGCTAGATTCTAATTTCACCATCATCTTCATTGTACCTAGTCACTTAACTCAATATTAAAAAAAAAAAAACCTTATTGGGCGTGGTGCAGCCCAGCACCCCTGTCCTAGCAAAATCTCTTCCAGAAAACATTCCTGAGGTCATTGCTAGATATTTGGTCTGAGATTAGTGTCTCCCTCCCTTAGTCCAAGTTGCATAAAAGACACCTTTTTATTGTCTTTGTAGGGAAAAGCTAAAGTTAAAGCAATCTTTAGGAGCATGTTGTCAGAACTACTTGTACTTCTCAGAGGGAAAAGTTGGAGTGTCTTTGGGGGCTCGATAAATGAGCCTGTGAAGCAGCTGGCCTCTTAGACAAATGTCACCAGCTACTTGCTTCATTTCACAATTATCTAGGATTGGGAGAACATCAATATCTCACTCCTCTTATTCTATTCCTCTGTACTTTCTGCCCCCTTCCCCTGCTTTGTATATAGAATCATGAAATGTAAAAGCTAAGACTCCATTTTGTCTTTAAGTATTTGAAGGGCTGCCATATATGAAAGGGATTTTTGACTTGTTCTCCTTAGCCCCAGAGGGTAGATCTGGGAGCAGTGAATGAGGCAGAGGGAGGTAGATTTTGGTTTGATGTCAGGGCAAATTTCCCAGCAATGAGTTGCTGAAACCCATTTGGGGGCGTAACATGGAGCCCATAGGTATATGGGCCACATGGCTATTGTAAGTCCTTCTCAACTCTCAATTCTGTGAATCATGCAATCAACAAATGGGACTTATTAAGAACCCACTACGTATCTGTCAGTAAATATTTAATAATTGCTTGTTGACTGCTGAATGACTTTTTTAGGCTCGGAGACAAAAATTCTATTGAGACATGTCACCTCTAGATCTATGATTTCAATCCAGGTCCTCTGACAACAAACTAAGTGTTCTTTCCACTAAATTCATTTGGAGAGTGTTAGTTGCCTGGGAGGGGAGGCACCTAGAGATCAACTTGCCCCGGCTCACAGAGCCAGTATTGGTCAGAGGTGGGACTTAAAGCCACCAGGTTTTCTACCTAGCTATGCCATGCTCTATTTTATAGGTGGGGAAACTGAGGCTCTGGGAAGGTACTTGTCCAAGATCAAAACTGGGTCTAGAATCCAAGGCTCCTCCTATCTTTTGTTGGATTTTTAATAGTTTTCAAATAGTGATTTCCATGGCACATTTCCCATCTTTTTTTCATTACTCTTTGTATAGGTTTAAGCCTGTGTTGTCCTAACTATGGCGTTGGCAAAGGCTGTAAGGACCTAGTTATGTCCTAAACTGTGCTATTTCTCCACTTGGTCACAGAATGACAAGTTACGTAAAATCACCTTACTCTTGTTACTACTATGTGTGTATCATTTGTTAACTCGTATGGTGAAACCACAGAATTGAAAGGAACCTCATTAGCCATCTAATCAAACTCATAACTGACCAAGAATCCCTGCTCTAGCACACCTTGAACAAGTGGGCATCTAGATTCTGCTTGAATGGGGGGGGGCAGGGTTAGCATTATATGACGCTTCCATTTGCTAGACCCTTTACAAATATTATCTCCTCCTTTGCTAAGGATGATAAGGACGCCACTACTTCTTGAGGCAGCCCCATTCTACTATGGAATTGTTCTAACCCAGCCCTAACTCAAACCTTCCAGGGCCAAGCAGAGCAAGTTGAATCCCCTTTCCACCTCGGTAGGCCTTCAGATACTTAACTTAATTGTACTTTTCACCTTAGGGCAGGCCACCCCACCTTATACCTTTCCCAGAGAGCATGGTGCTGGGCTACTGAATAAGGCTACTCCTCATCTAGATCAGGAGTCAGAGGATTAGGTTTGAATTCCACCTTTTTGTTGTTAAGACCTTGAATCACTTCCCTCCTGAGCCTCAGTTTCCTCATCTGTAAAATGAGTTCAAATAGGTCCTTCCCAACTCTAAATCTATGACTAATTTGTGTAAAGGTTAAAAATGTATGCATAACACTTGGCTGGCTTCTAGTGTTTCAACGTTTATCATCCTTACCAACTTGCCCTTTACTGATCAGAAACAGTGGCATTTCCAATGTTTCACTTTCTGGCCTT
Source organism: Petaurus breviceps papuanus (assembly GCF_028583685.1). Lineage (NCBI taxonomy): Eukaryota > Metazoa > Chordata > Mammalia > Diprotodontia > Petauridae > Petaurus > Petaurus breviceps. The sequence continues at coordinate 11,956,958 of NW_027187369.1, forward strand.
GGTTCCCCCGGGAGAGTTCAAGCAGCTTTTGCCAAGTTAGCTGAGACAGGGTGTGGCTTCCTGAGCTCCCTCTGTGCAGTTTGGTTGTCCGTAGCAACATCACCAAACAACTTTGGCATGTGTTTGTATAAAAAATCAGAAGGCCCTGGGATGGTCAGTGTAGCTGGAAGTCAGTGGTGAGTACCAGACCTTATTTCTTTTTCATTCTTTCCCTCTGCATTGTGTGCCTGTTGCATCATAAGGAAATAAATGGAGTCCAAGAAAATAAGCTCCTTAATTCCTGAATTACCTAGATAAGTTAAATTGCTGCTATATACTTAATGCATGCAAACTCCCTCTGGAGGAAGACAGGGCACAGGAGGCAGGTCTGTTTAAAGCAAAATCTGTCTTTCTCTAGTTTGGGACCTTTTGGATGGTTGGGGCATGAAATTAATGAAAAGCTCCTTGAGGGCAGGGACCTTTTCATCTCTGAATCTCCAACAGGGTGCCAGGCACAAATGAAGTGCTTGTTAAAATGCTTATTGAATTGGTTGGAAAGGGGGGGGGGAGGAGAAGGGGAGTCATATTTTGACAAATGTAATTTAGGGGTTAGGGGGTCTTCTCTCCCCTTCCCTCCTTTGTTCTTGTCTCTGCTCCTCCCCTCTCTTCTGGGAGGTGGGGTGGGGTGGGAGAAGAGAAGATGCATTTATCTTCGTTTAGAGCTTAATATTTAAGGTGAATATAGCTCTTCCTGTCTCTTCTCCCTCCTACTACCCCCCCTTCCCCCCTCCCCTCCGAGAGGAGGGAAAGGTCTCCTCCCTTCTCCTCTCCACGAAGGGAAAGGGGGGGGGGAAGAAGAGGAGAGGGGAGGAGCAGAGACCAGAACAGAGGAGAGTAGAGCGGGAGGAGAAGTGAACAAAGTTCAGGAGAGGACACCAGAGGAGAGGGAGACCAGAGTAGAGGAGTGGAGGGAAGACAAGAGGATGAATAAGCCTCTTTAAGTAGTTACTCAAGGGATGTCTGGTTTAATCAAAAAAGAAAAGAAAAAAATCAAACTAGGAGGGGAAGACCCTCAAGATTCCTGGCCACAAGAGAAAGTTACTATTTAGTATTTAAATTCACTCTGTTAGGAGGGCAGGGACCTAGTGTCCAATCCCTGACCAGAGGAGAGGAGACCAGACTAGATGATGAATTAAGTAGTTACTCAAAAGATGGCCACTTTAATAAAAAAAAAATCAAACTAGGAAAGGGAGACCCTCAGAGTGCCTGGCCAAAAGAAAAAGTTACTATTTAGTATTTACATTCACTGTGCTAGGAGTGCAGGAACCTAGTGTCCAATCCCCCACCAGAGGAGAGGCTAGGAGGCTAGACCAAAGGAGAAGAGAGGAATAGAGAGGGGTTACTCAGTTTGTGTTTGTCCTTCATTCTTGAAAAGGACCATGACCTCAGGGAAATGATGTCATGTCACCAGCTCCTCACACTTATGCCTTAAGCCCCAAACACCAGTCAAGTATCTCCCCTCTTTTCAGTCCTGTCTTAAAGCCTACTTCCTCAGTGGACTCAGCCCATTCCTAAGCCTTCAACAATGGGAAGCTGCACAACATTTTTATTGCTTAAATGAGGCAAGGCTAGGCCACTATCTTGGAGGACTACTGGAAAGTGGCCTATAATAGCATGCTTTATACTTGACCAAGAGGTGAGGCACTCAAGATTTTTCTGCCTAGACTCAAAGGTTGTCTCAGGCACCCAGCAAATATCTGTGCGTTCAATTGCCTACACCATCCTCCCTCTGCATCTGGTGTTTCAACTTGTTTCCCTTCACTTCCCCCTCAGGTCCTGGAGGCTACACAGTAGGCACCATGTCTGAGAAGTTTGACTGCCATTACTGCAGGGACCCCCTGCAAGGGAAGAAGTATGTACAGAAGGAGGGCCGTCACTGCTGTGTGAAATGCTTTGACAAGTTCTGTGCCAATACTTGTGTGGAATGCCGGAAACCCATTGGGGCTGACTCCAAGGTAAGAATACCACTAATGGGGAAAATTTCTTCACCAGATTGGCCACAGAATACTCTTTGGTTTGACCTTTTTGGAGGGCAATTGGGGTTAAGTGACTTGCCCAAGGTCACACAGCCAGAATACTCTTTGGTAGAGGGATTGAACTCTCTATCAGTGGATGTACCCACACTGTCATAGGTCATTGAAATAATGCTCTTGTAGTGCTTAGCCTAATACTTAATATCCTGCATTTGTAGAACCTCTGTTCTGTTACTTATCATTACCAGGCTTTCCTGTAAGCCCAATGAGGACACAAATTCAGAGATAAAGAGGGACAGGGGTGGGGAAAGGATTGCTCCAGGAGCCACAGTCCTTACCATCCCGGGGACCTTAGCATTATTCCATTCTATGGATGTGGAAACTGGGGCCTACACAAGTTAATAATTTGCCCAAGGTCATATAGGCAGCAAGGCACAGAGCTGGGATTCAAACCCTCTGTCCCTGATGTCAAATTGAACCTACTTTCCCTACTCTATACCACCCCATGGAGTTTTGGGGGAGTCAGCTGACATCTTTGGACTATAGAACCCCTCAGGTCCCTTCCAGTTCTCCCATTCTACCATCCGTGACCTAAGATTATGAGTCATGCAGAATAAATAACCTGCACCAGTGGAAACTTTTACTTTGTGTTAAAGGGCCTCACTGCAAATCTCTTAAAAACCTAAGTGAATCCAGATACCTTCTAAAGGGTTCTCATTTTTTGGGTTTTTCTAAGATTGAGAGGTAACATGTGCTAGATTTCTTAGATGGAATGCAGGAAACCTATGGGAGCTAATTCCAAGGTAATAATAACCTTATAATTGGAAAAACAATCTGAAATTGGAATGGTCTTTGGCTTTTGAATAATCCTAAACAGTTCCCACTTACACTGTTACTTCCATTCTCTCTCCATTCTCCTTTGTGGCCAACTCAAGGGAAAAGGTTAAAAGCCAACACCTTGGATCATAATGAATTTCTAATTATAAAAGATAGTTTTTTCTCTGATGTTAAAAGATGTGAAAAAGATTCACAGATTGGAGATGTAGCTGTGCCAGGGAATATTCGCTACTAATCCTGGTTTGCTGTGATTTTAGGAAGTCCATTACAAAAACCGCTACTGGCACGACTCCTGCTTCCGCTGTGCCAAGTGCTACCATCCTTTGGCCAATGAGACCTTTGTGTCCAAAGAAAATAAGATCCTGTGTAACAAGTGCACCACTCGTGAGGACTCACCCAGGTGCAAAGGATGCTTCAAGCAAATTGTTGCAGGTACTTACCTCCAATAAAAGAGTATCTATTACTGAACCTAGAGGTCAGGCAGGGCTATATGCATATGTACAGTGAGTCCTCCTTTGGTTCCAAAGTTGAAAGCTTTCAGGAAGAGGCCACCGACGTCATTAGAAGAAGGGTTCATAGACATAGCTTTGCATCTCATGGATGAGTGTGTGAAATCACCCTCACACCAACATTAGCCAACCACCCTTTTCATGGCACTACTGTACCTCATCAAAATTCAAGTTAAGAACGAGCGATTAGATCCTGGCAGCTAATAAGGAACATCTCATGGCTCAGATGTGAATTGTTTGCGTGGGCATATTCCAGTGTTTCTGAAGTTATTTAACTTTGAGCCTATCTCCTCCTTGCCCCAATAAGCATAATCTCTTGCTCTGAAGCATTTTGGAAGGAATAGTCCTCCACCTTCTCTCCCCCTATTAAGGGATGGGAGGGGAAGGACTTTCTGAATGGAATAAAAACGTTTTACTTGATGATGCAATGGCATCACCTGCTTCCTCCTATAGGAGACCAAAATGTGGAATACAAGAAGAATGTCTGGCATAAGGATTGCTTCACTTGCAGTAACTGCAAACAGGTCATTGGAACTGGCAGCTTCTTCCCAAAGGGTGAAGACTTCTACTGTGTTACCTGTCATGAGACCAAGTTTGCCAAGCACTGTGTGAAATGCAACAAGGTATGTTTTCGGAAAGGTTCCTTACTTCATTAAAGTACCTACTGTGTACAAGGTTTCATTTTTTGTATGAGAAGGTGCAAAACATGAGAACTGGTGACAGAAATTCAGCCAGAATGTCTGGAATGGAGAATACACAACAGGGAGTAATGAGAAAGCTGGAGAAGTAACCTATTTTAAGTGGTGAGATTTAAGCAAGACTGATTAACATGTATCTCCTGTGCTATAACCAGTTCTTACCATAACAGCCAAGGCAGTGAGAAAGCTGTTAGCTCTCCCAGTTTGGTCCTGTACCAAAGCTGAGGTGGGTGTAGTCCTTACCTGTCAGCACATACATACAAAGGCCCAGTTTGATGGTGCTCACATGATCTGGGGGGGAGGGGGTGAGCAATCAGTCTTAAGACATTGACTTCTTGGTCTAGGCCATCACTTCTGGAGGAATCACTTACCAGGATCAGCCCTGGCATGGCGAGTGCTTCGTGTGTGCCACCTGCAGCAAGAAGCTGGCTGGACAGCGCTTCACTGCTGTGGAGGATCAGTATTACTGTGTGGATTGCTACAAGTCCTTCGTTGCCAAGAAATGTGTTGGATGTAAGAACCCCATCACAGGTAGGTTGATGATTCTTCCTTCCCCTCCTTATTAGCACCGCCTTGGTTCTAGGGATCAGTGCTAGGATGAGAATGTGGCAGGGAGTAGGAAAAGCACGTGAGCTCTGCTGTTCCTTTGCTATGTGACCCTGGACAAGTCACTGTTTCCTAGACCTTTACTGTTCCAACTGCTGTAACATCAAGGGTTGGGTTAGATGATCTAACATGCCAACATTCGTGAGGTTAGAAGAGAGCAGTGGTGTTTGGCTAGTCTCTAAAGTGGGTACTTGGTTTGGGAATACATGATATAATGTAAACTAGTCTGGCCCAGTGCTCTGCTAACAGCCCTTCATTCAGGAAATTTCTTTTTTGGAGGGAGTAGGGCAGGGCAATTGGGATTAAGTGACTTTCCCAAGGTCACACAGCTAATAAGCAGTAAGTGTCTGAGGCTGGATATGAACTCAGGTCCTCTTGACTCCAGGACCCATGCTCTATTCACTACACCACCTAGCCGCCCCTCAGGAAATCTTTATGCTATGAAGCACTGTGCTGAGTGAAGCAAAATATACCCTTAAGGCACTGCTGATTTACATCTGGAGCTGGCAGTGACTTTGTTGTTGTTCAGTCATGCCCGACTCTTTGTGACTCCACTTGGGTTTCCCTTGGCAAAGGTACCAGAATGATTTGCCACTTCCTTCTCCCAAATAAGATTTATGGAAAGATACGTCCATATCTTGTCCAAGAATCACATAAAGCGAGAAGGCCTGAGAGAGCATCATACTGTGTGCCACTGGAGGCAGTATCCACAGTGACAAGATGATGTACCACCCAGCCTCAAAGTAGTTTACTGACCACTCTGTCAAGGAGGCAAGACAAGCACTTCCCCCATTTTGTTGAGTTGTGCCTGACTCTTTGTGAACCTATTTTGGGGTTTTCTTGGCAGAGCTCCTGGAGTGGTTTGCCATTTCCTTCTCTAGCTCCTTTTACAGAGGAGGAAACTAAGGCAAACAGTTAAGAGACTTGCCCAGAGTCGTATAGCTAATAAGGTATCTGAGGCCAGATTTGAACTCAGGAAGATAAATCTTCCTGACTCCAGGACCAGCACTCTGTTCGCTGTACCAACTCATCCAAGCTAAGCCATGTACATACAAGCAACTCTAATACAATGCAGGGTATAAAGTTAATAAGAGAAATGTTAGGGGTGGCTAGGTGGCACAGTGAATAGAGCACCGGCCCTGGAGTCAGGAGGACCTGAGTTCAAATCTGGCCTCAGATACTTAACACAAAAACTAGCAGTGTGACCTTGGGCAAGTCACTTAACCCCAACTGCCCTCCAAAAAGCAAAAAATAAATAAATAAATGCCATTAGATAGCAGATGAGCAAAGGCTTGGAGGAGCTGGCAATTAGGTTGAGCCTTGAAGGATGAAGAAGAACTGAATAGTCAGCAAGCACCCAAGTCAGAGGAAACCAAGTACTCAAAGTCTGCCCAGAATTTAGGGGAAGAGAACCTGGGATTTAAATATCTCACTGACAGTCATTATTTCCATTTATGTGCCTGTGATATATGCATTATAGAAGATAAGGAAAGTGACTGTGGGAAGGTGCTTCCCACTGTAACTGGGCCCTTGACTAGTGTGGCCTAGTTCAAAGTGTCTTAGAAAACTTAGGGCAAAGTGCAGTGGAACACCTTGGGTTGTGGCAGGAGGATCAGAGTTCATCACCCATGGGAAACTCAGGATTTCTCTGGGCCAAAGCTGGAATCAGTAAAGAGGCAGGGCAACAGCTGCTTCTCATCGGAGGGCTGGGGGTGGTTTTTCTTATATTAAAAGGACAGGCAAAGTTTGCCTCCTGGTGGCCACTTTGATGAACTATGGTGGTATGCAGTGGTCACAACAATTGAAAAGTAAAGAAAGTCAGCAAAATGCTTCCTTGCTAAGGGGGCTTCTACTGGCCTTAAAGACTGAGATTAACCCTCAGGAGCAATTTCCTGCTGTTGAAGCTCACTATTCTAGGGAAAACAAGTGTGACTAAAGTAGCTCTGGTTTGTGAAAGATCAGATTTGTATCTCTTACCTGATTCAGTGCAGAATGGCCTAGGTAATCTTTTAAGTCCCACTAGTTAAAAGAACAACAATAGCATCCTATTGGCTCACAACTTCATTGCTTTTTTTTTCAAGCAGTAAGCCTGAAAACTTTGGTAAAAGAGAAAAAGGTATGTGTTAGGAACTAAGACTTGAGGTGTCCTGATTTGCTTCAGAGAAAAAAGCTTCTAGCTGAATTACTTAGAAATAGCCCTTAAAGCCCTAATTGTTGAAATGGTTAGGGAAAGGGGAGAAATAAAAATACCCTCAAAAACCCAATGGTTTCAGCATTGCCGCCCAAGCTAATTGTCGGCCTGAGCTGAACCCTACAGCTTAGCCTGTCAGGTTTCTCTTTGGACTGGGAGTCCTTACCAAATCTGGCTTTCTTTATGTAAAAGCGTGAGTTTCCTGTTCCTTCTGAAGATGTTGGAGGGTAAACAAGGACCCTCCGTACAGGAGGACAGAGTCCTGGCCCATGGTAAAGTCACTTCTACCTGAGCTTCAGTTGTCTCATCTGTCAAATGAAAAGGGGAGAGGGGATGTGAATAAGACTTAGAAGGTCTGCCTGAGAATTAAATCTGACAGATTCAATTTTGAGGAGCTGGGGTTTCTGGTGATTATAATTCACACCTTTCTTGGATGTTTTTCTTTTTCCCAACAGGCTTTGGTAAAGGATCCAGCGTGGTCAGCTATGAAGGGCAATCCTGGCATGACTACTGCTTCCACTGTAAAAAGTGTTCCATGAATCTGGCTAACAAGCGGTTTGTCTGCCACAATGAGCAGATATATTGCCCCGACTGTGCCAAAAAGCTGTAACCAGACAGGGTCGTCTGCCTTGGAGAATGGAGCTTGAGTCCTACTCTCTGTAGCTCTCATTTCAGTAGGAGCAAGACTTCAAAAAACAAAACACAAATTTTAGCTTTTCTTTCATTTTACAGTATGGCTCATAAAAAGGTGCATGGTGACCATCTTTGGTCCTAAGAATTAAAACTCTGTCGCGATCCCATTTAAACTTTGCTTTTGTTAATTAAGTCTGAAGACTATTATTAAATAGATTTTAAGTTAACCTTAGTAGGTAGATGCTTATGCATGTTGCTAAAAAAACAAAAAACTACCCTTAAAAAACTGCAGTTTGCCACCTATAGCTTAATGCTGTGAACAAATAACATATGTCCTGAGCCCATTGTTAAGATTCTCGGGAAGGACAACATAGGTTTTAATCATCATATATGTGATAGAACTATATCCGCAAATAGACCTGTAATCCAAAAGATAGTAGTAGCTGCCTTTACCATAATCACTAATGGGAGCTGAAGAGGGTCTTGTATTAATGACATGAGAGGTTTTGCCTTGTGCAAAGTATAATCTTATCTCTCTCGCCTTTGTGTTTTAAAAGCAACTAATGCAGCATTTTATAGAAAGGCTCATGTTTGAAGTGAATTCTGATTTGAAGTAAGCTTTTTGGTGCTAATAGCTTTTGGCTTTTGTGTGTAGCATGTGTTCTTGCACTTTCTTCTGAAGCATGCATGACATTTTGAAAATGTACGCTTATAAAGTAGTTTAGGTTATTTCTGATTAATTACAGCATGGCAAATAGCATTGAAAGCTTAGCTACTAAAATTGCTTTTCTTTAGCTGCTTTTATTAACCAGAATTTGCTTTGAAGTGTTATCAGTAGTTAGTCAAGTTAATGAAATCTGCATGAAAGCATTTTAACCTCTTGGATTGTTTATGCAATTTGGAAACGTATCCCATAGAAGTAGTAAGAAAAGCACTAGCTAACACTGCCACAGCCATTATATTTTTACATTAATTTCTGCTCCTTGTTTATTGATAAGGAGAAATGGACAGTTGACTTTAGGACTTCCCCTAGAATAAGGCTGAGTGGGGGGAGGCTACCTACATCTCAGAAGTGGAACAAATGGGAAAACTACTGCTTTGTTGGGCACTAACACTTAGGAAACACCAGAACTTCCCCCCTACTAATGAGAACAGTAACTGCAATAATAATAAAATACATGTGATCATTTTGTCAGTGTGACAGGTAATGAAAGGGGCTGTAAGAGAAGTAGATTCATTTTAGCCCCTCCACCACAATTTTATCATCAATGACTTTAACATCTATTTTCCCAAATATCATCTGGAAAATAAAGTAAAGTATAACTAACTTGCCGTTTGCTTTTTTTTTTTTAAGTTTAAAAATCCAACCACATCATTAAGACACAATCTCGTTAACCTTCTTCAGATGCCCTTGGCTCTATTATGCCAGCTGGTACTTATTCCAGTGCTGTCCTCCACCTCCCAACAGCCTTTGCTTGAAAGTACTTCAGGATGGGGGCCTATTTTTACTTCTCCAGGAAAACCATTAGATAAGAAAATGAGTTCTGTAGGACAAAGCCCCTTGAAGGCTGACTGCACAGAAAGTTTAAGACTCATATGTCTCCTAGGGAAAAAGAAATTAAAAACCTTGACTATCAAACTGTAGCAAAGAATACACCAAAATTTCCCATCAATTTTGAAAATGGATGGCAAATTACCGACTGAAAGAAACTTGAAGACTTGGCCTGGTTAAAGGTCAGAGACATAATGAAAGCATCGAAGAGAAAGTCCTTTTGCTATGAAGGAAAAAAAGGTCACTTTAGTAGCATAGGCTTGTGACTCATCTTTAAGAAACTGAGCTGGATTCAACAAACATTTATTGAGCGCCCTCTGTGTGGTGGTGCTGTGGTATGCATAGTAGGCTCTGGACAAAGCACTAATCTCAGCGCTCCAAGCAGTTCTCCAAGACTAACCTGAATCGCCATCTTTACTGGTGCAGGGAATTTCCTTACTAGGAGTTCCCAACACCACTGAAATCACAGGTACAAACAAAATAGTGCCAGGCATTGTACCATGTGAAATATGGGACACAAAGGTAAAATGAGCTTCGCCCTAAGGGAGCTTACATTTTTACTGGGGGAAATAACCTAAGTATGAAGTACACAGAGCTTCCTTGCTAAGAAAATGACTAATAATTGGGGGCAGAGGGAAATCAGCAAAGGCCTAGTAGAAGAACTTGAGCTGAGCCTTGAATGACACAGGAATCCCAAATCAAAAACAGGTGAAGACAGAGTATATTTCAGGTACAATGTATGTGACTGGTGTGAGGGCAGAGAGATGGGAGATGGCCTGTCACATCTGGGGAATTTGCTGGTCAATCAGGCAGAAATGTTGAGGAAGGGATAAAGAGGAGTAATGGGAAATCAGTCTGGAAAGATGGAGTGTATTCATCCTTGAAGGGTTTGAAATGGCAGCGATTATAACCTATGATCCTAGAGGTAATAGTGAGCCACTCACTGACTTCGTGAGCAATGTGGTGGCATGTGCTAGAAACCTAGAAAACTAGACCTGTGCTCTGAAAATAACAATTTGGCTGCTATTTGAAGGATGGGTAGGAAAGAAAGGTTGACTGAATTAGGAGGCTATTACAGCACTAATCCAGACAAGAGGTGCTGAGGAGTCCACAAGTGGAAAGAATGGGATATGAGAGGGAAAAAATGACAAGAGAGAAGGAAGATTCCAGGAAGAGTCCAAGGTCACAAACCAAGGAGGATGGAAGAGTGGTAGCATACCCAACAAACAGAAAAATCAAGAAATGCTTCAGACATTCGACATTTGGTCAGCTAGTCTGGTGGTTCAGAAACAGAGCTCAGGAGAGAGGGGATTATGTGTATTTGGAAGCCATCTGCATAAAGATAACTGAATCTTTGGGAATTAATGACATTACCAAAGGAGAGACAGAAAGAAAAAGAGAAGTTCCAGGACAGAGGCCTCCGTAAGAGGGGAGAGATCATGATTCACCGAATTCAACTGAACAGTCAGTCAGGTAGGAAGGAGGAAACCAGAGAGACCTGTCAGGAAAACAGAGAGGAGTGTTTCCAGGAGGAAGGAGTGGTCCACAGTGTCAGAAACTATAAGGAGAACAAAAAGCAGGAGGACTGAGAAAAGCCCAATGAATGTGGCAAATTAGGATCATTGGTAACATTGAAAATAGTGCCATTCAAAATCAAAGACAAAAGTGGACTATATTCCATAAAATAAAGGAGATTATTATGCACCCCCAACATTCTGCAAAGCTAAGCCTAATCACTGATGAAAAAATATGGACCTTCAACAACAACAAAAATTTTTAATAATTCCTCAAAAAGAATCCAGAAATGAGCAGAGAATTCAACTTGTAAGCACTCCAAATGAGAAATACCAGAAAAGTAAATAAGTGCAGTTTTCAGAAGGGACAATTCTAGGCCAAGAGACAAGGTTATTGTTGAAAAAATGTGGGCCGAGGGGAAGAATCACAAGGGATCGTCAAGGTACAACAAAATGTAAGGGGCTAAAATCTGAACAGAATTTACAGTCAGGAGAAGGAGAAAAGGATAAAAATAAATGGAATAAAATTTTAAAATCTAAAAAGTATTATCTTAAAGGTGAAAAGATCAACTCCCTATACAAGACAGATTTTTATATTTGCCCCTCTCACGAAAAGAATTCATGCCAGAATTTAAGAAAAAAACCCAACATACTGGCTAGCTTCTGGACATTTTGCCTAGGGGCAAGTATAAAATCCTGCTCGGGATTTTTAGAGTAGGAAAATCGATGTGTGTGAGAAATAGTAAACATGACATTTCTAGGAGTAAGAGAGAACTTTCAGTGTGGAAATTGACTCCACTGAAAAAGGCAAGCAGCTCCTCTAACTTCTTACCTTAGAGTTGCTTGAGAAGCAGAAATTATTAGGTACAACATTCATGTATGTATCCAAACCAGAACTTGAATCCAGGTCTTCCTGATCCTCCATACCATGCTGCCTCTTCTCCCCATCAATAAAATGGGGATAACATTTGTACCACCTGCTTCACTCACAAGGTCATGAGCAAATCATTTTATGAACTACAAATCGATAAAGATGAACTCTCATCTGAGTTCGGTCTTGAAGGTCATGTAATTTATGGGCATGTACCACACCCAGACCTACTATTTTTGGAAAAACTCTTTAAACCACTGAGGATTTAGAGGAGAAAAAGCTGACCCTACATGAAGCTTTGGTTTCCTCATCTTTAAAACAAGAGGGGTGAGTGGGAATAGGTCCACACTGGCCCATCCACAACCCCAGCCCAATGACAAAATGCTATGCCAGCCATCGACAAGGAGAGTTATTCACCTATGGCTCACCCCCAAGGACAAAGGTATCACGTCATTTTCATTTTTCTATCTCTACCAAGATGTAGCACAGTGCCTTGCACATAGTAGGTGATCAATAAATGTTTAATTCAATGATTATTTATAAAAATCTATGACTCATTATTTCACCATCCTGCATCTAGAATTTTCCTTTTCTCAGTTTCAGCCCTTTGCTCCCAACCTTGAATATTCCTAAGACTCAGGAAGAGCCTATTCTATGGCCATCCAGCTTGCTGAACATAAGAAAAAAAGAAAGAAATCCAGTGCCCCTACCTAAAACTAGTCTAACCCAACCATCTCCTGGTATCCTCAAACTTCAACAAACCACCCTCAAGTTATGGGAAGGGAAAATGGAAGAAGCATATATGTGTGTGTCCTGGACCTTAACCACCCCACCTCTGAGTTTAAACAGGAAAACTCACCATTCCTCTGTGTTAGGGACAGCTAACAGTATGTGGGCCTCCAAAGTTTTCTTAGCAGTGATAATCCCTGCAGTGTCGGTAGGCAGTTTTGCATCTCTATTCCAGGCCTAGGCCTCCTGTGCAGTGTCTCTGGTCACTGCAGGCAGAGGTGTGGCCTATGGCTTATGCCACCAGCAAGCCCAGAAATCTGATCCCCAAAGTTCTAGTTTGATGGTGGCATCTCTCCCCCAGTGCCAAATAGCTGACAAAACTGTCTTAAGAGCAGAATAGGTCCAGGGGAAGGGCAGACCTTCTCACCAAATCTCACCATCCCTTCCTTTATCCCTGTTCCAAGTATAGTCAGTACAGGCCTGCTTCTAGATGTATCACTGATTCAGGTTCTCCCCCTAGTCCCTTGGGGCCTATCTGGTTCCCACAGAGATAAAATGAATTGTAGAAAGATACAACAAAAAAATTGCTTCACACAAGAAACACATAAAGAATGAAAATGTGAGACTAGAAAAGAATTTCCTGTTTCAGCTAATTCTAAAAAATAGGAGTTGCAATTTTGTCATCAAAGCAAAAGTAAAAATTCACACTATCAAGAGGGAAACATGGGAATTACGTCATACATAAAAGTACCATAGACAATAAAACAATACCATTATTAAACTTATATGCCTCAAATGGCTTAGCATCAAACTGCAAAAGGCACAGATGGTAACAATAACTGAAGAATACATAATTGTTACTCTCAGCTGAATAAGTCTAACAAAAATTTTAAAAAGAAGAAAATGTAGAGCTGAACATTGGTGGAAAATTTAAGATTTCTGGCATCTTCTGAATGGAAGCATTAATGAATATACTTATTTCTCAGCATCACATACTACCTTTACAAAAACAAACCATGGTACTAGGACACAGAGAAATTGTTTTAAAAAAAAGACAAAGAGGTAGAAATAATGAACATGTTTTGCAGTCCATAACACAATTCAATAATTAATACAGGGAATACAAGCAAAAAGTACAGACCTAAAAGGAGAATAAGTTAAAACTTCCTGAATACAAAACAGAAACAATCAGGAATAACACACTATTGCAAAATTTGGGGAATGAAGGTAAAGCAGTCCTCAGAACTAAACTTAGATCATTATAGTAATAAAATTGTTTCACACTTAAACCAGAAGAAGGGAGGAAGGTTATTAAACTGAGTATGCAATTAAAAAGCAAGAAAATTAAAAAAAAAACCTTTTAAAAATAAGCCCCCAAAATCTGACAATTAGAGAAACTGATAAAATGGAAGACAAAAATTGTGGAAATGAACAATACTAAGAACTGTTTTTTGAGAAGATGCACAAAAAAGTTTTAGTTAATTCGATTTTTTAAAAAAAGGAAAATATGAATTCACAACTAACAGAAGAAATAAAAACAATTATCAGAAAGTGCTACAAAAAATAGGAACAGAAACTAGAGCTTTGATTTCATTCATAGTACAGTGGATGACAGTGCAAGTGCAGGACTTAGGGTCAAGAATACTCGAATTCCAATCCTGCCTGATACTCCTCAGCTGTGTGACAATCAGCAAATCAATTTAACCTTTCTGGGCCTCAGTTTCTACATCTCTAAAATGAGGATAGCACCTACCTTACAGGACTGTTGTGAAGAGAAAGTTATTTAATAATATTTGTAAAGTGCTTTGCAAATCTTAAAGCTCTATATAAATATAAGCTATTATTCACTGGTATGGGGAAATTAACAAACCATAAGTTACCAAATACAGATGGAGGAGAAGAGGAGAAGAAACCCTAGTCCAGATGGATTAACAAGTGAATATTACAAAATATTTAAAGAATGATTAGTAATTATGCTAAAATAGTCTTTTTTTTTTAAGCAATCGGGGTTAAGTAACTTGCTCAAGGTTACACGGCCAGTTACTTCTGGGTGTGGTGCTAAGTGTCTGAGCCCGGATTTGATCCCCAGGTCATCCCAGCACTGGAGCCGGTGCTCTTACTCACTGAGCCACCTGGCCGCCCCTTAAAATAATCTTAATAATTAAAAAAATAAGCACTCTGCCAAACTCTGTTTTATGAGACAAATACATTATTAACACCTGAATGATGGAAAGAGAGAGCTATAGATCAAATGATGGAAAGAGAGAGCTACAGATCAATATAACTAATAAACAGTGATGGAAATATTTTAAATAAAATTCTAGGAAAATGTTGCTGTTGTTCAGTCATTTCAGTCTTGTCTGACTCTCTATGACCCCATTTAGGGTTTTCTTGGCAAAGATACTGGTTTACCATTTCCTTCTCTAGCTTATTTTACAGATGAGAAAACTCAGAAAAACAGGGTGAAGTGACTTGTCCAGAGTGACACAGCTAAGTGTCTGAGGCTGGATTTGAACTCCTGACTCCAGGTGAGGAACAGATAGATGCTCTATCTACTGTATCACCTAGCTGCCCAGGAAAAAAAAAATTCAATATGACCCAGATGGATTCATATCAGGACTGCAAGGATGGCTCAACATTAGTATAATAACAAACAACAAAAACCACCTGATTATATCAAAATAAAGTCTAAATGGGTTCACGATCTAGATACAAAGGCTGATACTTTAAGCAGTCTAGGAGAGCAAGGAATAGTTTATCAAATTTACAGAGAAGGGAAGAATTTATGATCAAACAAGAGATAGAGAGCATTACAAAATGCAAAATGGATAATTTTGATTACATTAAATTGAAAAGTTTTTGTACAAAGCTAATGTCTTAACTAGGAGGGAAGTAGAAAATTGGGGAAAAAATTTTACAACCAGTGTCTCTGATAAAGGCCTCATTTCTAAAATATACAGAGTACTGAGTCAAATTTATAATATTACAAGTCCCCAATTGATAAACAGTAAAAGGATATGAACAGGCGGTTTTCAGAGGAAGAAATTAAAGATATCTATAATCATATGAAAAAATGCTCTAAATCACTACTGATTAGAGAAATGCAAATCAAAACAACTCTGAGGTACCACATCTCACCAGTCAGATTGGCTAACATGACAAAACAGGAAAATTATAAATGCTGGAGAAGATATGGAAAAATTGGAACACTAATACCGTGTTGGTGGAGTTGTGACTTGATCCAACCATTCTGAGAGCAATTTGAAACTATGCCCAAAGGGCTATAAAAAAGTGTATACCCTTTGACCCAGCAATACCACTTCCAGGGCTGTATCCCAAAGAGATCACACAAGTGGGAAAAGGACCCATATGTACAAAAATATTTATTGCACCTCTTTTTGTGGTGGCAAAGTATTGGAAATAAAGGGGATGCCCATCAATTGGGGAATGGCTGAGCAAGTTGTGGTATATGCATGTAACGGAATATTGTACTATAAGAAATGAGGAGCAAAAAAAAAAGAGGAGCAGATGGACTTCATAATAACCTGGAGAGACTTATATAAACAGATGCTGAGTGTGGAGAGCAGAACCAGGAGAACTTTGTACACAATTACAAACACATCATATCTGTGATGACTGACTTTGATAGACTGGGCTCCTCTCAGGAATGCAAGGCTATAAGACAACTCCAAAGGACTCAAGATAGAAAGAGCTATCCACATGCAGAGAAAGAACTACAAAGTCTGAATGCAGATTGAAGCAAACTACTTGCTCTCTTTTTTGTTTTGTTTTGTTCCTTCTTTCTTGTTGTTTATTCCATTGGTTATAATTCTTCTTTACCACTAGACTAATGTTTAACGTGAATGTATTTGTAGAACCTATATTGGCATGGGAGGGGAGGGGGAAGGAGACAGAGGGGGAGAAAATTTGGAACTCAAGGGATCGTGGAACTGAATGTTATAAACTAACAGTAAATAAATAAATTTTAGAAGGGGAAAAAACCCATCTGATTAAAAACCTTTGCTAAAATTCAGTACTCATTTATCTACCTTTACCTTTTTTGATGTCTTTTTTTATATATGCATATAGCAGCCATTTTTAGATATAGTCCTCTACCACTCATACCGCCATGAGTAGACTTTCCTTTATAACCAATTTTTTTAAAAAGCTAAGCAAATCTGACAAATAAGACAGTACAGATAATAGTATTCAAGCTATTAACTTTTGATAGCTTTAAAGTGCATTAAGTTTGTTGAGACACCCTACATATCATACATCCACAGTCTCCCACTTCTTGTCTTTTTTTAAAGGAAGTTAGTGCATCAATAAATCATCTGAACAAAATTAAGCCTAATATACTGACACGAGGGCATCAGTCACAGTTACTGTGCTCACTCAAATTGCGAGGTTTAGGTCTCTATGCTTTTCCATCCATGAGAATAATAATCCAACAACTTCAAAGGGAGACTGGCTGACAAGTTTAGGTATCATGGAAAGAGGTAAAGTTTCTGACCTGGGATAATTGTATAATGGTGGTATAGTCAACTGGAATGGATTTATTTTAGGGAGTCAGTTTAAAGGAAAAAAACTTACTTTATTTTTGGACATGCTGCAAGTTTGAAGGGACTTCCAAATTAGTGACTTCCCTGTAGGTCAACATGCATTCTATTCCAAATAAACGCCTATATCATGCAGAATGGACAATGAACGTCATTACTTTGTCAATAAATTATTAGATCTGGATAGCAGTAACTCAAATTTCTATAGCACTTTGAAGGGAACTTCAGGGAGTACCCTATCCCCAACAGCTTCTCCATAAAGATATATTTGGGTTATTTTGGATTTATAAGTTTTAAGGCAAATTCATCTTTTTCTTTTCCTCTTCAGACTCCTCCCTCCCCTACAGAAGGGCACACAATAAAAATAACTAAATAATTGTACTTGACAGCTATGAGAAAATCTCTAGAATTGAACTGAGAAGAGCAGTAAAAGCATTAGGACAGCAGAAAGAAAATCACAGACTCCAGTGGCCAGGGCGGGGCTTCAGAAATCAACTCATCAAATGTATACTTGATCAAGAATCCAATTTCAACAAAACCAAGTTTCCAAAGGAATTTTCTAAGTATCTGAGATGTGTAGTTCTACACAAAGTTTTATTGTGCATGGCCTAAATGAAGCAGCTGGAGCACAGAATTTGAATCAGAAGACCAAGATTTCAAATTCTGGCTCTGCTAGTTCTGCATTATGTGACTTTGGGTGAGTCCCTAACCCTCTTTTTTTTTTTTTTAAGCAATTGG
This sequence comes from Petaurus breviceps papuanus, assembly GCF_028583685.1. Taxonomy (NCBI): domain Eukaryota; kingdom Metazoa; phylum Chordata; class Mammalia; order Diprotodontia; family Petauridae; genus Petaurus; species Petaurus breviceps. The sequence goes on from NW_027187369.1 coordinate 11,974,407, forward strand.
GGTTAAGTAACTTGCTCAAGGTTACACGGCCAGGTGTTTCTGGGTGGGTGCTAAGTGTCTGAGCCCGGGATTCGATCTCCAGGTCTTCTCAACACTGGAGCTGGTGCTCTTACTCGCTGTGCTACCTGGCCGCCCCCATCCCTAACCCTCTTGACCTTATTTCCCTCCTCTATAAAATGAGGATGGATGATCTATAAAGTCCCTTTCCAACTCTATATCCTAGGATACTATGAATGCAAGACACAAACTAAAGGGAACTACAATGCTGCTGTTTTACACTATATTTTGTGCAGAAAAGTGTGGGGAAGACGTAGTGGAAAGAGGGAGGGTAAATATCCAATAGTTATACAACACGACAATTACAGGAACTGAGAGTCTAATTTATTGAATCCTGCTAATGTATTTGGTTGTAACTTTGTTAAGAAGTGGTACTATTCTTACAGAATAACTATGTTAACTGTTAAAATAACAAATGTCCATCTGCAAAGTCGAGTGAACATATATATATATACAGCTGTAACAGTTTTTCAACAAATAACCTATGTGCAGAAAGAAAACCTGCATCTTTTTTCTTCAAACGATTGTCTCTGCCAGAATGAAAGAGCCAGTATACAAAAGTACAACTGTCCATCCTAAGGCACTGTTCTCACCTCAAACAATTTCTCTGAAGTCTGAATGGCAAAGGTCTAAGACATCAAGAAGGATAAGGGGTCCCCTCCTCATTTGAGAACGGGTTTGAGAGAAGAACACAGTTCTGCCTCAAAAAGCTGGTGATTCAACAATAAAAAATTAATTAGCAGTTAGGCTGATTAATTCATACTCAAGTATCAGGCAATGGTTTAAGTAGGATTTGATGAAGCAATTTTCATAAACCACTTATCCACTGCGTGAGTGTGTGTGTGTGTGGGGGGGGGTAGTGAATATATGCGTATGTATATGTATTACATGGGCTTAAGACTATTGGTGAATTTCTTGCAGCTATTTCAAAGGAGGCAATTCATCCCTTCTTGCTGTAGAAAGGCAGGAAAATTTTGGTTAAATAGCACTTACTGCAGCCTTTAATAGGTAAGGAAACATAGCACATGGATAAGAAGAAAAAGATAGTCTAAGACTACTGTGAGTTAACAAACCAATGCCACACAGCAATGGCCACAATACCATTTTACATATGAGAAAATAACACTTATATGTCTGTAAAGACACAAATATGTAATTTTAAAGGAAAAAGTTAAAAAATGATGACAAATTGTAACCATGCTAGGACAAACACTTCCCTAGGCCTCATATTTCAGAATGCAGTAGAGAGTGTGTTAGTGTGAATGTGAGAGTGAGTGTGTATGTGAGTGTGTGTGTGTGTGTGTGTGTGTGTGTCTCTAGACTGCAACTTAAGCTATTTTCCTGAAAGGAAAGATATATAAACTATGGCAAAATACAATATGCAGAACTATGAAACCAACAAAGTGCTTGTATTAAACACAATGTGACAATGCTCCTGAGAGCAGTCTTGGGTCATCCAAGAGAACTAGTAAGCTCTTTCCCGATACTGAATCTTTGAGAGTCTAATGGTAAAGGGATGGATGTTATTTAGGGGTTTTAAATAGACTGGAAGCAAATTCTTTCCTTGTTAAGCACAATATTTAACAGTCAGTTTCTAAGTCAATTTGGATGCTTCTTCACCACTTTGCATACGTCAAAGGGAAAATAAAATAAACAAGAGACAGCTTAAAGGAAATTATTAAAGGAAACAGAAATAACACTTTGCCAGGAAATCCTGTCACACTGACAGTTCAACAAACCAAAAGGAAGCATAACAAACACAAAAGGACCTAGATAACTCCCTGAAAGTACTCAAGGTGCACGTGGAGAAGCATCCTCTCTCCTGGGAGTTTGGTTTTAACAGGGCTGAACTGGGGGAAAGGCAAGAAGCAGCTTCCTGAAGAAAGATCTTTAGATGGGATCCAGTGACTTCCAGGATCGGAGTGTTTAGAGATCTGGCCAAAGAGAAAACAGTGAGAGAAAAAACTGAGTACGGAGGATTCCGGTTACACAGAACCTCACTTGCCATTTCAATACTATAAAAAACCCTTCTCCTTGTCCTTACCCTTCGCAACCCCCTCCCCCAAGACTCTTTGCTGCCAAAGCAATATCCCCAAGAAAGAAAACCAAAGTTACTGTGGGAAGGGCAAACAGGGACCATGCCACCCAGATGGGGTCAGCTGAAGGAAGTAGGGATGTTTAGCTGGGAGAAAAGCAGACTCAAGAGGAACAGGAGAGATGTTTTAGGTACTTGAAAGATTTTCACTTGGAGAAAGGTTTTAACTCATTCTGCTTGGCCTCAAAGAGTAGACTGCAAACAAGAGAAGGCAAGTTTTACTTTGACATAAGAAATTCCCAACAATTAAAACTGTCCAAAAATAAAATTGGACACTTTTGTGGGTACTGAGTTTCCTGTCTATCGCTAGAGGCATTCAGAGGCAGCTCCATGGTACAGTGGATAGACAGGAGAACCTGGAGTCAGCAAGATATGAAGTCAAATCTGACCTGAGACACTTAAAAGATGTGTGACCCTGGGTGAATCATCTAACCTCTGCTTACCTCAGTTTCCTCATCTGTAAGATGGAGATAATAGCACCTACCCTCCAAGGCTGCGAGGATCACATGAGACACAGTGCCTGGCACATGGTAGGGACTTAAGTGCTCGTTTCCTTCCTCCCTGCCATCCCTGAAGTGGGATGATTTTGTGCCGGGGACACTGCATTAGGGGACAGGGAAAGGACCTGTGATTTCACTAGTATTGGGGATTCCCAGATGAGACTCCTCCTACCACACTCTCTGCAACTTCGAATCCCAGAGAAAAACGAGAGGATAAGTGAACTGCCATGGTTCCCACAGCCAATGGAAGTCAGGGATGGCACTTGAATCCAGGTGTCCCTGACTGAGGCAGCTCTGTTTCCACTGTAAGGATACCATCAAGAGGATTCATGTACCCAGCAGAGGAATGGACGCTACCAGCCCTCAGGTCACTTCTAACACTAGTAGTTTTCAGACGTTCACTTTTTACTGGCCTACATGAATATATTAATTCACTGGGTACACAAGCCCATTAAAAGCTCCAATAAAGAAGCCTTCTTGAAAGACTTAAAGGATAATACTCAACCTGGTGGAAAAGTTCTCCCTTTTTATTTGAGTATTGGCAACCCATAAAAAACATCATTATGACACTGCTGTTGCAGCTCTGAGTACAAAGAGCCATGTGTTATAGAGCTCCCCCTCTTCCTTAGAAGGTGAGGGGCAGAGGTTCTTAATCTTTGTGTGTGTCAAAGACCCCTTTTGCAGTCAGTCTGGTGAAATTCAGTAGACCCCTTCTCAGAATCAGGTTCTCAACCAACTGAAGGAAAAGTCAAATTTCAGTTATAGTTTAGCGAAAATAAGGTTATTTTTTTCCCCTATCCAAGTGCATGAATCCCCCGAAATATATCCACAGACCCCTCCTAAGTCCATGGGCCACAGGTAAGAACCCCTGCTTTAAAGGTCTCTAGTGGGGCAATACAGTGGATAGAACATTAGTTCTGGAGTCAGCAAGTCCTGAGTTCAAATCCAGCCCCCAACACTTGACACTTAACTAGCTGTGTAACCCTGAGCAAGTCACTTAATCCTGATTGTCTCAACAGAAAAAAAAAAAAAGGTCTATCAGGAACTAATGACCCTTGGATGAGCCCATGGGAGCCTTCCCTTATAATAAATATGCCACAATGTTTCACAGCTTGTAAACTCCACCATGGTACTGCCATCATTTGGCTGACTGCATACTTCAAACCTTTGTGACTGACCTGTTACCTTGTTTTTCCTAACTTTGGGTCTTCAAAACAACCAACTGTGGGGTACATTTGTAATAGGATTTATCTCTGTGAATGGTAGTACAGTCAGAATTGGGTACATTTGTTTTTAAGATGCAACTGCTATTTTTCTCATGACTTCTCAAGAAATGGTGGCTTAATCCCCAGCCTGCTGGGAACGCTTATGGAAGAGTCCTCAGACAGTTATAAAAAAGGCCACAAGGTACAGTTTGAAAATTGGGCCAAGGAGTGGCTATGAGTGTACCTGGGTAGTGAAGGGAAGGGGAGAAGCACCAAAATATGCAGACTGAGCAATCCCCTTTTAAAAACAGTATCACTGCTATTCCAAAGAGCACCAAAACTTGTGTGTTAACAAGAACAGACACTGGAAGGAAAGCTTCTATCATTGATGGAAACTCCCCGAGGCCCCAGTCTCTTACTCCACTGTGTACAAACTTACAAGAGCCCAAACACTTCCCCCAAATCAAGCAAATTCATTTTCTCTTATCCTTGTTTTCTTTCAGAAAAGAGAAGGTTCCTTGGTTTTATTTGTTAAAAAGCTTTTTCTCTTTTATTTAAACTTCAATTTCTTAACTAGGCACATTTTCACCATAATTCTTTTGCATTGTGTATTTTAATGTATAACAAATGTTATCAATATATTTACAGAACAGAAATCAAGATATTCCCACAAAACTCTAAGAATAATGTCCTGAATGAATTAAAGCAAGTAGCTCACACTGTCCCGTGCTCCTTTATAATGTGGAAGCCAGCTGGGGTATAAAGAGCAGTGACAGAAGCCAGAGTCCTGGGTTTCATTCCCAGCTCTGCCACTCATTTCCCCTGTGACATTTGGCAAATAACAAACTCTCTGGACCTCAGTATCTATAAAATGGGGATAATAATCAGTATCTCATAGAGGTACCGTGGGAACCAAAGGAAACAATGTATATAAAAGTGCTCTACTTCCAGGGATCACTGATTTCATCAGTGAGTATGTCCTCTGTGGATGAAGGTCATTGTCTCGCCACAACTTGGCATATTTTCTTTGGAAGTTGCTGTGGTTAAAGATGATCACTCTGTAACAAACCTGGTCATCAGGCTCTCTCTGATCTTAGCAGGACTGGTCCTCGGAATGATAGATGAAAAGTCCATTGCAAGGCCCACCCTTGAAGCCTCCCCGGTTTGGTAGGCCCTGTCAGAGCTTGTGCTCCACAGGCACAGTCTCTGGGAACCCGGGGTTCAAGGAATAGTTCCTGGTGAAACTAGTCACCAAAGAACAACTTTAGAGAATGTGAGCCAATACAAATACAAGCTATCATAATCATTAAAAAAACAAAGAGAACAATTACATTTGAAAGAGTTAGTAACTGACTTAAATCCCTAAAAAAAGGTGCCTCTGTGTTACCTGAATTGCTTCCTCTGGATGTGGTCAAGGAATTCATCACTGCATCTTCTTCAAAGGCTAACTTGGGACCTGGAGCAACCGTAGCTGCATCACTTGAGGTCTGAGTACAGCTTTCGGAAGGAGTGTTGCTAGGATTCAATTTGATGGATTTGGCATGAACTCCAAGTTCAGTAATCTCCTCGAAAGTCCATGTGCTGGATTTTCCATTCAGGTTTGACGTGTGCTCAGTTTCATCAGCACCCATAATTTCTAAGTTTGGAGCAACTTTGTCTTTGGCAGAAAGGCTACAGAAAGATGTTTTAATTAAGTTTCTTGCCTAGTCAAATATCAATATTTTATTTAGAAAAAAAAACTCTGCCCTATGATTAACTTTCATTAAGCACTCTCAATGTGATAATATGAAAAAACTAATGTAAGGTTCAATTATAGATGGTCCTCAACTTACAAATAGCAGAAACAATACAATGGATTGTTCCCAGAAATATTATAAAGGGGAAGGTTGATTTCTAGGCCAATACCCAAACGCCCAGGCCAAAACCCACAATGAAACTGGACCCTTTATAACATGGTCTCTATAGGAAAAAGCATCCTAGAATTTAATTAGAGATGCTAAAAAGAGATTTTTCCCTTGCCAAAATCCTAGCACAGACTTGTAGGACTTTAAGGGTTGTGGCAGGGAAATGGGGTGGGAATGAGGACAAACTCCAGCTTGTCAAAAGGAATGGGGATGGAGGAAGAGGGCACAAGAGTTGTGGCTGGGGAGCTCCAATGACTTCTGGGAGTGCTGATCCACAGAGAAGGAGGCAGGCAGGGATTTCTGTGATGTGTGGCAATCCTTCAGTAACTGTGTTCAGTCAAGATTGTGACGGGGTGGGGAGTAAAGGTTCTGGGGTTATGAGGACTATCAGTTCCAATTCCCACAGCCTCAGTAGCCATTAACTAAGTCTGGTGAAGGGATAAGTAGACTATTGCCTGTTTGATCTATCTAGAATAACAGGCATATAATTGTATTCTACTGAACTATTGTTAATTAGATATTCTGAAATCAGAGTGATCAGAGTAAACTAACTAGTCTACCTCTAACCACAAACAGGAAAAAAATATTTTACAACAAATGTTTAGTTTATACGTTGAAAAGGTGACTTTAACAGCTGTGCTAGACCCTGGGGATCTAAGGCAGAGGAAGAATATTTCCCTCTAAGAAGAGCAGGAAGCAAAGGGAAGTTATGCTTTCCCTGTTTCTGAAGGGCAAGAAAAAAAGTAAAGATTATCCCAAACAGAAGCTTCCATAGAAGGATATTTGAGCCAAGAACTGCTCAAAATCCAAAGCTTTCAGAACGCTGTCTTCAGAGAACTGCAAAGCGTTGTTGCTGTGAACTCTCAGCCATTCCCACTGTCTGTGGCAGCTGGAGGTTTTGCAGGAACTCCTAGGAAGCATCATTTGCTTTACTACTGTCAAATCCCCTTCTCCCCCTTTCAAAAATAAATTCAAAGAAGTGAATTAAGTCATAATTACATAGAAACATCTCATCCCACCTCCTCAAAAAGTTGTATTTTATAAAGGTGACTAACCTAGGGTCTGTTGCCACAGTCACATGCAAATAATCTCCATTTCCTGGCTCTGTGGTCATCTCATCACCATTGGTGATGAGTCCTTCAGTCTCATGTTGGGCTGTAGCTTCAGCTTCTTCTGAAACCAGTTTGGGGAATGTCCTAACACTAAGCCCTCCTGGGGTCTTCACGTTCTCAGGCGCATCAATCTCAGTAACCTTGGCTGTGAAGAAAAGAAGATGAACAACACATCATCTGAGTTTCAAGATCAACTATAATAAAACCCTATGGATCTATCCAATATCTTATGAGATGAGAGGTAAAATGAGGAATCTGGAGCTATGCTTAGGGGCAGCAGTACTGCCACCAGGGCAGGTGGTACCTCTCTCATCAAAAACTGACTTGACCTCTCGAGGTATGTGGCAGTACACTAGGCAGAAGAGGGGTACTATGAATTGTCTTCAAGAACGAAAAATGGCAATGGGGTACCAATTATGATCATTGCCTTTCTGATCCCACCTCCCAAAAGATGCCCCTGACACACCTGTCCATTTTCTCCCTTCTGCATGGAATGTGGGAAAAGACTGAATCTGACTACATCCCTTTCTACCAAGGGCTCCTAACATGGGAGTCCACAGACACCCAAGGCATCATATTTCAGGGGATCCACGAACTTCAGGGGCAAAAACTGCATCTTTTCACTAACCTCTAAATGAGACCTCGCATTACTTTAGGATATGATTTTTAATAAACCATAATTCCCAAAAGTTTCACTAGACTGCTAAGAAATCTCAGACCCTGAATACTTCTGTGGTAAACTGGTTTAGGATCACACAGAAAGAACATGAAAGGGGCCAGTCTTTATATAACAACTCCCCTTGTCCTCTGGCTAGGAGATATATACTCAATTTGCCAAACCTTACAAAGATTAATTTCATATCCTATCAGTCACGAAATGCTTTATACTGTAAAATCCTATAAAGTAAAAATATATACAGTAAAATCCTATGAACTCACTCTAGCTTATTAAATCACTTCAAACTTGGTGAGCTTCAGTTCCTTCATCTGTAAAATGGAAGGTAATAACACCTCTGCTACCAACTACCTGACAGGATTTTTGCAGGGCAAAGTGTTTTGCAATCCTTAAAGCACTTTACAAACAGGAGTTAGGATGATTACAAGCATCCCCAGTATCCTGATTATCACAGGAGCTAACCTGTAAACGGAGGCATCCCCAGTTGGTCAACTGTTTCTGAACTTCCTTCATCTGCTTCATCAGCAGTGTGCCCGTCAACAGCCTCATTCTTAGTCTTCTCTTCACTCTGGAACCAAGTGACATAAGACTAGGCTCAGGAACTATCAAACCATCTGTTACTTCAGTGTTCACCTTCCTAAGGTAAGTGGGGATTTCCTTCATTTAGACTGAAGGCTAATCGCCTATGACTTGAAGAAGGCAGGATGTGGCCCATTTAATGAGTCCGAAAAGAACACGCATGATGGTAGTGGCTAAATTGTGAGGGTAATTCCAGTCTGGACAAGCAACCCTGGAATTTTAGGCTCAGTCACAAGTGGAGGTAATAACCCAGTAAAGGCACATATATTGAGACACTAGCTAGGTGTTTTTCCATGGCAAAAGGGCAGATGCCTCTTTCCTAAAGAAAAAACACTGCTACTCAGTTGCTCTGTGAGGTAGCACTTTCTGCTTGCAATTATACTTGGGCATTGCTTTTCAGAAATGGGCTGGTGTGATTTGTTTTAGTTTTCATGTTGGTGACAATATTTATGAATCAGAAACAGGAAAAATACAGTAAAACATGATACAAACTTCCATACATCACAAAAAGAGACTTCCAAGTATAAGGGCAGGCAATTCTGAAGATAATTGAAAGGCTGTATCACTTTATAACACAGCACTCTTATCATCACAACTTCACTCATTCAGAGCACCAGCATGGTGCAGAGGAAATAAATGCCACAGAATCAAAAGGCCCAGATATGACTCAGCTTTGCAAGGCCACGCAAGTCACTCCTCTGAGCCTCAGTTTCCTCATCTGTAAGATGGCGATGATGAGATCAAAGAATTTAGAGCCCAATTCCAAGTCAGATCATCTGACTCACTATTACTTCAGTCGTATATAAGGAGAGTATGACTGAAGGCAGAATTGAACAAATCAATTTTAATGGAGTACCTATGTGGTATAACGGATAGAAAACTTAGCCCCAGAGGCAGGAAGACCTCCCTTTGGACACATCCTGGCCATGTTACCAAGCTCCAGGTCAGACGTTCCCCAGGCAGGCAGAATCAGATTAAAATGTAAGTGAGAAATAGTTACCAAAATAAATAAAAATACAAATTGTGGTTTTCTAAGTTAATACATGGTCCACACTTCCACAGCCCGTTTTCTATTTGAGTCTGACTCCAGAGCTCTAGGCAATGCTCTAAGGTGCCAACCAATATTGGTAGGGATAATTCTGGGTAGCCGGGAATTCTCTAGTGCAGTGAAACCACTGGTCCAACTCCTATCCTATTCCCTTAAGCATAGTTTAACAACTTCATTCACCTCACTACAAAATTTAGCCTCTAGGGGTGCCTAGGTGGTGCAGTGAGTAAAGCGCCGGCCCAGGAGTCAGAAGGACCTGAGTTTGGTTCCGGCCTCAGACACTTAACACCCACACAAAAAAACTAGTGGTGTAACCTTGGGCAAGTTACTTAACCCCAACTGACCTCCAAAAGGAAAAAAAATTTAGCCTCTGATTAAAAAAAAAAGAGCATGAAATTATCAAGCTAGCAATGACAATTCTAGCATTTAGCAAGTTGAGACTAAAGAAAAGATATTTTGATTTCACTTGCTTTCCAGGAGGGGTAGAAGGTCCCCTCCTCCTTCAGTCCACTGTCCTATAGAATAAAAACTGTCTGGATACAAACTAGGTTAGGCATAAGGATGATCAAAAGAGAAGGCAAGTAAAGCAGAGAGAGACTCCACAGCTGTTTAAATGTTTCAGATATCCTCTGGGAAGAAAAGCTGACGAGTAAAAATGAAGTCCCAAAGAGGACCAAGATAGCCTCACCCTGATTATTCAGAGACCTTGAATCTCCAATGTTAAATGAGTATGATCATAATTGCAAACTGTCCACTTCACAGTCCAATATTACGAAGCACTTTCCCTCAAATACCTGGTATTGGTAGAGAAACCACTGTTTCTCTATTTCACAAGGGGGCAAACTGAGGCTGAGAGGTGAAAGGACTTGCCCTCAATCACACGGCAAGAACTGGATTAGTTAGGATTCAAAAGACTTTGTAAGGCTTCTGTCAATAAACACTTATTCAGTGCTTACTATATGCCAGCTATGTCCTAAGCACTGGTGGTACAAAGAAAGACAAAAGCAGGATCCCTGCCCTCAAGGAGCTCATATTCTGATGGGGGAAACAACATACAAATAACTGTTCATATAAGAGAAAGAGCATAAAAGAAAAGTCATGTGAGGGAAAAGTCACTTGGAACAAGGCTAACTGAAAAAGTTCTTCAAAAGATGGGATTTGAGCGGATCTCTGAAGGAAGCCAGAAAAGTGGGTAGGCAGAGAGGTAAAGAGGGAGAACATTCCGGGCATGGGATCGCTATTTTGGGGTGGTGTGTAGGGGAAAAACGGGGAGAAAATTTGTAACTCAAAATCTTGCAGAAACGAATGATGTAAACTAGAAGCTAAAAAAGCATTTGATAAAAAAAATAAAAATACAGTGAAAAAAAATATTTTTCTAACTGCATTTCAATAACTCTGGTTTCCTTTGAAATTTTATGTTTTCAACTTTATGCATTTGTAAACAGGACTCTGAGAAGGGGCCAAGCATCGCCAGCCTGACTGCCAAAGGGACCCAGGACCCAAAAAGGTACTGACGCCCTACTGCAGGGTCTTCATGGGTTCCTTTTTCCCAGGTTCTGTCCATTTCAATTCAGCTTAATTCAACAAGCATTTAGTGAGTACTTATTAGGTGCTAGGCACTGGAAATATAAAGACAAGATCAAAACATTCCCTGCTCATAAGAAGCTTAATTTAATATCCTACTGGGGAAAAGCAACATGCACACAGATAAGAAAATGTCAAACAAATACAAAATGATTTCTTGTGGGAGGGAAGCAGCAACACTAACCACTTGGAGAAGCTGGAAAATTCTCTTGGAGGTGGCCAAGGCGAGGAGGGAGAACATTTGAGGTATGTGGGACAAGCAGCCCAAAGATGGGAGACGGGGGTCATGTGTGGGACATAACAAGTAGGTCAAGTTCACCTGAATATGGAGCATGTGAATGTATAATCTGGCCCAGCTGATTGGGAGATAAGAAGATAAACATAAACAGGAACAGCCCCGCCCCCTCAAACAGGCTTACCTGCTCAGAATTCTGTTCCACTTTTCTTGTTCTCTTCATAATTTCTTCAATTCTCTATTAGAAGAAAAAAAATCTAACTATACATCTCTAAAAGAGAACTATAAAACAACTATAAAAATAAACTGGCAGAACTGAAACAGGAGGTTGTTAAATTTATCATCTTTGGCAAGCTGTTTCATCGTCCTCTTCTGTCAAATTGACACAAATGACCTAAGAAGCTGGGACCCTCGTTTCCTTCCTTACTGTTCTGATTATATAACAATCACTTTGTTTCTGATTTTAATTTAGCAAACCAAATGATAATTCTCACACAGTTTTTGCAGAACAGAAAGATCATTATTTAGCATAAGTAAAAATTATTGCCAATAAACAACAATTGATGTTTCTGAAGTAATCTCAAATTATCTTACTAGTTAAGACATGCATATTAACAACAGTAGTTAATACTGATATATGGCACATCAAAAGTTTTAGTGTAGTTGTAAGTTTAAATAGCTTACAACTGCACTAAGACCTTTGGGACACCCTCAATAGTACTTTACAATTTGCAAAACATTTCAGCTGTATTATCTCATTTGATTGATTTTCACAATAATCATGTGAAGTGGGTACTATTATTATCCCCATTTTAGAGATAGGGAAACTGAGGCTGAAATAGGTTAGGTGACTTGTTTGGGTCATATAGCTAAGATGTATCTGAGGCAAGATTTGAACTTGTGTCTTTCTGATTCTGTCTGGCACCTAGCTGGCTACGAATTTAGAGTATGCATTCTCATGTCACACCCTGTAGTATACAAAATTTTGCTAACATGTAGAAATCATAAAGGAATTCTAGGAATGCACTTCCAGGACTTGGATTCTCCTGGCATGACACAGCCTCCTTTCCCTCCAAGATGAGGCTGACTGTGGCCCCCTACTTGCTTAGTCTGCACACTCACCTGCCTCAGGACACAGAGGCCAAGGGAGAGGTTGTGGCCCAAGGATCACTCCCCTCATTTGCAGGTCACCAGACCTTGCTACCCCTTGGAATGTCGGGCCCAAGATCTGGCCTGCCCATAAGAGGCCCATACCTGGGGCGGCTAGGTGGTGCAGTGAGTAGAGCACTGGCCCTGAGGTCAGGAGTACCTGAGTTCAAATTTGGCCTCAGACACTTAACACTTACTGGGTGTGTGACCTTGGGCAAATCACTTAACCCTAATTGCCCTGCCTTCCCCCCTCCAAAAAGAGAAAAAAAAAAGAGTCCCATACCTAAGCCAATACCATTTCTTTCTCATCAGCTGTTATCAAAATTGCTTTTGCGTCAAGGTGCCAAGTTTCCTCCACTCTTTCCGTGGTCAAGCCCCTTTTATAAAAAGAAGCTCTATTTCCAGAGGATTATTACTGGAGTTACCACTATAAAGACTCCCCCATCACCAACTGCACAGCCATTTACCAATATTCCACCAACTACAGAGGAGAAGGAAGGGAAGAGAGGAGTGGCTCTCCTTTCCACTCAAGGCCCTTGTCAAGAAAGTGGGAAGAGCACGGACATGGCATTTGCCTGCTGGCCCCAGCAATGACTGTTCCACCAAAACACTTTGCCCTGTCATCTGACTGACCTTCTTCCTCTCCAAACGCTCCTGCACACTCTGCTCCATGATCCTTTCCCGCTCTCGCCTCTGCCTTGCAGCTTCCTCCTTCTATAGTAAGCATGAAAACAGCATCAAGGACACATCATTCAGTTTTAAGAAATCTAGATGCAGCAGAACAGCTCTGGAATCTGGTCACTCAATGATTTTATTGACTATAGGATTACTGTACAAGAGCACTAAGTGGGTCCCAAGAGCACAACATTTGATAAAACAATGTAGATCCAACATATACAATATAGCAGCTGTAAGCAGACTGACACTTGGGAAAATTGATGCTGCTGAACAAAAGCCCAAAGTCATATTGTCAATCATCAAACTAGTACTCTGGTTGAGAAGTCATGTGATATTACATTGGGTTTCATGAAATTCAAAATTATACTACTGAATAGAACTACGTCTTTCTCTGAGACTCCAAATGGTACCTCAGGCACTTGTAGGGTACTAGGGTCATCATTAAGAACATTAGTTATCATAGCATTGTAAGTGTAGAGTGATAGAAGAGTTTGGGTTACTAGAACTCTGGACGAATCAACTTTTATTGTAGTTACTGCAAAACTGAAACACCTTTCTTATTACACCTATAACACAGCAGTTTTTATAGAAAATCTGAGCTTTCCACTAACATGGTAAATCACAGCCAAAATTCCTAAATCTCCCAGAGGTGTTTAAAAGGTTCTCAATGTGAATGTCACTTCTACAATACAACAAATTCCATTTTTCAAGGCTTAAGACTAAGAAGAGAGGGGCGGCCAGGTAGCACAGCAAGTAAGAGCACCGGGTCCAGTGTTGAAAAGACCTGGAGATCAAATCCCGGGCTCAGATACTCAGCACCACACCCAGAAATAATAACTGGCCGTGTAACCTTGAGCAAGTTACTTAACCCCAATTGCTTTAAAAAAAAAAGACTAAGAAGAGAGAGGTACAAAGTGGATTGTTGGGAATAAAAATCCCTAAGAGGCCAGTGCCAGCCAGGGGAATGAGGCTGGTCCATTCTAAGTTTATAATATTTATACTCCATTCCAGCCAAACTAGAATACTCCCCATTCCCTAAATATGGCCTATAATTCCTTGCCTTTGTGTCTTTGCTCATGCAAGCTGCACATGAGAACTGCCCTCCTTTGCTCTGGGCAACTCCTATCTCCACCTCTTTCCTTATTACCATTATACCTTGTAAGTTTCAGGTCAAAGGCCACCTCCTGCCCATCATCTGATCACCTGGCACTTTATACTCCTCTTAGACACATCTCATATTTATCTGTTTGTGCATTTTATAGCCTGCCTGTTTGAAGGCAAGCTCAAGAGTAGGGGAAGTAACTTAGAGATCTCTGCTTTTCCCCTGGTGCTCAGGACAATGCAATTGATTGTACAGGTGTATTTGTTGAATGAACTTTGACTAGACCTTTGCCACTGGCTTTGTACTTTAAACTATGAGCCTATGATTTAGAAATGTTCTTTTCCTCTTATTTATAAACCCCCTACTCTTTCATCTTTGTCTCATATCTGCTTTGAAGATGATCTTATCTCTTAACAGAAATAGAAAGGCTGCCTCAGTGATTTTCCCAATTCCAATCTTGTCCAACCCTTAAAGCCACCTCCTCCAATCTTCTCCCACCAGGCCAGATCACACTGTTCACTTCTCTCACTTTCACCATTTACAGCTTATCCCACACATTTTGGTTCTTTATTACACATTGTCTTGTATTCTTCTCTACTTGTCTAAGTGTCTTGTCTCTCCAACAAGATTATGAGCTCAAGAGGCTAATTCCATCCTTCTTTCAACAATTATTTCTTTATTATAAGCACTTAATTTCATGGGTCTGTGACAGTAACAATTATAACTAAGGAATACTTAGAAAAACAGATGATTTCAGTTTTCTCTTTTAGTCTGGTACTCAGATCAGGTCACAGGCACAAACTGTGTGAGAACTTCCAAATAGCGCTTAATTTTTAAGGTTCCTGGGTAATGCAAGTATAAAATAATCTAAGCATACACTTTATAAACATACAAAGTACTAGGTAAGATATGTACTACACAGAATGCACAGGAGGATCACTAGTAAGCACACATGACCACTGCTATTGCCTAATCGGAGAGCTTAGCACACCTGCTGTTGGAGTTCAGCCAGACGCTCCTGTTCTTGGGCCCTGCTGTCTTCTGTCTTCTGCTTCTGTTCTTCCAGTGACCTTGTTTCCTCAAGTTGACAGAGCTTGGCTTCCCTTTTTTCCTCATCTTCAATGACTTTCTTTTCCATATCCTCTTTTACTTTCCTAATTATAGAAGCAGAAAATTTACAGATGCACTAGTCTTGAAATGGCTTTTGTTAGTATTGCCTTTTCCTAAAATATGGCTCCAAAAGTGTTTTTACAAACGGTCAAAAACCTCATTTACTGGATCACTCTTCGGTAATTTATATTAGTATCACTAACGCTCCTCCCTCTCTTCCTCCACTGCCCCACCAAGCCTTTCCCCTCACCAGAGCTGATGTCAAAAAACTGATTTGAATCCAGGCCTTACCATAAATGAACACTGTGACCTTGAGCAAGGCCTCCTAAGGAAAATGTCTTCATCCACAGACCAGGGATGACAACATTTGTACTAACAGGATAGCTGGGAGAAGTACATGAGAATATATGTGAAACAGCTCTAAGTTATTATTTCCCCTATGTTCTTAATAAATAAAATTTACACCTGTGCCTATGGTTGAGTCATTTCAATCAAGTCCGACTCTCTGTGACTCCACACTTGGGGGTTTTCCACACAGCGATACTGGAGTGGTTAGCCATTTCCTTCTCCAATTCATCTTCCAGATAAGGAAACTGAGGCAAACATAGATAAGTGACTTGTCCAGGGTCACACAGCTCCTCTTAAGTGTCTAAGGCTGGATTTGAATTTAGGTCCTCCTAAACTCCAGGGCCAGTGCTCTAACCAGTGAACTCCCTAGCTGCCCCTACATAGTATGCTAAAATTTACAAAGCACTTCACATAAAGTATCTGACTTGAGACCCATAACAACCTTATGAGGAAGGTGTTACAGTTTTTATCCCTGCTGTACAGAAGAGGCAACTAAGGTTCAGAAAGTTTAAGTGATTTGGCTATGGTCACACAGCTAACAGGTATCAGACTGAGTATGAACCCCGATCCTCCTCTGTCTATTAATCTATTCTATTCTGGTCTTCCTCTCAAATATCATAGTCCACTAATTTAAATTATAAACAATCCTAAGCAATGTTATGCATATTCTCTGAGCCTTTGCTCATGACGATGCCCTCCCCTTCATCCTTTTTACCCAGCCTTCCCAATCTAGCTCAAATCTCTTCTCTCAGAAGGTAATGATTTCTCTCTAAAGTCCCTACAATTTAACACAATCATACTCTCTTTTTTGTAAATCATATGCACCTAACAAGATTATAAGCCCCTGAGGGCAAAGACTGTCTCGTATGCTCTAACCTTGCTAGGTACACAGTAGGAAAGCAAGCTAATGCAATTTTAAGCTACCTTAAAGAAGTTCTAGTGTCCAGGACTAGGGAGGTAACAGTCCTTCTGTACTCTGACCCTGGCAAACTGCTATGTGGAATATCAAGTTCAGTCTGGGATGTCACATTTTAGGAGGGACACTGACTCAAGGAGTCTTCCAAGTTGCAAAAAGGGAAAAATGCACAGATGGCTGCAATAACTGGATACTTCTGATGTACTATTCATATATAGAGCACTACAGAAAGTTTAAGTACTAACACATCCAACGTCCAGAATATTACCAAGGTCAATACATACTTCCTACAACTTCAGCATTATAGGCTTAAGTAAATGGAAATGAAAAGGTGACCCTGGAAGGCTAGAATTTGGAACTACAACCAAAGGGCAATCCCTCTGAGCCAGTAATATCACTACTAGAATATGTAGATCCTAAAAACAGAGAGGGGCAGTGAAGTGGCACCACAGAGAATAGAGTGTGGGGCCTGAAGTCAGAAGGACTGATCTTTCTGAGTTCAAATATGCCCTCAGATAATTACTAGCTGTGTGACCCTGGGCAAGTCACTTAACCCTGTATGCCTCAGTTTCCTCATCTGGAAAATGATATAGCAAATCACTCCAGTATCTTTGCCAAGAAAACCCCAAATGGTGCCATGAAGAGTGGGGCACGACTAAACAACAATAACAAAGAGAGAACAATTTCAGAAACTTCAAAGCCAGAGAATTAACTTCAAATGATCTGGACATTAAAGGCTTAGAAAATTATCAGGCCTAAGAGCCAGTACAATAAAAATGACAATTCTACCTAAATTAATTTACTTATACCAATAAAACTATCAAAAAATTATTTTAAAGAGATAGAAAAAATAACAAAATTCACCTAGAAGAACAAAAGGTCAAGAATATCAATAAAAAAATGTGAACGAAGATGGTTTAGCCATAACAGATCTCAAACTGAATTATAAAGTGATAATCATCAAAATTATCTGGTACTGGCTAAGAGATAAAAGAGCTGGATCAGTGGAATAGAACAGGTACACAAGACACAGTAGTAAAGGTCAACCTTACTCTAATTGAATTTGGCTTAAGGAGGGAATAACATACACACTCAAATGGGTATCTTACCCTATTCCAAAGTAGGAGGGAAGGGAATAAGAGGGGAGATAATAGAAGGGAGGGCAGACTGGGGGGGGAGGTTAGTTAGAAGCACACACTTTTGAAAAGGGACAGGGTCAAAGTAGAGAATAGAACAAGTCGGGGGTGGGATAGGATGGAGGAAAATAAAATCAGTCTTTCACAATATATCCAATATGGAAATGTTTTACGCAACTACATATGTACAACCTTTACTGAATTGCTTATCTTCCCAGTAAGGGTGGGTGATGAGGGAAGAAAGGAAAGAATCTGGAATTCAAAGTTTTAAAATCAAATGATTAAAAAAAATTATTATTATTTTTACATGCAACTGGGAAATAAGATATACAGGCACTGGGGTATGGAGTTCCATCTTGCCCTACTGGAAAGTCGGAGGGGGGATGGGGGAAGATATAGGAGAGAACACATTGGGGGAGGGATATTCAGTGAGACTGCTGTTTTGGGGCAGTGGGTAGGGGAAAGATGGGGAGAAAATTTGTAACTCAAAATCTTGTGGAAATGAATGTTGTAAACAAAAAAAGTATTCTTTCCCTCCTCAAAAAAAAAAAATTGATACCATAAGCAAATTAGAAGAGCAAGGAATAGTTTAGCTATCAAATCTATGGATAAGGAAAGAACTTACAACCAAACAAGAGATAGAGAGCAATTCAATATGTAAAATGGCAAATTTTGATTATATTAAATTTTAAAAGTTATGCACAAACAAAACCAAGGCAAGCAAGATTAGAAAGGAAAGCAGAAAGCTGGGAAACAATTTTTACATCAAGTATCTCTGATAAAGGCCTCATTTCTCAAATACATAGAGAAATGAGTCAAATTTATAATACAAGTCATTCCCCAACTGATAAATAGTCAAAAGATATGAACAGACAGGTTTTAGATGAAGAAATAAAGTGCTCATAAGAAAAAAATTCTCTAAGAGGGAAGTAGAAAATTGAGAATTTTTACAACCAGTGTCTCTGATAAAGGCCTCATTTCTAAAATATACAAAGAACTGAGTCAAATCTATAAGAATACAAGTCACTCCCCAATTGATAAATGGTCAAAGGATATGAACAAGGAGTTCTCAAAAGATGAAATTAAAGATATCTATAAGCACATGAAAAAATGTTCTAAATCACTAGTGATTAGAGAAATGCAAATCAAAACAACTGTGAGGTACCACATCTCACCGGCCAGATTGGCCAAGATGACAAAACAGGAAAATGATCAATGCTGGAGAGGATGTGGAAAAATTGGAACACTAATGCACTGTTGGTGGAGTTGTGGACTGATCCAACCATTTTGGAAATCAATCTGGAACTATGCCCAAAGGGCTAAAAATAAGTGCATACCCCTTGACCCAGCAATACCATTTCTAGTGTTATATCCCAAAGAGATCAGAGAAGTGGGAGGAGGACTCGTATGTACAAAAATATTTATAGCAGTTCTTTTTGTGGTGGCAAAGAATTGGAAATCAAGGAGATGCCCATCAATTGGGGAATGGCTGAATGAGTTGTGGTATATGAATGTAATGGAATACTATTGTGCTATAAGAAATGAGGAGCAGACAGACTTCATAATGACCTGGAGAGACTTATATGAACTGATGCTGAGTGAGGAGAGCAGAACCAGGAGAAATCTGTACACAATCACAGACACAACATGTGTGTGTGACAACTAACTTCAACAGACTGGGCTCCTCTCAGCAACGTATGGTTATAAGACAACTCAAAAGGCTCATGATCTAAAGAGATATCCACATCCAGCAAAAGAGCTGCAGAGTCTGAATGAAGATTGAAACAAACTACTTGTTCTGTTTCTTTTTCTTGTTTTGTTTCCTCTTTCCCAGTGATCATACCATTGGTTATAATCCTTCTTTATAACCTGACTAATGATTAATGTGAAGATATTTGCAGATCCTATATTTGAGTGCATGCCACCATGATGGAGTAGAGGGGGAGGGGTAGAAAATTTGAAATTCAAGGGACTGTGGAACTGAATGATGTAAACTAAAAGTAAATGAATTAATTTAAATTTTTTTAAAAAAGAAAAAAAAAGAAAAAATGCTCTAAACCACTATTAATTAGAGAGATGCAAATTAGAACAACTCTGAGGTACCACTTCACACTTATCAGATTGGCTAATCTGACAGAAAAGGAAAATGATAAATGCTGGAGAGAATATGGGAAAATTGGGACACTGTTGGTGGAGTTGTGAACTGATTCAACCATTCTGGAAAGTAATTTAAAACTATGCCCAAAGGGCAATCAAGCTGTGCATACCCTTTGATCCAGCAATATCGCTACTAGGTCTGTATCCCAAAGAGATGACAAATAAAGGGACAAAGACCTATGTGGACAAAAATATTTGTAGCAGCTCTTTTTGTGGTGGCAAAGAATTGGAAGTTGAGGGGATGTCCATCAACTGGGGAATGGCTAAACAAGTTGTGAATGTTCCAACTACTGAACGATTTCACTCATTTCACATGCCAGCAATGTTTAAGATTCTGCAAGCTAGGCTTCAGCAAAATGTGAACCAAAAATCACCAGAAGAGCAGGCTGGTTTTTGAAGAGGCAGAAGAAATAGAGACCAAATTGCCAACATTCACTGGATTATGGAAAAAGCAAGGGAGTTCCAGAAGAATATCTACTTCTGTAGTACTGACTACATTAAAGCCTTTGATTGTATGGATCACAACAAAATGTGGCAAGTCCTCAAAAAGATGGGAATCCCAGATCATCTTACTTGTCTCCTGAGGAACCTGTATGCAGGTTAAGAAGCAAGAGACAGAACAGAACATGGAATAACTGATTGGAATTAAGGTTTCCAAGAGAAATAACAATCTCAGATATGCAGATGATACTACTCTGATGGCAGAAAGTGAAGAAGAATTAACAAGCTTCTTGAGGAAGGTGAAAGAGGAGAGTAAAAGCTGGTTTGAAGATTAACACCAAAAAAACTAATATTTTGACAGCTGGTCCCATCACTTCCTGGCAAAGAGAGGGAGAAGAAATGGAAACAGTGTCAGATTTTATATTCTTGGATTCAAAGATCACTGTAGACCATGACTAAAGCCATGAAATTAAAAGATGCTTGTTCCTTGGAAGGAAAGCTATAGCACACTAAAAAGCAGAGATATCACCATGTCAACAAAGATCTGTATAGTCAAAGTTAGATTTTTTCCAGTAACAATGCATGGCTGTGAGAGTATGTCTGTCTATACAGAACTGATGCTTTTTAACTGTGGTACTGGAGAAGACTTTTGAGAGTCCCTTTGGACAGCAAGGAGATCAAATCACTTAATACTTAAAGAAATTAATTCAGGCTTTTCAATAGAAGGTCAAATACTGAAGCTGAAGCTTAAATACTTTGGCCACAAAACAAGAAGATGGGAAATCACTGGAAAAAAACTCTTGATGTTGGGAAAGATTGAATGCAAAAGGAGAAGGGAACAGCAAAGGGTAAGATGGATAGTGTCATGGATGCAACGAACATGAGCTTGGACAGACTATGTGAGATAATAGAGAACAGAAGGGCTTGTCATGCTATGGTCCATGGGGTCACGAAGAGTTGGACACAACCGAACAACAATAAAAGTGTTTGAGGGAAAGACACAAAGAATCCATCACTGGGCCTACATTCAAAGCTTTCCCAACTTGGTAAAGACTTTGAGAATCCAGGTCACTTTCATACAACAGTAAGGTATCAGAGGGAAACTTTAGTGAAGGTTCAATACTATGTGATTTTGGCTAATAATAAATTATAATATAGTTTGTATTTTACTTCTACTCAGTTAATGTTTTCTTTCTAATGAAGAAATTTCTCAGTGCTCTGAAAAGTATAAAAGAGGTATTTTATTATATTTTAGGAAGTGCTACAATTGGGGCCTGAAAAACTAAAGGCAAGCCCTCAATGAGTTAGGAGACAGAGTGCAAAACGAGATGGATCCCAAAGCTTAGGACAAAATATTTTAGAGACCTGGAAACCTCGGTCAAGAAATGGTGTTATGAACTGAGCTGCTAAGAGGAAATTTTCTTTCTTTCTTTTAAAAAAGAGTTATTTTTTAGTTTTCAACATTCATTTTCACAAGATTTTGAGTTACAAATTTTCTCCCTGTCTCTCCCCTACCCCCCCACTCCAAGACAGCAAGCCTACTGAATACCCCTGCCCCCAATCTGTTCTTATACCCTCCCCCATTCCCCTTTACTTTCTTGTAGGGAAAAATGGATTTCTATACTCCCAGTGCTTGTATAGCTTATTTCCCACATGCATGTAAAAAAAAAAACAGTTTTAAGATTTGCTTTTTAAAACTTTGAGTTCCAGATTTTCTCCCTTCTTCCCTCCTCACCCACCCCCACTGGGAAGACAAGCAATTCAATACAGGTTGTATATGTGCAGTTGTGCAAAACATTTCCATAGTAGTTATATTGTGAAAGACTAACTATAATTCCCTCCATCCTATCCCGTCCCCCATTTATTCTATTTTCTCCTTTGACCCTGTCCCTTTTCAAAAGTGTTTACTTCTACCTATCCTCTCCCCTAATCTGCCCTCCCTTCTATCATCCCCCCTCTTATACCCTTCCTCCCCTATTTTCCTGTAGGGTAAGATACCCAATTGAGTGTGTATGTTATTCCCTCCTTAAGCCAAATCCAATGAGAGTTGTAACAGTTTTCTCTTGCCTCTTTTATGTGAGATAATTTACCCTAGTCTATCTTTCCCTTTCTTCCCCCATTATATTCCTAAGAGAAAATTTTCTAGAAGTAGTGCTTCCTGTGGGAAGAGCTGAAGTCAGCTTACTCATGAGATTTAGATATCCCCTACATGTCACAAGGAAGTAGAGAGCTTCAATATAAAGTAAACTATAATCCTGAAAAACTTTAATGTGACACAGAGTTCTACTGAAAAAAAAAGGATGCTGGTAGTGTAATAACAAGTTACATTATAAGTGCAAAGAGAAGGGAGAAGAGTCTAGTGGAGTCTAAAAAGTAAGAGTCGGAAAATCTCAATGTCAGTGGGAGAGTCGGGATGACCAGGCACCATTATTTTGGTTTATGTGGCAGACAGAACCTCTTAAGATGGAGAAAGGAGATCTGACTTCCATTGCTTTAAGGTTACTGAACAATCTTTGCTCTGATTCTACCTTTACCAAACAAACAGGTGCATCAACACTGGGAAGTGGGTGCCTAGACCAGGTAATGAATAAATGACCCTTCTATCCCAGGACAAAGCAGTCTTGTGTTAGTTGTCATATGCCCCTTTTCCCAGGTCATGATTTCCCTGGATAAAAAGACTGCTCAGATTCCACTGAAAGACCAGAGGCTGGACACGTGGTGATAACATCAAGGCAGAACATCCATGCGGCCCAGCTTGACCAGGCAAGGCTTTCCTATCAATTTGTACTCATTTTAGTAACATTCAATTTATACATTTTTTTGAAAGCAACTGGGTTAAGTAACTTGCTCAAGGTTATATGGCCAGGTGTTTCTGGGTGGGTGCTAAGTGTCTGAGCCCGGATTCGATTCCCCAGGTCATCCCGACACTGGGGCTGGTGCTCTTACTCGCTGTGCTACCTGGCCGCCCCCCAATTTATACATTTTCACAACTATGTGCATGAGATCGAGACAATAACCACTGCTACTAGGGATGCCACTCTGTAATCCAGCCCAGGACAGCTAAAAGACCTTTTGCTGTTTTAAATGTCAGTATACCCTTTGGGAAAATACTGGTGTGGGCAGGAAAAGTATTCTACATTTATTTAGGTGGCTATAGAGAGTTCCTTCTCTTGAATCGTCAAGAGACTTTCAACTGACTTGAGTTTCAATTGTTACTGCCTAAAATTTCTTGAAGGGGGAATGAGTTTCTTAAGGTTTTTAACATTTGCACCAGCAATCAAAATAAAAGTCAGCCATATCTGCAATGCAGAAGAGATTGATTCTTACCTTTCCTCTCCTTTTTGAGATCTTTCCCATTCTTCTGGGTCCCTCAGTTCCCGAGCAAGCTGTTGTTTCCCTGTTAAAATTTTAGCAGCTTCTTCAGCACTTGGGGTCCCTGGTCCAGTTTTACTACTGGGCTCTATTTTGAATAAAAGCTTAAATTATTCCACTGGATTAGTAGGAAGTATAACCCCAAATTAAGAGACTACATACAAATTGAAGCATTAAAGACTCAAAAAAACATGCGAGAGTAGGAATCATAATTCACTGTACTCGTTCTTGAATCAATACAATCCAAATCCCAGTGTCAATTTTTAACAACTTGTTCCGAAGTGTAATCCATCCCCAATAAAAACAGTTGATTTGAGATAACTGTATGGGAATAAGCTCAAGGTGAAAATTAAAAATACTTTAACAAGGCAGAACAATATGCTAGAACCCAGAAGGATAGGATTTAGAATCAGAAAACCTGGATTTGAATCTTAGCTTTGCCACTTACTACCTGTGTGACAATGAGCTAGTTATTTCTCTTCTTTGGACTTCAGTTTCCTCATCTGTAAAATGAGAGGTTTGGCCTCTAAATCTCTGCCAGCTCTAAATGTAGGAGATGGACAATGGCTGGAGTATAGTCAACATGATTTGGAAATGGCCAAAACCCCAACAAGCCAGTGGGACTATAGGCTGAATTAAGAAAGGCCTAATGTCTAGAAAAAGAGAGGATCATGGTCCCAGTCAGACCATCTGGGGAGTATTATGTTTAGACATTTGAAGAAGGATGCTGACAAGCTGGGACGATGACCTAGATAGTGAGAGGGCTAAACACCATACCCTAAGAGGATTGGTTGAAGGAAGTAAAGAAGGTTTAGCTTCTTAGCTAGAAAAGAGAAGACTTAGGGGAACACGATCACTGTCTTCACATATTTCAAGCGCTGTCAGGTAAAATAGGGATGATGCTTGCTTTGCCTGGCTCCAGAGGAAAGAACTTGGCTCAGTTAGGAGAAATTGCAAAGAGGCAGATTTTGGCTCAAACTTCCTAACAATGAAAAACTGCCCAAACTGCCCCAAAGTGGAACTGGTTGCCCTATCAACAAAGCAATTCAAGCAGAAGCTCTGTGAACAATGGTGGGCAAGCCTGGAGAGGATTTTTATTCAGGTTGGGGCTGAATGGTTTCAGGTACCTTAGGAAATTTGGGGATTCTGAAGACAAAGCAATAAAAAGTCCTAAGATAGTGATCCTCTCACGTCTAGCAGTTTTTATTAATCTTTTTGGTTCTCAGAGCAACAGAATCCAACTCCAGGGAATTCTACACAGTAGGCACTAATCACACTCCAGCTTGTTACTGTTAAGTCATGGCTGCCTCCGAATCCCAGAAGATGGCCAAAGTCAGTCACAGCACAAAATCATCAGCCACCTCCATGCTGTGTGCTGCAGCTCCCTGAGGTTATTTCTCAGAACTGGTAACATTTGTTTTTCCAAGAAGTACCAGGCCTCCAATTAAAAACAACACAAAGTTTACACAGCAGTACTGCATACAGACCTAGGTGATAAATCATAAAATTTTGGACTCTGTTCTACCTCGGATACCATACAAAAAGTCCAAAATAATCAAACAGGTACTTCTATTCACTGCTCCTAATTCTGCCTTCTGGAAATAGGCAGAACAAAGGAAATTTGCCTTCTACTCGACAGACCTTCAAACAAGAGAAGACACTTGCAATATTTAATTCACCATACCCATGGTGTCCTACACAGAGTGGGCAATAAATGCCTCTTAATGATGATGATGATGATGATAGAACACTAGAACGGGAATCAGGAGACCTGTGTTCAAATCTCAGGGGAAATATTTACAAGTTTTGTGACCATGGGCAAGTCACTTAACTTCTCAGAACCTCAGTTTCCTTATCTGCAAAAATGGGAATAATTGAAGCCTATATTACTTAGTTTATGGGGCTATTGTTAGGAGAGTATTTTGCAAACTTTCAAGTGCTATAAAAATGTGACTTATTTTTCCTGAGTAAATAAAACCCAAAGAAGAACAGATTGATATTACATAGCCTCCCAAAGCTTACAAAGCAATAATATTTAGCTCAGATGAACGCTTGAAATGATCAATATAAGCCCCACCCCCCAATTTCTCAGTAAAGAGGTGGACTATAGGAACAGAATGGTGTATATGCTGATGGACACTTGGCTGATTTTAGCTTGTTTTCTTTGTTATAAGGGGAGGGTTTAATTAAAGAAATCACTGGCATAAGCAAGTTTATCTATATGTTTAGAGTATTAACATTTTTTTCTTCCCTTATATTTAGAAGATAGATGTTTCCTTTAATCAGATTCAACCAAGATTCTTTTTTCCTTATGACATGTCAGGGCTTGAAAATCCATTAACATGAGTCATCAGAATAATGTAAAATGGAAGAAATTCTGTTTTAACTGAAAGGAAGAAAATAGAAATCTGTTGTCAGGGTCAATTAAATAGAATATATGGCAAAATGGCAATTTTCTGATGTAGGGTAAAAAAGCAGAAAATGCAAGTAGTCAGAATAATTTGACAGTTTTAAAATTGTTGGAAGGCTAATCTCAACAAAAATTCACATCTTCATCCAAACAAAAAAAGCATTCTACCCGAAAATTGCTCTGTAGGTTTTATAGTTCATTCACTTCAAAATTAAATAGCACATTACATCTTTAATCACATATTTTTCTCTTCCTGCATTTTTTTTTGCCACAAAGAAAGAGGCAGTGGTTCGTGTGGGCAAATGGTTCTACTGCAGCTGCTATTGCCCACAGAGTTTTGAATGTTGTAAGCTGGCAGCCAGGAGGATAGTCATCCTTTCAGTTGAGACTTTGAAGGTTTAATCCTAGAATTTACAGTTGAAATCACCTAAGCAAGGACCATCATTTCACAAAGAAGGAAACTGAGGTTTAGACAGAAGTGACTTCTTTAAGGTCAGATCACCTGATTACTAGGCAGTGGCAAGACTAGAACCGAGGTGTCCTGACTCCTAAGTAAAGCTCTTTACATTACTATGGTACTTCCCTAACAGTCCCTACAGCCCTTAAGACCTAACTATCTAAGACTCTGTCACATTCACCATCTAAAATATTACCAAATGGCTAATCGCCACCAAAAGGATACAGTTCTATTTTGTTATAAGGTTTACTTTGGGACTATACCAGGAGGTGAGAAAAAAAAACACAGTAGAGGGTAATCTCTTAGACCCTAAGCATGAGGGCAAGAAAGAAGGTCTACCCTTTAAAGTAATGAAGCAAAGAATCTGTTTTTTTGGGGAAAAGGTTCTCTTATGGTCAGATTTAACAGGGGAGTTCTAGGCACCATGTCTTGGAGAGAGAGTCAAAGGTATGCTCTCATACTTGCCATCCCAATGAAGAAAGATCATGTCCTCTTTCCATAAAAAAAAAGTTAAAAAAACAATCTGGAAACCACTAGAATTCCATACCTTAATTTCTCAGATGAGAAAATCAAAAGAAAAGGAAGATGAGATGTTTGGCCAAGGGCCTGATGCAGAAATTTCACATGGAGCTTGTGAATTTTTTAATATGTTGATAACCATATTTCAACATAATTGCTTTCTTTTCATTTAGCCTCTCAGCCCCAGCTTCTTCATCTACAGAATGGGAATAAATTACATCTACCTCAAAGGGTTGTTATGAGAATAAAATGAGATAACTATGTAAAATGCTTTTCAAACCTTAAAGAGTTATAGAAAATGCTGTTATTTGTAATTTGATGTATTTTATTTTAGGAAATTAAAAGCAGGATTATGAGAAGGGTTCCACAGACTTCACCAGCTGACCAGAGGGTCCAGGAAAAAAAAAGGTTAAGACTCTCTATCCTAGGGGATGACTGGAGCCCAAGAAAAATTCCCCTCTCTGGTGGGATGAGGGAAGTTCCATGTGTGCCCCCCCCAAAGAATAAAGAGGTTGCTTGGGGAGGCTAAGTGGCTGGCAGGAAAGAGAAGAAAAGGAACATTTCCCAAACGCCTTCTCTACCCCCACACCTTCACACCTTCTCAGTTCTACCATCATTAGGAAAGTACAAAGAAGCTAGCAGAGATATACCCATCAAAATAACAGTAAGTGAGTAATGGAATAAGATAAAACAATAACAAAATTTCTCTGAAGGAACAGTCAAATATATCAAGAGAAACTGTGAAGACAAAAAAAAAGGAATGGGAATTGTGTACTTCATCTCAAATTATACTCTAAAGAGCCAATTATTAAAACTCAAAAATACAGATCAACAAATGGAGGAGGAGGAGGAGGAAATTCCTCAGCCTACCATGTCAAGTTACCCCCAATCTGGCTCCAACCTACCTTTCCAGACTTATTTTTCATTAATTCCCTTCCAACAATCTACAAGGCACACTGACCAGCTAGGTGTTCCCCAAACTCAACATTCTCTTCTGACCATCTCCATGCCTGCCCAGACCTCTTAGCTTCTGTCAAAGTTCAAGTCTGGTACCACCTCCTAAGGGAAACCTTCCTGATGCCCCTAGGTGTGAGATAACTAATAACTGTATAGAGGTAAAAAGAATGCCCAGCTATTGCACAAACAGAAGAAATTCTAAGGAGAACAAATAGATGAGTCTGATCATATAAAAAGAAAGTTTCTGTACATCAAAAAGTAATGCATCTAGAAAATCTTTGTGAGAAATATTTTTAAATGAAGTTTGACATCATCGTTAAGAAGTGGTCAAAGGATATGAACAAGGAGATCTGTAAAGAACAAACACCAATTATCAACAGCAACATGAAAAAGTTCTGATTCTTCAAAACAACCAGAAAAAAAGCAAATTGAATAATTGTAAGCTATCACTTTCCACCCACCAAGTTGGCAAGGTTAGCTGAAAACAGTAGGATGCAATGTTGGCATAGCTATGGGAAAATAGCCCCACTCCAACACTGCTGGTGAAGCTGCAAACTGGTGCAATCTTTTTGGAAAGCAAAAAGTAATTATACAGTAAGAGACCTACCACTCACACCCTTTGAACCAGTAATCCCACCACAACCTGGTAAAAGGGAACAGACATATTTTTAAGCAACCTGTACACAACAGAAATTCATAATTTCATATTTAATCATTTACTATCATTTAAAGTGTTACTAATAATATAAACAGTCATGCACCGGTACCCACATATTGCTTAGATAACTCTCTGGGGAGGCCTCCAGAACTTTAGGTGGACCCGTGTGAAAGATTTACAAGAGTACATGGGCACAAGTAACACAGGATAAGAATGTACATTTGAGCTGCAATCTGCACTGTAGAAGAGGGTACCCACATGAATGAGAAAGTGTATCCATTGTAAAACCTGACATTTATATAGCATGCTTTAAAGGGATACAAAATACTTTAAATCTGGTATTATTTTCCATTTGTTCTTAGGTTTTTGTTGGTAGTATGCTAGTATCCATCCTTTTTTGGGGCGGGGGGGGGGAGACAATCAGGGTTAAGTGACTTGTCCAGAGTCACAAATCTACTCATTGGAATATGCTACTTAATCAAGGTAGGAAATTCTACCACCTACACCTAAATTCCAAGCTTTTGGGGGAAAATATAATAATAATAAACCACAGCCAAGTTCATTAATAATACTAATAATAAGTCATAATCTATGGAGAGCCATAAGAGCAAATTCTTTTTAGAACTCAAGTTGGCATAAAGGAAATGCCATGCTAGGTACCATTCTTCTACTGAGTCCCTGGAATTCAGTTAACTATTTCCAAAACAAGGTTTTTAACTGAGTCCTTATCACAAGAAACTTTTAATATGATAGTCATACCTTCTTTGGTCTTTCCAGCAGATGCTACCCTTTCCTTCTCTAGAGCTGGTGATGTTCGGTATTCTTCTTTTCTGTCTTCTTCACATACATCCTTTGGTTTGTTATCTGTTTCAGGTATTCTACTCTTTTTGGTAGTATTTGTAATAGTTGGTGTGATCGAGGGGCGTTGAACAGGCTTAAAAGCTGGTTTTAAAACACAGGTGGGCGATGATGGCTGCTGTTTTAATGAAATAGGTGAAGGTGGGCGACTTCTCTGAGTTGGTCTGCTGAGGAAAAAGAAATTTTTTTTTAAAGAAATGTATGCTAATATATGTGAAAGCACTTCAAAAAACATAAAGCACTATGCAACCATGAAGTGGTATTACCATTACTAAATTATTCTGAATATAGGCCTTAAGTTTTTCCCAAATATGGCTTGAGTATAATATGAAGATTATATTTAATTGGTATTATTTTTTAGTGCATACTTCTATATATTTTCCTTTCAAAAAGATATCATTTAAGGAAGGGCAGTCTATATTCAGATTAATGGAGTAAAATCTGCAAGTTTTCATAGCCTAATTAAAAAACAAACAAAAAACCTTCAACTCAATGGCTTCCAAGGTCCCTTCTAACTCTGAGATCTTGGAAATATCACCTTTTAAAATGGACTAAACTTATGTTATTGTACATTCTTGTTTTACACAAATTCTAACAGGGAAATTCACTTATTCTAAAAAAAATGTGGCATGGGAAAATTTCATATTATTACTCACTTCGATGTAGAGGGAGATGGAGGACGCTTAACATTAGCAGGGGAAGGTGATCTCTTACGGGCTGATAGAGATGGTGATGGAGCTCGCCTTGCCATATGAGTTGACGCATGCTTGTCCACCTCTGACTTCTGAGTAGATAAACAAAATGAGGAATCTCTAAAATTTATGGTTATGCTTTGATACTGAAAATAATTCTACCTAAGAACAACTTAAATTGCCAGAGGAATATTTAGTGCCTGTGGCTGGACCCATGCCAATATGGTAAAAATGACAATACCACCAAAGTCAATTTATACTTTTGATGTTGCACCAATCAAATTACAAAGGAGATACTTCAAACAACATGATAAAATAACAAAATTAATTTGGAAAAACAAAAATCTAGAATATAAAAGGGAAATGCTGAAAAGAGGTTAAGGACAAGGAGAAAATAGCACTTCTAGACCTCAAACTACATTATAAAGCAGCAGTCATCAAAACCATTTGGTATTGGCTAAAAAAGAGAGGTAGACTGATAGAACAGATTAGAGGAGGGAGAATCAGAAACAATGGAACTCAATAACCCAGTACTCATAAACCAGAAAACACACAATACTGAGGAGAGAACTCCCTATTTGATAAAAGTGCTGGGAAAACTAGAAAACAGTTTGGCAGAAATTAGGATTAGAACATCTTATACTACTTCCCATAATATGTTCTATATGGAAACACCACTTTGATATTAAAGATCATACTATTAGAAAAATCAGAAGAGAAACTGATCATATACCTGTCACAGCTACAGGTAGGTGGTATAATCTTAACCAAACAAGGGAAAGACAATTTCAAAAAGATAAAAATGGGAACTGATTACATGAAATAAAAAGCACAGACAATATTAGTGCACCTAGGACAAGAAGAGAAGTGGTCAAATGAGAAAATAATCTTTGTCTCAGATTTCTCTGATAAGGATTGGTCTCCAAATTCCTTAAAAATTAACAAATATACATAAGATTAACAGCCATTCTCATAACAACCACAGATAAAGTGGTCAAAGAATATCAACAAACAGTTCTCAAAAGAAGAATTGCAAAGTATACACAACCACATGAAAGAAGCTCCAAATCAATTGTAATAGGTGAAAGACAAATCAAAACAACCCTGAGGTTTTACCTCACATCCTGCAAATTGGCAAAAGTGACAAAAATTCCAATATCCAATACTGGACAGATTGTGAAATA
The DNA here is from genome assembly GCF_028583685.1 of Petaurus breviceps papuanus. Classification (NCBI taxonomy): domain Eukaryota; kingdom Metazoa; phylum Chordata; class Mammalia; order Diprotodontia; family Petauridae; genus Petaurus; species Petaurus breviceps. The sequence continues at coordinate 12,005,546 of NW_027187369.1, forward strand.
ATAAGCACATTAATGCAATGTTGGTGGAGTGACGAACTGGTATAGTCATACTGGAAAGCAATTTGGTTGGAATTATGCAAATAAAGTGACTAAAATATCCATACCCCTTGACCCTGAGACTCCATTACAGAGTTGACACCCCAAGGAAACCAATGATAAGAAGCAAGTCCCCATAGACACCAAAATATTTGTAGCAAAACTTTTTGTGACAGCAAAGAATTGGAAACAAAGTAGATAAATCCTCCATTGATGAGCAAATGGACAAATGAAATTGAGCATTAGTGCACTGTAAGAAATAATAAATGTCATAGATACAGAGAAGCATGGGAAAATCTATATGAATTGATGTAGAGTAAAGGGAGCAGAGCAAGAAACAATAACACATAACAATTACAACAAAGTAAATGGAAAGAAACACACACACACACACATACATCCCAAGTGAAGGCAGCAAAATTATGAAGATCAAGCATGACATCAATGAAGAGATATGATGAGAGAACACCCTCAACCCATCCCTTTGTGGGCTTTTTGACTTCTCAATGTACTGATTAGATGTGATAATTTTTCCCACCTCTTTTTCTTTTTTCTGTTTTTAAAAAATGTTATTTGTTACACGTGGCAGCTGTCTGGGAGAGGGAGGGACACTGGGGATAAATCACAATGATGGAAAAAAATACACCAGTAAAAGCTTATTTTTTAAAAATCCCATCTGCATGAAAAGGCTATACTTAATAGTTTCTTAAGTGCCAGGCCTTCATGATTCTTCACCATTATGAGTATCTAGTACTAAGACAAGATAATGTTGAAAGAATCTTTTATAAGTTTTAAAGGAATCTTTTATTTCCAACAGGCACTTATCTTTCTTGTACAGCTTAGTACCTTTAGTCAGTCTAGATGGTTTTATGTTCTCCTTATCTGTTTGCGATATAATGGCAAAAACGTACCTTATCTTTTAAAAATTGCATTCATAGTCATGCAGTAATGGTCCAATCCAATAATTTGGTAATCATTTATGAAGTTGAATAAAGAATTTTCATTGATAATCAAAACTTATACTATTTTTTTGTCACCTGAAAAGAATAAAGCTAAAAAAATAAAGTAATATCCTCAAAATACCAAAATGAGTTTTTAAATATGTTTAAACATCTGCATTTATTCATCAGGTATCTGAAACCAATAATTTTCCTTCAAAACCTTTCCCTTTCCAGATATAATACAAATAGCCTGCTGTCCTAAACCTTTAAAATGAAATGAATAAGCCCTGAATGGTGGTAAAGGCGAAAAGTGCTGCAAATGGGTTTAGATAACTCTTCACAAACTTCAGCTATTTGCATAACTGAAACCAAAGGCCTTAAAAATGTAGCTACAGGTAAGTACAGTTTGACCACTAACAGACCTAATAGCCGTGAAGCAAACCCCAAGGTTCATATACCAGGCTCTCTGTTACTGAAGTGAAAAGCCAGAAGAGATTAGCTGGAAGATGAAATGATTAGAGTGGGGTGTCCAGAAAAGGATCATAGTGCATTGGAAAGGTCACAGTGAAAAATCTGTGTATGTGTGTGTCTCATAGATAGAAAGGCATGGAAGAAAAGGTCATCTATGCGAGCCCTAAAAAGCAACAGTAGATATCCACCAGCTTTTAAATAAAAAGACTATTATCACTGTTAACATAATTGAGTATGTAAAATACACTTTCATGTTTCCATGAAGGTGGCTTCTCTGAAAATGAGTATTTTGCCAACTCTTGACTCTTCATTTATTAATGAGTATACAATTTAGAGATTTTGCCAACTCTTTAGTTTCTGTCATCATCATCATGATTTCTTTTGATCACTTTACTACTCACTTATTGCCTACCCTATTCTCCACACCACTTCTCCCACAATTAGTAGAAGAAATTTGGTTGAAGTCCAAAATGGCCAGCATTTGAATTTTTTGGCAACTCTTTTTAGAAAGGGTTGAAGAGGGGCAGCCAGGTGGCTCAGCGAGTAAGAGCACCAGCCCCAGTGTCGAGATGACCTGGGATCGAATCCGGGCTCTGATACTTAGCACCACACACAGAAATAACTGGCCGTGTAACCTTGAGCAAGTTACTTAACCCTAATTGCTTAAAAAAAAAAAGGGTTGAAGAATAGGGAAAAGTTTAAACCAATGGCTAAAACTATTTGAATTATTCATTTTCTTTTGCAAAATATCACTGATAACTAAGAATTTAATCTTTGGAAATACTACACTTTAATATATGTAACAAAACCATCCCAAGTTACATGAAAATATATATTTTAGGAGACAAAAAAGCCCATCTTCAATATAAATAATGAAATTTATAACAAACCTGTATAGAGCCTGTAGCATTTGTTGAAACGGCTACCATGGGAGTCTTCGATCTGTCGATGCTGCGGCTGCGCATGGGCATTTTGGGGTAGCTGATAGTACCGGAGGCAGCTGAACGAGGACAGAGGTGAAATTCTACAAAGTTAGGAATTTTACAAGACAAAACAGAGGGCCAAGTGCACAGTTTAAGAATAGGAAAAGAAAAAAAGAGAAAAATATTGTGTCTATTAGAAACCATAGAGATCACGCAACAGCATAGGAAGCATATCCTGAAAATGTGTCATAAACATGAGACACCACTACCACACAATTAGTATTTCAAAAGCAACACTAAGAATACTGACACCATGAAAGCAACAATCTACTGTAGATAAAATAAGATGCTTTTCCAAAGTCTGTATGCAATTCTTATTTCTTACTCAATCACACTGTACTTCAGAATCAGTTTGTCAATGGAAAAATCACTCATTGTAAGTAACTAAAACATCTGTTTCAGGAAAACTAATCATACCATAAAAATAATGTCATGTTTGGTTGTATCTTAAGCTAAACATGCCAACAGTTTACTGTTTCTCAGTACTTCAAGGCTCTGTCATCAGGGTGGTGGCTGCAATATACAAGCCTTCCACACTTCAGTAACTGATTTTATGAGATGTTTTGCCCAAAAGTAGTCATCATCTGGAGGCCTGTCTACACTTGGTGAACCTGATTCTCAGATGACAGACACGCACTCTGCCCTCAGGGTGGTACCTGAAGCCTTTCAAGCTGGGAAGGACCTGTGAACACCCAGCACTCCACTCACTGGCAGAGCCTCTTAGAACACACACAAAAAAAACCCAACAACTAATAGACAAGTTGGATTCATTAAATATTGCAAACAGTGTCAAATGACTTCTCCTGTCATACAAACAAAATAATGCTGATATTTTAAATTCTCCTTAGAAAGACAAATTTTAACTGCTTTGAGTTAGCTGATAAGACAACTTGGAGTTGCTTTTCTAAGAACAAGTAAACTGTACGTCCTCCTGTATCTGAATACTGACTAGAACTTCCTTAATAAATGACTGTGGCTTAAAAAAAAAGACCATTACTATGTTTCTCATCCATTACCAAAAATAATTCAACATCAACCCAAGGGAATGAAGATTAAATGTAAGTCAAGTTTAAAATGCCATAGGTGGCAACTGAAGTACTGTCCATCTCTAATGAAAACTAACAAAACCACCAAGTCTGACTCTGCCCTACATTCTCCTATCTCTGACAATTACCTCTAAGTGATGCATAATGGTCATGCCACATATCCTAAATCAAGTTACACCTCCTTTGCCTGGCACCAAAAACCCTCCACAATCTGGTACCACCCTATCTACCCTTCAAGCCTCAAAGTACTCCTCATCATATATTCGATGCTCTACCCAAACTGAACAATTCTTTGTCTTCCAGAATATGCCTATGGAATTTTTTCACTCATGTTTTTGTTGCCTACTGAAAGTCAACCTCCAGTAGATGGAAGGGGCTGTTTTCTTTTTGTCTTTGTCTCTCGAGGGATGCAAACCCCAGGCATGGCATCTTGCACAGAGCAGCCAGTTAATAAATGTTTGGCATGTTTATTTTTTCCTGTGAAAAAAGTCTTGACAAAAAGGAAACCTTACTTCTGAACATCAAACTTCCATGGAGAAAGCATTTTATTTAAATATCTACAAAATTCTATAGAAATAAAATTATAGTCTTTCAGATCAACAGGAAAGCCAAAGGATGCCTTTTGGTATTCCTAAGTACAGTGACTAGCTTTCAACTAGCTATAGAAGCTCGGATACATTTTGCAATTGGGAATGATGCTAAGTTAAAGCAGAGAGTTAGAAATATCTAACATTCCAGAGCAAAAAAAAGATGGTGATTAGATGAAAAAAAGTGACTTAAAAATCAGGGACACACAACTGGCTCAAAACAAGCTGAAGCATCAGAACAAGTGGGCCAAAGCAAGGCTGAATGAACTCAAGCACACCAGCATTAGCACTAGAATTCTGTGTCCTAACTGGCACCAAAGCAGCAAAAAACAAATAGAAAAAGGGATGAGAGAGAGGATATAAAAGGGAAGTGTAGTTGTAAAGAAGGAAAGAGAAGAGAATCTCAGAGGGGTAAGAGTCAATCAGAACAAAAGAAGTTAATACACTACATATTTCACCAGGTACCTTAAGTGGGTTTTATGCTATACACAGCTGTTTCTGGAACTCTAGAGGACACATATCCTAGAACTGAGATAGTCCCAGCAGAATCTCAAGCAGTTCACTTTTCCTAGTCTTCCTCCCCTAATTAAAATGGTAAAGGGCAGTTCATTGTATTTTTTTTTTATGGAAAAATGTAAACTCCCTCCATTAGACTGTGAGCCACTCAAGGGTAAAGACTGTCTTTTGCCTTTCTTTGTAACCCCAGGGCTTAGCACAGTGTCTGGGCACATAGTAGATGCTTCAATCACTACTTACTGACTGAAATAATACATTACATTTCCTTTACAGCTGGTGCTATGGTACCTTCTAAATTCCTCTGGACTTATTTAAGTCAACAGACTAGTTTGCTTTTAAAAAAGGAGATTGGGGGGCCTCATCTATCTACTGTTATAATACTACAGTGGAAGCCATAAAAAAAATCTGTAACTGAACATTGTATGTAAAATACACAGTGCTATGATAGAGTGATTGATTCAAATAGTGATATGGCTAAGTTGGATATTAAGTCTCACTTTGTAAGTGGCAAACACTAAAGCTCGCAGGCTTATTCCAAACGCCTGTTACCTGAGGGATCTTTTCCAGCAGCAGATAATACAGCAGCACTTTTGCTTTTAGCTAAAGAGGCTTGTGTAGGGGTGAGAAGGCGATTGATTATACTATTCTCCAGAGCACTGATCTGAAAGCGCCGAGCTGAATGAGAACAAATCAAAAAGGATTCAACCAGAATTCTCACATAAATAAAGGCAAAGCAAGAAAGAGCAATATGAATGGCTGCACACGATAAATTTCTTAACATAAACAGAAGTAGTAATGAGAGCAACACATTATATCACAATAGGATTAAACACTGCCATCTGATAGGGTTGCACTGGTTATCCTGGTATTCAAATACATGCAATGTTAATGAAGAGGTTAACTGAAGAAAAAAAAGAAGGAAAAAGTCATAGTATACCACCAGCCCACTAATGAAAGCATCTGGGTAATGGAGATGCATGAGCAGGCCTATATAGTATATACTCCTTTTTATAGGAATTCACGTGGACATCATGATGACATACTATAAGAAACTTTGAAAATAATTTCAAATCAGTTGCTATTTTATGTCATTTTGCATATAAGTTCTCAAACCACTGACTCATAAATACTACTTAAATAATATCACAGGATTGTCACGAGGTTCAAAGAAGATAATGTGCATAAAAACCTTTGCAAACTTTCAAGTGCTATATGAATGTTGTCAGATGGCAGCAGCTGGGGCCTACAAGTTGGGCGGTTTAGGATAAGTCACTAGAATCCTTGGAATGGGCCTCAGTTTCCTCATTTACAAAATGAAGGGGCTGAACTACATGATCTAGATCCTTTCCAGCTGTATGTTCTAAATGTTTTTCCACAATGATATAGACTGTAATAGGATTTTACCTGTAGAATAAAAAGTGACTATTATATAAGGATTTGGTTTGGCCAAAAAAAAAAAAAAAAGGCATCCAAAGCTGTTTGAAAAGGAAATGTTAGGAAAAGAGCCTTGAAAAATTAGAAACTTTTAATTTTTATATAGTAATTCTTAAAAGGTTATTACAAAATACTATGTTTCATCTTTATAACAAAAACATGCACAAATCAAAACATAATCTTATTTTCCTGACTGTGCACAAACAGGTCATAAAGGCAACAAAAAGCTTGCCTCAAAATATAAAAACTACCCCCTAAGATTTAATTTCTATACTTCACTAAAAATAAAAATGTCTGGCATGCATCAAATCTTCTAACATAACTCCATCTCTACCTCTCTACAGACCATTTCTTCAGCTTAATTTTATTCAGGCACACCCTACCATAATGTTACCTCTAATGATGTCATTTCATGAGTGTCATTAATACATTATAATGAGTACCACCTCCTTCCCCTATCAATAACATTGCAAAACTCTACTAGGAGGTTATTTGGTCAATTACTCAGGACCCAAAGCAGATGGCACTTAGGCCCTAACAATGTTAACTACTCATAACATTACTTCATCTCATATTGTGGTTTTTTCTGGAACCAGTTAACAACAGTGGGTGGAATATGCTTGTAGTCACCCTGCTGAGCTGCCTGTAGCAATACTTTGGGAAATTTTACTTAAGGTTTTCTGTTTTACTAGCTTCATTTATGGCAATTATGTTCATCTTTTTAGTTAGAAAGAAATCCTTTGTCTTCTGACTTTGAGGATAACTTCTTAAGTAACTAAGATGACCTTTTAGGATCTGCACTTAAATAACTATCTGCTTTTTTCTTCCCCTTTGTCTAGGTCTGGAGACCAGAGGCATCAAACATACCACCCTGCAACATTCCCAAGTGCCACTGAACCAGATTAAAATGCCACTGGGAAAATAATTAACAAAATAAATAATACAATAAAACACAGATAACATAACATTGTAAAACTAAGTCAGTCTGTGGCCTGCAGGGGTCCTTATGTTCAGACTCTACTGGAGTCTGAACCCATTGGTGCAGATAGAGTTGTCTCACTACCAGGTCTAGTCAAATATAAGCTTCTTTTCCTGCTTGCTCCTCTTAAGAGACCAAATGCAAAGGAACACTATTTGAAACAAACTATTTAAATAATGGAATTTGGAGCTGATCATCCTTCTTTACCATATTGGTAAATAAGCATTTAGTATTTTCCATATCTTACTTACAGATTAACTCTAAGAAAATCTAAGTTAATTTACCTTTCAAAACACTTTGTAAAACATAAGCATGCATAAATATAGCAATATTTCTTTTTACTTATAGATATTATTAATAAAAAGATATAAAACACTTAAACAAATGAGAAAATCAGTAGGATTAGAGGGAGTAGTAATAGAGTGTTTAATGATATCAAAGTCCTCCAAACTGAGGAATAAGCACACTAATTTCATACATAGTCCCTGAGGTCTACTACTATTTTGTCTCAACATCTCCATCCATCATCCAAAATGTTTACTGCTCCCCCTTCCATTAGTGTTATATGCACTGCAAATCTCACAATTTGAATAATCCAAACTGTTTTCTTTGTACTTTCCTATTTTTACAAGGAAAACAAAACAAGGGAAAACGAGCCATGTCCTGGTCCTTGCTGTGGAGAGGCTGCTCAGAATGCTCAGGGCCTTTCTTTGTTAGGCCAGCTGCTTAAAGTACAACTCCTCTTTTTGGCAGCTGCAAAGCTAAAGTGCACATTGGTACATTCATGAAAATAGAACAGTCATTTGGAAATTCCTTTGTTAACTGAAAAATGATCATTAGGTTATCTGCTCAATTTATGAATTTTTTTAAAAAACATACTGTGAAAATAAAGTGACGAAATGTTTTTGAGTAAATTAATTGTTATACATTTTGAAGTATTTATTTCTACTACAAGTAGAAGAAAAACAGAAGGTCCTAATCATTCATGGTTTAAAAGAGAAATATTTTTATTATGCATCTGATCATGTAATTTACTTCTATCTGTAATGTTGATCTTTGTAGGCTGAACATGCTTCAAGTGTCAGAAGGGATTACTTAAAAGACCTGGCAGATATGTTTATTTTGCCTTTTAAATGCCAGGTCTATCAGTTACTATCTTGTGACCTTGAGGCATAATGGGCAGCGGTAGCCTTGGAGTCAAAGCTCCAGGTTCAAATCGGGCCTCAGATATTTTACTAGTTGTGTAATCACTGGCAAATCACTTAACCTTGTACAAGCCTCATTTTCTTTATATATAAAATGATAATAAAACTTGTACCGCCTTCCTTATAGGTTTGTTGAAGGGAAAATATTTGCCAAACCTTAAAGTGCTACGTCAATGTGAGTTATTATTATTATAGGAAAAAAGTCGTTCCAATTTTACTACATGACTACCAATAATAATAATAACAACCTTCTTTCACCAAGAAAAAACCAGGGAAGCTTTAAGTGAATTGAAACCTTTCAGGCTTTACTTTATTAGGAAAGAAAAGGTTTACCTTTAAAGCCTTATTTTTACTATAAGCTTGATTATGAAAAGATCTCAAGATCAGGGAAAAAATACTAAGGACCTAGAAGTATCAATAACCTAAGTAAGCCACTAAATTTTAAAAGACCTGTCATCTTGATATCTAAAAAAAGAACCAAAGGAAACAGAAACATATTGAAATGGTAAGATTTTACACAAAGATCAAATGATTTAAAAATGATACAAGGAGCTGAACTACAAGTGGCCATACTTTTCTTCTTCCTTTTTTTTTTTTTTTTGCTTTTTGGAGGGCAATTGGGGTTAAGTGACTTGCCTGAGGTCACATGGCTAGTTTTTTTGTGTTAAGTGTCTGAGGCCACATTTGAACTCAGGTCTTCCTTACTCCAGGGCTGGTGCTCTCTTCACTGTGCCACCTAGCCACCCCCACACTTTTCTTCTGTAATGGAATCTAGCAGTAACACATATAGAGCACCAAAAAGAATCTATTTCTCAGTTTCTCCCCAATAGCCTATATTTCCTCAAATGTAGAATTTACCAAGTAGTTACTTTGAGGAAAATGGATACCACTCAGAGAGTGAGACTGTGGTGGTCTCCCACTACTTTTCATCTACATAAATTAAATGCTTCTGCTACTTTTATTTTTTCTGCTAATTGAATGAGAAACTTTAAGTTTCCTAGTATCCAACATGACCACCAAATGTAATTCACTCAATAAGTGATTACTATGATGGGAGCCACAACTAACCCATGCCCTCATAATCTTCCCTAAATATTAATTATGCCAAAAAATCGATGTTATGGACATATCTATATACACAGCATCAGAGATTCAGAGCTGGAAAGGACCTCAGAAGGCATCAGGTCCAACTCCTTCATTTTATAGACGAAGATAATTAAGGCACAGAGAAATGAAGTGACTTGCCCAGGGTGATATAGCTAAAAAGTGTCTTAGACAGAATTTAAACTTAACCAAGTCCAACACTCATCCACTATACCATCTAGCCAGCCATTAGTCACAATGAGTAGCTAGTATATCAACATAGTCCCTGGAAAAGAATTTTCATTACTAACTTAGAATATAATGATTAACAAAATTATTTAACATGTAAATAGAAAAAAATATAAAAATTTAGCCTCGAAACATTCTATAATCAAGTCTTGGTGTCTTTTGGTCACAATAAATAACACTTTGAATATCAAATCATGCAATTCAAGCCCAACAAATCTATTTGGTAGGATTAATAAAAAAATCATAAACCAAGATTACACGTCAGTGAAAATGACATTGAAGGGATGATGAACAGCTCCTCTACTTCAAAGTACAATGGAGTGATCATCCTAAATAAATTAAAACCTTGAAGAATATGAAGATTAATTTATACAATCAAAATAAATATGTATAAAGAGCTCATATCCCTGCACAGAAACCCATGAAATAACTACACTTACTCTTGTCAGAACTCAGAAGAGTTGCTGAAGATGAAGACAAATGTTTATTGATAATGGAATCTGTTTGTTTGAGATTCATTGTAGATGAAGCATATCTGTTGCCTGAAGGAAAAAAAAGTACTTATTATAATCATAGCTCAAATATGTAAGCATCATTCTCTGAATCACTGAAGCATAAGTATTCTGTCCTGAAAATGCATTTTTGTAATTTGGCTCTCAGATGAATATACACAATTAGGTACATGATGTTCAAGATAAGTCATTAACTCTAAGTCATATAAATTTCACTTATTTTTGAAAATTTGTGTGGATTTCTAATCTAGGCATGGGAATAATTTATGCAGAGTCAGTAGAAAACATATTTGATTTTGTTTAGTTTATACTCTGTATAGAATAACCTAGGAAACTTGGAAAAGAGGAGAAGAAAAATTTGGTAAGCTGGCTAATTTTTTAAATCTAAAAGACAGTCTTCCATAATTACAGATTTCAAAATTAAAACTCAGATTAAAAGAAATGTACTGATTTAACCTTTCCCAAGGGACAGAGAGAAATCTTTTCAAAAATATTCCAATGCTACTTTTAGAAATACATCTACAATCCTGATATCAATTACTGGTTGATATTGGCTGTCATGAAGAAAATAGGAAAATGTTAAAAGTTTTATATTTCTAACATGGAAAAAATCCATAAAATATATTAATTTAGTCATGGCCCCAAAGTCTTTTTCCATCAAATGGATTTAAGTCAATTTCTTCTTCCACATCTTCATTATCACAAATAGACAGGGCAAAAGCTAGCAGCAAAAACCATTCCCAATTTAGTAATATACTAAGATATAATTAAAAGTAATATGAATCCAATAATTATTCCAATTCCAAATCAAATGGGGCCTCAATTGTTACTTATTTCTGATAGAACCAAATCAGAGCTTTTTCAGAATAGGACACTATAAGCCGGCAGAGGAAGAGATGTCTCATAAACAAATTCCTTTGTTAAGCAGTAATTGGTTAGTATGTGAAATGCAGTTTAAAACAATACAACCAGAAATTATAAGAAAGCATATGCAAAGGATATTGCCTGGAAAACCATACTGGTGTGGCATTATAGCATAGGAAAAACTTATTTATAGTTGGCAATGGCAGAATAACCAAGCCTTGGCACAGAAGCAATTACTCACCTTAACAGTGAGGTCCTCTTTTTTATGAATAAACTCTCCTAGTATGGCACCCAAAGACTGAAGAAAGCAGGCATGATATAAGGAATCGATGATGATAAGGCAGTGTGCTGGAGTCAGAGGAAATGGGTTCAAATCCTGGACCTTGCTGTTTACTACCTGTTTCATCTCCCACAAGTCAAACAGGTCCTTAACCTATTGATTTCTCTGTAAACTGAGATAGCTAAGGCTAGATAATCTAGAAGGTCTCTTCTCCCTCAAAATCTAGGATTCGATGATTCTGATTCAAGTCTATTATCTGTGCATATTCTATGTTTTTTCCCCAGTACAAAAGAAGTGATGTGGAAGAATGCAAGGCTAGCACTTATACCATACTCAATCAAGGTTGGACAATTCTCCATCTCACCCAGCCTAACGACCTAGAACATAGGAAGAAAGAAGTGTGTGTTCCCGTCAACTATGTTTTCTCTAGAATTTCTTTCTGTGTATTTTATTAAAGGAGGCTTCTGTTATATAATCTGATCACTCCTGGTAGGATTAAGGTGTATTTTGGGTATCATGGCCAAAACACCACTTCTTTCTGCAATACAGCTTTTATATCCATAATAACAACAGCTAGTTTAGATAATGCTGTAAGGTTTGGAAAGTGCTTTACATTCATTGTTACATTTTATCCTCATTACAATACTGTGAGGTAGGTGTTATCATTATGCCCAACCTACATTTGAGTAAACTGAGGCTCAGAGAGGTCAAGTGACTAACATATACAGCTTCCACTTCCGCTCCTTTCACTGTAGCTAGCAGTACAATGTAATTTTTTTTAATTCTTTAATTTATTGATTTGTTTGTTTCCTTTTAATTTACAGGATTCAATTCCACAATTCCTTGAATTTCACATTTTGTCCCCCTCCCTCCCCTCCCCCCCCATGGCGTCTTATAATCAAGTATAGGATCTGGAGATACTTTCACATTATACAATGGTCAGGTTATAAGGATGGATTGTACAAGCTGGGATGAAAAATGGTATAGAGGACATAAAATCAAATAAGAGAACAAAAAAGATCAGGTATTTTGCTTCCACCTGGATATAAATTTAGTTCTTTCTAGTTCTTTCTCTGGATGCACGTTTTTCTCTCCATCATGTGTCTTTTGGGATTGACTTATATCCCTGCATTGTTGAGAAGAGTCCAGTCTATCAAAGTTGGTCATCACACATATGTTGTGTCCGTAATTGTGTACAAATTCCTCCTGGTTCTACTCTTCTCACTCAGCATCAGTTCCTTTAAGCCTCTCCAGGTAAATATGAAGACCGCCTGCTCCCCGTTTCTTGTAGCGCAATAATATTCCATAACATGCATATACCACAACTTGTTCAGCCATTCCCCAATTGATGGACACCCCCTTAATTTCCAATTCTTTGCCACAACAAAAAGAGCTGCTATAAACATTTTTGTACATATGGGTCTTTCTCCCATTTCTATGATCTCTTTGGGATATAACCCTAGGAGTGGTATTGCTGGATCAAAGGGTATGAAAGTATTTATAGCCCTTTGGGCATAGTTCCAGATTGCTCTCCAGAAAGGCTGGATCAGTTCACAGCTCCACTAACAATGAGTACAATGTAATTTTTAAAGCTTGTGGGGACAACTTATTTTTCCTAAGACTGATACTTTCTTTGAGTCTTTTCTACTGGTCAACTCAGACACCCAACTAATATATGGCATAGGAAGTAGTGATATATACAAATATGAAATTATTTTTCCTGATACAAGGATCTGAACTTCAAGGAAGTGGTCCTACAACAGATTCTTCTATGGAAACTCTCTGCATAGCCTCTGAACAGGGGTTCAATGTACAGGGTCCTTTAGGGCATTCTCTAGCAAGGTGGGACTGTTGGGGGATCTTCAAGGGCAGGGAATGAATGGCACTGTTCACTTTTCAAGAAGGTTGCTTTTAGCTCTGCAATCCACTGAGAGACTATACATATAACATACTACACATATAATAGACACATACAACACACTAACCACTAGACCACAATATCCTAGACTGCAATGACAATGCTAAAGATCTTGCCCAATTAGTCCAACCTACAGTTATCATTCACTCCTATAAACAGTTACTGTCTATATAATTCGTCTGGCATATTTGGACTTCTCACATAGACTGTAAGCCTCTTGAGGGCAGATCCTTTATCATATAATATATCCTTCACATACCTAGCACGATTTGTTGTGCCCTTAAGCAAGCACTCAGCTTCTCCCCACTATAGAAAAGGGTCAGGGGTTCCACTAAACTGGCTTGGGGAACTTGTATGTACAGGTTCCCCTAAAAAAGGCCACAGTAACTCAGGGATTGATGAGAGCTGTTGCCTTTAAATCACGCAATCATGGATGTCCTAGAAAATCACCTGAGTGGATTAAGTATAGAGTTTATAATCAGTCAGCTAGGGTATTACTACTCATCACAGGGTCTAATTATATGCCTACCTTGGTCATGTCAATAATGCAAGACCAGATTTTGAGGTAGCATGGCAAGTTAGTCAACTAGAAATTATTAAGGGCCTATTAGGTGCCAGGCAAGCACTGGACTAATGAAAAAATGCACAATTTGGAATTATTAGAACTGGGCTCATAAGCAGCATCATGGTATGGTGGAAAGTACTATATCTGGTATGACAAGACCTAGGTTATCATGGCTCTGTCACTTACCCCCTGGGTAATCAGGAACCTCACCCTTAGCTTCTCTGGGCCTCAGGTTTCTCACTTGTAAGATGAAGGGGTTGGACTAGGTGGATTTCTCTAAGTTCCCTTCCTGCTCTAAAACCATGATCTCATGATACGCTCCAATTTGAACACTTACTAGCAATGTGATTTTAAGCTGACTGTTTAATGATCTCTAAGCATCGATTTCTTCATTCTCAAAATAGGACTAGTAATTACTGCACTGTTCGTTTTTTTTATTGTGTTTTTTTGGCCAAGTATTTTATAAACCATAAAGCATTGTATCAATGGGAGTTATTTTAATGCATGACATGATAATGACTGAGTCTGTATAATAAGGCCATTTCTAGCTCTCAGAAGATTGGCTTCAAATAACAATACTTGATTTGATGATCCATTTTGGCCATCACCTCCCCTCCCTCCCCATCGGAAAACTGAATTCAGTTCGCTGGGTTTTGATAGGCCAATTGTGGCCTCATCTTGCCTGGTTCTAGGCCTCCACAGCATTTCCAGGATATTTCAAGCCATGCACATATCTCTCCCCAGCACCCTTTTATGTATTGCCTTTCTCCATTCACATGTAAGTTCCTTGAGGACAGGGTCTGTCTAGTAGGCATTTATTTGTATCATCAGCATCAAAGCTCCTGGCACAGAGTAAGCAACTAATAAATGCACTCTGAGTGTGTAGGGATGTGCTGCAAAAGCTGCTTCAGCAGCTTTGTAGGTATTAAGAATGAGTTTCCATAGACAGATACATGGTCTTGTGAAACATCTTTTAAAGTAGAAGGTTTCAGAAGAGACTATGCTAGTGCTGAGGGTGGGGGGCTAACAGAGTGCCAGTGCTGAAAGGGATCTCCGAAGCCACGGACCAGACCGAGAACTCCCTAACATTCCCAACAAGTGTCTGCTCAACCTGTGCTTTAAGAGTTTCAGTGACATGGAGCCTACTCCATCCTGAGGGCCATCCGGAAGCATCACTTTTGGATGGATATGGTTGTTCCCTAGGTTTTCCTTACACATCTGCCTGTCTGGGCCCAAGTAGCATAAATCTAATCTGTCTCTTGTAATACTTAGACAGCAATCACGTGCCTCCTGAGGCCTCTAATTTTTGAGGAGAAAACCCCTGATCCTTCAAGGTATCCCAGTATGGCCTATTCTTCAGTCCTCTCACCATCCCAGGTGCCTTCTTCTAGTCAACTTTTCCTGAAATGTGGTGCCCCTATCTGAACGCAGTGTCCTGCCCAAGGCAAAACACAGCCAAACGACTGCCTCCCTCTTCTTAGATGCTAGGCCTTTATAAATTCAGCCTGGAGCAGCAACAGATTCTCCTGGGCTGCCACACATCACTGTTAGCTCAGGCTGAGCTTGCGGTCTATTTTCACCGGAAGTGTCATCTAGCCAAGCACCCCCGGATTTGTGGAGTTGATTTTTTTAAATCAAGAATAGAACTTTGGGGCAGCTAGGTAGCACAGTGAATGACACACTTACTAGCCATGTGACTTTGGGCAAGTCACTTAACTCCAATTGCCCTCCAAAAAAAAAAGAACAGAACTTCACACTTATTCCTACTGAATCTTGTCTTACTGACTCTGGCTCATCAGCCAACATGTTAGCCACCTAAGTTTCATATCATATATAAATATGACAAGTATGCCTCTATGTCTTCACCTTCATCATGGACAAAACTGCTGAATGACCACGGACAGATCTGAGGAGAGGGAGACTGTTCCCTCCTCCAAGCTGCCATTTTCCCATTAATAATGACTTGGGGTGGGGCAGGTCTAGTCAATAAACCAGTTTCAAATGCCCCAAACTAAACTATCACCTAGCCTGTGTCTCCACCTTATCCTCCAAGCACTGTATGACAAATTTAACTGAATCTTTTGCTGAAATCTTTAAAGTATACCAAGTCTATAGCATTCACCTGACCTGCCAAATCTAGTCACTCTGTGAACTTTGGTGGTGGTAGAAAGTGGGGGCATGCCGATGGCTACTTTCTAAAATGGGCCAAAACCGAGCCAGGTCAAAGAAAAACGGAGGTAAAATGGAGTTAAGACAAGCATAAATGCAAATCTCTGGCTGTTTATGAATTCCATTTACATAACAGAATGCTGTCTTCTGGCATGGTGTTTCTGTTACTTACTGAATATTATTTATGATATTTCTTAATGAGATTTGGCCCATTCTTCAAAATACTATGGGTTACTCTGTTTTGCTTTTGTAAAGAATGTTTTGTGGCTACTTGTACATAGGGTTGGTGGTTTTTGATAGAAGTAACCTCCCCCAACCCTGTCATTTTAACTACTTTATTCCCAATCTCCCCTGAACCTGCTATTCAGGCCTTTCCAGGGGCCTACCTATCCTATGGCTCATTTCTACCAAGGGTTTGTCTTTTGGATGGCTATCAATCAACCTCAGCTAAGGTGTCTAATAGTATTTTCAAGTATTCCTATCAAGGGCATCTACATTTCCATGGGAAGCTCTAGACACTAGAAAAGCCAATCTCAAGGAAATGATCTCTAATGGTGGAATTTCAGACACCAAAGAAGTGATGTACATAGTGAGGGAAGATATTTTTGGACAGAGAGGCTTCCCTCACGTCTCTTGAATCAAAACATACCAACTGTCTATTCTAGCCTGGGTTGAGAGTTTTTAATACCAAAATCCCCCCCCCAAAAAAACAAAAAAACCCACATTAATTTATATCACAAAAATTGGGAACATGAGATTCTTTTGATGGAACATGCTATTCACTGCTCCCATTTCCCTGAAAAAAGAGCTTGCAATCAGTTGGGCAAGCACAACACTCAAAGAAGGGGTAACTGTCAACCTGAAGAATAAGCTGTCTTCAAACATTTTTAGAGGATCTAGCTTATCATATCTGTGTTAATAATTACATCAATATTTGAAAAGTAACCCCACAAAGAACTTCTAGCAAGGCAAAATCAGCAACTAATATAAGTTTTTATAGGTACTTTAAAGTATATAGTTGTATTTCCTAGGAAGTATTTTATATCACAGATCAATTCAGACTAGCTTCCCCCACTCAATCCTAAAGTACCTAATTCAGTAGACTAGCTGGTCCCCTCTGCCAGATGACATTAAATGCTGATGCTCAAATTCCACTGAGCCAACTACACCACCAAGCACCCACCTCATCACTGCCTAAAACCTTTGGTGACTGACTTCCATCACCTACTGAATAAAGTCTAGCCAAATGATCAAGGCCCTCTGCAACTTCAAGCTTTCCTCCCTTTCCATTCCCTCAACCTGCCCTGCCTTTTCCCATTTCTCTGCCTTTAGTTATAGCACCCCCATGCCTGGAATGCATTCCCTTTGCCCCATTTCTACCCTACTCCAATGCTTCTACCTCCTCCATGAGGTCTCCTCTGACCCCTTCTTGCCTTTCACATAGCATTTTCTTTGTCCCTTTCCTATGCATATACCTTATGTTATTCTCTACTAAAGTAATTTGCATGTCATGTCCTTCCAACTATATAAAATATAACTTTCATGAGGACAGGGATCTCTGTATCCCCAGTACCTAGTAGAGAGTTCACTGAGCATGTGAGGAACTTAATACAAGTTTATTAAGTAGAATTAAATTAGTCTGAATGAGTGAGATTTTTCCTGTGCAAAATCTAATCCATGGCTATATAACTCTAGGGCCAGAATCCTAACACCTCTGACTCTGCAGCATATTTCCTTACCATGAAGGCTGACTTCATCACAACTAATTAAAGGGAAGCTTACAGCAGCATATGTTAGTGGAAAGTACATACTAAGAGCAAGCAAGAATTTTGGAAACAAATACCACTGGATCCACCTTCTTCTGCAGTCTGCAGTTCTGTGGAAGAAGGGATTTTGTCAACTAAATCTACAGGATTGGGTGGGGAAGCAGTCGACAGACCTAAAGAGAAAAACAGTTACAATACAGATGGAAAAATGTACACAGTGGTTTTAATTAAACACCAATATCACTAATAAAATCATATATATTCTTAAAACAGTAACAAATGATCACAAATGTTTACATTTAAATGGACATTTATAAGCGACTGATAAAAAAAACATTCAAAAATAAGGTTTTAGAAAATTCTTGGACCACTGCTTGTCCAACTTACCAATTTTTAGAAATTTTCAATTTTTGACTTATCGTTTCCTCTGTTCACTTTGTTAACTTAAGTCTTAAAAGTTTTAAAACTTAAAATTTTTTAAAAGGTCTCCTTTTTCTATGAAAAAACTGATAAAATTATTGTGCTTAATAAGGAGTCTTACATAACACACAGAGAATTACATATGCATCTACCATTTTTTAGTCTTGGTGAATTAAAGCTACCAAAATAGTAACTTCTTCATTTTAGTAAAATCAGTCTAATGCTAATGCTATATGGCAAGTCTCATATTACTAACCAATATTTAGGTATAAACACTAAAAAAATCATAGAAAAAACATTCTATTAAAATTGGGTTAATAACATTAAGAATTCTTTAAATGCTTTTCTTTTTCACTATAGGGAATCAGTCCTACTAATAATTACCAGATTTGCTGTCTGAATCTGGTGTTACAGAGCCTCCCCATGACCATCTCTTCTGTCGCTGTTGCAGGCGGTTGCTACGTTCCAAAGTACGGTTAACCATTGCCTCATAATGTTCCTATTTAACATTTAAAAATAAATAAGTATCCATTAAATTAGTATATCGACTTTATGTACAGTTTGTGCAACTTCCCTACCCCCATGAACCCCATACTTCAAGCCAAAATGTACAAAGAATTGTGAGAACATAAATGACCTACCTATGCCTCACCTTACAAATAATCAGAGAATCTTAGAACTAGATGCTATCTCAGAGGCCCTCTAGTCCAACCTATACCTGTATGGGAAGCCCCTCTATAACATACCTGACCAGTCTTTGCACTGAAAATAATGTCTAATGAGATCTCTGATGTCTAAAGCTCTTTATGTAGAATGCTAAGTTCTAAATCTAACCACATCATTGGCTTTTAAAGTTATACTTAATTACCTATAAAAAGAATCATTTAACACTAAACTGACAAAATGCTAATATTAAACTAAGAAAACAGGCTGAATGAAATTAAAATAGATGGCTAGAATAAGATATTAAAGCAAATAAAACTAGAACAATAAAACCTATACATTAGTAGTAACAATATTACCTGAATAGCTGGCAACCAGAGACTCAATTAAGTAATATTGTGTGTGTAAAATGAAAGCAAAAGTATGTATGTAGAAAGTCAATAATCACTTCCAATTTATCTTTCTATTCAACAATTACCCAATATGCATGCTTCTTGAGTCCCTAATCAAATAGCTACTAAAACTGTTAAATTGAAAATATTTTTTGAAGAAAAAAGTTTTGGATGGAAAAAACCTATCAGAAAATTATGAGACCCCAAACTATGAGTAGAGGTACAGATTTTAAATACTAGCTCCTTGTTTTGTTTCTTTCTTGTTAAGAACTCACAGCTACTCTACAACCATAATGCAAAAGTGTACCTTGCTTTAAGCAAATCTGATGTCTGAAACTATGACTTTACACAAAAGGTACAGGACTTCCAAGCCATTGCCTCCCTGACAATCTAAGTTCATCCCTTTTCCCCCACAGCCCCTCATCCCAATCCAATTTTTCAAGGCCCAATTAACACCCAGAATCCAATCCAGGGCCCAACTGAACCCTTCCCTTCTTGTTATCATACAGAACCTACTGTAAGTACCATATGATTAGTTTAAATATTTAATTTAGCACTTGATTCGATGCTGTCTTATATTGTTTTCAAGTACAAGAGAGTAAGGTATAATGGAAAGAACACTCAACTCAAAGTTAGCAGGAAACTGGGTTGAAAGCCTTTCTCTGACATTGTGGGACCCAGGCAAGTCACTTAAACTGAACCTCAGTTATAAAATGAGGTCTCTTATAAGGACCTGATAGGTAATGTATGTAAAGCACTTTATAGACCTTTATGTTCTATATAAGTGTCTAGTATTATTGTCATCATTATCTCCCTCCCAAAAAAGATTGTGTTTTAAAGGCAGATCCCACAAGTATTCAGAAGGACTCTTAGTTTCATAAAATAATTAACAGCAGGATTCCTTAAATAGCAAAATATCCCTTTGAGCATTAAAAATACAGCTCAGTTTACATCCTTTTTTGTAGGAATGCACTTCATGAAGGCTGCCACATTTCAGGCTTTAACTGGTTAAAAAAAAAATCAAGCTTCAAGGGGCGGCCAGGTGGCTCAGCAAGTAAGAGCACGGGCTCCAGTGTCAGGATGACCTGGAGATCAAATCTGGGCTCAGTTACTTAGCACCACACCCAGAAATAACTGGCCATGTAACCTTGAGCAAGTTACTTAACCCCGATTGCTTAAAAAAAAAAATCAAGCTTCAATAATGATAAGTGCCATTAGTAATAATAATAGTAATAGCTGTTTGCATTTCTATGACACTTTAAGGTTTGCAAAGAGCTTTAGAAATGTTACCTCTTTTGATCCCCACAACCCTGGAAGATAGGTGCTATTATTATCCCCATTTTACAGATGAGGAAACTGAGGTAAACTTGACTTGCCCAGGGTCACATAGCTAGTGAGTGTCTAAGGCTGGATTTGAACTCACGTCTTCTTGACTCCCAGTTCGGCTCTCTGTCCACTGGGCCATCCAAGTCACTTGTTAACAAGCTAAAACTATAGTCAAATAGACTGACATGCCATAGAGAAATTTTTTTAATGCTGTTGCCAGAAGTAAGTAAGATGGATTTTTGTCTCAAAGATTTCTTAAATTTCACTTTGGCATTCTTGGAATACTCGACTAAACAAAGTCAACCTCAGGGACAGAAGGTCTCTAACTCTGCTTTGACAATAACAATATCACCATCCCTACAAAGTCCTAGATAAAAATTACTATTTCTCTGGGAGCTAAGATAAAGCTACTGAAAAAAGAGAATGGTCTAATGCCTTTTGAAGAGAAAAAAATTCAGAGCAGCAGACATCTCAGAAGCAAAGAAAAACAGGTGAATGTGTCAAAGAATATCAGCAATCAAGAATTTAAAATATATACAAATACATATATTTAATGAAAGGGAGAAATCACCTTTCATTCTACACTATATACAAACACTGTCTATGATAGAGATGAACAGATTTTTATGTCACATTATAAAAATATTAATAATATCTCACAATTCCCCGATTGTTGATCGTTTAAAAAGCACTGTCTTCAGCATGGTACTGTAAAGAGGCAGCCCAAGGATGCGAGGCTCGTGACTGGAGCACATTCCCAAGCAGAGACTGAAAGGTGGCCTCCCTACCTCCAGGGCTAGGACTTCCTTCCCACTACGCCAGGCTGCCCCCAGACAAATGAAGTTCAGAGCCAGTGCTGCTCCTATACATGTTAGTTTCTCACAAGTGAATGATTTTTCCAAGAAATGCTGTAATATTGATTCTCAAACTCAGTTATTCATCTGACAATGGTTGTACGAAACATACTAAGCCAATTTCTGGTATACATGTCCTTGTCTATCCTGCTGGGAGGGTATGACAGACAACATGGACACCTAATTTGAAGAAAGGCACCCAAGCATTCAAAATATTTACCTTTCATAACCTAAAATAAATACAACTTCTGAAACTTCAAAATGAAAGCAAATGGTGGTCTAGTTTTTGGTATCAATACCAGGTCTTTAAGCCACACGCTCCAGTCCATGTTCTTGGTTGTGCCAATATACAAATGGCCACAAAAACACAGAAGCTACAGTCCTGTTGTACAAGACAATAAAGTGACCTAAGGAAAAGTGCCTCTGACAAAGCATCTTATTATTTTATTGAAAGAAACATCTATTCCCATGGTCTTAGCAAAGTAAAGAAATCGTCCAAAAAAAAAAAAAACTCAAGAAAAATCAGGATCAAATACAAAGCACTTCATTGTACCTGTAGCTAAAAAACAAGCTACATATATGTGAAATAGGATGGTTACTGATGACCCTCACACATCCTGGAATGGGATGGGATTCACAAGCTGAACTAACAGTAACATGGCATTAACTAGTATTCATATATCAGGAATGATACTAGGATACATGTGGAAATAAGCCCAGGGAGAGCCTACAAGATCATTTTCCCATAACATCTGTCCTGGATAAGCACTCATTTATTAAGACTAACCTCTTGAGCACTCAAAATTAATGTGGCGAACTGCTCTGCTTATAGAAGAGCCAATGCTATTACACTGAGTCTACTGTCCTCTTATTTCACAAACACAATTCTAATGAGATTTGTTATCTGGCTTCTAAGACCACAGCAGATTAGAAACACGGCAGACATAATGACAATGCTGAGAAGCAAGAAGAAAGAGAGAAAAACTATAAAAAGCCAATATAGTAACTCAAAGAGCATGGCAGGCAGGGGTAACTTAGTTTGGGAGTAAAGAATCCTACAATGCTAATACTGTTCCTGAAAGTCATCACCTTATTACAAAATACGATTATAATTAATGATCATGATGATGACCTTGAGGCAATATTACACTAAATTATGTCAATTATACTCTGTTCAAGAAGTAGGACCTTTAAAAATATTTTCATTAAGCTTTTTTTTTCAAGTGTTGGTGTTTAAAAGGTATCTTGAAAACCTGGCTATCTGGCATGCCTCCTTCCCCAAGGATTCCGGATCCTTTCGATTTTCCTTCAGCAATAGGAAATACTTTAGGGGTTCCACCATTTTTCTAGTCCCCCAGGTTCACAACCTGGAGTCAGCCCCAACTCTTCACTCTCACTCACCAGCCCTGCATCCAAACATTTGCTAAGTCTTGTCACTTTGGCTACCTGTCTCCTCTCTACTCACCACAAGCAGCCTAGTGTTCAGGTTCTTGTCACCTCTAGTCTGGGCAACTTCAACAGCCCCCTCACACAGGTCTTTCCCTTCTCAGATCTATCTTCCACGCTGCTGACAAATTGATATTCCTGATATGGAGATTTGACCACATCACTGCCCTGCCCAAGAAGCTGCTAGAGAACCTGAGCTTCTTCATTTGCCATTGAAAGCCTTCTCTACCCTCTCTCCAGACTCACCCTACATACTTCAGTTAAAATGGACTATTTGCTGTTCCCACATCCATGCCTTTATGTCCTGGCGCCCTGAATGTCCTTCACCTTCCCCACTTCCATGGTCTTAGAACCCATAAGTCCTTTGAAGAAGCTTTTCCTGATTCTGCCAGTAGTTAATGCTCCTCCAAATAACTGTGTATTTTGTGTGTGCACATGTGTGCATGTATATACTTATCTGTGGATGTGTACCCCCAAGAAGAATGAAAACTCCTTGAAAGCAGGGATTATTTAACTTTTCTAGTTACATTACCAATGCCTAACACACAATAAGCACTTAATAATTAACACTTGAATAAAGGCCAGAACTATTATTTTTAAAATCTAGAGCTCTAACTGCAGTAAAAAAAAAAAATAGGACCTGATGCGGCTGCATAACACTCACTGATGGATGCAGAAGCAGGAAAGGTAAGGGGGAAAGGGGCCAGGAGATCAGGGTGGTCTAGAGGATGATGACAAGAAAATCTCAAATGAATTTTGTCACCATCCAAGCAAGCAAAACACTAAAAATTCTAGGCAGCTTCCACAAACTCAAGGTCAGAAAGAAGAGCGTGCAGCAATGTTCCACAGCCTGGTGTCCTTAGCCCAAACAGCCACCATAATACAGCAGGCACACTGCCGCCCAGGCCCTTTAGCTGGATAGGAGTTTACCCTCCAAGCTGAGAAGCAACTAACCATGAAGGTTTCAGGTCTCAATATCCCAACAGATATAACATGGAAGGAAGGGGAAAAAAAGAAAGTGCAGCAAACCTGATTTTCCATATGAAGGGCTAGAAAGAAAAGAGATGAGACAAAGAGCACGAGACCATCAGAAAAATATCCCAGATATAGGACACAACAGTGGCCTTGCATTATTTGTAGCATATTGGGGGGAAAGGAAGGGAAGAAACATTTCTACAGCACCTACTATGGGTCAGATACTGTGCTAAGCACTTTACACGTATTACCTCATTTGATCCTCACAACAATCTTAGGAGGGTAAGAGAGGTGCTATTATGATGCCCATTTTACAGATGAGGAAACTGAGGGAGACATGGGTGAAGTGACTTGCCCAGGGTCACACACCTTTTCTTCGTCTAACTTTTGCTTTCTTTTCTCTTCCACTGCTGCTCGTCGTTGTTGTTCTTTCTGCTTCTGTTCTTTTATCTTTCTCTGTCTTTCTTCCATCTGCTTTTCATATTGGAGTTTTGCCTTTTTCTCTTTCTCAAGTAATTGTATTTCTTTAAAAGCTGCAATATTCAAAGCACATTGTTGACAAAATTAGAAGAAAAAGGTTTTAATATACAGAGAAGAAGCAAATGTCATTCACCCTTTTCCTAAAACAATACAACCTGCATATTAAGTCAAACTAGGTGTCACTGAGTAAATGAAGACTCATAAGTACACAGACAAATCAACTGCTTTACAGGTTCTCTCTCTCTCTCTTTTTCTTTTTTTTTTTGCTTTTTGGGGTTAACTGACTTACCCAAAGTCACACGGCTAGTACATTACAGGTTCTCTAGCAACTGTATCTGCAGATCTCAAACGTGAGAATTCAATTTTCTTTTTTGGAAATCTGGCAACTTAGCCTGAGCTCAAATTTCAACATAGATATTTATATAGGATATTTAAGTTACATACCTACTACAAAGTCCTACTCCAACATTTCATGCAGCTTTTAGGTAACTCTGGGTTCTTGAAAACTATGACAGTAAAGTGCAAACTTTGGCAGATTCTGCTAGGAAAGCTTTGAGTACAGGTCCAGACTGCCTGAAACCCCAAGACTGCTCTATCTAAGGTATTATCAGCAGGTTGGCAACCAGGTGCTGAACTGTTTTGACTATGACAACCCATGAAACAGTGACAAATAAAAACAGTCATCAGTAAGGTGTGTCCTACTTCAACTTCTGCAGTAAAGGGGCAAAGTGGTAGAAAAGGGAGCAGAGGATGCCAAGAAGTCTACAAGACAGAATAAAACATCAACTAGAAAACATGTCCTGTTGAAGACTAGAGAAAGGTAAATGTCCCAATGTAGAAGAGAACAGAATCAATAAACCATAAGTCACTGAGTTTGACTTTGATTTCTGGGAAAGTTCTGGAATGAAATCATTAAAAGGTGGTTGGCCAACATATAGACAGGAGAGCGGTGATTAGAAAGAGCCAACATGGTTTTTATCAAGAACAGGTCATGGCAGACCAACCTCATTTCCTTTTATGATAGGATTATTAGAGTAGAGGAGAATTCTATGGACATAATTTACTTAGATTTTAGCATAGTTTTTGATAAACTACCTCAAACTATTCTAGAAAAGAGGATGGAAAGATTAGCCGGATTAGAGAACAACATAATCAGATGTACTCAGACCTGGTTGGATGCCTGGGCTCAAAGAGTGGTGGCTGATTCAATATCAGTATGACAGAAGGTCTCCAGAGGAGTGAGTTCCCCAAGGACTGGTTTCTGGCTAGGTGCAAATGAATATTTTATCAATGACTCAGTTAAAGGCGTGGAAGGTAGGTTCATCAAGTTTGTAGATAACCCAAAATTGGAAGCATAGTTCACACCGTGTAGAAGAACAAGGATTCAAGAGGATCTTGACTGACTATAGCATTGGGCTGAGTAAGATTTCAACAGGAATAAAAGGACTCTTGCACTTGGGTACAAAAAAATTTAACTTCACAAGTATATAATGAGAGAGGCATGGTTATATTATAGTTGTTCCAAAAAGATCTGGGGTTTTAGTGCACCATTAGCTCAGAGTGACGTGGCAGCCACCAAAACTACTATATATTGAGCAGTATTAAGAGAGGCATGGATTCTAGGAATAAGGAGGTGATGGGCCCAATATATACTTTCCTCATTAGACCACCCCAGGAGCACTGTGTTGAATTCTAGGCACCACAGTTTAAGAAAGACATTGATAATAAAAAAAAAATTTAAAAGGACATCTATTGATAAACTGGAGAGTATGGGGGAGAGGGGATGTGCCTCAACCAGGACAGTAAAGGGACTTAAGTTCATGTCATGTGAAAATTAGTTGAAAGAACTAGTTTTTTTTGGCCTGGAGGAAAAAAATAGAAAGAATCAAGGGAGACACGATAGGTATCTTCGAGGTCTTGACAGATTATCATGAGCAGGAAGCAACAGACTTTTTCTGTTTGGCCCCGTGGACAAATCCAAGAATGATGGGCAAAGCGGCAACTCTAAGCTTGATGTTAGGAACAATTTCTGAACAATAAGTGCTGTCTAAAAGTGGAATGGGATGCTGCAAGAAACACCCCTCCTTGGAGCTCTTCTGGACTACCACCTTCCAGGTATGTTATAGTGGAGATTCTGTTAACATGGTTGGACTAGATGGTCTCCGAAGTCACTTCCAACTTTCAAATTCTATGATTTTATACTAAAGGATTTGAAGCATATTCACATTTTGATTATAAGTGAAAAACAGGAAAACTATAAGGAAACTGAAGCTAACTGGAAGGATACCTCACAGGTTTCTCCCTGGAGAGGCAAATAAAGGTGTTGACAGAGTGTGTTTCAATTAAATGTCCAAAGACAACAATAAGCATCACTTCAAGGGACAATTGCGTACTTCATTTTGCACTGTTCATAATGAGCAAAAGTAAAAATTAACAAAGATAATTGTAACTTATTTTCTGATACCTGTTGCAAGGATGAGAAGATAAAGAAATTCCAAGAACTCAATTAGCAAACCACTAAATTAAGTCAAGATACACCTTAAAACCTAGTGACTTAGATGCAAAGGTTGGAAACAGGGGGAAAAGGTTGAAAATACATCATAAAATACAGTCCAGGAGGATCAAGAAAAGAAAGACACTAAAGACTCATAGACTATACAGAAGACTGACCATGATATATCATGAAGACTTTCTTCAAGAAGAGTTAGAAGGAACTGGACATGTCCTACTCTCATTATCACCACAGAAAATGAAACTGACTATTATTAGAGACAGACAGGCAGAAACTTGTTACCAATGTGGGAATCATTTCAGAATCGACTCCCTATAGAGACCAACAACTTGACAGAGCAAAGAATAAAATCAAAACCAAATCAGTTCTGGACAAACACTTGAAGGCAGACAATAGCCTGGGCCCAAAGTAGAACAGTAGAAGGAGAACAAGCTAGACTGATTTGGCAAACTGAGTAACTCACAAGCTGATCCCTGAAACAAAAACCTACCTTTATAACACTAATATTTTTCCTAGTGAAGTTATGTAACTGTGAATCATGGAATACTGTGATCTTCCAAGAATCAAAATGGCAGGTGACCCAAAAGGCAATGGAAAGATGTGTGTGTTGGGGTGGAAGGGGGAGTTAGAGTATATTACTAACAATGACTTGCACAAAGAAGTGGCATATCCAAAAGATGCATGATGAGTGAAGCTGGGGAGGTTGGAGACCAGGTAATAACAGCAAGAGATAATATATGGGAAACCTAAATAATGCTATTTAAGAAGAAGGTCTTTACCACACTTAGTGGGCTCCCTATGGTGGATTTATGGAAGAAGATAGAGAAGAAGCACACAGAATAAAAAGGTTGGGATGGGTAATGATTTGTACCATTGAAGGACATAACTACAAAGATCACAAACATAACAAATTATCGGAGTATAACACTCATGCTAATTTCCATTAAAGCAAAAACCCAGACCAACATATGGTATTTTAAAAGGAGATTAATTTCCCCTTGCCCACCTGCCAAAATGGATATGGGGGAATTAATGTTTACTTCAATAGCAAGCCTCTTCTACAGACTTCACTTCTAAAAGTATAGTCAGTACTCTGGTTTCTACATTCACAGAACACTGCACCACATAGTTCCTCACTTAAAAAGACTAGGTAATATTTGTGCAGTCCTAAAAAAGAGCTCTCTACTTTCTGTTCCATCACAAACCAGTGTAATTAAGAATTCAATTGGATGAAGTCTAGTGCTAATTTTGCCAGGTGATCTGGTAGGCGATAGAACCGAGATATAGTAGATGCTGTATTCTTTCTGGCTATGGAAGGATTCCTCATTTAGATCCTTATTTCAATACTTCAATGACTGTGACTTCACAGTGGGGTGGGGGGACTGCCATCACCAACTGCTCACAACTTCCCTACTGCAGCTTTTCTGACTTTGGAGGGACTAACTACATGTGCACTTCACTGCCACAGGATTTGGAACCCAGGGTTACTCACCTCCATGCTACACTAAGGTCTAAGTATAGGACTTTAAATCTTTATTTCTAACTTCTATTCTACTAAAAGAACAATTTGCATTTATATGGTGCTTATGCTGGATAGCATATTACTATCTCCATTTTATAGATGAAGATACTGAGACTTAAAGAGATTAAGGGGCTTGCCCAAGGTCAGAGAGTAATTAAGCGTCTGAGCTGGCACTGTAGGCCAGGCTTTCTGCCTGATGCCAAGGCCCTTGCCAGTATGTCATGCTAATTATTCAGAAGTGATGCCTTATAACCAAAAAGCACTATCTAAAGGCAAGATATTATTTATAAGCAAAACAATCAAAAAGAGACATGTATTCTCTGTATTAAGCATCTTGGTTACCGCATTTTGTTCTTCAGAATTAGTTCTGCTAGCATTCCATCTAATTAATATTAAGACTCACGTGATTTTAAAATCTTAAGTCTTAAGAAAGTAAAACTTTGCTGTTCTCCCTTTCCCTTTCTTTCCCAAAATAGAAATTATTCTTTAAAAAAGTTAAATAATCAAACCTACTCAAACATTTTCCCTTGGGTTCTCGATAGCTAATCTCACATCTGTGTATTACATATTATACAACATGAAAAGCTTAGCAAAAAGCAAATAAGCCACCCTGGAAATATTTAACTCTGACACGATCACACTCAGTCATTTTGAATAAGACCACACACGGAACCCTTGAATATACCATTTTGTTTTTCTCGTTCTTCTCTGCGTTCTCTTGCCAGTCGTTGCCTTTCATCAGATCTCAGAACCGAGCCATCTATCACTATATAAAAACAAATGGAGAGTTAACTGGCATTCAAGAGATGACAATTTGAAAAATCTTAAAATCACTGCATGACTTATACCTGGTTTAGTTGATGACTTTATATTTGAGGGCTGGGCTAGAACAGTAGCACTACCACTTTGGTTTCTTCTTTCTTCGGCAACTGCTTGGGCTGCAGCAACTAAAAAAGACATCAAGAGGAAACGGGTTGACATGTGGACTTTTACTTCATGGAGATCTCTTTGGTGACCTACTCATTCCACATATCCAGGACTACTTGTCTTCAGTTACGAGTTAGCCTTTCAGGATAGCCAGCGTTAGAATGTAGGCAAGTGACTCTCTGGGGTTAAAGTCTGGCTTTAAAGGTACAAGTCATTCCTATGCGGTTATAGAGCAAGAGAAAACACACATCATCCAGAGGAAAAAACAAAACTTCTCGTGTCCACCACAACACTCCACAATCCCATCCTCTATCTAATCCAGCTTCTAACTAACAAGTCCATTGATTGCTCTAACTTTTAATCACAGAACATTATAGAGTAGAAGTAACCTTAGAAATCACTTGTCCAACTGTCTTCATTTTATAGATAAAGAAACTGAGGCTCAAAAAAGAGAACTGATGAAGCCTCAACACCAGAGCAAGTTAGTGGCACAGGTAGATTCTGGGTCTACTCTCTGGCAGTCCCAGATGGGATAAAATGGAAACCCACAAGACTTGCTACCTGGCTACAAGAAGAGGCTTCTGTTTTTCTTTCACAAGATTTGATGTCTTCCTACTAGACCAAAATACTTGCTCAAGAGGAATTCTGGCCTGATGCCCTTCCTTATTAAAGTCCTACTTGCTTAGAAAAGTTTAGATGTGCCAAAGAAATGAGTATCTTCAATTCTCTTTTACATCTATCTTTTGCCTTTATTTTTTTTAAAGATTTGGTATTTTATTTTCCCCCAGTTTACATGTAAAAACAATCTTAACACTTGTTTTTAAAACTGAGTTCCAAATTCTCTTCCTTCCTCCCTCCCCACCCCCTACAGAGGAGGCAAGCAATTCAATATAGGTTCTACATCACATCTACCTTTTGAAAAAAAAAAAGGTATAAAAATAGCACACTGAAGCCACAAGTCTAGTTGCTGTCATTATTGTGTCAGCAGGAGACTGTCTGAACTTGGCAAAGTCTACCACAAAAGCCAGTTTTCAAAGCATCCTATAGTACTGTAATGTTTTTGAATATGGTTTTTGACATGCAAAGTATTTTATGGTATTTCAGAAAACTGTTTTTTAGGCCACTCTGAGACCAGTAGGTATCTCTTGCAGCTGAATGTCTCAACTCCAGATCTGTTCCCTCCTCAATACTACCCTTTCCTGCCTTTTCTGTAAACTTCCAAACTCCATGAGTGCTTTCCATATTTCATTTTCTGGCTAATTCCTAGTGTTTCCATGACTATACAGAGATGGAAAACCAGTCAGATGGGCTGGACTCAATCCAGGATGCACAGAGGAGAGCCATGCTGGAGATAACACAATTCTGAAGTTGTTAAGGGATCAATCCTTAAGAAATCTGAAAGAAAGACATCAAAAGCATGGGGAAAAAAGTCTTAAACTATATTAATGACTAAAACAAGGTGAATGAGAGAGAATTGGGTCCTAGAACACTAGGACCCAATACTCCTAACTATATAAAACTTGTACAAGCAAAACTGACACACAAATTAAGGGCATCACTGACAAAGAATGAAAAAGGAATAGAAGTTCTGAACCACATAACCAACAAGATGGAGGACTTTCTCCAATCCTCACATCTCAAGTTTCTCCAGAGTAGGAATTATGGGCAAGAGTTTTCAATTTCACCTGTCTCCACAGTCTGAGATACCAAGAACCCCACAGAGATAAACCAACGATCTGACAGCAGAGAAGGCTAATCCTTAAAACCTAATGTACTCACTCAGCACCCCCTCTCCCAACAGCCACTGAACTCTGGCAGACATGCACCAGAACTCAGCTTCCTCCCTCCACCCCAACCCTGGGCCAAAGAAAACCAAAAGCCAGAGAAGCCTGCTCTGGCTGAGACTGCAGCATGGTAGCTGCATGGAATACTACAACAGTACTCCAACAGAGAACTGAGGAAGAAAAGAAACACTCTTCTAGGTCTGAGGGGAGAGGAGAAAGGTGGTGCCAGTTCTGTCCTCACAGAAGTCAACTGGGGCAGAAATTTAGACCAATGAAACATGAATTTCCCAACAAGCAAAGAGGCTGAGACAGCTTTTAGGTCCAGCCCTGGGATTCCAGTAAGAAAAAAATTCAGTTAAAGATCTTGCACATAAGGAAATAAACTAAGAGCAAAGATATTAACAGAAGGGAAGATAGCTTCCAGATCATCTAAATGCACCAAGATATCTCTGAATAAATATTGCAAGACAAAGGAAAATAAGTCATCACTTGCTGAGGCAGATGACCCTGTGGATTCCCAAGAGAGCATGGAACCCCAGCAGGATGTTACTGGATAGTTTAAATGAGAAATAAGAATTTGAAAGCAGAATTTATGGTGTATATGGCAAAAATAATTGGCAGAAAAGAAAAACTTGAATCCTCACCAAAGAAACAAAGAGAAAACTACTGCAAATAAATAGAAGTGAAGGACAACATAGAAGAAGAGAACCAAAAAGCAACAACATTAAAAGAAGGGAAGAGGCAAACTTCCATAAAGAATATCCTATGGGAGACCAGATAATTAGTACCACAACTGACTTAAAGACAAAGAGAATCTAAGTATTCGATTATAAAATAGCATTTGAATCTACAGAGCAAAACAATGCCTTAAAGGCTCTCCCCTATGACAAACTGTCATTCATCTGTATGTCAAAACATACAAAATTCCTTGAAAGAAAACTTTAAATGCCAAGCTGGGGAATCTTGTATTTTATCCTAGAAACGAGGATCCACTCAAGATTTCTGAGTAGGGAAGAGAGGTGGTCAGACCTGTATTTTAGAAATACTAATTTGGCAGCTCTGTGGAAGGGTGATGGGAGAGGGGGGGCACATGGAAGAAGGCAGACTAAGTAGGAGGCTATGGCAACAGTCCAGGAGAGTAATGATGAAGGCCTGAACTAGGGGGGAAGCTTCATGGCTGATAAGAAAGGGACAGATGTAGGAACTCTTGTGGAGGCAAAAACAACCAAACTTGCCAAGAGCCAAGGAGTATGCTATTAAAACCACAATAACTGAATTACAGTCAGGCATGCCAGACTTTAATTAATTTTTTAAATGTGTGAATCACTTGAGATCACTGATCCACTGAAGTTAATCACTCATTTGTCAAGGCCTCCAAGCATATGTAAAAGCGGACAAGTGTGTTCTCCCAGAAACCCCTACTTGTCTTGGTACCCTTGGGATTCAAACCTCAGGGCTGTTAGTAGAAGGTAACACAAATTTCATTTGAGAGAGAAGATTAAACCCCCCAAGTGAGAAAAGTTCAAACTACATAAAGCCTTATGGATTAAAACCAAATCCTGAAAATATGTCTGGAAGCAAGGGTAGGTTACAGAACCCAATTATACTATATTCTCTGTAATCAATGCAGACATACTACTCTCTTCTATATAAGTTGCCAGTTTCAGAAGGTCAAGGATAAACCCAAGTAGAGCATGGATTTAAAAGTTTGGTCAACCTCCCAAAAGATTCATTTTTGAAAGAGAGAGTAATCTGTGAAGAAAATGAATTTTTAAAGGTACTCTCCATGCCTGAGAACCAACTATGAACCAAGAAGCAACCTTATTTTCAAATATTAGTCTAAAATTAATATTACTTCTTAATCCACAGGAGGGTAGGAATTATAGATAGGAGTAGATAAAATGAACTGAATAAAGAAAGTAAAAATACAGGTTTGGGCAAAATACTTTTGTATGATGAAAATGTGACATTGGAAAGGTATTTTAAAATTAAGACTGACTGTGGCTATGGAAATACTAAGTTTAGAGAAACCCTGTAAAACAAACCCTTTCACATGGGGTGGGGGAAAAACTAAGAAACTTTTTAGGGGAATTGTTTACCCAATAATGTTCAATTCCAGGCTGAAGTAAAGTATCACAATGGATCAAATCACCAACAACAAAGGGGTAGTTGGATTAGAGATCACAATACACAAAATGTTTTTAGAAGATTTAATATATTAAAAAGATGACATGAAAAACCTGAAGTCTTTTTTGAACAATGAACCTTAGTTATTCATGATGTTCATATTTAGAGCAATCAAATGCTGACTCTTTTCCCCCTAAAAAAACCCTCAAACTCTCCTACCTAAGACTTTGCTCTAAGAGGGTACAAACTGAAGGCAAACAAGCTTGGAAGGAAGAATACTTCTCCATGACAACTAGTTCTATCACAGTAATAATCCTCCTAAAGCTGTGCCCAGGAACAATCATCTCAAAGAGCTTAATCTCAAGTGATGCCAATGATAAATACTAATCACAATACTTATTCAGCAATTCTAAACTGTCACCCACAGCTGCTCCTCTTCAAGTCAATGCCTATAAAATGTGCAGTTAGAGCTCTATATTAGTTCTCTTCAGAATCTTGTCTACAAAAGGAAAAATAAGAGATGAAAAAAGGAGTATTTTTATTCAGTAGCAAAGGGAATAGTGACTAGCAAAGATTTAGGTTGCAAGTTTGATGAATAAAAATGGAGGAGTCACAACTTCAATAAGGTTTTGGTTGTATTTACTATCCTAGGAAATTAGTTTGCTGGTTTTTACAGATTAATTTATTTTGAACTTGCTACAGTTTGGGTAGCAAAATGAAAATAAATAGCCACCACAAATTAATTTATTCAGTTCCCATTGGGCACATGGTGCTTGGTTCCAGGAGTGTTTATTCATACTTTGGGGGTGAGGGATTTGTTAAACTCCTTCTAAAATACATTTGTCACTTTTCATCAGCTGACAAATTTTTAAGTCAATTACACTACACAATTGTACTAAATGCATTCTAATCAGGAAAAAGAAATCAAACAATACATGGTTACCATAAAAGAAGAAGCATTTGAAATTTAAGATTTTAGATTTGCTGTGGCTTTTAAAGTGTGCTCAATATTTAGTAAGATTTCTGGGGGTATCTGCAAATCTATGAAATGGTCAAGCTGCTCCAAACAGCCTATTAATTTTCTAAAGTCCCTACTCAGACTGTGAGTTCTGGAATGAACTCATAGCAGCTAGGTGGCACAGTGGATAGAATACTGGCCCTGGAGTTAAAGAAGACCCAAGTTCATCTTCAGATACTCCCTAGCTGTGTGACCCTGGTCAAGACAACTTACTGTCTTGGTTTCCTCAACTGTAAAATGGAGAAAATAGTAGCACCTACCTCTCAGGACTGTTGCGAAGATCAAATGAGATAATAATTGTAAAGCACACAGTAGGTGCCACATAAATGTTAGCTATAATAATTATATAATATCAGAACTGGAAGGGACTTCAGAGGTCAGCTAAGTCACTCCCCTCTTTTTATAGATAAAGTAACTAAGACTTCCAAAAGTTAAATAAAATTATAAAATCTGTTATAGACAATTCAAGTGAATTACTTAACTGAAGGTTTTAATCTTATAATTATTAGTTTACATATACCTAGCTCAAAATAACCCATAACTAGAGTTCCCTTAGCTAGTCTCTTCTCACATGCCCCACCTTCCTTTGCCTCCAACTGTTTATATTCAGGTGCGTAAACATGGTAAAACAGGAGGTTTTAAAGGAGTCAGTCAAACTTTGGGATGCCTAAAAATGACTTTTCTCCCAAGAGAAAAATTCTGACTCTTTTTTTCCAAGACCGAGACCTTATTCTAAGTGGTCTGAATGAAGAGGAAGGGCTACTTTTAAGGCCTGCTAGGAAGATGTCCAGATAGGAAGCTGTCAGCAGGCTAAGGGCAAAGGGGCTTGGAAAGAGAATCAGCTGTAATTACAAGACGAAGGAAGAGAAGCTGAAAGGGATTTTTCAATTACTCTGCTCATTCTTCCTTTCTCTACTTGACCACTTGACTAGTGCTTATTCCAAACAAGACCAGGGTCCAGCCTCCTAAGTCAGGTCCATAAGAGAAGTGGAATTCCAGATATTAAGTTACATTTACCTAAGTTTTACATAAAACTATGACAATGCTCTTCTGTTTACTTATTCGTACAGAAATGCAACCAAATCCCTTAGGTGAGTGATTTCTAACGTTGGTTTCAAAACACCCCCAGGCATTTCCAGTTATCTCAGTTGGTCCTTAAAAATTCTCTTAAAACCATTTATTTTGAAGGAAGATATTCAATGGATCAACACCAAAGGAAAAAATGATCCAACTCAGTAATAAGCAGAAAAGTGCAAATCAAATCACTTCTGAGGTCCCACCTCATATCCATCAGTCAAAAAGGCCAAAAATGGACTTTTTCTAGGTAATTTTCCTTAAAGCAACGATCTGACCATGTGATTTCCCTACTCCACCAACTTCAGGGCTTCTCTAAGATAAAATATGAACTGGTCTGTTTAGCTTGTAAAGCCCTCCACAACCTAGCTGCAATCTAGCTTGCCTACAGTGGACTTCACACTCCCTCTCACACTTGGGAGATCCAGCTATACCAGGCTTCTCCGTGGTCCCTGTTCACAGCAGCAGTCTCCATGCACTAACACTATCCTGGAATGCACTCTCATCACTCCTCCCCTCCTTATCTCAGCCTCAAAGGCCCTCTCTTCATTTAAGATGCAGTTCAGGTGCCATCCTCTGCAGGACTTCCTTCCAAATCCCAAATGCCAGTGCTCTTCCTCCCAAACTACTTTGTAACTTTATGTTGTTTTGTCTGTACAAGAAGTACAGACATTATATAAAATTAATACAAATGAACCTCAAAGGGAAAGGGATTTCTTAGTGAATGTGGTAGGGGGAGAGTCTGGGAGTGGCATGGAGAACAAGGAGTGGAAGATGGATTCCGGAGGGGGGGGGACAGAAAGATGGGAACGGGGGTGAGCAGGGAGACCAGTAAGTTGGGAGGATAGGTGAGAAAACATAGCTGGTACCTGAAAGAGGATGGAGAGAAGCAGTGTCATCAGGAGTGAGCTGTATCTTAGGTGCCAGAAGATGAAATGAGTGAGAAACAAAGAAGATGAAAAGAAGTTTGTTGACTAAGAAACAGGCATTCTAGAAAGCACAGTAGATAGAAGGGGTATGCAGATGTGTAATGGAGCATTGCAGTGGTTAGTGGTGAAGCAGTCAGTCACAAGAGGGATGAGAATTGAAGATGGAAACTGTCAGCTGGGGATTCAGAATTACTGGGATGGGGCAAGTACAAGGGGATAGAAGTATGCTGACAATTTAAGAGTGAATCCAGAAAGAATTACCATTGGTTGGAGAAAAGCTCATTGGAGAAAGCAGATTTGGCTATTGAGGTTCTCCCTTGAATTTCAACCTCCTGGGAGATGGCGATGGGTCCTGTGAGAAACCTCACACCAGACAGAGGTATCTGTGTTTGGTCAAAGGCCTAGAAGCCTTGTTCGTCCTGGAGAAGGATCTGACAGTGGGACAACAGACAGAACTGTCTAGTTCCCAGATGGTATCAAAAATGATGAAAAGAACAGATTCAGAAAAATCTGAGAGGATTTGCACACACTAATGCTTAGTGAAATGGGTAGCACCAAGTGATCAATTTATACAATGACTTACAAGTTATAATTATTAGGACCACCAATTAGGATTCCAGAATACTGTTGGGTAAGTGCTTCCCATCTCTTGGCAGGAAGATAATGGATCAAGGGTGCAGAAGGAGTCAATATTTTCAGAGTCAGCCAAAATATGTATGTTTTGGGGCGGCTAGGTGGCACAGTGAATAGAGCACTGGCCCTGGAGTCAGGTGGACCCAAGTTCAAATCTGGCTTCAGACACTTAACTAAACTTACTAGCTGTGTGACTTTGGGCAAGTCATTTGACCCTAACTGCACTGCCTTCCCCCCTCCAAAAAGCAAAAAAAAAAAAACACAAAACAAACCAAACCCCAAGTTGTATGTATTAGAAAGAAAAATTGCACATACCAAAGATTCATTCTCAGTTTTGATTTTGTCTATTGAAATATTCATGTTAAGTTCATAAGAAAAATTTTATAAAATAAGCAAATATACCTACTATACAATGAATATCATAACATGTATTACTATTTTTCAAATGTACATAAATGCTATGACTAATAATCCAAATTTATCTAAAAGATTTCATCAAGTCATAGCTTTTTTGGTCATGTCTTCAGTCAGTGAATATTACTATGACAACTAGTATCATGTGGGGATCCATGAAATAGCTGAACCTCAAAAAAAGGTCTTGATACTTAAAAAGATTGAGGAAACCACCATTGCACACTATATTTGAATAGTAAACAAGTTCCAAAGCAGTATCCAGAAAGAAAAAGCTGTAACAAAGAAAATGCATTCCAATATTATATTTCAGTGTTAGAAACTTTCTCAGCGATAAATACAATGGGATGCGTGGAGATGTTACATAACATCAGGCTAGGAGCACTTCAGCAAGAAAACATCAGATTCCCCCCTCAATTGGAATCAGCAAATTGTAAGTGTGAGCATTACATTTCTAGGTCCACTTGTTGCATACATAAGTAAACCCAGTTCCAGTCAGAACTCTCCTTATGTGGTGGTATCAAGGGCTCTGGCTATTTAAAAACTGAAGTGAGGCTTGAATTGGAGGCGGGGTCCCAAGAGAAAGATATTATATACATACATATATCTAAATCAATCTATCTACTAAGAGGGAGCTAGAACATATCCTTGTTGGTTTGGTTAGGAGAATGCTTTGCTTCTGGCTGGGCAGAGAAAGCAGTTAACTATAAGACTAGAGATCCCAGGGAGAACCTTTCATTATTTATCCCTTGGCCTCTGGCCACATTTTCTGGATGTGTGTGGTGGGGTAGTTGGAGGTGGGAAGGGAAATGAATAAAATCACAGAATAGAGCTGAAAATGATTTTAGAAGTCAGCTAGTCAATCCCTCTAATTTTTTTGGTGGGGAAACTGAAGTCCAGAGAGGTTAAATGACTCATTTAAGGATTTTTTAAATGTCTTGAAAAAGTTTTTTAAATGAACATATCTGTCATTTGGAGAAGTTATAACACTTGGTCTTTGGTCACTGAGGCTATTGGCCCAATTTATTGGTTATTGCTAGTCTAATAAATTGGTCATGCTTAAGGAAAAAATGTCATAACATTTCTAATAAACTAATGTGGACACACATTGAGTCAAAAGCAGCATAAAACTATTACAGTTTCCTTAGCCCAGGGGTAGGGAACCTGTGGCCTTCTAGATCCTCAGGTGCTGCCTTTTCAACTGAGTCCAAGTTTTATAGAACAAATCCCTTTATTAAGGGGATTTGTTCTGTGAAGTTTGGATTCAGTCAAAGGGTCACACTTGAGAACCTAGAGGGCCACTGTGGCCTTGAGGCTGCAGGTACCCAATCCTGGCCCTTAGCCTGCACCCCAACCAACTTTTCATCTCTCACTCCTCTAAGACACCATCACCAAGTTCTAAAATGAGCTACTTTCACTGCCTGCTGTTGATTCATATGTGTCAGAGAGAGAGGGAATTAAATATTTTGATTTTAAAAGATATTTCCAGGTAGTTGAATTAAGTGTGGAGATTGAATCAAACATACTTCCCTTCAAGCTTCCTATTCTAGCCTGCATTCAACTGATAAAGGGTCAACAAAGGAGATTACAGTAATTGAAGAGGACACATCAAAGCAGAATGTCTTCTATTAGACTCCTTCAGTGAGACTTAGGAGAATTGCCCTGAAAGGCACAAAATGCAAATAATCAACTTTTCTCATTAAGGCCATACAGCCAACAAGGGCAGTACCTGAAAAAGGCAGTGTGATGTAGTGGAAAGAACACTGGATTTAGAGTAAGAGGTCCTGGGTTTCAGCCTGGCCTCTGCTACATATGAGTTGTATGACCCTTGTCATTTCTTCATTGGTAAAACAAGCTGCTGAACTTGATAATTTTTGAGGTTCCTTTCAGTTCTAAATCTATAATCCTGGGATGCTAAAAAATTTACAAAAATTAAAAAAACAATCAACCATACATATAGCCAAACCTTTGGCACAATAATGTAACCATGTACTTGTCCAGTTAGATATGAGACGTACAGATTCATGAGCTTCACAACTGGAGAGACTGTTTTCTGACTCACCCTCACACCCTTGTTTTCCCCTGGAGAGTAGGAAAGTCTCTATTGCCTTTATATTGCCCTTTCTCACCTTCAACTGAGATACTTCTACCACCACTCTCCCCCTACCCTCAACACAAGCACAGAGCAAATGCTTTAAAAAAAACAACTAACATTGTTGACTGGAAGTAGGTCACTTTTTATTTAACCAGTCAACAGTTGTTTTCTTGTTTCTATAAATTCTGGATAGGGTACACAGCTCTTACAACTCACAAAGGTTTCCAGAAATACCTATTTTTGCTTCTCTGGTAGTTACCAATATTACAATCAAGTTTAGAAGTCCCTACCTTAACCGATCAAAAAGAAAAATTTAGAGTTGTCATCAATCTTAATCCATATATTTCTAAAACTCAGTGGCTCTAGGACTTTAAGAAACTGCATTCATTCATTTATTCCAATATCTAAGTAACAACAGCACCACCACCACCAAGCACTATGTTAAACTATAAGAGATAGAAAGATAAATAAGTCTTGACCCCTTGCAGAAGCTTATAGTAAGTATAATTCAACCCAATAAACATTTATTAAATATTGTAGGCAAGGCATTGATAGGCACTGGGACTTACACTTAATTTACATTCCAAATACAAACCAGGATATGGTTAAAGTGCTAAAAGAACAATGTCTTATTCAAGTTACTAGGGAAATCGAGATCACTTCCAAAGAGAGACTCAGGGAAAGCTCTATTGGCCCCGGGTCTTAAGGATCCCTACAATTTCAAGAGACACAAACTAGGGTGTGGGAAAGGAAGGTGTTCCAGGAAGAGAAGAAAATGAACAAAAGCAACAGGCACTGGATGTTTACTGAATGGTGACTGGTCCAGTTTGGTTAGAGCACAGAGCAGTGATGTGATATATAAATGAAGAAAAAGGCTGCAAAGCTAAGTCAGAGACTGACTTTAATATCAAGATTAAGGATCTGGACTTTATTCAATAGGCAATAGCACAATAAAGGTCTGGAACATCAACTTATGTGTTAGTTGCACAGTACCTTGGAACTCTAAATTTTACTTCTGACCAGAGAAGGTAGGGCCCTATGAACTGGATAAAAAAGCTGTTACTGTGATCAGAGCTGTGCACCAAGAGGATCTGGTAGTGGTACAAAGGAGAAATAGAGATTGGTGGAAATAGGAGGTAAGGAAACCAGTTAGGTGACTTGCAACAGTCTAAGAAAGAGGTAATGAGGGTCTGGATAAGGGCCATAGTAGTGGAAATGGAAAGGATAAGGTGAAATTCAGAAATATTGAGGAGGTAAAATTATCAAGATTTGGGAAGAGGCAGTGACAAGGGTGACATAGCGATTTAACACATAAGCAACTTGGGAAAATGGTGGTGCCCTTGGATGGAAGAGTAGATCTTAGGGGAAAGAAAATGAGTTTTTCTGGACACTCAGGGTTTGATGTAGAAGTACAGGACATTCTGGCAAATCACAGATTTAACGTTGAAAGGAACCTTAGAGATCATCTAGTGAAACCTCATCATTTTACAGATGAGGAAATGTATAAGGAGTCATTCACATAGACAATAGCTTAAGCCATGGGAACAGATGAGATCACCAAGAGAGTCAGAAAGAACCAAGGATAGACCTTTTGAGAATGTCTACAACATTAACACTGATTTAGTGGATATTTATATTTTTCAATGGTTTTCAAAACAGGGAATTATAATGATGGATCAGTCCATCATTATCGGGCAGCAAGGTACAGTAGGAAAAACCTCAGATTTGAAAACCTGGCTTCGAATTTTGGCTCTGCTACTTACTACCTCCATGACTAGGCAAGTTTATAACTCCTCAGGACCTCAGGTCCAAATATACAACATGAGAGGGTTGGACCAGATGACTGCTTAAGTCCCATTCTGGCCAATCTGTGATCTCATTATCTTTATATATTATTATTTCCTCTCTTTTCTCTTATATTGGTCATGATGCTAAGAACAAACCAGCTACACTAGTACTGCAGCCCAGAACCATGCTATAATTCCCCGATTCAACTGAAATGAACCACTACACTAACCAGTCCAAAAAATTACTGGGCAGGATCACAGCGCTGACAGAGGTTAAGATAAATGATTGCAACAACTCTAACCCTTTTTCTTGAAAATGGCAATTGTAATAATTCTGAAATTACAGGCCATTCCCTTAGCTGCTTTTTGTTATTTATTTAAATTAGAAATTTCATCTCCCTGCCTAAAA
This sequence comes from Petaurus breviceps papuanus, assembly GCF_028583685.1. Taxonomy (NCBI): domain Eukaryota; kingdom Metazoa; phylum Chordata; class Mammalia; order Diprotodontia; family Petauridae; genus Petaurus; species Petaurus breviceps. The sequence continues at coordinate 12,046,934 of NW_027187369.1, forward strand.
TCTTGGTCCGTGTCATTATGTTCAGGGTCTTTAACACTCTATTGTTTGTTCTGATTTTTCTGGAAGCCAAGTTCATATAATTGTATCTTGACAGGTTATATAGCTAATATTGAACTTGGTCAGTTATATAAAAAGTGTTTTACGTTCACTGAAGGAGTAATGGTTATCTTCCCATCATTTCTTCCTTTCCATTAGTGCTCTTAAAAAGGATCTAGATAGTATGTTAGTCTCCTAAGTTCACTGTTCATAACAGTACTTGAAAATAGTATCTCTTCTTCTATCAGAACTAGGGCCAAAAGAACCCATCTAAAATTCCATCATTGCCCCCAATTTCCCATCCTAAGAAGATTAAAAGTCCATTACCCAGTCTTAATTCAAGATGAGGTGAGATGGGACTAGCAGCATTTATAAGTATAATGTATCCAAATATGTATTCATGATTGGTGGCTATTTGCACACTGTGATCCTCACTACTTTGATTTCTTAAGATGCTACTATAGAGATGTCCAAGTTTCCCAGGAATTATGGGTTCATCTTGCTATCACATAGTAGCTGATTGTATAACTAAGGAAAGTTGAGGAATATCATGCCTTGCTACTATGATTAATTAAATACTCAGGAATAAGAGATAAAGCTCAATGTAATATACCTCCCAAAGGACAAACCAAAAGAAAAGTTCCTAATAATTTATAAGATCCAAAGCAATGGTTACTAGATAAGAAGGTTTTCACTTTTAGGTCACCATTTTATTATGAGCTAGATGTATGCAACTGGTACCATGCTGTTCTCTCTAAAAGCAGTTGATAAGATTAGATGAAAGGGTAAAAAACCCCATACTATTAAGGAAGTTGAGGCCCCTTTCTTCCAATATTTTGCTTAATTCACTTATTTGAGGACACCTAAAAAGACCTATAATTTGTTATTCACTGAGGCAAACCTGTTCATTCATACAACTTCAATCAGTATCTCCAGAACAAAGGTAACTGTCACCTTATCAATGACCCTGCAGCAAAAGTTCTTAATATTTTTTGTCATAGATCCTCCTTCTCTGTTGGTCTGGTAAAACCTAATAACTGAAGGAAATGCTAAGTTTCAGTTAGAGATTGGTTAAAATAAAGATATAATTTTTCTCCCATCCAAGTCTACAAAACCTGCTTCCCCCAAAACCCCAAAGGGTCCCTGTGCTTCAGGTTAAGAACTCCTGCTCTAGAGTGCCTCCTAATGGCAAGAAAAAATTAGAAAGGAGTAGCAGCAGATTTTCTAAATAATTCAATAAATAGCTGTTTAGCACCTAATCAGAGCCAATAGAGTTTACTCAATTCAATACAAGAATATATAAGCCTAAAAATTGGAATTATTCAAAAAAGGAATAGGCTACTTTGTGAAATACTGAATTTCAGGCACTAGAAGTGTTTAAACAGGAAAATGGTCAACTCCTTGCCAGAGTGGTTGGAGAAAGGATTCCCACATGGATGAAGTCAGAACTGTAGAGTTCTATTCTTATTATGTCTACTATATAAAGTACTTTGGGAGATGAAAAATGAGGTCATCAATAAATTTATAATAGAAGCAAGACATCTACCAAAATAAACATAGACAAAGACCTGAATAGAAGTTGACAAAAGAAATGGGATGAAAGTCTGCAAGGGATGGGACAATATTTTAGATGTTGCCTTAAAAGATGGACAGAACATCAACAACTAAAAATGGTATAGAGTAGATATTTCAGGAGTATGGAATAGCAAAAGCAAAGGCACCAAGCAGGATGTGGGGCTGAATTTGGCTAGGGAGTATGGCATGTGAATGGTATGAGCAGCTAATGGGTAGCTAAGAGCAGCATCATATATAGTGAAGAGGACTGGGCTTGAGTGGAAACAGTGGGGTTCAGAATTGACACAGCTATTATTTCCTAGCTGTGTGAAAATGGACAAGTCATTTAACTACACCAAACTTTAGTGTCCTCATCTATAAATGGAAGAACCAATATTTGCACTACCTTGTTCACTAAATTGTGAGGAACTTTTTAAAATGTTGAAGCTCTAAAGGTAAATACATTTTTAAGGTATTATTAAAAGGCTGAAAAGATATGTTGGGGTCAAAATTAGGAAAGATCCTTAACATCAGGCTTTAATTTGGACATAATTTGGTGCAATGGGGAGTGATATGATCACAAGTGTGCCTTAGAGCCCATAGTAGACTTGGTCCTTGGTTAGTTTTTTTTCCCATCCTACTTTCTGACTTGGTTTTCAAAATACATTTCACTGAAAAGGAGAGGACTGCCTGCCTAGCTTACTATTACAAGTGATATTTTCAAGTCAGACTTATTGGCCAATACTTATTCTACACTGAACAAGAGACAGGCAGGGCCATCAGTCCAGAAGTTGCTGGAAAACATCTCTTAAAAAAACAGTAATTTTTTTTTCCTGCTGAAAGCCAGGAGCCAAAAAAACTAGAAAATTTAGGGAGAAAGGGCAGCTCACCTTAGGATAGAACTCTGTATAATTTTGAAAGGCTCAAGTTATGTTAACTATCCCCAGCACAGAGGCAGGCTGCAGTAGTAGGAAAACTTTTCCTCTTGAATAATGTGTTTACAATGTGGCTCTATTTTTTGGTTTGTTTGAAAAAATTATTAATATCCACAATAGCCTTGTGGTTTAAAAAAAAACAATAGGGCGGCTATGTGGTGCAGTGAATAGAGTACTGGCCCTGGAGTCAGAAGGACCTGGATTCAGATCTGGCCTCAGACACTTAACACAAAAAACTAGCCGTGTGACCTTGGGCAAGTCACTTAACCCCAAATGCCCTCCAAAAAGCAAAAAAAAAAAAAAAAAAAACCCAAAAAACAACAATAATAAAACACTACCTTAAGTGTCAAACAGAAATGATTTAGGAATTATCAAGACAACAACTATTAGAACATTGGCTGTATATCATTTAAGTCACTGGGATACACAAACCTCTTGTCAGAGAGCCTGGAGTATCAATAAAGTAAACTTTATTATAAACTCTAGGTTGACAGACCAAATCCAAAAGTAAAATATAGAAGGAGAATGCTTTTTCTTGGTTCTCAGGACACACATACTACTTTTTATTTACTTCTCTGTGAGGAGAATATACTACCCAGAGTGTACACAAAAGCCAAATTCTAAGTTTGATTTCACTAAACTTTTAGACAGGCCAAATTAAAATTCTGAAATACAAAAAAGCAAGTATCTCCTGTGGTTTTCAATACATTCAATCAGTCCTCCGAAACTCAGAGATATTATAAGCAACTCACAATGACAGTATAAAAGGAACACTAAGGGCAAAGCCTGTCATCATCATCACACTAGTTAGCTGTTCAGCCACCTGGGGCAAGTAGCCTACTCTAGAAACCATGAAGAAATTCAATTAACAAGTTTTAGAAAAGTCTTCGGGTGTAGAGAAATGTTCAGGAGCTGACTAAATAATCTGCCTAATAAGCTAAATTCATTTGCACCCCATAGGTCTCTCAATTGATAACATCTTGTATTAGTCATGTGCTACAGCAGCAAAAAAAAAAAAAGTAAGGGGGGGGGGGCAGAAAATAGTTTCAATCTCAACTCTGGAGTTGCAACAGCACCCCACCTCCTGTTAGTATTTTTGAGGGATTTGGGTGGAGAGAGGTTATAGTGGGGTGTTAGAAATGGGAAAGAGACTCTGAAGTCATCCCTTACCTGCCTCACCCCCAGCTGTTTTATCTTTGGTTTGTTTTTTTTTCATTCGG
>NW_027187369.1:12050688-12099910 GCF_028583685.1 Petaurus breviceps papuanus
GAGGAGGGATTCTCCCCAAAGCCACCTATTCCTCCGTCCGTGCCCCAGCACCGCGATCGCTGCGGCCCCCCACATTTTGCTCACAGCCCAAGAGAGAGCTGGCGTCCGGTCCCGCTTCCTCCTCCTCCCTCCTCCCGGCCAGAGCTATAACGGTTTTGAGCGGAGTCCGCCGGCGGCCTCGCAGCGGCCCGCTCCGTTCCGCACCCATGGGCCGCCCCCCATCCCTGTCCCGCCCCAGACCGGCCGGGGCCGGAGGGGAGCTCCAGGAGTGGACGGCTGTTAGTTTCCCTCCAACTTGAGGGGGCCATTTCCGCGGACCCCGCCCGTCCTGTCCCGGGCCATCAGTCAGTCAGCCCGCCTGCCCCGGGCGGCTCCTTGCCGCCCCCCACCCCCTGGCCGTCGTGGGTCGTGGCCCTGAGGGGAGGGGGCTGTAAACCCGGGGCAGCAGGGCAGGACAGGGCGGGGGAGCGCCGGAAAAGTTACTTCTCTCTTCTTCCCAGTTGGTGAGAGAGTTCCCAAAGCTGCCCGCCGCCCGCGGAAGGGGAGCGGGGAAGGCAGGCACGTCCCGGGCAGAGCTCAGAGGGCTAGGTCTCCTTACCCAGCTGTTCTCGCATCTCCTTGAGGGATGTCCCGCTATTGCCGCTACCGTTACCGCCGGCGTCCGCCATCTTCAGTCTCGGGAGCCGCTACTGGCGTGCGACTCGCACTGCGCAGGCTCGGGGGTGCCGGACGCCTCGACCTCGCCGCCCGCCGCTCTAGTCCCAGGCGTGCGAAGGGTGGGAGGAGGAGGCTGGGGCTGGAAGAGGAGGCTGGGGCTGGGGGAGGCGCGAGAGGCTGCCGGCTTTAGCACCGCCCCCGTCCGGCCTCCAAGACCCATACCACCGCTGGTGCCAGTGCCCACGGGCGGGAGGCAGCCACACCCCCTCTCCTGCCCGCCCCCGCCCCCGGCCCCGCCAGCCTAAGGGATGCCTGCGCCCGATCCCCCCCGCCCCCGACCCGTTAGGTGAGAATGAGGGCGAAAAAAGCCCCCCTGGGGGGCTCTGAGACTACGGAGCTGCCCAAAGTACAAAGTACACCCTTAAGAGTTAGGGTGCGATGAGGCTATAGGCTACCCCAGTTCCTAAGGGACGCGCGCCGTTGCTAAATCGTCGGGAAATATGTCACCTTGGCTAGAACATCCTCACATCGAACTATAGGGCCCCTAGAAACTTCAAGAATGTAACTAGTAAACGGGGGGGGGGGCGGGGAAGGGGGGGGGCAACAGATAGGTAGATAGGTAGGTAGGTAGACAGACAGTATTAGATATAATGAGCATCAGATAGATAGATAGACAGACCCATATTGGAATCCAGAATGTCAGTTAGGGCTATCCAATCCAACCCACATCCCCAATAAATGGTCAGTCAGCCTGTGCTTGAGGACTTTTTCTTTAGGGGGAACCTACTCACTCTACCTCAGGAGGCAGCCAATGCTACTAATTTTAGTAAGTTTTTCCAAACAACAAACTTAATTCTGTATCTTGGTGGCTTTAATTTGTAACCCTAACCCAAACAGACAAAATTTAATCCCTCTTCAGAATGAGGATCCTTCAGAAAGTTGGAGATATCCACTCACCAGAGAGACCTCCCCTCTCCAAGTTAAACATCCTTGGGTCCTTCAGTTGACACTATTTGGAGGCTCTTTATAATCACACAGCCAGTAAGTGTCTGAGCCAGAGTTGGAGCCCAAGTCAAGTTCCCAGTTTCTTTAACTGGTCCTCATGGCATGATCTCAAGGCCCTCACTATTACAGTAAAGGTCCGAGCCAGAATCAGAGCCCAAGTCTTCTGAATTCCCCATCCAGGAACTCTTTTCCTTATAGTATAAGAATGAAAACTTCTCTCTTTTCACTTCTCACCCCACAGTAGCATCCATCTCAATCATCTCCAAGACTTCTCTACATTCCTTCTACACTTAAAATTTTTATTGTTTTATATTCATAAACCCAGATTTTATATCTATTTCATTCATCACCATACTAATTCTGTTACCTTGGGCAGGTCACTTCTCCCTGGGCCTCAGTTTCCCCCTTTATAAAATGAAAGGAGCTGGACCACATGGTCTCCAAAATCTCTTCCAGCTCTGGAGTTAGGAGTTTAGGATCCTATCAACTTATATCTAACTTACCAACATTGGTTAGCATCACTCACTGCTAAGACTCTTCATCCCCCCTTTAAAACTGGGAGTATTGGCAATTACTAAAGCCTCAGTCACATACATTTTAAAAAAAGAGTGACCCATGCAAAAAAAAAATACCATGATATAAAAAACAAAGTAAGCATCCTTGGCTGTGGGGCTGTGGTGAATAGAGAGCTGGTTTCATAGGCAAGAAGACCTAGCCTGGGGTCAGTTCTACTTTTGATACATACAGGCTATATGACCTTGGTCAAATCCTTTAATCTGAATCTTGGTACCCCCTCCCCTCCCCCAGGCAAGTCTGTAACATTCTAACATGGTGATCTGCATGAGAAGGAGTTTCCTCACTGGGAGTTCCTTAGTGGTTAAAATCACAAATCTGGTACTATAACAAAAGAAACCAAAGCCTGATAAGACAGATGGGCCACCCTGAAAGTACAAGGCATGTTGCAAGAAGGCCAGACTGCCTAATGCATGGAGTTTAAAAAGGGAAGATAGCAACAGATTACCACTACTTCACTTCCCCTCAGTTTCCTCATCTGTAAAATGAGGATAATAATATTCTCATTACCCACATCACAGGATTTTTGTGAAGAAAGTTCTTTGTGAAGATTCAAATTCTTTGTAAAGCTTAAAGGCACTTTGCTGAGGCAGCAAAAAGGGGCCTGAGTGGGGAAGCTAGGTGGCCCAGTGAATAGAGCACTGGCCCTGGAGTCAGGAAGACCTGAGTTCAAATCAGTCCTCAGACACTTAACACACACACACACAAAAACTAGTCCTGTGACTTTAGGCAAGTCACTTAAGCCCAATTGCCCTCAAAAAAAAAGCAAAAAGGGGCCTGAGATTCTTCATTAGGAGCTGGAGAGAAGAGGTATGGAATTAGAGTTAAATAAATGAAATCTTGCTAGTAAGTAGATTTCCACTTAAGACTTTCCCACAGACTACAGCTGAAGTTAGCGCCTTCTGTTTGCATTAGGGTTTGACCATGTTATTTCCCGAGAAAAGGCAGCAGCTACATTGTGCAACACATGCCTTGGGTTATCCTTATCACCCGTTGTCTTCTGCTCCAATTTCAGGACTGCTGAATTCTGCTGAAGGAAGTCACATAAATTCTGATCTCAGCTGGATTCTTGTCATTGCAAACTTTTTCCTATGCCTCTCTCAGTAGATGTCCCCACCTGCTACTTTAGGAAATCAACATCATCTATCATGAGCTCTCTCTTCTTCCCTGCTCCGAGTCTCAAACCCTTTAACATCATCCCCCATTCTCTCCTCCATTGTACCTGTCTCTGAAGAAGATGTGACTTTTTTCTTTGTCAAGATCAACCTCTATACTTGTGATCTCTATTCTCTCTGGGAGCTTTCCCTTTGATTATCACCCTCATCTTTCATTATTCATTATCTACTGGCTCCTTCTCTCTGTATAACCAGGTCTCATCTATCTTTTAAAAAACTTCACTTGGCCCTGCCATTCCTTCATGCTCTTATCCAGCAGACCTTTCCTTTTCATAGCCAAACTACTAGAAGTAGTCTACACTGCTGTCTTTACTTCCTCACGTCACTCTCAACCCTCGTAGTCTACCTCCCAGACATCTACCTCCCTGCCATGTCACTTGCTCTTTCCCTCAGAGAACAGAAGGACCTGCTCCTGAGAGCCTGTTTTCTGAATGGGGAGCACTTCATCTTATCTTGGCCTGGCTTGGGCCCACCAAGCTCTTTCCAGGGCATCTCCATGTAATGTGGTTGCCCTTATAACCACTCCCCCACCCAATTCCTAGCTCTGAGGACAATAGTCAGATCAACATTGTCATTCCCTGTAAGGAAGTGTCAATCAATCATCCAATGACTCCAATCCCCCTGCCTATTATTGCCATGTCTTAAAACACTACCCTGACCACCATTCCCCTATGTTAATGTCTTCCATGTAAGACTGTAAGTTCCTTGAGATCATTGTCGTTCTGTTGTTTCAGTCGTGTCCAACTCTTTGTGACCACATTTGGGGTTTTCTTGGCAAAGATACTGGAGTGGCTTGCCATTCCCTTCTCTAGCTTATTTTACAGATTAGGAAACTGAGGCAAACAGGGTGAAGTGATTTGCCCAGTGTCACATAACTAGTAAGTGTCTGAGGCCACATTTGAACTCAGGTCTTCCTAACTCCAGGTCCAGCTCTCTATCCACTGAGCCCCTAGCTGCCTAAAAATGGTTTGGGGGAGTTGCTATTGTTTAGCTGTGTCTGACTCTTGGTGACCCCATTTTGGGTCTTCTTGGCAGAGATACTGGAGGGGTTTGCCATTTCATTCTCCACCTCATTTTACAGATGAGGAAACTGAGGCAAACAGGGTGAAGTGACTTACCCAGGATCACATAGCTAGTCAGTATCTGAGGCAATATTTGAACTCAGGGAGATGAGTCACCCAGACTCTAGTCCTGGCACTCTATCACTGCTCCACCTGGCTGCCCCTGCCACATAGTAAGTAGTTAAAAATGCTTTTTCATTCATTCATTTCCACTCTTACAATCAAGTGAATCTGCTCTCCCCAAGGTTATCAATGCTCTCAACTGCTAAATCCAATAACTTTCTCTTAACCCTCATCTTGGTTGACCTCTTTGAGGTTATTAACGGGTCATTCTCACCCTCCATCCAATCTCTCCTCCCTGGCCTTCTGTAACACTGCTCTCTCCTGGCTACTCCTTAATCTCCTTTGATGGATCATCATCAGGGATGTTGATGTTGTCCCTATAAAAGCATGGATGTTCTCTCAAAGTTCTTTCCATGTCTTCTTTTTCTCTCCACTCTCTGTGATCTCAACTCTCATCAATTCAGTTCTAATCTCTAAGCAAATGACTCCCAACCCCATAAATACAGCCCTAGCCTTTCCTCAATTCCAGTCCCTCACCACTAACTCCTAGACATTTCCCCTTGGACATCCTGGCAGTGTCAAATCCAACAGGTCCAAAACTAAACTTGTTATTTTGCCCCTAAACCTCACCCTCTTCCAAACTTTCCTCTCTCTCTCTCTCTCTCTCTCTCTCTCTCTCCCTCTCCTCTTCATCTTCTTTCTCTCTCTCTCTCTCTCTCTCTCTCTCTCTCTTTTTAGCAATTGGGGTTAAGTAACTTGCTCAAGTTTACATGGCCAGTTAATTTTGTGTGGGTGATAAGTATCTGAGGCCAGAACTGATGAGGTCTCCCGACTCTGGGCTGCTCCTCCTCTTTCTCTTAAAGGCACCACTTAATTGCTCAGATTCCCACCTTTGGAGACATCCTTGATTCTTCTTGCTCTCACTCCCCACCCCTTCCCCAACTAATTCTTCATGTCTTTCAGATTCTACCTCTCTTGTGTCCATCCCCTTCTCTCCACTCACATAACTACTACCCCAGTTCAGGCAGGTCCTCCTCACATCTCCCAGGGAGTAATTGCTTTTCTAATTGTTCTTCCTGCTTCTAGTATTTCTCTTTTCCAAAATAATTTTCCTAAACTGACCAAGTTATTCCCTTTCTCAATAATCATCAGTGGCTACCTATTGTCTCTAGGATAAAATAAGAACACCACAGCCTGCTGTTTGAAGCCCTTTACAAATGGCTCCAACTTAACTTTCCAGACATTTCCTACTACCCTTCTCATTCTCTCTGTTCCTTGACAAAGAAACCATTCCCAGAACTTGACTTTCTATGTCTGTCACCTAGGCTAGTCTTCATTCCCTAATTCAGTCCTTCCTAAGGTTTTCCTCTCAGAATCCTTAGCTTTCTTCATGGCTACAAGTGCCATTTATCATAAAAAAAACTTTTACTGTCTCCAGCTCCCTCCCCTGAAATCAGCCCCTATTGATGAATGCTACCAAGCTTCCAACCACACCTGGGATATTTTGCATGGTACTCAGTACACAGAAGGAAACATGGCTCCTAATTGGTGGAGAGAATGCTGAGTGAACTTGATGCTGAGTACCTGTGTATAGGGTAGGGTCAGCATTAAAGCTTCTTGGGAAACAGAGAAATATGGTTTGACACACTCTTTGGGACAGAGACACATAAAAGGGCTTTGGAAGCAGTAAGTCAGTTAGTCAATAAACACTTATTAAGCATCTATTATGTACCAGGCACCTGGGAGACAAAGGAAGGCAAAAGACAGGCCCTGCTATGAAAGAACTGACAGTCTAATCAGGAGATAACATACTAACAATTCTATACCACAAGTTATATGCAGGATAAATTGGAAAAAATCACTGGCTCTGGGGTGGCCAGGTGGCTCAGCGAGTAAGAGCACTGGCTCCAGTGTCAGTATGACCTGGATCAAATCCGGGCTCAGATACTCAGCACCACACCCAGAAGTAATAACTGGCCGTGTAACCTTGAGCAAGTTACTTAACCCCAATTGCTTTAAAAAAAATCACTGGCTCTTCAACACTTCCATGATTTCCAGCTTGCCACCTGAAGACTTTGATGTGGACTGGGGTTGGTGGGAACCCCAAAATGTCAGGGTACAGGGTGGCATCTACCTGAAATGAATTTATGCACTCTAAACTTCTTCCACTCAAATGATAATGTTTATTGTAATGCCAAACAGAAGTGGGCAAGGTTCCTGGTGAACCTGCAACTTCATGGGAGTGAGACTGCTGCTTCTATACAAAAAGGACAGTGAAAGGATCTGGGTAGGATTAAACTGTGGTAAATAGTCTGAGGTGGTTCAAGAATGACCGTGAAAGGAATGTCAAGTAAACTAATTAAGTGATCTAGGTGGGCTGGGGTGGGCCTGTTGTCTGACATGTATGGGAAAATCCAGGGACTGGGTTACTTTCAAAGACATGGTTTTTTCCTTTTAGGGATTCAGGTCCCATCACTCCATCAGCTTCAGAGCCTTTCTCCCCTGGGGTGAGATCAGGGCAACTTTCTTGGTTTGAGTGTGGATCTCCTTGCTGCTAGCAAAGAACTCATTCACTCTTTAGTATCTTCTGGTATATTCTAATCAGTAGAATTTCTCTCTGTTTGCTATTCTGCTTAAATAAATGGATTTGCTCACTTTGGGATGTTTGTGGTAGTCTTTTGTGTAGCTAGAATTTGATGGGGAGAGACTAAGCTGGTGAGTGTAAGCTTTCACTAACACTCTCTCCCATAAGAACAAATAGGGAAGTAGCTTTGTTTTGAATGCCCCTCCCCAATTGTACCCCCTAGACCAACAACATTTGAGGGGGCAGATAGATCTAATTCTATAATTCTCATCCAGTTCCCCTTTTGAAGATAGGCAGGGGAAGGAACAAACTCTCAGTCACTGCCCTTTCTCCTGTTTCCCCCAAGGTGGAAATCATAGCTTCCCTTAGAGAGGGGTGGGCCAAATTCCAGAGATATAGTGCCTGTGAGTCACACATCTATACATTTAGACAATCTGCATTGACATACATATCTTAAATGGGCACACACATCTTAGACATCTTCACAGCACTTTGCACAGTTCACTTCCCAGCCAGAAGAGCTTTCTGGTTACTCTTTGAATTTAAAATCCCATCTCTGTCCCTTTATCCAGGCTGCTCCCCATACAAAGAATGCACTCCTTCCTTCACTTCTCAGAATCTTTATCTTGACATGATGATTCCTACAAGAAGTCTTCCTGATCCCCTCTGTTACTCTTCTTTCTCTCAGGCCTCTTATTACCTTGTATTTTGTGATGTCATGGAAAGGGCATTGGATTGGGAGAAGATTGAATAGACCTGGGTTCCAATTCTGGCACTGCCAGTGACTAACTGTATGACCACACACCAGTTACTTCACTCTCATCACCATCCCCACCCCAGAATGTAAGCTCCCTGAGGGCAAATATTGTTTCATTTTTGTCTTTGTAGACCAACTACTAAACACTATGCATATGATATAGTAGGCACCTACTACATATTTGCTGAATTGCCTGGAATAAATAAATACAGCCTTTTTCAGAACCCCCAGTAACTGAGTTTAAGGATGGCAAACAGTCACAAGAGCTACCTTTAAGGACAATAGACTGAAAATCCTAAGGCTGCCAAGCAGGGAAGGTAAGAAGAACCTTGGTGTGATGTGTAGAGTGTGATTTATGTTTGTGTTCCTCTGCATGCCAAGAAAGGGCTATGAAAGCATAAAGCACAGGGAGGTTTTCCTCTTAGAGGAGGTCTTTCTCTAGAAGAGTAGGTGAAAGGACAGGAGGAAGATTTTTCTCTACCTTCTGGGTTATGGGCCTGTAATGAGGATGGGAATTTGAAGATCTTTCCTGCCCCTTAATAGACCTAGGGGGGAGTTTGAAGACCTCCCCTGCTTTGAAAGTAAACTCTGCCCCCTGATAGCCTTAATGCAATCACACAGAGCCTGTGATGGAGGGAATTTGCTGAAGGGTTCAGCAGAGCCCAGAGGAAGCTTCCCTGCTGTGAAGATAAACTCTATCCCCTAATAGGCTAAATATGGAGCCTGTGGTGGGAGGAGTTTGCTGAAGGGAAGCAGAGCCCACAGGAAGCTGGTCAGAGTTAGCCAGATGGTGGGGGAGAGAGAGGAGCTCAGGCAAGGAGATAGAGAAGTTTTGTGAGTAAATATTGATCTTGTATTGGTTTGTGGGAAGGTTGAAGGATGCTGTGGCTCTCAGTGTCATTGTGGCTTCTGAATATCTTTGGTACTATGATGGAATCGGCTTACTGGTTTTGGGATTCCGTTTTCTGGTATCTAAATAAATGCTTCAGTTCTATCCTCTATCTGGAGACTTTGGTATATTTTGTGATTGAATATCATGCAATATTTACAGTCACAGTCTTTATCGTGATCGTGGCCACTATAAATATTGTATTGGCACTACAGGGCCTTGAAAAAAAGAAAACAAAGAATCTGAAAGTGTCCAAAGGGAATCCTGACCTTTTGTCAGGGGCTTGGAAAATGGAAAATTGTGATTCAAAGAAAGAAGGGAAGAAGGATAACTGATCCTCGGGAAATCGAAAATAGGGGGTTCTCTATATATTGTGAAGAGCTTAGTCATCTTGGGAGGAAGCAATTTCTTATGCTTCAAGGAATTCAAAGATGGATACACACAGGTGCCCCCAGGAGAAAGGTCACACTTCTGAAGAAGATACTAGTAATGGTGCTTGATAACTAACTCTCTGCAAAAGATTACCTTTGTGGCTACTTGTCAAACTGGCAAAAACAATAGAAGGTTCTGCCGTCTTCCCAGGGTACATATACAGGAAATGACCAAGACTTTGTCAAATACAATGACTATTACCTATACCTCATGATTCATGGGGGTGTGGGGGAAATGATACCACCAGAAGTAACCTAGAAAGCATTAATAGGGATTATGAAGTCTTGGGCAAGAAATTTTTTTTTTAAGCAATCGGGGTTAAGTAACTTGCTCAAGGTTACACGGCCAGGTGTTTCTGGGTGGGTGCTAAGTGTCTGAGCCCGGATTCGATCCCAGGTCATCCCGACACTGGAGCCAGTCCTCTTACTTGCTGTGCTACCTGGCCACCCCATTGGGCAAGAAATTTAAGATGTGAAGGGCACAGGTGGTATTCTCATCAGTGTTGCTAATGGAAGGCGAAAGTTGCAGAAGAGAAAAACAGACTTAGAAAGTGAATTATCTGGCAAAGAAGAGAGTATCTGAGAACTACATTTGGCCTTCTGCACCATGGCTTAAAATATAGGACATATGAACTCCTGGCCATGTATAAAGTGCACCCAAAAAAAGTCCCCCACCCCAAAGTTTGCCAGGAGTCCTGTGAATCTAATACAGGGGGTTTAAGCCAAAATGAGAAGGGGAAGGAGAAAATGTCATATAGATAATTAGAGAGAGAAATAGAGAATTAGAGAGAATGAAAGAGAAAGGGAGGAGAAGAGAGAGAGGGAGGGGAGAGAAAGAGAGAAAGGAGAGAGAGAAAAAGAGAGAGAGAGAAGAGAGGGAAGAAAGAGAGACAGCAAGAGATAGAGACAGTCTGGCATAGTTGATAGAATCAGGATAGTAGATAGAAGCCAGGAAGACCTAGCTTCATACCCCATCTGTGACATACACTGGCAATGGAATCCTGGAAAAGTTCTCTAACTTTTCAGGCCCCTAGGTAACTTTCTAAGATCTTAAGTGGCAGAGAAGGTGCTGATCTGCATTGGTGGAAGGAATTTCCTCATCCTGGAACACCTATTTTAATGAAATCATGGGCCTAATTCCTATCTATCTATCTTTTTTTTTTGCTTTTTGGAGGGCAGTTGGGGTTAAATGACTTGCCCAAGGTCACACGGCTAGTTTTTTTGTGTGTGTGTGTTAAGTGTCTGAGGCCGGATATGAATTCAGGTCCTCCTGACTCCAGGGCCTGTGCTCTATTCACTGAGCCACCTAGCCGCCCCTATCTATCTTTCTTTCTATCTAGCTATCCATCTATCTGTAGCTATTCATCCATCTATTTGTTTCATTATTTCTTTCAATCTCATCTACCTTACTCTATCACAATCTCTCTCACCCTTATCCTAATATATATTATCTACCTATTTATGTATATCCATCTGTTTTACCATCTCTTTCACTACTTTTCTCAGTCTCATCTATTTTATTTTATCTCTATCTGTCTGTCTATTTATCTACCTACCTACCTATCTATCTGCCTGTCTGTCTAATTTCCTCAGCCAGATGCCTTGGGAAAAACAGGTACTATGTAGGAAGAAGAATATCTACAGACAATACCAGTAATTCACAGGACATAATATCCAAGTGGAGGGACAATAATAAAACCCATGGATTCAGATATCTATGGATAAATATGGGTAATAAACAAGGTGAATTGGACATCCTTTTCAGGGAGACAAACTTGCTTCATCAGAATCACTGACACTTAGTGGAATGGGGTTCATGACTGGAATAAGCTCCAAAAGAGTATAACTTATTCAAAAGGAATAGGCTATATTAGGGATGGTGTTGTAGCATTATGTATTGGGAAAATATACGAGTAAATCCAGAAACCTGGGGGTGGGGTAGGATGGAGCAGGGTAGAAAGAATTTGGTTGAAGATCAATAAGGAAAATAATATGGTCCTAGGAGCATTTCACAGACCCCAGAGAAAATAAATGAATCCAAGAAACAGAACCTAAGCCTTCTACATCCTTTAGCTTACATCCCCTTCTCTTCTCTGACACTGCCACCTCCTTGGAGCAGACCCTTATCACAATCCAGCTGGTCTACTGTGAGAGCTTGCTAGTTGGTCTGCCTTCCGCAAATCTCTCCTCATTCCAGTTCATCTTCCAGTCAGTTGTCAAACTGATCTTCCTGAAGTGCAAGTCTAACCATGTCACATGGCCCCTACCCAATTAACATTAGTAGCTCCCTATTACTTCCAGGATCATGTATAAAATCTTCTGTTTAGTGGTCAAACCGCTTCATAATCTGCCCCTGCTATTTTTCAGTCTTCTCCCATCTTATACTATGTATTCCTTCATCCAGTGTGTTCCTTAACCATATCACCCCATCTCCCAGATCTGGGCATTTTCACCGGCTGTCCCCTATATATAGAATGCTCTCCTTCCTCATCTCCACCACCTGGCTTCCTTCAAGTCCCATTTGAAACCTCACCTTCTTCGGGAAGACTTTCCTGATCCCTCTTAATTCTAGAAACTTCCTTCTGTTGATTATTTCTAATTTATTTCTGTGTATAGATTGTTTGTACATAATTATTTGCATGCGGTTTCTCTTATTTGATTGTGTGCTCCTTAAGGGCAAGGATTGTTTTTTACTTTTCTTGGTATCTTGGGCACCTGGGCACTCAACTGATGTTTATTGATTGATTGATAAAAGATAATATAGATGTATTATTACATAACTACTTGTAAGGTAGTTATGGAGGACTCCAATTATCCAGACACATAGTGGAGCTCCCTCTCTGCCTAAAAGCACGACAGCTAGATTTGTCTTATTGAAAATGTCGTCCTTCAAAACGTAGGGAAAGAGACATAAGAAATTGCTATTTAGGACCTGATTTTGACCAACAAAGAAGACCTGGTTGCCTTGATAGAAATGTTAGAAACCTTGATCACTTCATTGTAAAATTTGTAATAGGAAAGGTGAGGAAAGTCAGACATAGCCGGATGTATACCCCAGATTTTCAGCAAATGAGTTTCTAAGAATTCAGAGAAAGTCCCAACTCCCAAAACGAGTTGAAGGAAAGGAAAGGATCCCAACTCCTAAAATTTCCCAGGTGCATTTGGCCCTAGATGGATGCAAAACTTTCAAGGATGAAGTTCTAATGATGCCAACACAAAGTATGAGGAAGAAAAACTGTTGGCATAACGTTCTATTCATCTAAGAACAAATTCAGTGTAGTAGCATCTAATTTGTTCCTCACATGCTATGAAATTAGCAGATCCCTATGGCCAAAGTGGAGACAGGATAGCTGTGCCCGAGTAAATCAACACTGTATCCTTACTGAAAATCCATTCTCTGCTTTGGTTGAGTAAACCTCCTTTCTTTAAATGTTAGATAGTCTATGACTGTCTCATTTCATTCCAGTCCTGAATCTGAACCACTGACCTGGCCTAAGCAGAATTGGCTTAGAACAACATGTACTGAAGATGGAAACGAGCAAGTGATAAGATGAATACAAAGTTATGACTTTGTACTGTAAGAATGGCACCAGAAGTATGAAGGTTCAAAATGAGCTGAGGCTGCTGCCTTGGTTCATTAACTTTTATTTAGCTTTCTGATATTGAAAGGAACACGGAACTTCACCTTTGAATTCCAAAAGCATTTATCAGGGTCTTTAAAATTGATGGGGCTACAATTTATCTCTCACAATAAAACAACTACCCTCATGGCATTGGTATTGCTGAAAAATATTGCTATACCAAGAGAAATATACTGCCCATCATATACCCCAGAAAGGCCAAAGACAGAGAGAAAAGATTCATGTGTACAAAAATATTTATATAAGCACTTTTTTTGTAGCAAAAAAAATCCTAGAAATAAAGTAGATAACTGTCAGCTGTGGAATGGTTGAACAAATCATGGTACAGCTAAATCCTAATTAAAGTGAAAAATTAATGCCATGAGGTGGTTAATATTATTTGAATTTGCATTGCATTTTTCCATTAGGCTAGAACCAGTAACTATATTTAAATAACTATAATTTGGAATATATTAAATCATTTCATGGGATTCATTATTTACACAAATCGGTATCTAGCTATTTACAAATGTTATAGAATAATATTATTGTCTTTTAAGAAATGACAGAAAGGTTAGATGCAGAGAAACCTAGGAAAATTTGTATGAACTGATACAGAGTGAAGTGAGCAGAGTCAGAACAATTGCTATACTAACCACAATAATTTTAAGGACAACAACTTTGAAAGGCTTTAGAATTCTGATCAATGCAATGACCAATTATGACTCTAGAAGGCTAATGATGAAACCTGCTCCCCATCTCTTGGTAGAAAGAGAATGAAGTAGAGGTATAGAATGAGACCAATGTTTTCAGAAATGATCAACATGTGCATTTGTTCTGTTTGACTATGCTAATTTGTTATATGGGAAGGCTTTTATTTAGGGGGCAGCAGTAGGATTTTGTGATAATGATACATAAAAAAAGAAAAGCAGCATCAGTAAAGTATTCAAAAATACACAAAAAAGTTGAGAAATACACATAGATAAGCAAGGAAGTGTTAGTACAACAATGTTAAATTTAATATATATATTTTTAAAAACCAAGCCACAGTTTCATATATATTCTGCTTTTTCAATTTTTCATTGTATATAGAAATAGTCATGTTTGTGGATGGTTAATAAGTTCATGTAGTTTTTTGTTTACTGCCCCCTGAAGTGTTGTAATGTTTCATGTCTGGCTTGGGGGTCACTTCTCCTCAGGCTGATCTGAGCTGAAGAATTCCTGTATAACCCTTCTAGACGTCTCAGGAGATGCTGTGAGCTCCAGCTAGGGCAAGATTCAAGGACTGGCATCACACAGGCCAGTGATTGCTGAACTGAATGACTTCCCTGGGAAGCTGGGGACCTGTGTCTTTCAAGTTCTTGAAGCTGTGGCAATAGCCCACTATTTTGTCGAACATGATGATTACCTATTTGTTGACACAATTTCTCCTACACTTGTAGGGTACCCTTACTAGAGCACCCCTAGGCAGTCAATTGAGTACATTCCTGGCCAATCAAGTCAGGACAAGAGGGAATGGGGGGAATGCCTCTATTGCCAAGTTGAATACTTGAACGTTAAGAGCAGCAAGGCAGTAGAATGTATGTGATGTGTTGAGTATAACTCAGTGCCAGCCCATTTCCTTGCCAGCTTATAACTGGCAATGAATGCTAAGGATAACAGAAAGAATTTCTTAAATTATGTCTGGCACAAACATAGTGGGAGGATCAAAGAAAGAAGCCAATTTCTTGTGGGTGGATGAATTAAGATAAGGAAATAGAGGGAAAAGGCTGAAGTATTCAATTCATATTTTGCTTCTGTTTCCCCTGCTAAAAGCAAAATTATTTTCGGCTGAGGAAAGATAGAAGAAAAATGCTTAACCTGGAAAAGAAACCCAAGCTAAGTGGGGCAATAGCTGTTATTAATGAATCCAAGTGACCAGAACCTGAAGAGCTACCTCTTTGAAAGAAGTGGTGGGTGGGGGAAGCAAGTTGGTGCAGTGGCTTGACACAATATGGAGTCATTATCCACAGTTTAATAGGTGCTCAAAGGATTGTGAGTGGAAAAAGTTTAAGAAGCCCTGGGATAGAGAACTGGCCCTGGAGTCAGGAGGACCTGAATTCAAATCTGACCTCAGACACTTGACACTGACTAGCTGTGTGACCCTGGGCAAGTCACTTAACCCCCCAAACAAAACACAAAGAAGTGGTAGATGCCATCTGCTGTGTAATTATAATGCCCAATCTTGGCTCCAGGGAAGAAATAAAGAAATGCACCACCTTACTTTTATTAGAGAGGCGGGAATTCAGGGAGAGTTGTATATGCTATCTGGTGAAGACACTGTCCCTTGGCACACTGTCCTTTGGGTTTCCTGAACTTCACAAAGAAATGGTTACAATGAAATAGGGGTAGAGGTTTATTCAGAAATGACAATGATGTAATAACAAACAGCAACAGTAGCATAAGCAAAAGAAGAAGCAGTCCTAGATATGCTTGCTGAGGTACAGTTGGTGATATTTGAAAAACTGTGGACAATATGACAGAAGCCACAAGACTGGACTGTGGCAAATGTCCTTATTTTCCAAATGGGAAGAGTTGAAGTATTCAAACTATACAGGCCACTTTGATGCTTGACAAAATTGTAGAATGTAATATTAAAGGGATGGTTAGTGAGCACTTCAAAAATGAGGTGGAGATCACAAAGAGATAGGTAGCATGGCTTCATCAAGACTAACCTCATTTCCTCCTGGGATAGGACTGGTAGACCCAGAGAGCTATAGTTAGATGAGGGTATGATTAGATGGATGTGCAACTGGATGAATGAACAGACCCACAGTGTCTTTGATTACTTTATATCAGTCTAGGGGGAGGTCTCTAGTGGAAAGGTCTGTCCTTGGCTTAATGCTGATTAAATTTTAGATAATCTTAGATCAATGAAAACATAGATAATAAAAATAAAAACAACTGAAAAAAGAATAACACTCATGTAGCATATTAGGGGTCACAAAGTGCTTTCCATATACATTTTTCCTTTGATCTCATTAGATGTTATTAAAAGATAAACTTATTGAATTTTCAAATGACACAAAACTAAGATGATTATGGATAACCAACATGTTAGATATTACAAGTCACACTCCAAAAAGGTCTCAAGGTGCTACAATAATAGGTAAAATATAATCAGATAAAATTTAATAGCAACAAATGTACAGTCCTTTTTTGGGAATAAAACAAAAATAACTGCACCAAAGCAGCATTTACTAGACTATGTCATTGTAAAGAGAAGAGACAGACAGGATGTGAGAGTGAAGAAATGATGTGTGGCACAGTGCTGGACCAATCATAGACTCGTGGCCCCAGAACAAAACAACTACTAGAAGACTTCATGTCAACAGATTAGAGCCCTTCTCTATGTGTGAACAGTTTGTTGCTAACTTGGAAGGAAAATTGAGCCAACACATGGTTGGCAACAGTGGAGCAGAAAAGGAGTGGGCAGCTTTCAGAGATTTGGTATTCAGCACTGCATTTACTCATCTGGGCTAGAACACTATCAAACATCAAGACTGGTTTGACAAAAATGATGGGGAAATTTGGAAGCTGCTAAGTGAAAAAGACGAACTCCAGGGTTTTTTTTAGCAGGATAGTTCATCTGTCTCTGAGAAGGCAGCATTTAACTCCATCAAAAGTAAAGTGCAAATGAAGCTTAGAGAGATGCAGGATTCTTGGCCTAATAAGAAGTCAGATAAAATTCAT
The DNA here is from genome assembly GCF_028583685.1 of Petaurus breviceps papuanus. NCBI lineage: Eukaryota > Metazoa > Chordata > Mammalia > Diprotodontia > Petauridae > Petaurus > Petaurus breviceps. The sequence continues at coordinate 12,067,236 of NW_027187369.1, forward strand.
TTTTACATTGATAGTAACAATCCAAAGCACTTTTATGACTCCCTGAAGGCTATATATGGACCAAAGACCTATGGTACAACTCAGCTACTCAGCACTGAAGGAGTCAGACTGATTAGTGCTAAGGACATGATCCTAGAGAAATGGGCTGAACACTTTCATAGTGTTCTCAACAGACAGTCATCAATCAATGCTTAAGCCATTGACTGTTTACCTCGGGTTAAAGTCAAACCCTCTGTAGCCAAACTTCCAACTGAAGAAGAGGTTTTGAACACCGTTATATTCTTCTGATGTGGCAAAGCACCTGGTGCTGATTCCATTCCAGCCGAGATTTACAAGAAAGGGGTTTCATTGCTCATACAAAAGCTGACTGAAATCTTCTGGCTTATATGGACAAGAGGAGATTATCCCCCAAGAGTTTAAGGATGCCTCTATTGTCCGTATCTACGAAGGAAAAGAAAATAGGTTGTCCTATGACACTCAGGGGGAAGGGTGTGTCTCTCTCTTAAGTCATTGCTGGCAAGATTTTTGCCAGAGTATTCCTTAATAGTCTGGTCCTTCACATGTGTTTTCACAAAGGACTGAGGAATGGTCAATATGGTATTTGCTGCCCGATAACTCTAGGAGAAATGCCAAGAGTAGAACAGAGTTCTGTATACAATGTTCATCAATCTGACTAAGGCTTTTGATAGTGTCAGCTGTGATGGCCCGCACAAGATCATGGCAAAATTTGGTTGCCTGGAGAAGTTCATCTATATTGTATACCAGTACCATGATGGCATGACTGCACAGGTTCTGGATAATGGACAATGCTCTTGTATGTGTGTTTTCCAGTCATCAGTGGAGTGAAGTAGGGCTACGTGTTTGCTCCCATACTTGATATTTTCAGCAATGTTGTCAGAGACCTTTAACGAGGACAAAAATGGTATCAAAGTCATCTACCACATTGTCTGTTAAGTTACTTAATTAGAAAAGGGTACAAACCAAGAGCACTTTAGTGGAGGGAGAGTTGGTGCACAGTTCTTTATTCACAGATGATTGTGCACTCAATGCAGCCTCTGAGGCTGAGATGCAACAGAGTGTGGATCAATTGTCTGCTGCTTATGCTAATTTTGGCCTGACAACTGACACCAAGAAAACAGAGGTTCTCTACCAGTCAGTACCGCACCATCCACATGTGAAACCATTGGTTATAGCAAATGGAGAGATTCTGAATGCTGGGGATAAGTTCACTTATCTTGGCAGTGTACTTTCTTTTTTTTCAACTTTAAACAATTTTATTACACAAAGGTGATCACATAATTGGATATTTCTCTACTTTGTACACAATTTTAATTAATCTTTGTCTACGCAGAAAGGCTGCTTCTGAACTTTCCTTCTAGTGATGGCAAATACTAAAATTCTGATTTAACAGAATAGTAATAAAAATGCCTCAGCTGGTTTAAGTTGAAAGCAGAACAATGGTGAATGTACAAATGTCTTTATTCAAAAAATACAAAATAAATTATCTTTATCATGGATAATTACAACAGTAAACTATTATATATTTTGTCAACCGAAACCAGTAACTGATGGTTATAGTGATTTTCTCAAACACCAGCCTTTATTTCAGTCCTCTCTCCAACTGACTTCTCTGAAGTTAGTGAAGAACACTGCCTTAGGGGCGGCCAGGTGGCTCAGCGAGTAAGAGCACCGGCTCCAGTGTCGGTATGACCTGGATCAAATCCGGGCTCAGATACTCAGCACCACACCCAGAAATAACTGGCTGTGTAACCTTGAGCAAGTTACTTAACCCCAATTGCTTAAAAAAAAAAAAAGAACACTGCCTTGAGGCTTGCTTGCATCACAGATCATGATAGAGCATTATTCTAGGAAATTAGAACATGCCACGTCCCATGCCTCCTCCCATGCCACCCATCCCTCCCATGGCAGGTTCTTTCTCTTCTTTAGGAATTTCAGTAACAGCAACTTCTGCTGTAGTTAACAGAAAAGTTAACAGCAGCATCCAACAAAGCAGTTCTTACTTAGTTGGGTCAATTATTCCTTTTTCAAGCATATTCACAAAACTCCAAGCATGGCATCATAACCTATCTCTGAGGAGCTTTGTAAAATTTTTTCAACTATCAATGAGCCTTCAACACCTGCATTCTTAGCAATGGTCATTGCAGGGATTTTCAACGACTTCTTAATTATTTCTATTCCAATTTTTTATCTTCATTAGCTGGAGTTCATTTCTCTAAGGCAGGAATGCATCAATGCAATGCACAGCCTCCTCCCAGAACTATGCCTTCTTCAACAGCAGCATGTGTCGCATTAAGTGCATCAGTAACCCAGTCTTTCTTTTCATTCACTTCTATATCACTTGTTCCACCAACCTTTATTGCAGCTGCTCCATCAGAAAGTTTGGCCAAACATTCATTTAACTTTTCTTTTTCATAGTCACTAGTAGTAATGTCTAATTATTCAACAATTTCTTGAACACTTTTCTCAATTTGGGATTTTTCACCCTTTCCTTTCAAAAGCATGGCATCATCTTTTGTCACAATGACCTCTCCAACCTTTCCAAAGTCATGAGCTTGAATATTCAGATTCAGAGTTGAATATTCAAGATTCAGAGTTGGGAGCGGCTAGGTGGTACAGTGAATAGAGCACTGGCCCTGGAGTCAGGAGGACCTGAGTTCAAATCCGGCCTCAGACACTTACACACACAAAACTAGCCATGTGACCTTGGGCAAGTCACTTAACCCCATCTGCCCTCCAAAAAGCAAAAAAAAAAGATTCAGAGTCACTGTATCACCAATAGCAATAACCATATCCTTAAGCTGGTTCCTCCTGTTGTTGCCAAATCCTGGAGCTTTTACTGCAACGACTTGTAGCCCAACTTTTAGCCTGTTCAAAACCAGTGTACTTAGTGCTTCTCCATCGACATCTTCAGCAATATGACTAAAGGTTTACGGTGGGCATTTGCAATTTCAAGTGCAGGTACAAAAGATTGGACACTAGAGATCTTTTTTTTCACTTAAGAGAATGTGGGCATCCTGGAATTCACATTTCTGACCTTTAGCTGTATTAATAAAATAAGGAGAGATATAACCTCTGTCAAACTTCATGCCTTCGATAATTTCCAACTCGTCATCCAATGTTTTTCCATCCTTTACTGTGATGACACCCTTTCATCCAACCTCCTTCATTGAATCAGATATCACGTTGCCAATTTCTTGGACTCCATTTGCACAAATTGTAGCAACCTGAGAAATTTCTTCAGGAGTTGTGACAGGTTTAGACTGCTTCTTAAGTTCAGCAATGACCGCATCAGCAGACAGCATCACACCTCTCCTGATCTCCACTGGATTTGCTCCTTTGCTAATCTTCTCAAAACTTTCCTTAGCGATGGATCATGCAAGGACTGTTGCTGTGGTAGTGCCATCCCCAGCCTCTTCATTTGTGTTACTGGCAACATCCTGAACTAGCCTGGCACCATTGTTTTTGTATTTGCCTTTCAAGTCAATTGCTTTTGCAACAGTCACACTGTCTTTTGTTACCTTGGGACTTCCCCAACTCTGTACAATGATCACAGTTCTTCCCTTTGGCCCCATAGTAATGGCAATGGCATCAGCTAAAAGATCTACACCTTGAAGCATTAAGACTCAGGCATCTGCTCCAAATTTGACGTCATTAGCATAAGCATGTGTCAGGTGGGGGCCCAGTGCCCTAGACACTGGCCTTATCTGATGAAGGACTGCAGACAACCAGAGCATTTCTGCGGGGGCAGGCGGACAAGTGCATGGTACAGATCGGCAGCAATTAGCTGGCAGTGTACTTTCCAGGGACATCCACATAGATGATGAGATTGTTGCACGCATTGCCAGAGTTAGCTCAGTGTTTGGGAGGCTCCAAAGGAAAGTGTGGGAAAGAATAGGGATGAGTCTGCCTACCAAGCTGAAGGTCTACAGAGCTGGTGTGCTGACCTCATTGTTGTACGCCTGTGAAACTTGGACAGTCTACCAGTGCCATTCCAGGAAACTGAATTGCTTCCATTTGAATGGTCTTAGGAAGATTCTGAAGATCACCTGGCAAGATGAGGTGCCAGACGCTGAGGTCCTTTCTCAGGAACTGCCAGGCATTCAAACTCCATTGCCGAGAGCACAATTCCAATAGGCTGGCCACATTGTTTGAATGCCAAATATAGACTTGCCTAAAAGATTATTTTATGGAGAACTCACAAAAGGCAAGAGCTCACCAGATGTCAGAAGAAGCAATACAAGGACACTCTCAAGGTCTTTCTGAAGAACTCTGGAATCAATTGTGAGACATGGGAGAGATTGGCACAGAACCACTCAGCATGGCATGCATTGCATCAAAAAAAGGGCTGTTTTCTATAAACAAAACAGAATTGTAGTACCTCAGAAGAAACTTGAGATTTGTAAATTTGGAGACATCTCTGCTTCAAATGTTCATATGGACTATTTGTGCCTGACCAGCCAGTGGGACACATTGAACTACCAACAAAGTGATATCATTTTGGTTCTTTTTGAGCATGAAGGACAACAACCAATATGAAAACTGGCTGAAGAACTAAAGGTGCTTAGCCTTGAGAAGATTCAGAATAGACTCACTAGCTGGGTTCAAGTATTCAAAGGGCTGCAATGGGAAAGAGGGACTGAGCCAGTTTTGTTTGACCCCAGAGGTCAGTCAGGAGCAATGGCTAGGCGTTACCAAATTGTGGACTGATACTAGGAAAAATTTCCTAGAAGTTAAAATTATCCCCAAATGGAATGGGCCACCTTAAGAGGGTTCTCTCTCCCTGGAGATATGCAAGCAGAATCCAGATGACCGATTATCAAGCATGCTTTACAAGAGATTGCTTTCCAAATAGGTAGGGGTTGGACTAGATGGACACTGAGGTTCCTTCCAACTCAGAGATTCTATGATTCTATGAAGGGGTGAGGAACCTGTGGCCTCAAGGCTACATGTGCCCTTCTAGGTCCTCAAGTGAGTCCCTTTGACTGAATGCAAACTTTACAGAACCCCTTTATAATAATAATAATTAATAATTCCTTTAATAAAAGGATTTGTTCTGTAAAACTTGGACTCAATCAAAAGGCTGCACCCAAGGACCTAGAAGGCCCCATGGAGCCTTGAGGCCACAGGTTCCCCACCCCCAGACTAGATGAACAAAGGATTGTTATGTAAAAGGCAAAAGGCATTAATAAAAACTTGAAGGAATGAACAGGTCATGCCAACCAAACTTCATTGCCTTTTTTGATAGAATTACTGGACTGGTAGATGAGGGGAATGAGGGTCTAGTTTATCTAGATTTTATCAAAGCATCTGATAAAGTCTCTCCTTCCAAAATGAAGATTAGGGTCAAATTATAGTAGAGTCAGGTAGATTAAAACCTGTGTGATTGATCCACCAAAGAGAGGGAAGCATGGTACAATGGGAAGAACACTAGCCTTGGAGTCAGGGAACTGGGGTTCAAATAAATCCTTTCCTCTTCCACTCCCTACCTGTGTGACCTTGGACAAGTCACTTATCTTCTATAGACCTAGGTTTCCTCATCCACAAAAGGAGGGAGCAAGACAAGATAACCTTGAATTTCCCTTCCAACTTGAATGCCATGCTCCTAACCCTTGCTTCAAGGTATAATCAATAGAGATAGCACCAGTAGCCCTAGCCAACTCCCAATTCCCCATAAGGCAATATCATCATCTTCCAGAGCTTCTTAGGACCCTCAAGCTGCAAAGGGGAAAGTGGATGGACCACAGCAGAAAATCAGCTTGTTAGATAAGCAAGGAGAACAAATGGGGGCATGAGATCCTTCTCCAAGTACTATAAACCATGTAAATGAAATGAAAGAAGGACCAAACAGTCTCAACATGAAGGGGGTGATGTGCCTGCTTATTGCTCAGTGTACTGGTATTTCCCACAACTTTCCTTCACAAACTCCCCTCCCCTCCCCTCCCCCCCATCAGTCTCTAGTTTATTGAAATGTAAACACTTGGTCCAGTTGCCTTTTGGAGACAGAGTTGGAAAGGTCCCACTTGTTGGTGTAAATATTTGGAAGCTGGGTAGGTGGTCCTGTTTCCTACACTTACTGGCTGTGCCCCCACCCCCACCCCCAAGTCATTTGATCTCCCTCTTCTCTAAAATGTGAAGATTAATAACACCTACCTTATAGAATTGTTTTGGGAATCAAATGGGATTAATGTATGGAAAGTACTACCTTAAAGCTCTATGTAAATTCTGGCTATGATTCTTATTATTAATGTCCTAAATTAAAATGTACTATTTACTTCCTGCAAGGAAGGAGGCCAAGGAGAATTGGGTAATGAATTTCATTTAGAGGGTGATGGTTGTATTTCTGCCAAGGCCAAGTGAGTGGCTCAAAGGGCAGGGCTGGTCTCCCTCCCAGTGGGGGTGGGATGGAAACCAAGGCCTCAAGCAATGCCCATATCATTGGAGAGAATGAAACGTTCCTTAAAACAAATAAACAAAACCAGAAGAATGACTTTAATCTGGAAAGTAGAAAAAAGATCCGAGGAGGCAGACAAAACGGAATCCTGGCTCTGTGTGGATTGGAGGGTGGAGGAGAAAGGGAAATGGGAGCATTGAGGGAAGAAGGATCTAGTGCAGAGATGTCAAGCTCCTGAGCTACAACACACCTGAGCGGGGCCCAAACCCCATTAAATGTATTTGGTAAATGTTTAACAAAAAAAGTAAAAATACAGTGTTGCTAAGTTGTGATGCCTCTGATTTTTTGTGACCCCATTTGGGTAGGACAGGACTGAAAAACAACTAGCTCTCCAGCATGTATCTGACCCTCTGACCCTGCCCAGAACAGCCATCCTCCCTGCTGCAGACTTTGCCACCATCTCCTCTCCTTCACCCCCCCCTTTGGTTTTCTTTTTTGATCATCAGGGCTTAGCATAGTGGTCAGTACATTTTATTGTTGTTGTTGAGTCTTTTCATTCATGTCCAGCTCTCCATGACTCCGTTTGGGGTTCTCCTGGCAAAGACACTGGAGTGGTTTACCATTTCCTTCTCCAGCTCATTTTATAGATGAGGAAACTGAGGCAAATAGGGTAAAGTGACTTATCCAGGGTCACACAGCTACTAAGAGTCTGAGGCCAGATTTGAACTCAGGAAGAGGAGTCTTCCTGACTCCAGACCAGGTACTCTATCCACTGTACCACCTAGCTGCCCTTGGCACATAGTAGGTACTTAAAAATGTTGACTTGATTTTATTTGGTAGAAGCTTTACTCTCTTCTGGAAGAGCTCATCTAGATCATAGTATTATAGACTTAGAGGTAGAAGGTACAGAAGATGTTATTGAGTCCAGCTCCCTTGTTTTACATATTGGGAAAGTGAGGCACAGAACACAAAAGTAATTTGGCCAGAGTCACACAGCTGGGATGTATGGGGTGTTCAGGGCTGCTTTGGTGTCCAACTGACACCCAACTATTACCTGTGGCTCCAAGAAGCTGTAGCATGGATAGCAGCCACACCCCAAGAAATTGATATAGGCTAAACCAGGCTGAGGGCAAACATGTGAAGGCATCCCCTGGTGGAATGGGCAGATGAGAACAATTTATTCCAATAGCCATGAAGGCACCTGAAGCAGGTACTGTGGAGAGCTTAGAGCTTGGTCAGGCATCGAAGATGCGGAGGTCAGCCACTATACCCTGGCCATCCCAATCATCCCAACTTTTGTCTTACCACAGGAGACAGTGAGGTTGATGACTTTGTCCAACTCTGCCCCACTTAAATCCAATTCACTCACAAGTCATCACTCATTTTACAGATGTGCAAACTGGAGCAAACAGGGTTAAGTGACTTGCCCAGGGTCACACAGGTAGTAAGTGTTTGAGGTCAGATTGGAACTTAGGCCTTCCTAATGCTATGCCACCTAGAACCTCTTCTGAGTACTGCAAGAACCACTAAATTTGGTTTCTGAGCTGCTGCTAGTGATCTCTAAAGATAGGAGAGGTACCTCAGGATCAGAGAAAAAGGAACGTTGTTCCCATTTTCACAAAAGGGAAGCAAAGAGAATCTTCAAGCCAGAGGTAAAGAGTTTGACTTTGATTCCTGGCAAAATTCTAAAGGCATCATAGAAGGGTTGATTAGTGAACATCTCTAAGAGGAAACAATAACAGCAAAAACACATCGTGCCAATCTTGTCTCCAGAAAAGAGTTGAGAGCATGGCCCTCCCTCCTTTCCTTGCAGAAGATGGGACTCTCTGGGTGAAATGTTGCTATTACATTGCAGTGAGATGATTTTTCAATGCTTGTCGGTTGATTTTACTTAACAGAGCATGTTGGTGGCACTGGAGAGTGCTGGAGCTGGAGTCAGGAAGCTGTTGTTCAGTCATTTTCAGTTGTGTCCGATTCTTCATGACCCCAATTGGGCTTTTCTTGTTAAAGACACTGGAGTGGTTTGCCATTTCCTTCTCCAGCTCTTAGTTCAAATCCAACCTCAGATATTTGCTAGCTGGGCGACTCTATGCAAGTCACTTAATGTCTTGTTGCCTCTGTTTTCCTTGGGAATGATAATCAGAGCAGCTGTCATGAGGAGTAAATGAGATAATAACTGCAAAGTGTTTAGCACAGTGCCTAGCATGCTGTGGGTGCTATATACATCTTCACTATTCTTGTTTGTCATAAATGGATAGAGAAGGGAGGAATATGTTAGCGAACAGGTGTGACGGAAAAACAAAAGGCATCAATAAAATGAAAACAACACAGGTAAGGTCTAGGCAGCCAAATCTCCTGATTGTGATGTGGCCTGCCACATCAGGGAATGCTACAGATTCAGATTGCCTACATCTTGCTTTCTGTCTTTGATACTTTGGGTTTCAGCAAAGCCTTGGCTAAAGTCTCTCTCCAGCTATTCTGATGGAAAAGAGAGATTTCAGCCAGATGAGAGTAGAGTTAGGGCAATTTGAAAGTGGCTGAATGTTTGGATCTGAGGAGGGGGTACTATGTAAAGAGTCCTGGCTTTATGGTAAGACGACCCAAGTCCAATCCTGACTCTACACTTCCTAGATCTCTCTTCTGATTGGCTTTGTCATCTATAAAATAAGGGAGGAAGACCAGATGACCTGTAGGGTTCCTTCCAGCTCTAAAATCTGTAGTCTTATGAACTTGGGATGAGGAGGTCCCAAGCGGACCACTCCAGGGATCTGAGCTATTTAATGTTTTGTCCTCCTTGCTGTTTTTATTGTTTTATTAATGACTTAGATAAAAGCATCACTAGCATGCTTATCAGATTTCCTGATGAGAGACAGCTGGAGAGAGTCCCTAAACTTCTTCCTGACTCCAAGGCCAGCTCTCTATTCAGGGACCACATTGCCTCTCTTCTTTAATAGTACTAACTAAAAATAACTGCTATTTACACAGGCAGCTAAAGTCTGCAAAGAGCTTTCCATAAATTCACTCCTTTGAGATTTGAAGGGCCAAGTCTAGCCATTTAGAATGATCCCAAGTCTGCTATTATAGGACTCCACCACACTCTCCCTTTAAAAAACACTCAGTTATGTGCAGAATAGGCTTATACAGTAAGGCAGCTGAAATGTCGTATTGTTGATTCATGGCTGGCTTATAGATATATTCAGAGAATGTATACAGCTAGGGGAAAGGGAAATTTTGATTACAAAGGGGACTGTGTGCTATTTCTTAGTGAGTGAATGTTAATTTGGACCCCCACCCATGGGTAATCACAGTTGAAGATCCAAAGGGGTCGTCCAGTTTTCCGGGAGCATTTGCTTTGATTCAGTGGGCAGGGTGCTGAGTACTTCAGGATGGAGGCCAAGTCATTTCCCTTTCCACTTAGGTAATTTTCAGGGAAAGCTGACTGGCCAGAAGGTCCCCAATGCTCACTCACCCTTCCCAAGCCCTATTCTCCATCCCAAAAAACACAGGAAGAGCAAGTGTTATCCCAGAGGCCAACCCCCAAGTGAGCCCTTTCCCTCGGTTCCCATGGTGCTCAGAGAAACCTGACTTGTCTGAACCTTGGGGAAAGGACATGATTTCTGAGAATTGCTGGGATCCTGCTATGGATCTTGCTAAATGTCATCCAGCTGGAATTTGACCTATCCCCTCCTAACATGAAACTTGAAAAGGGACTTCAAAACAAACAAGGAGACTGCTGAGTGTTTGAAGGGCCAAAGAGGGAAAGGTTTAACCAGCTTTGTTTGGAGTAGAGTTCATATTATCTGGTCAGCATTTGCCTTTGGTAGAGCACTCAATTATCCTCATTTTGCCTGAGGGGGAAAATAAGGCTCAGAGAGATTGAGTCACTTTCCCAAGGTCCCACAGCTTTTGGACTTTCATTTTTTTTTTTTTTGTGCTTGTATCCTGAGACCCAGTGTGTAGCTGGGTGGTACTGCTGTGGACAGAGTGCTGGGCCTGGAGTCAGGAAGACTCCTCTTTTTGAGCTCAAATCTGGCCTCAGATATTAGCTGTGTGACCCTGAGCAAGTCACTTCATCCTGTTTGCCTCAGTTTCCTCATCTGGAAAATGAGCTGGAGGAGGAAGTGGCTAAAATGGAATCACAAATGGTCAGACATGACTGGAAAATGACTGAACAACAATAATCCTGAAGCCCTAGGATTCTGCTTGCCTGGCACACAGTATGGGCTTAATAAACATGCTTATTGAATTGAAAAATTGAAATAGTGTAGCAGCAAGCACCCCAAGCACCTGCCCAATCAAAAAGTATCTACTGAAAAACAAGCCTCCCACCCCAGGCTCCAGGTGCACTTTAGCCTAGGGGCAGGGAAGATCTTTAAAATTTACATTCCCATTACAAATAGTTAAGCCCAAGCCCAGGTTTCCCCAGTCTTGGGCAAATGTTTTTTTCAATTCAACTCAAGAAACATTAATTAAGTGCTTACTGTATGAAAAGCACTGTATTACTTCTTATCTACCAGCACACAGTAAACATTCAATGACCATGCATGCAGATGGTATTCATTACTGTATCACTAGGAACAAGCGTGACTTCATAAATTGAATAGAAACACACTCAAGAACAATTTTGTCTTTTCTAATCGACTCATCCTAGTCTTTTTTTTTTAAAGCAATCAATCAATAAACATTTATTAAGGACCTTCTATACTCTGTGCCAGGAGCCATGCTAAACTGATATAAATAGAGGCAAAAGACAGTCCCTGCCCTCAAGGAACTCAGAATCTAATGGGAGAGATAGTATGTAAAAGCACACACACACACACACACACACACACGAAACAGGAAATAATTAAGAGATTTAGGCACTAGAATGAAGAGGGGTAGGGAAAGGTTTGAAATAATAATAGTTCACATCTCTAAGGTATTTTAAGGTTTGCAAAGTACTTTACAGAACTTCTCTCACTTGTTCCTCCAAGAAGTAGGGGGAAATTGGGGCCCAACAAGTAGAGAGGCTGACGCCCTGGGCCACATAGCTAGCAAGTGTCTGAGGTGAGATTCGAACTCAGTTCTTTGTGACCAGATTCAACACTATTGGCCACAGCATACTACTGCCTCCTTCATAAGGCACTGCTTCTGGACATACGTCTACACTGGGAATATTGCCCAGAAGGCTGAACTAAGAAAGCCACAAGAGACAAAAGGCAGCATCAGCATCAATCATGGCTGCTGTCAAAATATTTGGGAACCCATTAGACGCTGCCTCCATGATTAACAATGACCTGGTGCGCACTGTTGCCAGGCTCATGGGAGCCAGCGTGCTTGACATCTGTTTTTTCCAATATCCTTATGTTGCTTTTCTATCTTAATCTACAGCATGGAGTGAACAAGCTAGTCAAGGGAGAACTCTGGGGACTGTTATCAGTTGGGTTCCTGCTGTCTGTTCAGTCAGTCTCTGGAATTCTCACTTTACCTACCAAGAACTGGAATTTGGCGGTTTGCCTGCAGGATTGCCACAGGGCCAGACTATGAAAAAGTCAAAACTTCAAATAACTGTGTTCAGTTGGCAGCCTGGCATGGGTTCATCCTGTTTATTGAAAGGGGAAAAGACATTCAGAGAAAAAGCAACCTGGGGAGATATGGTAGGGGGTGGGGTGAGAGGACAGACTGGAAAAGGTTATCTTCATTTAGGCCCCAGCTGTTCTTTTCAAGGATACTGAACTATGACAGCTGAGATGATAACCAAGTCTAATCTTTACATATTAATGATATCAGTCTGCTTTACAACTTGTCACCTAGAAATCTTTGCCGAGCTCTGGCACTTTTAAACCAGTGACTCCCAAATTGTGCTCACCTATGGGGCAGCTAGAGTGGTTAGAGTACCGACCCTGGAGGCAGGAAGACCTGAGTTCAAATGCAGCCTCAGACACTTACTAGCTGTGTGGCTCTGGGTAAATCACTTCACTCTGTTTGCCTCAGTTTCCTCATCTATAAAATGAGCTGTAGAAGGAAAGGCAAACCATTCCCATATCCCTGCCAAAAAAAAACCCAAATGGGGTCACAGAGAGGTGGACACGACTGAATAAGGCACTCAAGATTCCACATGATGTCTGTCTCTAAGAAACCCTGGGGAGGAGGGAGGGAGGAAAACCAGTAAGGATGGACAATCCACCATTTCTGGGTGTACAGGCACTGCCTCCAAAGATGCTGCCAGGGTATCCAAAAAATGCACAAGGGTTCCGGTCTCTGAGTTTGAGAAAGCACTGCTCTTAATTCATTCCTCTTTTGCTTAGCTTGTGGATGGCTGAAAAAAGGTCTCTTTCCTCTTTAAAGCAATGCATACCCATGAAATAATTTTATCCTGTGAGGTAGGTGTGGCAGGGAACCTTATTCCTGTTTTTATAGATGGAGATGTGTATTAATGGAACTCTTTGATTTGGGTTTGACTGTAGCCTAAAGTGAAGCAGTTTGTTTATCTAGGCAAGGTCCTGCTCAATGGCTGGCTTTTTCAAGTTGTGGCTCCGGGGAGGGGAGGCTCAAGGGTACCTAATGGAATTACAGAGATGGAGAAGGGGGAAGGGAGAGTGGATTAGATGGCCTGTAAAGTCTAAAATTCTATGATTCTGCCATAGGAGTTGTGATTTCTTGGGGAAGTCATAGAAGAGAAAGAAAGAAAGAATGAATGAATGAAAAATATTTATCAAGTCCTGTGTGTTATGCTGTGCTAAGGGATGAGGATAAAAATACAAAAGTCAGAAGTCTTTGCCCTCTGGGAGATAACATTCTAATATGTGACAGGGAATGAGCCCAAGACACACAGAGGTTAAGTGACTTTCTCTGGGTCATATGGCTAGTGTGTCTGAGGTGGAATCACAATTCAGTTATAGTTCTGACTCCAAGGGCAATACTTGGTCCCTATGCTAGTTCTTGTTCTCTTTCTCTGTCTCTCTCCTCTCCTCTCTGTCTCTGTCTCTCTCTGTCTGTCTCTCTCCCCTCCCCCCCCTCTCTCCCCCCACACACATACACATAAACATCATTCAGAGACAATATTGCATAGCTGAATACTGGACTTAGAGGAACTAGATTTAAATCACACCACAGACAGTAGCCCTGTCACTTAATTTCTTTGTGCCTCAGTTTGCTTATATGTAAAACAGGGAAGGTGACTTCTAGGACTCCTTCTAGCTTTCAATCTGTGATCCTCCATTAAAGTCCTCCTGTGAAGCCACATTTTAGATCTTGTATATTCCTACATGGGTATGTTTCTTTCCTTCATCAGAAGTTAAAACTCCCTGAGGGTAGGGACTGGTTCCAATTTTTCTAAGATACTTAAAAAATGCATAATAATGCTGGCCAATTCATTGGTTGGAGGTGACCCTAAGTTTTGTTTTCATTGACTTAGAAATGTGGTCCCATCATAGATTCATAGATGTTAGATTAGAAAAGGGAGTAATTTTTTTTTTAAAGTAATCTGCCCAGGGGCGGCCAGGTGGCTCAGGGAGTAAGAGCACCGGCTCCAGTGTTGGGACGACCTGGAGATCGAATCCCGGGCTCAGACACTCAGCACCACACCCAGAAATAACTGGCCATGTAACCTTGAGCAAGTTACTTAATCCCGATTGCTTAAAAAAAAAATAAAGTAATCTGCCCAAGGTCTCATAAGAATTAGAATTCGGGTCCTGTGACTCCAAGGTCTGTCCTCTTGCCACTATGCCATGCTAAAAGGTTGTGCCCCTCAAGCTGGAAAGGATTCCCTTATTGGGGAGGGGAAAGGAGGATAAATTATTCAAGAGGCTCATCACCAAGCTGGCTGCATCGGGATAACTTTTTCAGCCAAATTATTCTACTAGGGCAAAAGAGACAGGGATTTGCCTGTACAGGCACAAAATCACAACTGCTTGAAATATAGACATTCTTTTGGGGATCAGCCCTATGATTGCATTCATGTAGGGAATTCCTAGTAATGAAACTCCCTCCACAAATGCAGATAGCAACTCCCCAGTCATTTATAACCTTAGGCAGTTGCCCAGGGTCAGGGCCAATAAGTGTCACAGACAAGGCTTGAACCCAGGCATACCTGACTCTGATGTTGGCTTTTGATTGGCTTTGCCACACTGTTTATTGTTATTGTTGTTATGTTGTATTTTGTATTGTATTTGTATATTATATTGTATTGTATTTTGGATACCTATCCTTACCTTAACTCAAAACCTATAGTGCCAGGAAGGTTTTTCTCCAACTTGTTTGCCCATTCAGTGCCTCTTGCCTCAAAGTCTTGACCTGGACTTTCCACCAACATATCAAAGGATCTCTCAGCACTAGAGAAATAAAATCAGATCCCAAATAGGAAGGCAAGAGATTGGGTACTTTGCAACCGAAATGGTAAAATGGGACGGTGCAGTTGGCTATAAGATTAATTTTTTAAATGCAAAGAATAATAACTTTGTGCAATGATCTAACAAAGAAGCTTTCTTGGAGGGAGAGGGGGAGACGTAAACACTGGGTCCATTCATGTCCTTGCCATCTATTGAAAAGAAAATACTGCTGTTTCCCAGAATTTCAGGAGAATAGTGAGGAGAAAACAGTGCCTCTCCTTTGTAATCTGGTTTAAATTCATCTGCAGCTTCTACCCCCACCCCAAGGCCCTCATCTCCATGGTTAGAGAAGAGAAAGTCCGTTTCAGGAAGGGGCAAGGCCGTGGGGTCATAGGCAAATAGGCAAGGGAACTTCGGGGATCTTCTAGTCCAACCTCTTCATTTTACTGAAACCTAGACAAATGAAATGTCTTTTTTTTGTTTGGTCAAATGACTTTCCCTATTATGTGGTAGAGCTGGGACTTGAACCCAGATCCTCTCCAGGCTCTTGAGGTGAGAGGAAACAGTAACCATTCAATTAAGGCAGGAAGATGGCAAGAACTCAGTTGCTTAGCTTGGATAATTACTTTACTTCTAGGAAAATATTGTATTCTGTGAAGGTAGACCCTTCATGAATAGCAAATAATTCTGAAAAGTAATCTAGTAATTAAAACAGAATCCAGTGCCTGGATTCTACAGGCAAGAATTTGGGCCATAATTCTACCATCAGACTTTGAGATAGTTATTCAGAAGGGGTCTGGCCAAGCTGGCATACTATGTATGCATTTGGTCTGGCACCCGACAGAATAATCTGTAGCAGAATGGTGCTGTGGAAATCCTATTGGACTGGGACTCAAAACACCCAAGCTTGAGGCCTAATTTGGCTACCGATGAGCCATGCATGTGATCATGGGCAAGTGATTTCACTTCTCTGAGCCTCAGTCTGATTGGACGTAAAATAGAGTTAATACCATTTGGGCTGCCCACTGGGTGAGGCTGTAATGAGGAAAGCACGTTGGCAACTATAAGATGCTTTAGAAATGTAAGTTGTTTCTATTAATAATTGCTGGTAATCGCAAATGGAGAGATAATCATTACTTCAGAAAGGCTTGTACTTGGGGAAAATGTTCAGTGTTTCGTTATGGGAGGGTTTGAGAATATTGACTTGCTTTGTTAGGCTGACATTGTATACTTAGTCACAACGTGCTATCTATTGTAGATCCTCATCACTTCACCTGCTAGGCCTATTGTAGTAGAAGCTGCTGGATGGGCCTGCCTCAAATCTCCCAGCTCCAATTCAGCCACTAAAGTGATTTCCCTAAATGATAGGTCTCATCATATCACTTTCCTGCTCAATAAACTCCATCGATTCCCTATCTCCTCCAGAGCAAATACGAAGTGCTCTGTTGGGCATTCAAAGTCCTTGGTAATAACCTAGCCTTAGCCCCCAATGCCACTACCTGTCCAATCTTCTCACACCTTACTCCCCAACAAATACTCTTTAATCCAGTTACACTGGCCTCCTGGCTGTTCCATGAACAAGACACTTCATCTCTCAGTTCTGAGCATTTTTTCTAGTTGTCAACCCATGCCCTTCTCTGTTCTGACTACTGACCTCCCTGGCTCCCTTTAGGTCCCAACTAAAATCCCACTTTTTACAGGAAGCCTTTCCTAACCCTTCTTAATTCCAATGCCTTCCCTCTTCTAATTAGTTTCTATTTATCCTGCATATAGCTTGCTTTGTATATATTTGTTTCCATGTTGTTCCTCCCATTAGATTGTAAGCTCCTTGAGGGCAGGGACTGTTTTTTGCCTCTTTTTGTAGTCTCAGCACTTATTACAGTGCTTGGCACATAGTAAGTGCTTAATAAATGTTGACTGACTGAAGGAGACACAGTCAGCATCCTGGAAAGTCTTAAGTTCTAGTTGGAAGACAAGATATATAGCTATAGGTAGACAGAAAATATATATGTAGAGAGACATAAAGATGTGTGTATCTGTGTATGCACACAGACACACACACACATACAGACACAGAGAAATAGAATGGAATCTATAATTATGTGCTAGAGAATGGTGAAGGGAGGAGGGTATCAAACTTCCCCAGCCTATGATCTCTATGTTGGTCTTCTCCCCTATATAAATGCAACAGCAACTCAGAGTTGAGAATAGATCATTTGAAGGTAGAGGAAGGTGGGTAGGCATCATGGAAGAGGCTGGACATGAGGTGGGTCTTTGTAGGAGTTAGATTGGTGGGAGAAGGAAGGTACAGTGCTATGATATCCTTATTGATAAGATGGAGGGAGGTGGACTGGAGGATAGTACAGTTAGGGCTATTCAAAATGGGCTTAATGACTAGACCCAAAGATTAGGAGATCAGTCAATAATGGGTCATTAATGAGTGGAAGTTAACTTGGAGAGAGGTCTCTATTAGAATGACCCAGGGCTCTGTCCTTAGCCTTGGGCTGTTTCAAATTTTTAACAATATCCTAGATGAAGTCATGGGTGGGATACTAATCAAATCTGAAAAAGACATGAAGCCCCTCAGGAGAATATATTGAGGCAGTGAAATGGAAGAGAGGATGGTGTGATACAGGGAAGCTAGATGGTGCAAGAGTACTGGGCCTGAAGTCAAGAGGATGTGTCTTGGTGAGTTCAAATCCTGCCTCAGACAGTTACTAGCTGTGTGACCCTGGGCAAGTCACTTCACCCTGTTTGTCTCAGTTTCCTCATCTGTAAAATGAGTTGAAGAAGGAAATGGCAAACCCCTCTGCTATCTCTGCCAAGAAAAGCCCAAATGGGGTCACAAAGAGGTGAACATGAATGAAGAACAACATTAACAACATGTCATACTCAGGTAGTGGTCACTCAGACTCTTCTTTAAGACCTAGAGTGGGGGAGAAACCACTACCTCCTGACACAGCCCCTTGCACTTTGGAATAGTTGTAGTAATTAGTAAGTTTTTCTTGTCTCTGTCACCTCTTTGCAAAATGGTTTCATTGCTCTTTTGGGGGCAGAGCAGAACCATTCCTCTCCCATCTCACCTTTCAGATCCTTGAATACAGCTCTCCAGTCCCTCCAACTCCAACCTTCTCTTCTCCAAGTTAAACTTACTTGGTTCCTTTGACTGATCTCATATGGCAGAGACTCAAGACCCTTTCCTATGCTGGTTACCTTCCTCTGAATGCTCTCCAGTTTGCTATTGACTTTCTAATATATGGTACACAAGACTGAACATAAGTATATTCTATAAGTAGTCTGAGGGACAACAGGACTCATTCCTGGAAGGTGGGCCTCTTTTAATGTACCCCAGATCACATTCATTTTGTTGACTGTTATTTCAAACTGTTGACTCATATTGAGCTTGCTATTCACTGAGACCCCTAGATCTTCTTTTCCCCTAGGTGACTGGCTGTCTAACCATGCTTAATCTATCTTTTAATTTCTTGAACCCAAATGTGTGGGATACAGAGACCTTAACCCAAATTGACTACTTGGAGACCTCTTAAAATGAAGGTAGAAAGATTCATTAGAATCTCGCGAGACTCGTGGTCCAGTCTCTCGGACAGCACCGAGAGAGAGAGAGGAGGCCGCTGTACATAAGCTAAAGCTGGGTTAAATAAGCAAGGGTTATGTATATTAACATAATTATTACTAATAAGGCTCTAATCTTGTTACATGATATATTAGGTCCATTACATCAGTGTATTACAACCTCAGAATACTGGACCCCTCCTTTCAGTCTACCCTTGATACATTCTTATCTGGACTTGAGGGTCCTAAGGCTACTGTCTGTCCCTTGATTGGTCAAATCCACCTGCTGCTGCCAGCTCCTTCCATTCTTCATTATTTTTAGTATTATCTATGAGTTTTTGTCTGGGAACCAGGGACTGAGTTTCTTTTCCAAGGTTACTGCCTGTTCTCCCTTATCAGTAGTCTTGTTCAGCAATTCTTGCAGTTCTATAGAAATGTAACTCTTTCATGGTAAGCTGGGTGAGAAGGACTGACTAGAATAGAGCAGCCATACAGAAAGATTTCTAAAGTTTCAAAGGCACATAATTTCTAATAAAAAAAAATGAAAACTTAGGCCTAAGACCTAAGGACTTACTTACTTTAGCAGACAGTCTCTGAGAAACCACACTTTTACCTTTCCCATATACAAATGTAAGACTTTACATGAATACTTATTCAATTTCAACTAATTAGGGTCAGACTATTGTTCTTTTTGCTTTCTTTTATTGGGATTAGATAAAATTTAAAGGACAAAGAAATCTTCCCACTGAAGGGGAAGAACTTTAGGATTCAGAGCAATTACTCTCTTCCTCTTCACTCCAACCTCCAGCTCTAGACTTGGCTGGCCCTCAGCCTTCACTTCCTCCTTCTATTTAGCCCTATATACCCTGCAGTAAAAATGATTTGATGAATCTGGGTTGAAAAATGAACATTCCATTCCATTCCAATGAGGCCTCCAGATGGCACAGTGAATTTTCCCAGAGTCAGGAAAACTTGAGCTCAAATTTAGCCTTCAATACTTTCTAGCTGTGACTTTCTAGTCACCTAACTCCTGGTTGCCTCAGTTTCTTCAACTGTAAAATGGGGATAATAATAGCACCCACCTCAGAGAGTTATTGTGAGGATCAAATGAGAACATATTTGTAAAAAGCTTAGCACAAGGGTGGCTAGGTGGCGCAGTGAGTAAAGTGCTGGTCCCAGAGTCAGGAGGACCTGAGTTCACTTCCGGCCTCAGACACTTAACACCCACACAAAAAAACTAGCCGGGTAACCTTGGGCAAGTTACTTAACCCCAATTGCCCTCCAAAAGGCAAAAAAAAGAGCTTAGCAAAGTACCTTACCCATAGTAGGCACTTAATAAATACTTATTCCATTTTTTTCCTCCCCTCCATTCAGTGAGGTGCTGCTGTGGATAGAGTACCAGGACTCAGGTCAGGAAGACTCCTCTTCCTGAGTTCAAATCTGGCCTCAGACACTTTACCCTGTTTGCCTCAGTTTCCTCATCTGTAAAATAAGCTAGAGAAGGAAATGGCAAACTACTCCAGAGTCTTTGCCAAGAAAACCCTGAATGGGGTCAAAAGCAGTAGGACATGACTAAACAACAACAACCATGAGCTAGAAATTGTGCTAAGTGCTGGGAATCTGGAGACAAGAAGAAACATTCCCAGGCCTTAAGAAGTTTGCATTCCACTGGAGGAATATGTGTAGGCAAATAATGTGCCAAGTGCACAGCAAACAATGCAGAGTGATTTCAAGAGTTCAAGAGTCCTGATGACCAGTGGTGGTATCCCTACATCCATCCATCAGGAAAGCCTGGTCTAGTTGACCTCTGAGCAGGGCTTTGAAGTAAGGCAGGGAGTCTAAGAGGCAGAGACCAGGAGGGAGTACATGAATCTCAATGATTTGGAGAATGCGGTGCTTGTTTTCAACTACTAGGGAACATTTGATAAAATGACACATGGGGATCAGAATTGTTGACCCAGTAAAATGTCAAGGATCCACCCTTGAGCTTTTTCCACAAGCCAGGAGGTGAAGGGTTTCAGCCCTCAGCTATAGACATCATGGCCTATTCAGGAAGGAAGGGAATGCTGGGAGAACTGGTCATCACTTGAATCTAAATGTTTTTGCAAAGCAACATCTGTGGAAATCTGGAAGTATTGAAGCCTGCCACTCACATGGCTGTCTCAAAGGCCTGATTCAGCCCAGCACTTCTGGTTAGCCAGGCAACATATACCCCAAGCACAGAGACATTCTGAGAAATAAGCCACTGGGAATGCTTCCACAATGCTCCTTACAAGAGCAAGATTTCCCCTCTGTACATTTAAAAAGGGAAAAACAAAAGAAAGAGACTCCCATTGGCCATTATCAGTGAGCTTGGTAACCTTTGAACACACCTGAAAAAGAGATCCATATTATACTCTGGGCCTCTGACTCTTGAAGGATTTGACCAGAGGATCACTGAGGCCCCTTCTAAAGGACATCCATGCCTCTTGTGGCTTTCCTCTACATCCCATTCAGTCATTTAAGGGCAAAGGTGGGGGAGGTAAGTGAGTGAGGAACTGTCTACCACCTGGGGTAGCCATTTGCACCTGGGTACAAAACAATTCCGATTTCTTTGCTTCTTAAAGGGTTACCACATGCCATGGTGTCAAAGCCCACGTTTGAACTCAGATCTTCTGACACCAAGTCTAGTTTTCTCCTCTCCTTTTCCTACCCTCAACACTTAACTAGAGTAAAGCTCATGTCATCCAGTTCTCACATTTTACAGATTAGGAAACTGAGACCCAGAGAAGATGTGTGTGTCTGACATATATAACATTTTTTAATGTGCAAATTGCTTTTACTTACATTATCTGTTCTAGGTGAAGGCAGCTGTGTGGTACAGTGGATAGAATGCTAGACTTGGAAGTACTTGGACAAGGAAGACTTGAATTTAAATTCTGTGACCTTAGGAAACTCATTTAACCTTTTTCAGTCTCATTTTCTCATCTGTAAAATGGGCACCTCCCTTGGAGGATCAAATGAACTAATAGGTAAAAGATAAAACACTTTGCAAACCTTTGAGGTGCTTACTCTTTTTTTTTGGAAGGCAATTGGGGTGAAGTGACTTGCCCAAAGTCACACGGCTAGTCAGTGTTAAGTATCTGAGGCTGAATTTGAACTCAGGTCCTCCTGACTGCAAGGCTGGCGCTCTATTCACTGTGCCTAGCCGCCCTGAAGTGCTTACTCTTTAAAGAACTTTCCAACAACTCTGGGAGGTAGGTCTTCCAGATTTTGTCGTCCCCATTATTCGAGGGGCCATTTCCAGGGGTCCTGATTGAGATTTTGCCGCTGGACCCATAAGGCGCTGGAGGCGAAAGAGAGGCTAGTGACCTTGCACAGCCCTCTCTCTCTTAAATGCAATTCACTTGCAAGTCATGGCACCACCCTCCTGATGTCATGGTCCTCTATTGGAATGAAGGACAGACAACAACAATCCCTGTCATCCACTTGAGGAAACTGAGGCTTTCCATGGGAGGTGACATGCTTTTTTTTTTTTTTTTTGCTTTTTGGAGGGGCAATTGGGGTTAAGTGACTTGCCCAAGATCACACAGCTAGTAAGTGTTAAGTGTCTGAGGCTGGATTTGAACTCAGGTCTTTCTGACTCCAGGGCCAGTGTTCTATTCACTGTGCCACCTAGCCACCCCACAAGATAATCTTTAAAGTTCCCTTCCAGCCCTAATTCCAAGGATCTTATGAATCCAGGCCTCTGACTTTCAGGCCAACTCATTCCTCCCACTCTAGGACCATAAAAAGTAGAAAAAGCCAATTTTACCCTCCCAAAGACCGAGTTTTTCCTAAGATTCCCTGAATGTGGGTCAGTGTGGACTTTGGCCCAGGTCAGGTGCCCCTGGGGACCTTAGGTGTTACTGGGTCTGGTAACATTCAGTCCAAGCTGGGGCTGGGAGATAGAGCTGAAGATGTCTCTGGCTCTAAAATGGAATGAGGCCCTGCTTTACTTCAGTGTCCCTGGAGGTCTGGGACCTGCTGTTTCCACCTGAGGCCCCCCAGTCAATCATTCCTTTCACTATTCAGTGGTTTCCGTGTATACTTTTTGGAAGGTACTCAGTACTTCGGCCAGTTTATACATAAGAGTCTGATTGGCTGAAACTAAGGTCAGTATATCTGGCTCATTTTACATGTGGTAACCCCAGGCAGTAGAGACCTGGACAAGCAAACAAGAGGCTGAACTATAAGAACTCCTGGTTCAAAACTCATCTAGTAAAACTGGAGAACCTGAGCCCAAGAGGGTAAGGACTTGTCCAGGGTCCTCCAGCATCGTCTTTCTTGGGATTACACAGAACCATTCAAAAGAGGGCACTTCTGAAAACTCAGTTTACTGGAAAGTAGAACACAGTGCCTGGCACATAGTAGGGGCTTAATTAATGTTTGCTTGAAAGAGGACATGCCTTTGTAGGCAGAATACATGGTTCCCAATCCCAGTAGCTGGGTGGCTCAGTGGATAGAGTGCTGGGACTGGGGTCAGGAAGACCTGAGTTCAAATGTGACCTCAGTCACTCACTAGCTGTGTGATCCTGGATAAGTCACTTCACCTCTGCTTCAGTTCCTCATCTGTAAAATGGGCACCCACCTCCAAGAGTTGTTGTAAGAATCCAATGAAATAATAATTGTAAATTGCTTCGCATAGTGACTGGCACAATAATAAGGGCTATATAAATGGTCCAGGCTTCGCTATTTGTCCACTAAGGGAATTAGAGCAGTTGATCTCGAAGAGGCCTTTTTGTCTCTAAAATACAATTGATCCTAAATACTAATGATCTCATTAAAGTATTTAGCTCCAGTGATTATATACATTTTGTGAAGGAGACCAAGAGGAAAGGGAGCATGCAGCAGAAGCTAGAGGCATGGGCCTAGGGGGCAGAAGAGTATATTTGAATCCCTCCTAGCTATGTGACCTTGGGTTCCTTTCTGGGCCACCAGCCTCCAAGGCTCCCTTCTGGCTCTTAATCCCTATGAGGAAGGGAACAGGGTGGAAGTCTTATGCTTCTCTTCTTCCTCCCTCTTACTTCCTGCAGAGGGTTAGCCCCGGAAGTGACCTTAGAAAGCTTTTCCAGAGCTTCCTAAACTGAGGGCTGTGGCCCCTCAAGAAATCCATTGACATGGAGTGGCTAAATGGCACAGTGAATAGAGCACCAGCCCTGGAGTTGGGAGGACCTGAGTTCAAATCTGACCTCAGACAATTGACATACTTATTAGCCATGTGACTTTGGGCAAGTCACTTAACCTCAATTGCCCTCCAAAAACAAAACAAAAAAAAGAAATCCATTGACTTTATGTTTTAAAAACCATGACTCTGAAAAAGGGGTCCAAAGTCTTCCCCAGCCTCCTATAGGGCTTTGGGACCCCAAAGAGTAAAGAACCCCTGATTATAGACCAACTCCTTCATTTTTTTTTTGCTTTTTGGAGGGGGGAAGGTAGGGCAATTGGGGTTGAGTGACTTGCCCAAGGTCACATGGCTAGTAAGTGTTAAGTGCCTGAGATCAGATTTGAACTCAGCTCCTCCTGACTCCAGGGCTGGTGCTCTACTCACTGTGCCACCTAGCCCCGCCCCCAACTCCTTCATTTTACGGAGAAAAATGGGGCTTGGCCAACAAGGTCATAGAGCTTGGATGAATGAAAATACAAATCATAAGAACAGGCATGGTACTAACAAATCCTCGTTTTGTAAAGTTGGGATTCAGTCCAAGGGCTGCACTTGATGACTCAGAGGGCCACATGTGGTCTCGAGGCCGCAGCTTTCCCAGCCCTGCACTAAGTGCTTTACAATTGTCTCATTTGGTGGTCATAACAACTGTGGAAGGGAGGTGATGTGATTTTCCCCATTTTACAGACTAGCAAACTGAGGCAGACAGAGATGAAGTGACTTGTCCAGATCACACAGCTGGGAAGTGTCTGAGACTGGATTGGAACTCAGGGCTTCCTGACTCTAGGAGCAGCACTACTTCCACTAGATCACCAAGCTTCTATTTTATTAAGTTCTCTTTTGTGGTTGTTGTTATTATTGCTGTTCTTCAGTCATGCAGGACTCTTTGTGACCCCATTTGGGGTTTTCTTGGCAAAGATACTTAGGATTTGCCCCTTCTTTCTCCAAATCATTTTATAGATGAGGAAACTGAGGCCAACAGGGTGAAGTGACTTGCCCAGGATCACCCAGCTAATAAATGTCTGAGGTCAGATTTGAACTCTGATCTTCCCGACTCCTGTTAAATTCTCTCCTGAAGATATTTTATGTGAACTTTGATTTCTTATTCTGGAAGGTATTTTTATTATATTTCTTTGTTAATGGTAAAGTAAAAGACAGATATTGGCAGGCACCCTGTATAAATCCCAGCAGCAGTAAACAACAGAGGCTGGTCTTTTTGCTTAGTACAAGCAACCATCCAGTAAAACAAGGCCTTTGTTGAAAGTGGATTTTTTTGAAAGAACAGAACTGACTTCATTTTTTTCTGTTTGTTGTTATTATATAAACTTATCCAATGTCTCCTTCAGTATCTCCCTTCCCCCAATCACTTTACAGTAACAGAAAAAAAAAACCTCAACCCATTCCCATCTAATAAATATGCAACAGAGGCTTAACAAATGTTCATTAACTAACTACCTGACAAAGAAAATACTCCATCCTGTTGGTCCAGTGTAAGTGGCATGCTAAAGAACACATCTTTTTCTTTAGTAATCATTTGAGCAGCCCTTTTCTTTTGATAAAAATATGAACTGCTTTAGGTCACAGCTCTGGAAGAAAGGAGAGAGACGAGACAGAGAGACACAGAAAGAAAGAGACAGAAACTGAGACAGAGAAGGGGTAGAGGAGAGAGAGAGAGGTGTCCATCACCTACTTATGGTGTGGGTCACGCTCTTGAGAGGATCAATAAATTGCAATTTACCTGTCTGCCTGTTTCCTGTACTAGCTTATTCATGCACTACAGTGGCATAGCAAAGACCCTGAAAATTCTGCAACATCCTCCAAGCTCCAGTGAAGCTGGAGCTGATAATCTTGGCAAGACCTGGGTTCCAGGATGGCCTAGAGGGTCTCGGATATGTGTGGTAACACAGAGGGGTCAAACACACACTGGTCACTTGAGGCCCATAACTCTCCCAACTAGGTCCAAGTAGATTAAAATGTGCAACTAAACAAATATTTAACAGCACAATTTAACAAAAGAATACAAACATTTAACAAGTTTTGAACAAAACAAACAAAAATGTCATAAAGCATAGATAATATGATGGTCTCAAACTAAGTCAATAATAGTGCACAGGATCCTTAGGTATTGATTAATGGTTCTTATTTGAGTTTGATACCACTGCTCCAGCTGTTGGGGCGTTGGGCCACTGGATGGGGCCCTAGGCCTTCCAGGCTTTTTCCACCTTGCTCTGCACCCCTCCTCCTTCCCCCAGGAACTTTTTGATCCAATGACAGTGGCCTCCTGGCTGTTCCATATTGTCTCTGGATGTTCTTGCTGGCTGTCCCCCATCCCTGAAATCCTTTCCCTCCTCATCTCCATCTCCTTGGCTTCCTTCTATCACAACTAAAATTCCATCAACCTTTCCCAACTCCTCTGAATTCAAATACCTTCCATCTCTTAATTATTTTTTATTTATCATCTAAATAATTTACTTTGTATATATTTGTCTGCCTGTTGTCTCCCCCTTAGATTGTGAGTTCCTTGGGGGCAGGGGCTGTCTTTTACCTCCTTTTGTATCCTCGGGCATTCAGCACTGGGTCTGGGAAATAACAGATACTTACTAAATACTTATTGGCTGATTGGACTTGGAGTAAAAAACAAAAAAACTGAGTTTTAAGATTTTCATTTTAATTCCACATCTAACAGTGTGAGCCTGGGCAAATCATTTAAACTCTCTGCACAGTTTCCTGATCTATAAAACAGACAAAATGCTTTGCAAACTTTTAAAGCGCTATTGAAATGTCCAATTATAATTTTTGTTCTCTCCCTGTCCCTCTCATCCAAGTCTTGTCTTCCTATGATGTACAAAAGTATTGCTCCTTTTGCAAGGAAAGTTGGCTTATGGGGGGCTGGGGCAGGCCTCAGGGGCTTAAGTGTGTCTGATAAATGAGGTTACTTTTTCATTCACGTTTATTCAAAGGTAAAAATTGTAAAGATTTGTTAAAAAAAACTTTTAGGGATTTGCTGGAGCCAGTTTAAACCAGTTTTTCAGAACTTGTTGTTAAATTTTCAGTGTAAGCATTTTTGCCTTGGAAATCAACTGGCTACAAACAAAGGGGCGGTTTATTGTTTTGTTGATGACTTAAGAAAGTGTTACTAAATTGTAGCAGCAAGCACCCCAAGTGGCCCCAGGGTTTGCTGCCAACACGGGTTCTTGGATCTGTTTTGATAAAGGAAAACAACTAAAAATAGGTAAACAAGCTTAGTTTAATCAATCAAACATATATGTTTACCTCGTTCAGGGGAAAAAGGTCAGCCCCCTGAACTTCAAAGTATACAGGCAGAATTATCAAGACAGAAACAGATCAAGTAGACAGCTTTCCAAACTGTCCAACCATTACATCCATACCAAATCAACATCTGGGTTTCAACATATGGGTTTTTCAAAGGGGGGGGGCGCGCTATGGACAACTGCTTCCCAGAATCCAGATCAAATCACAGAACACTTCTCAAAGAGCCCCAAAAACAAAGCTACACATCAGGGCTCATATAGCCTTCTCCTGGCTCAGAGAATGTAACAACCTTATTGACTCACTGGCTAATCAAGAAGTATCTACTGAAAAACAAGCCTCCCACCCCGGGCTCCAGGTGCACTTTAGTCTAGGGGCAGGGAAGATCTTACAAAGTTACATTCTCATTACATAAATGCAGATTAAATTTAAAAGTGTGGAGCATACATTTCCCACCCCACCCCCAAAAGCCAGTTGTTAAACATTTACCTGTATACCACTAAGATTACAACATAATCAAATGAGATTTGAATGGCAAACAGCTCCACCCTCTGAAAGATACTGGTAGGAGTGGAACACCTGATTTAGGAGAGGGGAATGTAGATCCAAATTCAGCACTTGCTAATAATAATAAGCATTTATATAGGGCTTAGGAGGTACCAGGTATTGTGCTAAGCGCTTTACAATTATTATGTCATTTCATCCTCACAATGACCTTGGGAGGTTGGTGTTATTATGATCCCTACTTACAGATCAGGAAACTGAGGCAAATAGAGGTGAACTAAGGTCTTCAGGACTCTGGGCCTGGTGCTATGTCACCTTGCTGCCTCTACCCATAGGCTATCAGCTCATTCTTCTGAACTACTATGTCTTCCTTCATAAAAGGAGGGAATTGTATGAGAAGACCTCCGAGGTCACCTCTAGCTCTAAATCAGTTGACTGTATCATCACATCTCACTGTAGCCTCTTCTTGGTTCACCCCGCCCTGGAGCTCAGCTTTCCTGAACCTGTCCCTTAGCTTCACTGAGGCCTCTGATCCCTTCACCCCTCTGGACATTCCCAAATCATTTCCTCAGCTGGGACTTCACATTCCTTCCTCTCCAACCTCTCTACAAACATCTGGTATATTTGGTCTCCTTCTACTGGATCCTTTTTCCTTTCTGTTTTTTTATGACTGTTCTCTGGGTTCTGCTCCCATCTGTCTGACTGCTTCTCAGTCTTTTCTGCTGTATCTTAATCCATTATCCCCCCACTAACTGTAAATATCCCCCAGGTCAGTCCTAGGCCTTCTTCTCTCATCCCTTTATACTCTTTTCTTTGGTGAATTCATCATCACTCATGGACTCAATCATCATGTCTGCAGATGATTCCCAGATCTGCATATTCAACCCTAATCTCTCCCTTGAGCTCCCAGAAGTTTCACCAACTGCTACTGAACATTTCCAACTGGATGTCCTTTGGGTGTGTCAAACTCAACAAGTTCAAAACATCACTCACTAGCTTCTCTTCTGAACCTACCTTCCCCCTTCACAACTTCCCTAGTACTATTGAGGGCACTGCCTACCTCTGCTGCATTGGACTCTCCTGGATACTCTCCTCTCTGGGTGTTCATGACACTCGCTACTCTCTCCTGGTTCACCTCCTACCCATCTGACTGCTTCTCACATATCACACCCCCGATTGGTGGCATTCCCCCAAAGTTCAGTCCTAGGCCCTTTTCTCCTCTCCCTCTATCCTTTCTCTCTTGGTTACCTCATCAGTTCCCAGGGATTTAACTATGATGACTCACAGAGATATGTCTCTAGTTCTAGTCTCTCCCTGGAGAGAGTCCCACGTCACCAATTAACTATTGGACATTTTCAACTGGCCGTCTGGGGGACATCTCCAACTCACATGTCCAAAACACAACTCATTATCTTTCCCCCTAAACACTCCCCTCTTCCAAGCTTCCCTTTCTGTGGAAGGTATCACCACCCTCTTATTCTCCCAAGTACATAACCTTGGCATTATGCTGGACTTCTCATTCTCTGTAACTCCACATTTGCAATGAGTTGTTACACATTATCATTTCTTCCTTCCCAACAGACAATGCTCCTATGTAACTTGGAAGTCTCTCCATGCACATGGCTTCCACCTTACTTTAGGCCCTCTTCACCTGCCTCCTAGGCATCCAATACCCACAGAGGGCCTCATGGGCCAGTAGATTCAAATGCCATTGGGAAACATTAAACAAAATAAACACCAATACAATAAAACACAGAGAACATTATATTTTAGGACTGTCCACATTCAGCTGCAGGGATCTTTCCAGACAGGTGCCCCACTTCTATTTGAACTTGACCCCGTTAGCCCAGACTATTGCAATAGGCTCCTGAATGCTCTCCCTGCCCCAAGTCTCTCCCTGCTACTGTCTATCCCTCATAAAGCTAAGAAAGGAATGTGCCTTGAGCAGAAATCTGACCACATCACTCTCCTAGTCAGTCAATTCCAGTAGCTTCCTATTGCCTCTGGGATCTCTGTCTATACAACCTGGTCCTGAACTATCTACCAAGACTCATTGGACAGTACTTTTTCCCTGCATTGGGGTCAGCAATCATTTATCAAGCACCTACTATGTGCCAGGTTCTGGGAATACAAATACAAACAAGCATAAATAACTACGTGTTGACTTACACTCTGGGATCCAGCCAAACTGGCCTTCTCCTTGTTCCTCACCCATGACACTCCCTCTCCGGTCTCCACACCTTTGCGTTGGCCATTCCCAAGGAATGCCCTCCTTCCTCACCTCCACACCAGATCCTCTTTCTTCCTTTAAGACACAGTTCAATGACTGAAGCTTCTCCTGATCCCCTCAAATGCTAGAGCCCTCCCCCCCAAACTACCTTGTATTTTCCTACTTTATATGTGTGCATATTAGCTTTATATTTATGTTATGTATATTTTTATATGTATATTCTTGGAACTCCAGTTCCAAGTACATTTAGGTGGCGCTGCAGTGAATAGAGTACTGGGCCTAGAGTTAAGAAGACTCATCTCCCTAAATTCAAATCCAGCCTCAGACATTGACTAGCTGTGTGACCCTGGACAAGTCACTTCACCCTGTTTGCCTCAGTTTCCTTATCTGCAAAATGAGCTGGAGAAGGAAATGACAAACCACTCCAGCATCTTTGCCAAGAAAATCTGAAATGGGATCACAAAGAGTCGGACACAACTGAAAAACCACTGAACAACACTTGGTACTCCTTCCATTTTCTTCTATGAAAAATGAGGTTAAGTGACCCACTAAGTAAGAGTCATACAGAGAGGAAGTGGCAGAGCCAGGATTTCACTCCTGAGTTGTGTAGCCCTAAAACCAGCCTCTTCAAGGTTTCAACAGCTAACAAGCCATGTGTTATTCTCACTTGTATCTGCCATTGCATATCAAACAGTGCTGGGGAAAACATATTGACATGTGCATATCAAAAGTCTTCCAAATTACAGCTGGCCCCAGCCTGTCCTACATTGCTCAAATCAATTTTCCTGATGGTTAGTGGCCCCCTTTTAACTGTCATCAACTTAATTTGCAGTTGTATGAGGGCTAGGAATAAATCACCTGCAGAGCCATTCACTGTCTCCCAAAGGAGATACTCCTCCCACCTAGAGGGCTCCAGAACTTTGGATTGAATTGCATGACTATTCATCAAGGAAACTAATTTGCAAAAGATTTACCAAAACAGACCAGAAATCACATTCTCCCCCCACCCCCAACTCTCCCAGATAAGCTGGGGGAACTAGGACTATTCCATCCCTCTAAGCAGTGGTTAAATATAAATCCTGGTATGTCCCAAGGCCAACCCTTATCCTCTGAATAGGAATCCCTACTGTGACATTCCCAGCCAGGGAGCTTTGAGAGCCTCCACTCTGGAGATCTCCATTTTTTTTTCAGAACTCGATAATTCCTAAGACAGTTAGTGGCTAGGCAGGAATTTCTCCTTGGAAGCCCACATTTGCCTCCTAGAATCTTAGTCTTAGAGGTTTTAGAGTTTGAAAACATCTTAAAGAATATCTATTGCCAACCCCCTCATTTTACAAGGTAGGTCACTGAGGCCCACTGGGATGAGGTGATTTTTCCAAAATCACACAGGTAGTAATAGATAGCAAAGATAGGATTCAAATGCAGGACCTCTGACTCCAAAAAGCCAGTGGTTTTTTTTCCATTGAACCCTAGAGGTCAAAATCATCTCTGCACATCAGGATTAGAAGATTTAGAGCTGGAAGGGACCTTAGAGAATATGTGATCTCCACTTCCCTCCTTTTATAGATGGGGAAACTGAGGCACAGAGAAGGCAGTTGATCTCCCCAAAGTCACATAGGTCACCTTGGTCCTTGGACACACTATACCACACTACTTGTGAATGATGCTAGGTGAAGAAGACATGACAGCTGTTTTCAAGTATTTGAAAAGGCCACTCGTGTACAACCTATATCAAATTGCTTACAGCCTCAGGGAGGGGAGTGAGGGAGAGAATTTGGAACTCAGAATTTAAAAGAATGTTAAAAATTGTTGTGACATATAATTGAGAAAAAAGATAATAAAAAATAAAGTATTTGAAAACAAATCAAAGTTATTCTGCTGGGCAGTGGAAGAGTTTTGGCTTTGAAATCAGAGGACCTGAATTTGAATCTCAACCCTGCTGTTTATAATCATGTGACCTTGGGCAAGTAACTCAATTGCTCTGGGCCTCAGTTTCCCCCTCTATAAAAAAGAAGAGACTGGATTAGCTGATCTCCCTAAAGTCCCTGTAAACTCAAAAGCTATGATTTTAGTCTCTATCCATTCTTCCCTTACAATGTTTATATCCTAAATTGTTCCAAAGCACTTCTACTGTAGTAAAAGGCACAGAATTTTAAATTCCTGAAATCAAAGTAAAATCCAATTTAACAAACATTTATTAAACACATTCTATAGGCAGGGCCCCTTGCTTGACCTGAGTTCAAATCTGGCCTCAGACACTTAATACTTATTAGCCGTGTGACCTTGGGCAAGTCACTTAACCCTAATTGCCTTGCCTTCCCCCCCCTCCAAAAAGCAAAAAAAAGTATTAGTAGGTCCATTTTACAAATGAGGAAACTGAGGCCCTCTGTCCCACTTCCCTTTATTTAATTTTTACCCAGGCTTTCAACCCCAGAGCTTAAATGCCATCTTCTTCATGAAGCCTTCTTGATTCTTCTCAACTGATGAGGGCCCTGCTCCCTAAGACCTTCCATAACACTTAGTGAGACTTCTCCCACAGACAATAGTCTGTTTTAGGATCAAAGATTTAGAGTTGGAAGGGATCTAGTCCAACCCCTTCATTTTACATATGTGGAAACTGAGGCCAAGAAGAGGGGATGTGGCTGACTCAAGGTCACACAGTAAGTGGCAAAGCCAGGATCTGAAGCCACATAGACTGTACCTTTAAATCTTAACAGGTTGCACCTAAAACCATCTCCCTTTGCAAACAAGAGTGGACATTTATTAAACATATAGAATGAAAGCATTCTGAATTAGTCATCTTGGGAAAATTTTAGCTCAGAGAGAAGCATGTAAATCATTGTTCTTATTTTGATAAATTTGGTCAATCAGACGACTGTTTAGCATCTGGAACTTAACTTTAACAGCTTCTGATGGAAAGTCTCACAAACAAAACACAGTCAGGCAGAGAAGACAGGTATCTGGAGGGAGATGAACATGGTTTAGGCTTGGGAGAGGAAGAAGATGAGAGACTGTACATGGGGACAAATTAGGAGTCCAAAAGGCCAGCCAGAGTCATCCACATGCTTTCTGGCCTGGTATGTTGGAGTTCTTAGCTAGGAGGAAAAGCCCCATTGTGGGGAGAGAAGGAAGGGGGGGGGGAAAGGAAAAGAAAAAGGGGGGGAAGGGGAAGAGAGGGAGGGAGACAGATAGAGG
>NW_027187369.1:12100010-12155942 GCF_028583685.1 Petaurus breviceps papuanus
GAGAGAGAGAGAGAGAGAGAGAGCGCAGAAGGGAAGGAAGTAGAAAGGAGACAGACGGAGAGGGTGGGAGGAGGAGACAGACAGAAAAAGGGGGGCAGCAAATAGCAAACGTCTTCTGAGCTCCCCTCCAAGCCAGAGAGAGGAAAACAACAGTAATCATTCTTCCCAAAACAAGAAGCAGCAGCAAGAGAGTAAATTAGGGAAGGAACAAAAACCTGTCTCTACTCCTCAGTAAATGTGTTGTGTTGTGTTTTTTGTTGCTGTTGTTCAAATTGCAAGATACATGGCTCTCTTTGTCACCCTTTACTTAGCCATGGTAGAGATGGCCATGCCTCCTCTTTGTCTTAGCCTGTCTCCTTTGCTTGCAGTCTGTCTGGCCTTCCAAGCATCCAATTCTTCTCTACCAAGCCAATTTGGAGAGCTGCACAAAAAAGCATTTTAGAGCTCTTGGGTATCTTCTCCAAGGACCAAATTAAGTGGGGGAAGCTGAAAGGGGAGGGCACAGAGTGGCCAAGAGAGGAACACCTGTGAGGACCCGCTCTGGATATTTTCCTGACAAGTTTTGGTCTAGGAATTCGGGCCTGGCCTCCTTTGGTTTTGCTAGACCTAGTTTCTTTGATTCTGGGGTTCCTGGATGGCCAGTTCATGCACTGTATCTTCATATTTGCCAAGGGGCTTATAGTCAATGTCGGGTGGGAGAGACCGGGGAAAACAGGAAACTCTTCCCAGCTCTTCCTGGGTGACTTTTCTGCTTTTGCCCGCTATTCTGAGATAGTTGCAGGCTCAGGAGTCCCAGAACCATTACCATGCCCTCAGTATGCCTTTCATGAAGCCTCCTCCTGTCTCTCTTATGCAATGAAGGGGAGTGGGAGGAGTACTAGATGTAGAGGGGGAAGACCTGAATTTCTAATCATATTTGGTGCTGTGGGACCTTAGGGAAGTCATTTCTCTCCTCTACAAAATGAGGGGATTGGCCTAGATGGTGCCTGAAGACTCTGGCAACTCTGGGATCCATGAGCTTAGGAGGGGGCCATCCATTTGTGAAGGTTTATACACTTGGACATTATTTAGAGTGTTTTGCATACATCAGGCACTTAGCAAATGCTTACTGCACTCACGTGAATTGAGGTTTAATTACTGACATGAATGCAATCCATCAGCCTTTTGCCAATGTATCATTCCCTACCTCCCTACCATTTGGCGGTCACAGACACACACCTAGCTTATGCTAGGCACACAGTGAGTGCCTAATACTTGGATGCAAAGTGAACAGCACAAGTTAATTGCACAGACATTTTTACAAGTTTACATGTCGTCCTGGATGCCTGAGAGCTCGTAATCAGGTCTGCCTTTACTTCTGGGTAAGCATTATAATCTGAAATTTATTTTTTAAAGTTCTTCAGAAACTCATCTTCTTGCAACATCCCATCACCCCTGAATCTCCCACCTCCTCAGTGCTCCCTGCTCCTGGGCTCCTTTTTTCCCTCTACCTGGAGAGGGTGGATGTTGGAGAGCTCCTCCCAGGCCCTCCACTTAAGGAAGGGGCCCAGGGCTTACCATAACGTTCAGACACCCTCCCACCCCAAATGCCTCCATTTTTAGCTTCTTTTTCTGTGTTTGTCTCTCTCATTAGACTGGGAGTTCCTTGAAGGCAGGGCCTCTCTTTTGCCTTTCTTGGCATGCCTGACACATAGTACGCACTTAACTTGACTGAATGACTAATACTTTTAAATTATTCAAAATGCATTGTCAGATGCCCATAAACTTTTTGACTGGTTATAGTGCAAAAAGAAAGCTTGAATAAAATAAGCAGAATATCAAGATATTAATGGCAGCTAGGTGGTTCAGTGGATGGAGCAAAGAAGACCTCAGTTCAAATTTGGCCTCAGACACTTACTGACAGTGTGACCCTGGGCAAGTCACTTAATTCTGTTTGCCTCAGTTTTCTTATCTGTCAAATGAGCCAGAGAAGAAAATGGCAAACCACTCTAATATCTTTGCCAAGAAAACCCCAAATGGGGTCACAGAGTCAGACACAGCTGAAAAATGACTGCTCAAGTAAGCAAACAACATGAATTGAAGGAGTAGGGGGATGTTGAACCTGGAGAAGAGCAGACTGAGGTTTGGTGAGGGAATCCAGAGGAGGACACAACAGCTGTTTTCATGTGTTTGAAAGGTTGTATTCCCTGGAAAAGGGGTTTCCTATTTGGCCTTGGGGTGGGGTGGGGATGGGGAAGAACCAGGAGCAATGGGTGAGAGTTGGAAAGACATATTTGCACTTGA
Source organism: Petaurus breviceps papuanus (assembly GCF_028583685.1). Lineage (NCBI taxonomy): Eukaryota > Metazoa > Chordata > Mammalia > Diprotodontia > Petauridae > Petaurus > Petaurus breviceps. The sequence continues at coordinate 12,102,294 of NW_027187369.1, forward strand.
TGTCAGGAAAACCTATGTGACAGCTGGAGCGATCCTGAAGTGGACTGGGCAGCTCTGGGAGTCAGGGGGCTCTTTCTTGTTGGAGGTCTTTGAACTGAGGCTGGATGACCATCTGTTGGGAATGTGGTAGCTAGGATCCTTTTTCAGGAATGGCCCTTTCAACTCTGAAATTCTCTGATTCTGTAAAATTCTAGGATAGCCTTGTTGACTAGGAGCTCCAGACATTGGGATTGCTTGTAGGCTATGCCAATGTCGTAAGGACCTATGATTTCCAGGTGTAGGAACTCCCTCCACCAAGGAAAACTGCAACCTATCAGTAACTTATAGTCAGATTTGCTCAAAGCTCAAGGTGGATGTAGGACAGCGTTATTTAATTTCCTTGTTATATCCACTCAGAAAGGCCTGCAGAGTAATAGGAATATACAAAAGTACTTTTGTTTCATAAGATCCATACCGCTATTGTAGTATAAATTGTAAATAACAAAGGCACTATGTTTTCTCAATGAGACATTACAATAAAAGCACTGACTAGGAATCAGGAGGCCTGACTTCTAGTGTCAGCTCTGCCACTAGCTGTGTGATCTTAGGCAAAGTCACAACTTCTCTGAGTCTCAGTGGCCAAGAGTCTCTGGACACGCTAAGATGACATTTCTCAAACTTTTTGGTACCTTTACACTCTTAAAAAATATTAAGGACTGCCCCCCCATCTCCCCACAAAGGCTTTTTTGTTTATGTAAGTCATAGTGATACTTATCACATTAGAAATGAAAATATCTGAGTATAATTAAGAGAGGCTGCTAAGTGGCATAGAGAATTAGGAAGAACTGAGTTCAAATACAACCTCAGATACTAACTGTGTGACTCTGGGCAAGTCATTTAACCTCTCTGAATCTCAGTTTCCTCAACTGTAAAATGGAGATCATAATTGCACCTTTCTCTGTTGGAAGCATCCAGTGAGATATTTATAAAGAACTTAGCAGGGTGCCTGGCACATAGTAGGTAATTAATGAATACTTCCTTATTATAAAAAATAATTTTGACCCCTGCACTTTGAGCACCCATACTCTAAGGTATATGGAGCAATCACCTCCTTTGGGAGCTAAGAATCCTGGGAAAAAGAGCAAATCAAGCTCCATAGAAGCTTAAAGGTATGGGAAGGGACCTGAATGGCTTTCTTTACAATAACAAGCATCTTGTTTGCCTCCTTGTCTCCTCCTGACCTCTCCTTTTTCTCTATGTATTAAAAAAATCACTATTTCTATTATTTAGTGACTAGGTGGTTGTATCACTTGTTGTGTGACTTTTTGTGACTCCACTTGGAGTTTTCTTGGCAAAGATCCTAGAGGGGTTTGTCATTTCCTTCTCAAGCTCGTTGTACAGATGAGAAAACCAAGGCAAACAGGGTTCAGTGACTTGCCCAGGGTCATGCAGCTAGTGGATGTCTGAAGCTGAATTTGAACTCAGGTCATTTTGACTCTAGGTGCAGTGCTCTCTATCCACTGCAGTGCCACCTAGCTGTCTCAGTTGTGTCACTTCTCTGCTCAAAAACCTTCATTTGTTCCTCATTCCCTTCAGTTGTTACACAGGGCAGCCTCGGTTTCCTCCTCTGTAATAAAGGGGTTGAGCTAGATGGCCTCAGAAGTTCCTTCCAGCTCCTTATCATGGATTTTCTTCTGCTTTGTGGTTCTAGGTACATACTCTGAGCTCTGTAAACCTTTGCTCATTTTGTTCCTTGTGGCTTGACAAAATGCCTGCTCAATGAACCTTACCACCATCAGGGCTTATGGAGCGAGTCTATAATGAGACAGAAGGCCTTGCTTGATGATCTTAAGAGGGGGAGAGGAACACTTGGGGAGGCAGGGGTGGGGGGGAGGAGAAGGGAAAGGAAGGATAGACAAAATTATCTTACATAAACAGGCTGCAAAAGTGAAAGTCTCTATAAACAAGTGGGCTGCTGGAGGGGCTGACACCTGAACCATACTCACACACACACACACACACACACACGGAGTTGGCTACAAAAATATATCTCACTCAACAGGGAAATGATAGGGAAAGGGGAAAAGGGAGAAGGGGGAATTAGTGGGAGGGTAGATAAGGGAGGGATTAGTGCTGAGCAAAACAAACTCTAAGGATGGACATAAATATTTACAGCTCTTTTTGAGGTGACAAAGAATGGGAGTCTGAGGAAAAGACTGGGGAAATAAACTGGGGAAGAGCTGGACAAGTTATGGTACAGAAATGTGAGGCAATATTATTAGGCTGTAAGAAATAATGAAGGGGGGGCAGCTAGGTGGTTCAGTGAATAGAGCACTGGCCCTGAAGTCAGGAGGACCTGAATTCAAATCCAACCTCAGACACTTAACACAAAAACTAGCCATGTGACCTTGGACAAGTCACATAACCCCAGTTGCCCTCCAAAAAAAGGGCAAAAAAAAAAGAAATAATGAAGGGGATAGTTTCAGAGAAACCTGGGAAGGCTCATATAACGTGATGCTGAGTGAGTAGAACCAGAAGAACAATTTATATGGTGACAACAATAGAGTAAAGACAAACAACTTGGAAAGAATTAAGAACTCAATATGATGGCCACTGCTATTCCAGAGGACTGACTATGGAACATGCTACCCAACTCCATACAGAGAGGTGAAGCTCTTTCAGTGGAGGAGACAAAGACTTTGTTTGGACATGGCCAACATGGAAATTTACTTTGCTTGACTATACGTGTCTCTGGTGCCTTTGGTTTTTTCTTTCATTCCCAGGGTGGGGAGCAGGGTTGGAGTGGGAGGGAGAGAAGGCAGATATTTGCTAATTGAAAAAAATGAAATATAATGTTAAAAAATGTCTGCTCCTCTTCCATAACCTTTTTCTCTGCTATGTTTAATTCCTATTTATCCTTTAAAGTCCAGCTCACAAGCTACCTCTCTAAGAAGCCTTCTCTGGTCTCCCTAGCAGGTAATAAATACTTTTTTACCCTCTCTGATCTCACATAACACTTTACTCAAATATTTTGCATTTACCATCTATGATAATCATTTATGTGGCTGTACTCTCTTTCTTTGTCTTCCACCCCTCCCCTCTCCCAACTAGCCCCATTAGGTTCTTAATCTGGGGTCACTGAACTCTTTAACCCACCAAGGGTTCTTAATTTGGGGTCACTGAACTCTTTAAAAAATATATTTTGGTAACTGTAATTGTAACTGTAAAACTGAAACCAATACAATTGGTTTCTTTTGCAATCCTATTTATTTAATTTTATGCCTTAAAAATTATACTGAGAGAGGGTCCATTGGTTTCACCCTACAGCTCCAAGGATCAAAGACAAAAATAGAGGAAATAAAAAGGTTAAGGCCCCTGCTCTGACCTTGCAAGCACAGGGCTCTGATCCCTGTGGGTGCTTGGCGATATGAATGGATGATGACCATCCACAGATTCTTAGTGATTGGAATATTACTCTACTGAATTAATCAGAAAGGGAAAAATGGTTTTAAGTATAGAGAAACAGCCTGAAAATGCTAAAGCTGTTGAGATCTTTCTAGAATGTATCAGGGAGGAGTCATTTTTCTTTTCTGAAATGCTAAGTTTTGATGCCACCTACTGAGAAAAAGAGGTAGCATTTCCTTTTCACTCTGCAGATTCAGGGCTGGCTGGATCTTTTTTTTTTTTTCTCCCTGCAGTATTCACAGTTCAGAGAGGAAAAAGGGGAAAATTCAAGCCATTGCCTATTTCTCCTAAATAGCTAGGCTGGCCCATTCAGATCAGCCAAGCTCATCTTTTTTCCCTGAACAGTAAACACTTTGCAAAACTTGTTCTCTGACCTTTGCTAGACAAAGCTGGTGCTAAGATAGAACAAAAAGGTTTCAAGTAGTCCAGGTTTGCTTTTGGATCCCTTTCACCTTTTCCTCTTCCCCTCCCTTGCTCTTTTGCCCCCTCTCTGGCCAGACAGTATCCCATTCCTCTAGGTCCTGTCTCTTTCCGGAATCATTGAATGCGTAGAATGTTAAATCTCTCAGGGACTTTGGAACATAAGATTTTTTTTTCAGAATTTGTTTTATGCTATTTTTTTTGCCATTCCAATCCTTTCCCCAACCCCCTTAATTCTAGCACCTCTCCTCTGTTATTTATTTCTAATTTATCTTGCATATGGCTTGTTTGGACATAGCTATTTACATGTTGTCTCTCCCATTGGACTGAGCTCCCTCGTGACAAAGAAAAACAATTAAAACCAAAGACAAAGCAACAGCACACAATCTATAGCCTTCTTTCTTCCTCCTCACTGGCCATATTGTATATCCCATTCCCATAGGTCTCTTCTGTTTTAACCTGAGTCATAGAATATTAAATCTGGAAAGGGACCTTGGGATACAAAATGGGTTTCAATTTTGGTTATTTTCATATGGATTGATTAAAAAAAAGCTTGATGCTTCCAGGTTATATCCTGACTTCTCATCTTCCCCCTAGACTTCTCTTCTGACTAAAAAACCCCAAACCAATGCACAGTTCTGCTCTCCAATGCCCCAGAAAAAGGAGGAAGATGTATTTTTTCATCTTTTCTTCAGGTCTAAGACTAGTCATTATCATCACATGACTAGAATATAGAATATGAGGAGATCAGAGCTGAGAGGGACCTTAGAGGTCATCTAGTCCACTTCCCCTCACCTCCAAATTTGGCAGATAGGGAAATTAGTCCCAACTCACCAGAACTGGATATTTCCTCCACCAAGAACAGGAGGGTACACATTTGACTCCTGGAAAAAGATAACTCATCCCTCTCTCTGCTCCATGGTGAACCTAAAAAGATAACTTAATCAGCTGATGATGTCATCTTTCTCTATCCCAGGAGACCTGAGGAAGATCTAAGGTCCCTTGTCTTATCTACAGATATGGGATTTTGACAGGTCAGGTATGTCCCTTGGGTCTACTGAATTTGGGAGGAGGGGGTTGCCTAGGCAAGCTTCCCAGAGAAGGAGATAAATAGTCCTTGAGCTCATGCCAGGGATTTGAAAATGCTGGATGGATGCCATTCTCTCTTTCCCCCCGCCCCCTAACATTCAGAAATGTTCTCTCATTAGCACTTAGGAGAAGGCTGCTGCATTAGAGGTAGAAACACCCTGGCCTCCTAGGCCACTCAAATCCATCCGACCCCCGACTGGGAGATCAATTTTTCTAATGCTCAGCTCTGATTACTCCCTCTCTCAAAATCCTTCCTTTAACTTAACTCATTGTCTCCCCCTGCAAGGACAAAGTGCATCTTTCCATTTTTCCAGCCATCTGAAGGCAGTAGAATGTCTGCTTTAAAGCAAGAAAATAAAGGAGTAGGGTTGGGTTTTTTGTTTTTTTTTGTAGGGAAGCAGAAGATTATTTTTTCTCAAAATGTGATGGGCCAATTGCATGCCATCTTGGGGAGTGGGTAAGGAAGGGAGGGAGAAACATTTGAAACTCAAAATATTATAAAAGTGAATGTTGAAAACAAAAAATAAATAAAAGAATAAAAATGGATGGGACAGGAAAAATCCAGAGTATGTAGCAATAGGCTAAGGATGTTTTATTCCCCAAACTTTCTGCTGGTTTTTTGTTTTTGTTTTTTGCTATTCCTTCTCTCTACTACCAGAGATTGGGGAAAGGTAACAAATTCCTTACTGATCAGCTGATGTAACTGTTCTCTTCCCCTTAATTCCCCCACCCCAAATTCTTCTGGGGGGGGGAACAATCAAGACACATAAAATCTTCCAGGATGGAGAGCATTTTATAGGATTTTGGGGTGGATGGAAACTTTGACATCATTAGTTCAAACTTCTCACTTTACAGAGAAAAAACTGGAAATAATAAGAGCCAGCATTTATATAGCATATGGGTGTCTGAAAAACACATGCTCTTATTGTGCCCATTTTACATCTAAAGCCACTGAGGCTGGGAGATGTTAAATGACTGGCCAAGAGCCACAGGCCTAGTATATGTTTAAGACAGGGTATGAAGTCAGGTCTCTCTGGCTCCAAGTCCGACTGAAACCTGGTGGGTGTTTCAGTAAGTATCAGGGCCAGGATTCCTCCTCAGGTTCTCTGACTTCATATCTAGTCATCTTTCACCTACATCATTCTGCCTAGTAATTATTAAGTAAAGATAATCTAGCTTTTAGTTCCCATGAAATCAATAAACAGAATAGAAAGCTATACCTCAAGTTTCTGTAATGTTTTAAGGTTTACAAATGAATGACAGGAAAAAAACCCACCTGTATTAAGTACCTACTATATGCCAGGGATTGAGGAAATAAATGTGCCCTACAGGAATTTATATTCTACCACGCAGTGATGGCCAGGGAAGGGAGCTTTGGTGAATAGAGCTATAGGGAATAGTTGGGAGTTGGTTACAATCCTCAGGGCAGAGGTGGAAGGTAGGCCTGAGCAATGTCCTCTGAGGAAAGGCAGGTAACAAGGTGGGATGTGAAGCTTGGTCAATTAGATACAGTGGGTGATATGAACTTACATTATCTCCCTCTACTCTTCCACTCACCAATCAGGACAGCTCAGGCTCAGGAGGTTGTTCCAAAACTAACTCTCTTAGGGTAGGGTAGGGTGGGGTAGGATATGGTTTCTTTCCTCATAACTGTCTGCCAAAAGTAGGTATTGTTGTTCAGCCCTTTTCAATGGTGTCTGACTCTTCATAACCCCGTTTTTAGGATTTTCCTTAGCAAAGATACTGGAGTGGTTTGCCATTTCCTTCTCATTTTACATATGAGGAAACTGAGGTAAACACAGTCAAAGGACTTTCCCAGAGTCACATAGCTACTAAGTGTCTGAGGCTAGATTTGAACTCCTGACTCCAGGACTGGTGCTCTATCCACTGCAGCTCCACCTAGAAGCCAAAAGGTAGGTAGTGCAGGTATACTCATTTAGTGGATAAGAACCCATTCAAAAAAACTGTTTATGCTGAAAAATGGGAAATGGATAGAATGTAAGCTTCTGAACAAAGGCTTATGCTTCCAGCTTACCTAATTGATTGGAAAGCATCTCTGATTAGCCACTTCCTTACATATACCTCTAGAATTCTTGTCTTCTCAACTAGACCGTAAGCCCTCAAAATCAGAGAGCAAGCTAATAACTTCTTTTGTATCCCTTACAAGGCTTAGTTGAGGGACAGAGACAAGGAGATACATCATATACCTTGACCTGACTAAATTTGAAATACTTTTTAAAATAAGCTCTAAGAAATGATTGTTTTATAACTTCAAACTTCTTTTCAGATTTGGGCCTGTATCTGTGAGAGGTCCTAAGTAAATAGGCCTCTGATTAGTAAATCTTAACCCTGGACCAGAGGACATAAAGTCAAGAAGGACTTCTATCTAGCCAGTCCAGTATCTTCAGTTTTCTGGAAAACTCAAGGCCCAAAATATGGGAAGAGATTTGCCTAAAGTCACTGAGCCAGACCTTAGATTCTGAGCCTCTGCAGCCAAGTTTGGTGCCTTATACTCTTGCTTCTAGACAAACATACTGTTCATTTCAGAGAATCCTCTGAAATGAGCTTTTCCATCTGAGTTCCTAGTTTCCTAGGGCAATCTCATTTTTTAGGCAGTCTTTTTTTTTTTGTCTTTGGATTACTGTGAGCACAAAGCTTCCTTTAGCCATTGACTCATTTCCTCTTTCTTTTTACAAGATTCTCAGTTTATGTTCAATTGTTTCCTGTTCACATTTTCTAAATGTCCTTGTTTATGCTGTCTTTTTTTAGCCACGGAGAGACAACATGTGTCAGTCAAGACTTAACATGGCTTCCTTGCCCAAATCCTTTGTCATTTTAAAGGCACAATCACGTCACTGCAAATTCTAGTCCAACTTTCAAATATTTTTTAGGGAAAAAGGCACTGGGCATGGAATCAGAAGCCTGGGGTTTCAATCCTGACACCATGTGGGTTCCAGTCCCAGCTCTGATGTTTACTGGATTACTGGACCTCAGTCTTCTCTAGCCACTGAATAGAGAAAATTCTTGATGACCTTTCCCCTTTTTTCTCCTTTCTGAATACAGGTTGGAGACCAAAGACACAAGAATAGACTCTCCCAGCCTGATGTGTGGCAACAGCAAAACTCGATTGTGGAGTGTCACTCAGTTCAATGGCCAAGCACATGTCCCTCTGGAGACCTTCTGCTCCCAAGGGAGCCATTCAAGGAGCCTACTGGGAAGAGGAAGACTGTTTATGTTCAAGCTTTTTCCTACCCATCCAGAACCAAGGTTAAATGATTGACCCAAGGTCACACAGCTAGTGAATGTCTGAGCTGGGTTGAAAGATTGAGATCTTATCATAAGATATTAGATTTAGACCTAGAAGGTATTTTAGAGATGATCTAACCCTTATCTTACAGATAAGGAAACTGGGGCTCAGAGAAGGGAAGGGACTTGTCCAAGGTCACACAGACAATTGAGTAGACTTTTAGAGATGGGCATCTCCTATGATTAGAGAGGAAAGTGCTTACTGGGAGTCAGGTATTTTGACCTGTTTATTAAATGCTCACACTTCAAATGTTTAAAAAAATTATTATTATTATTTTTGCATGCAACTGGGAAATAATATATACAGGCACTGGGGTATAGAGATCCATCTTGCCCCACTAGAAAGTGGGAGAGGGGATGGGGGAGGATATAGGAGAGTACAGATTGGGGGAGAGAGTATTCAGTGGGATTGCTGTTTTAGGGTGGTGGGTAGGGGAAAGATGGGGAGAAAATTTGTAACTCAAAATCTTGTGGAAATGAATGATATAAACTAAAAATAAGCATAAAATTTAATTTAAAAAAATGCTCACACTTCATTCCCCCTACCACTTTTCCCTCTCCTGTTATTATTGAGAGGCAGTGCAGTGAAGTAGAAGAGTGTTGGATTTGGAGTCTGAGGACCTGGGTTTGAATGTTACTTACTAGCTGTGTGAGCTTCGGCAAGTTGCTTAACCTTCCTGGGCCTCAGTTCCCCAATCTGCAAAATGAGCAGGTTAGACTAGATTATAGGATCATAGATATAAGAGCTGGAAGTCACCATCTAATCTCTAAACTCCCTCATTTCCTTTGGATAGGGAAACAGAGGCCTAGATAGATGAAGTGACTGCCACAGTCACAGGTAGTGAATATCAGAGGTGGGCCCTGTCACGCCATAGTCAATACTCTTTCTGCTACGTGACCTTCAAGGTCCCTTCCAACACTAAATCTGTGATACTGTGTATAGAGTCATAACAAGGAATTTTTTTTGTACAAGATAAATCCCTCAAATCATGCCAATGTGCCAGATGAGAGGTGCTCACCCCATCTTACCATCTACCATCTGGTAACAAATTATTATTGCTAGCTGGAAACAACACTCTGGTATTTCTGCTGAGAGACTTCAAATACTGCCAGTGCCCTCTAAATTCTGTGCTCTGGGGCAAAGCCCCATTGCTCCACTCTAGTTATAGCTTTGCCTTCTTCTGTGTGTTTATGTAGTATGTGAGTAAGTGGAGCCTGTGTGAAAGAACAGCTAGAAAACTATCAGTCTATCAATTCCATGAGGATTGGGTCCATATCTTAGCTAGACTTTGTATCTCTCTCCACCTCCCACCCCCATGCCTTGCTCAGTGCTCTCTGCACATATATATTGTTGGTGTTTCAAAAGTGTAGATTGAAAGAATGAAATAATGAGAAAGAAGAGAGGAGAGAGAAAGGGAGAGAGAGGGAGATACAGAAACAGAGACAGAAAGAGAGAAGGCTGTGGGGGTAAAAAAGGGAAAAAGTTTCTTAGTATAAGACTTTCAGTTTTGGAGAGGCTAGGTTTGTGAGGGAGTGAAAAAAAATTCCCTTCCTCCCCCAGGCTCTCAGCCCCCACAAATACTATGCAATAAGGAAGTTAAAAGGCACACACAATTTTCTGCAATTTGTCTCAAACCCACTAGATGCTTTTAAATCCTGTGATTGCTCAATCCCACAGTCACAGCCACAGATGGGCAAAAGCAAAGAAGAAAGAGTCAGAGAATTGTCCTCAGCCTTGGGGAACAAAAGGCCAGGGCCCCAAAGGCAGCTGGCCTTTGGTTGATGGAGTACAAATTACTTCAGCAGCTCACAGGGATGGCCCAGGGCAGAAGCCCGACTTTGGCTAACTTTTCCATACCTAGATATATTCTGGACTTTTCCTGGCCCCAAGTGAATGCATGGACTATGGACTGGGGGTGAGGGGTGGGGGTGGAAAAGGAAGGGGGCCGGTGGGGGACTGTGCTGCCTGCTCAACCGTTTGACAGTTCTTTTCATTTCTTTACCCACCAACCAGCCAATACCAATAATTGACATTTCCAGACTACTTTTTTCAAACAAGGTTTGAGATGAAATTTACATATGTGGAAATTTCCATATGTGCCAGGACACAAATGCCCAGAGGTGCCTTAGCACATTTGCAGCTCCATGGGAAGAGTTCCATTTCCTTTTCCCTCCCCACCCCTCATACATTAGATCATAGATTCTGCTCTGAAAAAGACCTTATAAGTCCACCTAGATCAACTCCTTCATTTTTTAAAAAACAGATTGAAGAAACTGAGGCCCAGAGGGAGGAAGAGACAAGATCATAGATTTGTGGCTGCAAGGGATTTTAGAGGTCATCAAGTCCAACCAATCAATTTAACAAGTGAGGAAACTGAGGTTTGGGGAGGAGAAATAATTTATCCAAGGTCACATGGGTAGTAGATGGTAGAAGCAAGCTTTGGACCAAGGCCAGATATGCCAAAGCCTGGGATTCTTTCCACCATACTTCATTTTACAGATGAGAAAAGTGAGGCCCCAGAGGCCCAAGAACACACAGGTGGCAAGTGTGCCCCTTTGACTCCAGAGGGAGGCATGTTCTTCATGGCACCACAGTGTCTTCTGAGACCATGACAGCCTTCAGATAGGTACTGGAGGCATTATTAGCTCCATTTTTACAGATGAGGAAACTGGAACTCAGAGATGAAGAGATTTGCCCACTACATCAGGGTTACTACTCCATAACACGACCACCCTGTGATTCTCAGTAAGTTACTGTTTACAAAGCACTTTCCTCACAATAGAAAACCTCAATATTTAACCTTGCTGAGACTCAGTTTCCTTCTCTGTAAAATTAAAGGGTTGGACTAGATGGCCTATGATATTTCCTCCTGTTCTGGATCTAGGATCTCATGGGAATGAAACAAACAAACACATTGGCCAAATCCTGGAGCTGGCTCAGAGCCAGTTGTTAAATTTTCAGTGTGTTTATTTACATCTCAGAAATTGGCAACTCCCCTACAAATTAGGGCTTAATTTATTACTTTGTTGATTGTTTAGACTTTAAAAAGTGATGAAGAAATGCTAACAATGCAAATTAAACTTAAAAGTGTCCCAAGGGCATATATATTATATACATACATATACATATATACATATACACATACATATATGTATATGTATATAATAATGTATACCTTACACATACACATGTGAGAGTGTGTATGAGAGCTTGTTGTTAAATAAATAACATAATATTATTATATTGTATTATATTATATAGACACCTTGTTGTTAAATAAATAAACAAATGAATAAATAAATAAATTTAACAGCTCATCCCTGGTCATATCCTACAGTCTAGGCCCCATCTTGCTCACGATTATAGTCTTTCAATATTGTTTTCCTTTACATTATTATGGTCATGGTATAGATTGGTTTTGGGAGCAGCTAGGAGCTGCAATGAATAGAGCACCAAGAAGACTCATTTTCTTGAGTTCAAATTCAGCCCCAGACACTGAATAATAGCCTTGTGACCCTGGGCAAGTCACTTTACCCTGCTTGCCTCAGTTTCCTCATCTGTAAAGTGAGCTGGAGAAGGAAATGGCAAACCACTTTAGGATTTATGCCAAGAAAACCCCAAATGGGGTCATGAAAAATCAGAAGGGACTCAACATGGACCCAGGGTGGGGAACCTGTGATCTTGAGGCCACATGGGGCCCTCTAGGTCCTCAAGGGTAGCCCTTTGACTGACTCCAAACTTGACAGAACAAATTTTGTTTGGATTTCAGGTTGGATTTTTTGTTTGGATTTTTATTTGGATTCAGTCATGGGGCTGCACTTGAGGACCTAGAGCACCTCGAGGCTGCAGGTTCCCCACCCCTGACAGATTCTTTTCTTAGTTCTTCATTCTCCATCAGTTTGGCCTCTATTTCCTAACCAAAGACCTCTCTGAAAAGCCTTCCAATTGTAGGCACAGCAGTTATTTCTAATGTCTCCTGAGAAAAGGGACTGCATGCTGGATTTAAAAGCCCAACTGTGGTTAGATCAATTTGTGCTTGGTATCCAGGCCTAGGAGCCAATCACATACTTGAGAAGGCCAATGGAAACAGGAACTTTATGTGTGCAGGGTCTGTCATAGACTCTCAGGTAAAGTTAACCTTAAACAAAGGAAAATATTTTTGAAAGGCACTTTGGGGGGTTTTATTGGTATAGACAGAAAGACTAAGAATTGTACCCATTCTGGTGAAGAGGGATCTGACACCTTTGATGCGAGCAATCCTGGCTTCTACTAGTTCCTGCTTGTGTGATTTTGAATTAAAAAATCAAACTTCTGAGAGCCTTTGTCCAGTAAGTTTTTCCATACTCTCTCAACCTAATCCCTCAAATGAGATTATGCACCCTTTACCACACATAGGCCCCCAGGATAGTTATATGAGGTCTGAGTTAGATAGCTGGTGCTGCAGTGGAGAGTGATGGGTCAGGAAGACCTGAGTTCAAATCCAGTCTTAGACACTTACTAGCTGGGTGACCCTGGGCAAGTCACTTCACCCTGTTTGCCTCAGTTAGGAAACTTCAATCAGTAAAATTCAATAATTTTTCTTTGCCAAGAAAACCCCAAATGGAGTCATGAAGAGTTGGACACGACAGAAATGACTGAACAACAACAAAATCAGAGGTGTCAAATATGCCATACATGGGTCCAAATGCATCCTGAGCCAGATTAAAATGTCATTGGGAAATATTTAAAAAAAAGTAAAAATAAAAGAAAACACAGATAGCTATCTAGCATTGCATTTTAAAAACCAAATCAAGAGGCAGCTCACAGGGAACCTCACATATAATTTACTGACCCTGTTTCTATTTGAGTTTGACCCCACTGGGCTGCATCTACACAAAACCACAAGCTCACAATTCACAAGCTCTTACTGCTAAGGTTTCTTTTTCTATAGTCAGTTAAGAGACATAATTCAAATCAAAAGCATTTAATAAAGTATCACAGTAAGAAAAATTGTAATAGAATTCTCCCCCTCCCCCCAGTGATTTAACACACATAGAGGTTATGACTGAGCCAGCACACACATGGTCAAAATGTGTATTGAGGGCCTTGTGCTCTCTCTCCTTGGGCCTGCTCTCCCCCACTCCATGGCATCTTGTCTCTGTGTGGACCTCTGCTGGCCTCTGCTGATCTAATGGTGACTGCTGGATTTGCAATCTGCTGAACAGCTATTGAATCCTCCAATTAGGAAGGAACAAAAGCAAAATTTTTTATTTATGAAGATTTTTCTTCGTACAATAAATTCTTTTGACAACAGAAAATAAATGCAAATTTTTTCTTTTTATGAAAAATCACACCTTAGAGATCTTTCTTTTAGGTATTCTCCTTTCCCCAATTTCCTGGCCCAGTCTAGTAGAAATACAGGCCCAGATCCCCAAATGTAATAGAAAGTCCTAAGTAGAAGTCAGAAGACTTGGGTTTATTTCATCCCTTGCTCTGCCACTAACTTCCCAAGTGACCTTGAGCAAGTCACTGTTAATCTCTGGGGGCCTCAGTTTCTACCTCTGTAAATTAGGGATATTGAACTTGATGGTCTCTAAAACAATGGGGGCTGGGAGGAGTCAGAGGACCTACTTTCAAATCCCAGTCATGGCACGTAGTTCTGCATCATTCTGGCTAAATCAATTCCCCTCTCTTGGGGCTCAGTTTCCTTATTTGTAAAATGAGGTGGTTAGATCACAGGACTTCTAAAATTTCTTCTAGCCTTAACTTTATGATCCTCCAATAGATCATTGTGATTTACTGATTAAGCAAGGGAAAACTGTCCTACCCTGGGCTGCCTTTAGAGCCTGGTTTCTTAATGTTTTTGTGTGCTATGGATCCCTTTGGCAGCCTGATGAGCTGGGTGAGGCAGGAAAACCAAGTTCACATCCAGGCTCAGACACTTAGACTAGCTGTGAGACCCTGGGCAAGTCTCTCTGTAATTCAGTTTCTTCATCTGTAAGATGGGGGTAATAATACCACCTACCTTCTAAAGTAGTTGAGATAGTAAAATAAAATGCTATTTGTAAAGTACTTTGAAAACCTGAAAGTACTATATAAATGCTGGTTATTATTATTTTTAGAATATTTTCAAATGTATAAAATAAAATGCATAGGAAACTACATTGAAATACAGTCATTGACATTTTTTAAAAAATCAAATTTTTGGAACCCTTGGTTTGAATCCCTGCTTTAGAGAGTCTTGGGATTATAGAATTTAAAACCAGAAGGAACCCTTGAGGTCAGCTTGTCTATTTTGCAGATGAGAAGACTGAGGTCTAGAGAGTTTAAGTGACTTGTCCAAGGACATAGAACTATTAAGTAGGAGAGCTGGGATTTGAACCCAGGCCCTGAAACTCCAAACATATACAACATCCCCTTCCCTCCCTGGCTTCATTTTCCAAGAACTGATCTTTTAGAGGAAATGAAACAGGTTGTCATGGACCCTTCCTTTCTGAGTGCATGGTGAAGGGAGTGACAATAAGAAATGTTCACACACTTCTCCTTTTCTGCATCGGAATAATTCCATGAATCAGAGCTTCTCATCAGGCAGCTGACCCACAGGCTATTCTCCACTGACTGACTTCTTACACCTGCTCCACAACATAGTTTCATTATAGAACTAACCTAAGGTGTTTTTGAAAGAAAGAATCTCATTTTGGAGCAAAGCAAAGCAAGCTGGGCCCATGAGATTTTTCAGGATCCAGAACAGGTCTATAGAATTTCCCACTGGGGCCCAGCAGGCCCAATGGTCCTCAGAGGGGGTTAGATCCTTGGGAGAGGGACCAGAATAAGGACGATGATGTCCATATCATTCTAAGGCAGAGATGACAAACATGAAGCCCATGTGACCTTCATGGGGCCCTTGACACCCTCAAGTGCAGCATGAACTAGATTTAAATGGAATTGGGAAATATTAAGCAAAATGAATAAAAATACAATAAAACACAGATAATGTTGTTGTTCCATCCTGTCTGATTCCCCATGATCCCATTTTGGGGTTTTCTTGGCAGAGATCCTAAAGTGGTTTGCCATTTCCTTCTCCAGCTCATTTTATAGATGAGGAAACTGAGGCAAATAGGGTAAAGTGACTTGCCCAGGGTCACACAGCTAACATGTATGTGAGGTCAGATTTGAATCCAGGGAGATGGATGGATCTTCCTGACTCAAATCCCAGTGCTCTGTCTGCTACACCACCTAGCTACCTCCTATTACATTTTTAAACTAAGCTAATATATGACCTATAAAAGATCCTAATATATGGTTTACTGACTGACTTGTGTTTCTATTTGAAATTGACACCACTGTTCTAAGTTTTCTGAAGCCTTTTATATCCATTATCTCATTTGAGTTTACAGACATACTATGTGGAAGACACTGAAGATCTTATTCCCACTGTACAGATAAGCAAACTGAGGGTCAGAGAGATGATTTACTGCTAGTGTCAGCATTGGGATTGAACTCGAGACTTTCTGGACTCCAAATCTAGCCCTTTTTGCACTACACCATAAAGATGTAAGAAGACTAGAGGGGAACAGTTTAGAAAACAGAGGATGTTTAGCCTGGAGAAGAGTAGACTTAGTGGGTCATGGTGCAGTAGAAAAAAGACTGACACTCACTAGCTGTACAATCTCAAACAAGTCACTGTACTTTTCTGAGACTCCTTGTTTTTCAGTAGGGTTTGGACTAAAATATAATGCTTAAGGAGGTAGTGAGATGCCCATCTTTGGAGGTCTTCAAGCAGAGGCTGGGTGACCACTGGTCCTGTGGGTTAAAGAGGAGGTTCTTGCTCATGTACTGGTTGGACTAGATGGCTATTATTCTGGTGGGGCATTAGAAGGTCAGCTACAGGACTGTAGGATGGAAACAGGGGGTTGCCAAAAGCTCCCTTAGTTGGGGTGTTTATAGTTTACAAAATGCTTTCTACATAACATAGAGAAGTAGGTAGATGTTAGTATAGTCCAACAATAGCCCAGAGCTCCGAGAGGTGAGCTTTCACCTAAGCTGGCTTCGATCCAAGCCTCCACCTCACTTCCAGGCTTTCCACAAAGTGTGCCTGGCCCTCTTCCCCTATATTTCCAGATATAGCTATTGATGGACTACCCCCATTAGAATATAAATTCATGGAAGGCTGGGCCAGTCTTGCAGTCTTTATCGAGTTTCCTGGCTAGGAACAAAAGCTTACTAAATACTTTTATCTCTTATGCCCATTTTATAGATGTGGAAACTGTTACCTAGTCCAACCCAGAGGAATCCAGAATTGGAACCCTAAATACACTGTTGATTCCATACTGACATTTCGCAGCTGGAGTTGATGATTGGTCTGCATTTGATTGGCTCAGTGGGCATTTCTTTGGTTAGACAGCACTTTGCTTCTTGTTGATGGGTCAATGATGGCTAGCTAGTTTTGTTTTTTGGAGTTTTGATTTCTGATGACTCAAACCAAGATAACTTTAATCTCCCTGGCAATATTTCCTCAGCTGGCCTGCTCTGGTATGATGGTAGGGAAAGGGAGGGTGTGGTAACACAAAGAGTACTGGAACCATTAAAAGCGTGGTAAAATGGACACTCAGATCCAGGCCCCCATTTTCCTCTGGATGATTCACCTCCTCAATTGTCATTGTCTATAACAATAATAGCTCCCAATAGCTAGCATTTACATTACACTTGAAGTTTTGCAAAGTGCTTCACATCTATCATTTAATCCTCAAAATCACCCTGGGAGGTGGTGGTTGTTCAGTCCTTTCAGTCATGTCTTATTCTTCATGACCTCATTTGGGATTATTCTGGCAAATATACTGGAGTGGTTTGCCATTTTCTTCTGTGACTCATTTTGCAGATGAGGAAACTGAGGCAAACAGGATGAAGTGACTTGCCCAAGGTCACATAGTAAGTATCTGAGCTCTGATTTGAACTCAGGTCTTCCTGACTGGAGGGTGAGTGCTCTATCCACTGCGCCACCTAGCTGCCCACCCTGGGAGGTAGGTGCTATTATTATCTGTATTTTGTAGATGATGAAACCAAAGCTGACAGAGGTTAAGTGATTTACCTAAAATCACACAGCTAATAATTGTCTGAGGCCAGATTTGATCTCAGGTCTTCTTGACCCAACTTCTCTTTAAAAAGAAGGCTCACCTTTTAAATATAGATATTCTTCTGGTGATGCTATCTGGATATGAATCATGGAATAATGTAATATCTAAGCAATCCCAGCTGTTGGTCATCCAAAGGGCAATGGGGGAGGTAGAGATAGAGTGACAGAGGCATAGACAGAGAGACAGAGAAAGAGGTAGAGAGAGCAAAGGGGACAGAGGGAGAAAGAGGGAGGGAGACAGAGAAATAGAAACATGCAGAGACAAAGACAGAGAGGGTCAGAGAGGCAGCTAGAGACAGAGCAGGCATGAGCACTCCATGGCGTATCATCAAAGAAGAATTGTAGAGAAATGGTGTAAAAGATCTCATGAGAAATGTAGCATGGGAAAGAGATAGAGGCTGAGGGATGGACAGCCTAAGTGTTCTACTGATGTTTACACAATACTCAACAGTACTAGAGGAAGCTACTAAGGAAATACCAGTATATATGGGGGATCTATGGGAGAACATGGAAAAGTCACACAGGATGAGAAAGTGGGAATGAGTTGTAATTTGGGCTGTTGAAGGGAATGCCCTCATCAAAGGGAGGGAGGGAGGCAGGGAGAGCTTAGTTTGAATAGTCTCCCTAAGGCTAGGCCAAAATGGAGTGGAATATAGCTGGCTAAACACATGTCTCTGGCCAGTTATCCCATATGGAAAACTTAGGAGAGAACATGGTCAAGAAAAAAAGAGGAAGAGCAGGCCTGGATGGGCCGAGATCTTTATCCTTAGAGGATGCATCGGTGACATCAGGGATCCATTGGAGATACTGGAGGACTATGGGAAACATAAACTCAATTCAGCAAGCATCTGTTGTGCACCAGTCACTATCCTGGGTGCTGAGGCTGTAAAGACAAAATTGAAAAGATGCCTTGCCTATCCTTAGGAGCTAACATTCTTCTGGAACTCCATTCTTTTCCTTCTTCTTTGTTGTTGACAGCAAATCTATATTTCAGTTTTCTACTGAAACATCTATTTTGAGACTATTTCTTGGTGGTACCTTAACTCTAGAGGGTTCGTCTTGGAGGTGGAGCTTGAACCTTGCCTCAGCTGGCTGTATGAATCTGATCATTGCTCTCCAGCCCAGCCACTGCTCCCTCCCCCTGCCCCATCTGCCCAATGAGCATGAGAATAGGCTGTACCTACTTCCACCCAGGGTTACCAAGTAGATCAAAGAGAATTTTTGTTTTTGCTTTGATATTTCATTTGCTCTCTCACTTTTCCTTTGCTGGGCCCTATAGAGGACCCTATAGAGGATCCTAGATTTTAGATCTGGAAGGGCCCTCAGGGGCCTTGTAGTCCAATCCCCTCATTTAAGAGAGGAAGAAACTGAGATTAAGCAACTTGGTACCACCTAGTCTAACCCTTTCATTTTACAGAGGAGGAAACTGAGGCCCAGTTTATAGGCCTTGCCTCTGGTCACACAGATAAGAAGTTGCAGAGGCAGGATTGAATCCATAATAATGTCTATAAATGTACAACAGACCCATGAGTGTTCCTCTGATGCCTGGAAATGAGAGTGGGGGTGAGTCCGAATTATGGATGACCAGACCAGCAAAGGGCAAATTTGGGCAGGCCCTAGGAAACAGGAAAATCTTCCACTATGGGCCTAGCAACATACTGCTGTTTGAACATCACCTTAGGCATATCCGGAGAGGCTCAGTACCAGTTGGCTGGTTACTCAGTGATGTACTCTTTGCCATGGCAACGGAAAAAATCCAGAGGAAAGTAGCAAATGGTCCTCAGTTCTGTTGTCCCCTCCCACAGCGACGGAGATGGGGTGAGAGAAAAGAGGTGCAGAGGGCACTGAGAATCATCCCATTTTAGGCTGACTAGAACATTAATGCAAGCACTCGAATTCTAGATGCAAGCTCTTTGTCTGAAGACCAATGAGCAAACAGATTGGAACAGATTAACATTCTCTGGAAATGAAAGCAGGCAGTAAAAGGTAGTCACAGCTAAATCGGATATTTGATCCTAGATCTAGGGCCAGTTGTCAGGTCCATCTCCCCTCATTTGATTTTTTCATTTTCATTTTTATTAATCTTTTTCATGAATAAAAATCGATTTCTCTCTCTCTCTTTCCCACCCTCACCAACCTTTTACAGGAGAGGAAACCAGTAGCCAAGAAGATGAAGAGATGTGTCCAGGGACACACATGGGGGAAAGGAAAGGGAAAAAACACTTATTAATGTGCTAGGAATTATCCTAAGAACTTAACAAATATTTCATTTGGTCTTCACAACAGCTATTATCATTTCTACTTTACAGTTGAGGACACTGAGGCAGGAGTTAAGTGACTTGTTTAGGTTCACACAGATAGTGTCTGAGGCTGGATCAGAGATCAGAACTAAAGTCAGAAAGGGAACTTGGAGGCCACTTAGTCCAGTCCCTTTCATTTTACAGATAAAGAAACAGAGGCCCAGGGAGGTGAAATTAATCCTCCAGCCTCTCTGGTACTAGGTCTCATGTCTGCCAGGGTTCAATCCTGGGCCCTCTTCTCTCCTCTTCCCTTGCTAGGTTATCTTATCAGCTCCTACAGATCCAATTATCATCTCAAATTTTATGATTCTCAGATTTATTTGTCCATCTCCAACCTCTCTCATAGGGCAGCTAGATGGTGCAGTGGATAGAGAAGCAGGTCTGGAGTCAGGAACACCTGAATTCAAATCCAGCCTCAGGCACTTACTAGCTGTGTAGCCCTGGGCAAGTCATTTCAGCCTTTTCCCTCAGTTTCCTCATCTGTAAAATGAGCTAGAGAAGGAAATGGCAAACCACTCCAGTATCTTTGCCAAGAAAACCCCAAATGGGATCAGAGAGAGTCAGACACACTAGAAAAGACTAAACATTATTTTTATTATGTTGACTTGACCCACTCATGAATGATGAATATTTTCCCAGTGAATAAGGTCTGTCTTTTATTTCTATAAATAGGATTTTATAGTCTTATTCATAGAATTCCTGCATGTGTCTTGGTAGGCAGATTCCTAAGTATTTTACATATTCTGTAGTTATTTTGCATTGAATTTCTCTTTCTAGTTTTTCTTGCTGTGTTTGGTTGGTACAGAGCCAAGATTAAAATCCAACTCTCCTGGACTTTTTGCCCCCTAGCATGATATAGGAGATACAGTGCTGGTGCTGGAGTGAGGGAGTTTGGGGTCTGATCCCACCTTTATCATTTACTAGCTGAATGACTCTAGGTAAGCCCCTTAATCTTACAGAGCCTAGGCTTCCTCATCTATAAAATGGGGATAATAATATATATGGATGTTATAATAATAACCTGTTCTCATCTGCAAGAGTTCTCAGATGGGAAGGTTCCCTTCTGGCTGGGTGCATTAGAATGGCTTCATGCTTGAAGAGGTAGAATCCGACCTCCATTTTTGTGGCAGACGCTATAAATGACTTTTACATCGGAACCAGTCGCCTTTTCATGAGCTTACTTCTCATTTTTCCTTCCCTTTCAAAGTTCTCATATGTTATCAGAGGCACATCATATCTCAGGGCAAGCACAGATCCATAAATGCATCATTTCAAGGTCTCATAACCTTCAGTTTTTTTTTCCCAAGGCAATATTTATAATGACACTGGAGTTTGTATACCAGGGAGAGCTCTAATAAAAGCAGAGAGGAAATTGACCTTATAATCCTTATCTTGCCCTGAAAGTAGCATGTAGGACTGGACTTCCTGTCCACTCTTGCCCCTCCCTCCATTGCCTTGGGTTTCTCTTTCCCAAAGCATATGGGCTGTTCCTGAGAACAGACTGGAAGCTGGTGTTCAAATCAGTGTGACCAGGAGTTCAGGAAGAATCCCAGGCTGGAGGTGGGAAATGTGAACTTGAATCTTAGCTCTGGACATCTAGCAGCTGTGCGACCCTGGAAAAGTCACTTGCCTTTTCTAAGTCTTAGTTTCCTCATTTGCCAAATGGAAATAACAGGACTTAGTGAAGGATCAATCTCTTTTAGGGTTAAATTCCTTGAGAAGGCAGTTTACAATAGACGCCTTCACTTTCTTTCCTTTAATTGTCTTCTAAACCCTCTTCAATCTGGCTCATCATTCAACTGAAATTGCCCTTTCCAAAGTTACCAATGATCCTTTTTTTTGCCTTTTTTGGAGGGCAATTGGGGTTAAGTGACTTGCCCAGGGTCACACAGCTAGTGTGAGTCTGAGGTCACATTTGAACTAGGTCCTCCTGACTCCAGGGTTGGTGCTCTATTCACTTTGCCACCTAGCTGCCCTACTCTCTCTCTTGAAAATCTCATTAGCTCCCAAGAATCCAATTATCTTTTCTTTTCAGAAGATTCTCAGATCTGCTTATCCAGGTCTAACCTCTCTCCTGCCCTCCAGTTTCACATCACCAACTGCCTTATCGTTTGGACATCTGAAATTGGCTGCCTCAGAGATATCTTAAACTCAATATTTCCAAAACAGAATTCCTTGTCTTTCCATACCCCCCAACCTTCTTCTCTTTCAAACCTCTCTCTAACTTTGGAGGGTACATCCATCCTCCTAGTCCCTCAGGCTCATGACTCAGATGTCACTCTTGACCCCTCACTTGTACCTACTCCATAGATCCAACTGTTGCCAGCCCTGGTCACTTGGGCCTTCCTAATAGTTCCTGTCCAAGTGCCTTTCTCTCCACTCATGCACATAGCTTGTATTCTCCTGCGGGCCCTCATTACCTCCTGACTGGACTATTGCAATAGCTTCTGAACCAGGAAGACGGTGATTCAAAGCTTTTTGTGGGTATCTACTAGCTAGATGACTCTGGGCAAATCCCATAACCATTTGGCACTGTCGGCAACTCTTCGATATTATAGAGAATATCATTTAAGGTTATAAGCTATAAAGAAGGGAATGAGCAGTGATGGAAGAAGCTGCCTCATCTGGGAGTTCTTTCCTTACACCAATGAAATTGTTTCAAGCCCTATCACTTGGCTATTTTGGTCCTGCTTTCTTTGCTTTGCATCACTTTATACAAGTTTCTTATGGTGCAATAGTATTATGTTTTGTATATACAAAACACCCCAGTTTGTTCAGCCTTTTCCCAGTGAGTGGGCAACCACTCTGTATTTAGTTGGGCTTTTTGGCCACTGAAAAGATTATTGCTGGGAATATTTTGTTGTAAACACCTGTGTTTCCACAATCCCTCCAAAATACACTGTTTCCATTTGTTTCCATTTGTTTCCATCTTTGCCAGCTTTTCTGGGTGTGAGGGAAAACTTCAGGGTTGTTTCGATTGGCATTTTTCTTATTATTCATGATTCAAAGCATATTTTTTGATATGGTTGGTAATGATTTTCTCTTCTTCCAAAAGCAACTTATTTATGTTCTTTGATTCCATATCTACTAGGGAATAGTTCTTGGTTTAAGCTCTTTTAATCAGTTGCCCTACAGATCTTAGATAGCAGTCCTTTAACAGAGATATTTGATTCAAAGTTTCTCCCTCCCTACCCTTGGCCCCACCACCCTGAAAGTTTCCTTTTCTGTGCTAGTTGTATTTGCACAATTTGATAATTTGAAATCATCGAAATTGTCAATTTTATCTTTCATATAAAGATACTCTATTCCACGGTGCTAGCTGTAGCCATGTGGTTTCCAGGGTTTGCCTCTCTTGGAGAATCCCACTGTGGTTTATTGTCCTTTTCAATATCAACACTGCTTACCACTCCCTAGTTAATCACTCCTGTTTCTGCTTTTACCATGTCTGGGGAACCCCACCTGCTCTGTCATATTCCTGACCCTCGTTAATCACTGAGGATGGGCCTTCTTACTCCACCCAACTCAAATCACTCATCTGACCTTGGCAGCTGTGATAATAGAAAGAATAATAAGATTCAGAGCCAAAACAGACTGTTAAGATTATCTAGTCCAAGCTGGTCTTACAGTCAAAAGGCCTGGTTTATGGCTCCAGATTCTGACACTTTGTAGCTCTGTATTCCTGTATATCACGTCATCTCTGCCAGCCTCGACTTCCTCATCTGGAAAATGGGGACAATAATCCTTGGTTACCTAACTCATGAAGCTATTTTGAGGAAAGTGCTTTGTAAATCATAAAGTGCTAGGGAAATGAAGCTATTATTTAGTATTATAATAATTTGAAGGCCAAATGGGGTCTGAAGAGTGTCAAAGGAGATGGGGATAGAATCTGGAGGCTATGGAGGTCGGACTGATGACTTGACAGAAGGGAATTCTCATGGCACTCTTGTCAGCTGGAATGGCAGTGGATGCCTAAGGAGTATCCCTAAGGACCCAGAAGACCCTGCTACTGAGCAATGAGCTTCTACTTATGGGGGAGAGGGTAGATCAGTGGCAGGTCATATTACTTTGCTGAACCTCAGTTTCCTCATCTGTAAGATGGAGACTAATTCCTGTAGTACCTACCTTGCAGGGTCATTGTGAGGGTCAAATGGGATAGTGTATGTAAAAAACTTTACAAGCTGCAAAGAGTCATATAAAAGCTAGTTATTATTATTATTATTATTATTATTATACTATACTTCCTCTCCTATATTGTAAGAAAAATATTTTGCAAGAGCTTAAAACACTGTCAGTTATTATTTTACTAATAAGAAAACTAAGGTTCAGAGAGGAAAAATTACTTGGGCAGGGTCAAGAGAGCTAATAGATTGTTGAGTGAGAACTCAAACCTGGGTCTTTGGGCTCTAAGCCCTTTCTCTTGCTTCTGTGTAACTAAAACCCCAAAGCCCAGGGCACCTGGGGAGAGAAAGAGAAGAAGAGAGGCAGGAATAAGGGATAGGCAGCACTGTCCCTTTTTATATTCCAGGACTAGCTCCCTCTACCAAGAGCTGACAACTGATTGATTCTGCTGTTTACAAAAGCAAATCTTCCTTGGCTAATTCATGATGAAAATTAAATGTGCAGGTTGGGAAAGGGAGTGACAAGTTATAGCTGAGTTATTTTCTTCATTTTTCCTCCTTTAAATATGCCTTTACTATGCTTTTTTGTAAAGGTAAAATTTTAGATGCCATAACATTCTACTGTCCAGGGGTAACATATACACAATGGCATGTCTATGGTTCTGTCACATGTACAGTGAAGGCCAAGAACCTCATGGCCACTACCACTGAGGGGGGCTATGCAGGTCTCTAACCCTGTCTTGATTTGGGATCCAAACCTGGGCTCCATAACTCAAAATCCAGACTCTTTCTTCTAGATTACACTGCCTTCCCAGCTTCCAGCATGGAGGAAATTTCTAAGGAAGGCTGATTCTCTAAGCTGAAAAAATTGGAATTTAGCCATTATAGACACCCGATCAAATGGCAAGGTCCCAATGGAGTTCTAATATGCTATAGGAAAGGAAATTATAGCTATTAATGTGATCATTTTTTCTCCAGAGGACCTAGGTTCAAATGACACTTCTGACACTGTGTGACCTTAACCAAGTCATTTCTCTTCTTTGATCTCAATTGCCTCCTCTGTAAAATAAGGCTGTTGGACTAGAGGGCACCTGAGGTCCTTTCCAGCTCTAGAGCTATGCTATGAAGTAGGTAATACAAGTACTATTATCACCATTTCAAAATTATTATTGCTAATAATAATAGTGTGTAATAGTGGGATAGAGTTCTAGGCTTAAAACTGGGAAAACCTGGGTTCAAATCTCATCTCTGATACCTGCTATCTGTGTGACCCTGAACAAGTTACTTTATAACTATAAAAAGGAGCTGGTACCTTTGAGACGACAGGTCTTGGTATGGCATTGTTGGGACTTGATACCAAGAATGAGGTACTGAGAAGAAGATGGTCAATAATTGGGCTCCCAACATTGTGGTACCTCCCGCCATCTAAGTCCACAGTGACAGACAAAGTGACAACTGGGAGCAAAGGCCACTGGAATGGGTTATTTAGTTGCTGGAGCTCTGATCCCTATGGAGGCAATATCTCTCTCTTTGTCTCTTATTTAACTTCTGACAATTATGAGTTCTTTTCATCTTTCCCCTCTGTACCTGCTAGAAATGATGCAAAAACAGAATTGCATGAGGAGGAGACAAGGAGAAAGAGGAAAAGAGAATTAATTTACTCCTGGGGGAGATGAAAATGTGCTGGAGTGTAAGGGAATTTCATTAACTTCGGAAATGATGATGAATACCATGCCAATTATTCTTACTAATGCATAATTCACAGCTGAAAAGAAAACTCGACTCTTCTAAAAAGTGCATCCTTTTATTGCCCCCCTCCAATTAATTTAGTGAGTTAGTCACTGCTGTTGACAGGATAAAAGTTCTACTATAAAATGGAATCATCTATTAAGATTGACACTAGTGGGGTCTTTCTAAGTCGGCATAATGTGGGAGTGGATACCGAGTTGTATTCTGGGGTGCCAGATGAGCCAAGGTCCTTGTCCCTGTAATAGGGAGCCCTCAATAAGCCTTGCTGCAGATGGAATTAGAGAGGTTTGGATGACTCTAGAAATCCCCATAGCAACCTGAGCTTCAGCTCTTATCCAAACAGAACCAAAAGCAGCATTGAGCCTCTAGCCAAACATTTAAGATGGATGAGAAAAGGACATGGAAAATCTACTCTGTATGGCCATTGATATATGATAGAAAGAAAGATGATAGATATATAGATAGATACGTAGGCAGGTAGATAAACAGACAGGTAGATAGATAAGTAGATAGATTGATAGATATAAAGATAGATAAATATAAAGATAGATTGGTAGACAGGTAGATAGACAGGTGAGTTGATAGAATGATTGATAGATATACAGATAGATAGGTAGGCAGGTAGATATACAGATAGGTAGATAGATAAGTAGATAGATTTTTTTTTAATTTTTTGGTCTTTATTAATTTGTTTACTTTTAGTTTATAAGATTCAGTCCCATGATAAATAGCTAGATATATAGATAGATAAATATAAAGATAGATCGGTAAACAGGTAGATAGATAGGTAGATAGACAGACAGGTGGATAGATAGAATGATAGACATACAGATAGATAGATAGGTAGGCAAATTGATAGATAAGTAGATAGATTGATAGATATACAGATAGGTAGGCAGGTAGACAGATAGACAGGTAGATAGACATGTAGGTAGACAGACAGACAGAGACAGATAGATAGAGAGAGATGGATAGATAGGTAGATAGATAGATAAATAGGTAGATAGACAGGCATGTAGGTAAACAGATATATATATATAGGTAGGTAGGTATATAGACACACAGATAGATAGATAGATAGATAGATAGATAGATAGATAGATAGATAGATGATAGAGATAGGGAGGGAGGTAGATAGATTGATGATAGAAACAGGTAAAGAGGTAGGTAGATAGAGATGGATAAAGAGAAATTGATAAAGGTAGACAAATATATTTATATTGGTATTCTAGGTATAGTCATAGACATGGATCTCTATAGCAATAAAATCACAGGTCCATTCCCTAGTCCTTTGTAATAGATACACATATGTTGACTATACCCATCAATGTGGAATCTAGAAGTTGATAAATATACACAGAGATCGATAGATAAATGTTGTTAGGTGGACTTTCGCTTTGCATTTCACTAGATAATTTTTAAATCTCTTTCCTAACATGTGAGCTCCTGTGCATCTTTCTCTTGAGATTCTGGGAGACATGTTTCATAAGAGGTCTCAAAACTGTTAGCTATTAAACTGTCTCTTAAATCCTTCTCAAATCCCCCTTCTACTCCCCACTCCTGTAAGCTTCAAAAGAGTGATAAAGGGAGAAAGAACTTTTCACCTTTGACTTTTTGACACAAATCTACCCCTGAATGACACTGAGAGAACAGTCTTTATTTTTACTTTATTTTTAATTAATCCTTTTCTTGAGCTGAAATCACAGATCTATTTGAGATTAATTAATCTTTCATTGACTTTTCAATTAATATTGCTTTCCATTGTCACTTCCTAATCTACTCCCTACCTTCCATCTCCTACTCCTACCACCCATAGAACTCTTACTTGTTACAAAAAAAGTTGTTGTTCAGTTGTGTACAACTCTTGGTGACCCCATCTGGGGTTTTCTTGGCAGAGATACTGAAGTGGTTTGATATTTCCTTCTCCAGTTCATTTTACAGATGAGGAAACTAAGGCAAATTGGATTAAGTGACTTCCCCAGGATCACACAGCTAGTGAGAGTCTGAGGCCAGATTTGAACTCAGAAAGATGAGTCTTCCTGACTTCAGACCTGGCACTCTATCCACTGTGGTGCCACCTAGCTGCCTCTACAAAAAAAAGTATGGCCAAACAAAACAGATCAACACAGAGGCCATATCTGATAATGTATGTTGTGTTCCAAACCTGTAGTCTACCACCTTTACACTAAGATGTAGGAGGCATACCTACCATAAGTCCTCTGACATTCTGATTGGTCACTGTAATGATGAGAGTCTAGACTCTTTCAGGACTGTTCTCATGGAAATTATGATTATCATTGTCAATTCTGCTTACACGGCTTACATACCCATTCATACAAGCCTTCCAAATTTCTCTGAATTTTTCATATTGGTCATTTCTTAGAGTACAATAATATTGCATGACATACACAAACCAGTTTGTTCAACCATCCCCCAGCTGAGGGGTATCCATTTTTCCTTCCAGCTCTTTGCTACCACAAAAAATATTGCTATAACTATCTTGGTGTATATGGGATCCCCCAACCCTCTGATTTAGACTTCCATGGACTACGTGCCCAGGAGGTGAATTGCTGGGTCAAAGGATATGAGCATTTTAGTGACTTAGATAAACTCCAATTTCTGGAATGAGAGCATTGCCTTTACCTAAGTCACTTCAGGAGGTCACCTATCTTCCCATGGTACTCCTCAGTATCCTTCTTGGAGTTTGTTGGAGAAAAATCAAAGACCCAAGGAGGTGATACAGGTTGAACTACTCTATTCCCACAGGAACCCATGTCTTAGGCCCTGTGGCAGGAGCATGGGAAATATGTAACAAAGGGCCCAGGATTGTCACCCATGAGAGGTGGTGTGGGCAAGTGAAGAGAGCACTGGGTTTGGGAGTTAGAAGACCTCAATTTGAATCATTTGTGTGACCTTGGGCAAGTCACTTAATATCTTTGTGCCTCATTTTCTTCATGTGAAGAATGAGGGAGTTGGATGCAATCCTATAAAATCCTTTTGTGACCAAGGAGGCTAGAGTTCAGTGTGTGTGTGTGTGTGTGTGTGTGTGTGTGTGTGTGTGTATGTGTGTGTGTGTGTGTGTGTGTATATGTGTGTGTTTATGGTGCTAGTAGCAGGGGCTTAGAACTGTCATATGTAGTCCTCCAGCCTCCACCAACCATCATTATCTGGAAGTAGGGAGCAAGGTGGCTATCCAAAATAATCAAATTGAACACTTACCAAATGTCTTCTATGTAAAGAACACCATGCTAGGCACTCTAGGGATTATACAAAAATGAGTAAGACATACTGATAATGGGAGCTGTGCCAAAGCAAAATAGCCTGCCTCCCCTCACTGGAAGGCTTTAAGTAAAGACCTGATGGGGGCTCAATAGGCAGGTACAGAGAAAGGAATTCTTGCTCAGGTGCAAACTGAGAATCCCATTTGAGATTCTTTGGGTCTTCAATCAATCAAGGAAAGAGCATTTATTAAGCACCTACTATGTGTAAACATTTATTAAGCTCCTACTATGTGCTAAGCACTGTGCTCTGTAGTGAGGATAAAAAGGGAAAAGTAAAACTGTCCTTGCCCTCAAGGAACTCACATTCTATAAAGGCACATAAAAGATGTATGGCCCCAATGTCGTGTGACAGATGCATCTCAGCAAAACCTGAAGTTTCAATAGCAACAGCAGCTAGCTCCCCTTTCTCTAGGGCTTTCCAGTTTACAAAGTGCTTTCTTCACAGCAGCACATGAAGGTAGGTAACTTAAGGCTTATTATTCCTATTTCACAGAAGAAAAAACTGAGGCTTAGGTTAGATGACTTATCTAAAGTCACAGAGGTGGTAAGTAGCCAAGCCAAGATCGTGGTACATTTCTTCTGACCTCCAAACCTATCTATTCCCTTCTACTGCCTCTCATGGATGACAAAACTGGGCTGACTTTGCTTTTTCCATTCCCTCAGCTGTCAGTCTGGCACTTCCACCATCAGGGCTGGAGAAAATGCAGCCCAGCTTGCACCAACTCCTTGGGCCAGGGGCACGTTGGAAGTCTCATGATCTGCCAAGGGTGCAAGCCCCACTCTATTTGGAGCTAGCACAGGTCATTTCACCAATCTAAGCCTCAGTTTTCTACTCTGTAAAATAGGGATAATAAACCTTGAGTTACCTACCTTCATATGCCGATGTGAAGAAAGTACTTTGTCAACTTCTTTTCAAACTTTAAAAATGAACAAAAAATGAAGCTCTGATTTGTGTCTGTGACACCTGTCTTATAACTGAATAGAAGACTCCTATTTCTATTCAGAACAGTAAACCGACTTTTAAGTTTGAAAGGCATGAAATGGAAGGATTTTTTTTCTTTCTTACTTTTTCCCTCAGGAACACAGGAGTCAAAAACTGAGACAGGTGAGCTTTAGGCAAAGCCATCATCACCAGCAGGAGCATACAATCATCTCGACAGCCTTTGCCTTGAATCCACTCACTTTGGCTGCACTAAGCTGGTAATTTACAAAAATGTATCATTTGGAAAAAAAAAAACTTCAAAGTAACTTCCAAGTCTTTATACACTGGTATTTCTAGTTGAGAGAATATTGTTGGTTACCTACAATAAGAGCCAGTGGGGATCTATGAATGTTTTGGCTGGTGATTATTCAAATAGTGTACCAAGTTCATCTATGTCTTTTCACCATCCTCTTGGAAATGCATCAAAAAAACTTGATCAACTGCAGACTTGTAGGAAGGGGGCGGAGGGCGAAGAACCGGTGGGGGCAGTAAGCATTCCTAGTTTCATTTTTTTTTTCAAAATGACTCATGACTGAATTTTATTTCTTTTTAAAATAGTTTTATTATTGTCTTTTTCTTTCACAACCTTTCCCTGTAACCAAAAGCCCTCCAAGATTAGCAGAGTAGCAATGAGAAGCAAAGCAGCTAGCATAGCAATAGTGTATGATGATATATACCACATTCCCTATCTGTGGTTTCCACATCAGTTTCCAAGGACTGAGATTGTTCATTATAATTAATCATATTTCAACTGCTGTTATTGTGGCTCCTGCTTACGTTACAGCAATCATTGTGAATATTGCTTTCTTGTTTCTACTTTTTTCACTCTGAATCACAAATCCTCTGATGTTTTTTTGAATCCAACATAGTTATCATTTCTCAGGATGCAATAAAATTTCATCACATACCAAAATTTGTTCAATCACTCCTCAATCCGTGGGGACCCATATCTTTCCATGTTTCTGGGGTGCTATGAATATTTCATT
Organism: Petaurus breviceps papuanus; assembly: GCF_028583685.1. Taxonomy (NCBI): domain Eukaryota; kingdom Metazoa; phylum Chordata; class Mammalia; order Diprotodontia; family Petauridae; genus Petaurus; species Petaurus breviceps. The sequence continues at coordinate 12,133,082 of NW_027187369.1, forward strand.
ATATATACATATATACATACATATGTCTGCCTTAGTTTCCTCAACTGTCAAATGGGGATAATAATAGCACCTATCTCTCAGGGTTGTTGTGATGATCAAAGGAGATAATATTTGTAAAGTGGTTAGCAGAGCGCTATATAAATCCTAGATATTATTATTATGCCTCTACTTAAATCCTACTCTGATCACATCACAGAGATAAGTGACCCTGGATTCTGGAAGCAGCTCCATCTGGCTTAACCTTTGAGCCTTTTATTTCATTTCATTTTATTTTATTTTGCTTAATAGTATTTTTTCCAATTACAAGTAAAGATAGGTTTCAACTTTTATAAGATTTTGAGTTCCAAATTTTTTTTCCCCTCTCCTGTCCCCCTCCCCAAGATGGCAGCAATCTGATATAGGCTATACATGTACAATCATATTAAACATATTTCCACATTAGTCATGTTGTGGCCTTTGAGACTTTTAGAACAGGCCCACTGATGGACTGTGTCTGTTATCTAAGGACAGGCCTGGTAAATTTATCAGAGAGAAGCTTATCATCAGAGAGTTGAGTACCTAGGGATGAGTTTTTCTGGCTCATACCCCCTCACAAAGACTGCCAACAAAGATTAGATGGGCTTGCAACCTGGGTTAGTGGTTGAAGGACATATTCCAGCAAAATCTCAGCCATTTTAAAGTACTGAGGTGAATAGAAATTACTTTAAATGAGTTTAGCTTCTTTCTTGTGTAGTGGGGACTGGCACATGATATTATTTCCCCATGTGGAGGAGGTGGGGGAATTTGATTCTGGGAGGGTCCTGATGGAAGTATTTTGGAAAGACTGGAGCATGAATAGACTCTCGGTAACTGCTTCAGGTAGGATACTGTTGCTGCTGTTTGTCCTTTGTTTTTGAAGAGGACCAATGATATCATGGGGTGATGTTTTGATTTGGGTATGAATTGGATTTAAGTGAGGCCGAGTTGTACAAAGCCGTGAACTTCACTCTTTTTCCAGAGTCATCCAAGTCCTGAGGCAAGACAAAAGTCAGGATGACTGGCGCGGGCCTGGGATGCAGTGATGACCTTGGTGTCTTCAATGCCTGACCAAGCCATTGGAACAAATTGTTCTTGGCCACCCATTCCACCAGGGGAAATATTCACATGCTTGGTTGGGGTAGACCCCCCACCCCCCAACTCGCTGACAGGTTTGAAGCCTGTTAGTTACCTTCAATCTGGTTTAATCTGTCTATACTGGGGAGTGACTGCTGCACATGCTACAGCTTCTTGGAGCCACAGGAGAGACTTGGGTAAATTAGGTGCACACCAAAGGTGGATAAGCAGCCCTGAAAAGGGCTTGGCAAGGCCTCACACCAGAGGATTTAGTCCTCCCTGAACACCCCATATAGCCCTCAGGTAGGCTAACCGTGTGATGAATGGAAGCCTCTTAATTAGCTGTATAGTCAGAACTGTGGGTGCCCTTGCAAGGTATTTGCCAACCAAAGCCTTACCCAGTGCTCTTTAGCTGGTCTCTCTTTTTTTGCCTTGTGTTTTTTTTGAGGGGGGAAGGCAAGGCAATTAGGGTTAAGTGTCTTGTCGAAGGTCACACAGCTAGCAAGTGTATCAAGTGTCTGAGGTCGGATTTGAACTCAGGTCCTCCTGGCTCCAGGGCCTGTGCTCTATTCATGGCACCACCTAGCTGTCCCACCTAGCTGGTCTCTTTTGGTGGGTCTCTGCCCTTGTTTCCACTCCTTTGATGATGAGTCTAATGAGAGGGGAGAGGACCTGGGCCTTCTCCCCTCAGAGGCTGACATGTAGCCCTGTGAAAACAGACTTCTCCCTTTGCCTCTATTTCTGTTCTTTCATTTTAAGTGAAGGAGATTAATCTAGAGGCTCTAATCTGGTGAGTTTCAAAAGAGCAGGAGAATGAGACTCCAAGAGTCCAAGAGACTGAGAGTTGGAGTCCAAGCTGGGTTTTGCAAAGCAGCTCAGCAAAGATACTTCAGGATCCAAGAATGAGCTTCAGGATCAAGTCCAGAAGTAGCACAGAGGACTCACATAACAGTCGTCTGCATGGGAACTTGGTGGGACTAATATTTTGTAGAATCATGTTACATTTGAGCCTGCTCTACCTAGAGACAGAAGTTATATAGGGGAGAATGTGCCCCTGAGGTATTGGGTGAAGGAATATTTTTACTTTTTTGGTTTTTTTTCTAAGCAAATATCTCTTTTGTAAAACCCAATTGATATAAATGGCTAAATGGAACTTGGGTGCTAGTTAGTGGCTAACAATGAAGGGAAAACAACCATGGGGGCTTGCCTTGATGGAATTAGAGAAAAGACACCTCAACCCCTTATGGTTACTCCTAGAATACGCTTGACACTGTCTTCTCTATGCATATTGATTTTTACCTATTGGACAAGACTATGAGTAGAAATATAATGAAATACTAGGTCACCAATAAATCTATTAGTTAATCAACAAACATTTATTAAATCACTGCTGTATGCCAGGAGGGGCAGTTAGGTGGCACAGTGGATAGAGCGCTGGGCTTGGGGTCAGGGAGACTCATCTTCCTGAGTTCAAATCTGACCTCAGACATTTACTTTATTTGGGTATGACTCTGGGCAAGTCACTTCACCCTGCTTGCCTCAGTTCCTCATCTGTAAAATGAACTGGAGAATGAAATGCCAAAATACTTTAGAATCTTTACCAAGAAAACCCCAAATGTGGTCACAAAGATACGGATATAAGTGAAATGACTGAACAACAAAAATGTGCCAGGTGCTGGGGTCAGAAAGACCAAAATGAAACAATCCCTGCCCTCAAGGAGCTTATATTCTATCAAGGGAGTACATGTATAAGCATATATGAAATAGATACAAAACTGACCTCAATTTTAAGAGCTCTCTTTGCCCCAAAGTCTGATAGTGAATGGACTTATACCCCATGTGTGTCTGATGTGTTTCCATTTTGGGAAAGAGGTGGGGATATTGTAAAGGCTGTAAGAAAAGAACTGCAATACTTACAGGATTAAAAAACAGATCCTGTATGGAAAAAAGGAGAGGGGATAGTGATATTTAGGAAAGAAAAAGAGCAGACTGTTGGATGACTTGGTGATTGACCGCAATTATAGGGCAACTTATTATAGGGAAGATGCGGACCATCTGTTCTCCATATCTATAGTGGGCCAGGAAATAGTATTAGATTCATGTGAGAGATTGAGCCAGATGTAAAGGAGAAGTCATTGACAACAGGAATTGGTAAACATTAGAGGAGTCCGCCAGTGGAGGTTATGAAATCTCCATAGCTAAATTTTTAAAAGCACAAAATATCTTCATTATGAATGAGAGTGAAGAGTAGTCAAACAGACAAGCTTTAGTGGAGAAAGTATGGAGAATTTCCCCAATGATACTTTCTTTCCTCAGTAGATTATCTCCTGATTCAAATACACAATTTCCTAGATAAAGAAAGTCTTGTACCTTGAGAACAAGGTACACCGAGTTCTGTGATCAGTAAGCAGCTTTCTATTCTTTGTATAGATCATTTCTTTTTCCTTTTTAAAAATTCTGAACTTTAACACTGAAAGTTTGTGCATTCCCATGCACAAAGCAGAGGACATAAAGAGGATCCTATATGAAACCATGAATCTCTATTTCATATAGCTTGCTTTAAAAAAAGTATATAATAAAGTGTATACTTTGCATAAATAACTTGTCAAACTGTCACTTAGAGGTGAGGTAGATTCTATTATTACATCTATTTTACAAATGCAGAAACAGAGAGTCACAGAGATTAAGTGGCTTGCCCCAGTCAAGCAGCGAGTAACTGGACTTAAACTTACCAGGTCTTTCCTGACTCCAAGTCAAACAAATGGTTGAGCCATGTGAATTTGTTTATAGAAATGGGGGATTTATGACAGCAGGATTAAATCACTGTCACCAGAAATTACAGAAAGATTATCTTTAAGGAACCAAGCTTATTGATTCATGTCTTAGATGATATATTAAGTGGTACAAACTGTGCAACATATTGTGGTAAAAATTTTTCACTTACTAGATATGTAGAAAATATGACCAGGTGGGCTAGGAATTAATTATACACCAGAAACTCCCTATCTTCCTTAAACCGGCAGATGGCAAATCTTAGTATTACAAATTCAAACCTGCAGGTATCCTTGAGAATTCAGAAAACAAAAGGCACTGGAATTATAGCATCATAACAGATAGAATTGTTGCTTACAACTGCCTAGACATTACATAAAATCCATAAAAAATGTAAGACTAACATTTGTGATAGCTAGAGCCAAAATGAACACTCAAAATCTCCAAAGAGCGGAATGAAAAACTTTCAAAACATAGAGCATTTGCAGACACAGTTAAAACTATGAGGAAATGAGACCATGCCACCCCTGCCATCTTGTCTGCTTCTGGAGTTCTCCCAGAAACTTATTTCAATTCAGTTCAACTCAATAAACATTTATTAATCACCTACTATGTGCCAGGTGCAGAGATAGTTTCAGTGAGTCTACAGAAGGCAAGCTTATACCCACATACTCTTGGTAAATTACAAAAAAAAAAAAAAAAAAACTGTTTTCTTCAACTGCACAAGAGTCTACAGAACGTTAAGCATAAAAAAGCAATAGCAGGACAGCCACTTATTCTCAGATCATTTCTATTTGAAGCCCATTAGAAAGACAAGAATAATGAGATGAGGGTGATTACAAAGATGACGACTACAATGATGATGATACATTTACAGCAATTAACATGTAGGTAATGTTGGTCTTCACATATACTTTTGGAATGTTAAAATTGATGACAACAGATTGTAGGAGGTGTCCAATAATGAAACATAGGGCTCATCACCCCAAGGCAGTTATAGAAAGATGAATATTTCCTCATCCAAAAGGAGAAAGAAGACCAATGGATGTTATCAGAGCACACGAGAAATAGGTAGATGATTTACAGAAATAAATTACCCAGAGATAAGCCACTGGATCCATGCAATGTGACTGAAAGTGGTGCTTCTCTAGATGAAGGCTATGGAATGGCCAAGATCTAACAGTGAAATCAAAAGGCCCTCCATGAGTGATATCCACATGAACTCACCCAACAATATGTTGATAAAGAAGCAAGTAGCTTCAAACAAGTGGTTGAGTCATGTGGATTTATTTGTAGAAAATGGAGAAGTTTACAGAATTAGGTCACCACCACCAGAAATGACAGAATGGTTATCCTTAAGAAATCCAGGCTTACTGATCAATGTAGACTGCGCAGTGAAGTAAGAGAAAACAGCAACGTTTAATGGCATATTAGTAAATATAAATAAATAGATTTAGCATAATAAATGAAAAGTTAGTGGTACTGGGTACTTAGAAAGGCACAATAGGGCAGCTAGAATTATGCACCATAACCTTGCTATCTTTTCTTTTTCAATTTTTTTTTTGCTTTTTGGAGGGCAATTGGGGTTAATTGACTTGCCCAAGGTCACACAGCTAGTTTTTGTGTTAAGTGTCTAAGGCCGGATTTGAACTCAGGTCCTCCTGACTCCAGGGCCAGTGCTCTATTCACTGTGCCACCTAGCTGCCCCACTATCTTTTCTAACTTAAAAAATCCCTTCTCTATAAATATAAACCCCAAAGTAACTGTGACAATTGAGCAAATCAATTGTATGAGAACGGAAGCATCATTACAGATAAAACCCGTAACCCTCTAGATATAACTTTAATCCAGACAAATTTTAGAATAGCATTTTTAATTTATGTTGTCACGTGGACTATTCATAATCTCTAAGCTACATAGAATGAAAAGCTTTCAAAATATAGAGATGTAGCAGAAGAAATCAAAACTAAGGGGAAACAGCTGAGGTCCGAATCTCCCCTTATTCTACATCAAAGATGCTTTCAGCTAATCTACAAAAGGTGGGCTTGCATCCCAATCCTCTTATTCAATTATAAAAACCAGTTATTTTACCCACCAAATCTTACATATAAAAGAACACTAGCAGGATAGTAGCTGGTCTCAGTATCATTCCTATCTCCAACCTGTCAAAACAGATAAAAATAAGATAATAATAATTGCTGACATTTAAAGATTTGCAGTGATCTACTTATGTTATTTCAATGTATCCTCATAGCAACCATGTGAAGTACTGCTGTCATCCTTTTACTGATGACAAAATCAGGTGTCCTGTCAGTATGTGACACAGCTGACAAATTTTGGAGGCAGGATCTGAACACAGATCTCTTCTGACTCCCAACCTAGCATTCTTTCCACCACACTACAGTGTCTATTTAACGTATTTATCTATTTTGAAGACAGTCTTCATAGGACAACCTAAAAAAAGGCAAAACTTAGTTCCATCAACAATCAGTCAGTCAACAAACAGTCATTAAACATCTACCATGTGCTAAGTGCTCGTTAAATCTTATTGCATTCAGGGTATGAACAGTGAATTTATTAAATTGGATCCCTCCTAGACCTGAGCCCCACTGGGCTGAACTCAATTTAATTTGAGTTGCTTTGGAAAATGTTAAGTGAGCCAATGGCCATTTACATCTGCTACTTGATTAAAGTTGATAGTCATCAGGGAACTGGAGATAAGCCTTGGAGACAATGAGGATAGTTCTCTCCAATGGGCCCACATTAGCCTCTACATTTAATAACACTAGAACTTTGATCATGGTGATTTCAGGCTCCTGAGGACACACCTGCTTCTCATGTGTTGGGCACCAATTAAAAAGAGGATCTGACAATGAGCTATTCCTGCCAGAGTCAACAGAGCATTATTTTCAACAGTATAAGAGCAATTAAGGACAGCTGCATTGTCCTAGCTAAGAAGGCGTCCAGTGCCCAATGAGCAGATGCTGAGCTCCCTGTGTGGTACTCCTGTCCACTTAGAGCTGAATGGGGGGAATTTGGGAAGTCTGCTCGGATCACTTTGAGGGAATCCATTTTGCTTCCTGATAGCTCCAAAGGTTCTCAAAGTGAAAGGTTGCCAACTCTTCGCTGTATTGCCAGGTGAGTTTTGGAAATAACTTTTGGAGCTGCTAGAAAGAGGTAAGATGGTTGCCTGCAAGATGGTCACAGGATTGTGGATTTAGAGCTAAAAGGGACCTGAGAGGCCATCAAATCCAACCTCTTTATTTTATAGATGAGGAAGAGGTCCAGGGAGGAACAACTTAGCTCGATCACACAGGTACTGAGTGGCTGAGGCAGGATTGGAACTCCGGTCTTCCAATATCCAAGTCAAAAGCCCTAACCACTGTGCCATGCTGCTTCTGGCATAGTTTGCAGGTTCATCACCAAGTTGGCCACCAAGGAATGAGTTTTTCATACCTAAAAATTCTCAAAGACTATTTATGGAGCTGTGTGGCCTTGAGACCTGTGGTGGTGACAGGGTTCCCCTGCAGCTGGAGACTGTTAGCTTTGGAGCATTACTTTGCATTTTGGTTTTGTTTTTAAACACATTTTTATAACCATCATAACAGCTTCCTTTGTAATCCTATGTATTTCATTTTATGCATTTAAGAATATTATTTGGAGCAGGGGTCTATAGGCTTCCCTGGACTGCCCAAGGGGCCCAGAACACACAAACAGGTTAAGAAACTCTGCTCTAGAGCAATAAAACCCTGGATTCTGGAAGTATTGATGTTTAGGACAGAAAAGAAAAGAGCTGGGGGAACAGGGAGACATAAGAGCTGATTTCAAGCAGTACAAGGAAAGGGATGAATCTTCTCTGTTTAGCCCCAGAGAGGCTACTGGGTAGGTAGAAAATTACAGAGAGGCAGACATAGACTAGATGTCAGGAAAACCTTCTAAATAATGGGAACTGTTGCAAAGCTGCCTCTGGAGGAAGTGAGCTCCCCATCACAGGATGGCTTCAAGGGAAGGTTAGATCAGGTATGGCTTGGATTAAGTGGTCACTGGTATAGCTTCCTATGTATGGATTCTGTAATTCTGCAAGGAAGTAATAATAATAACTTGCAATTGTATAGCATATTATACTTTTAGGGAGTTAATTTTATGATTTTTTATATTACATTATTTAATACGTAAAGAATAGAGGCACCTTATTTGTATAAGCATTTTAAAGTTTGCAAAGAATTTTGCAAATATATCATTTTGTCCTCATGACAACCCTGGCAGGTAGGTAGGTGCTATTATTATCCCCATTTTACAGATGAGAAAACTGAGGTCCAGAGAGATGACTTGCCCAGGGTCACACAGCCAGTAGGTGTCAGGGGCTGGATTTGAACTGAGATCTTTCTGATTCTTGGTCTGGTCCAGAACTCTAGCCACTGAAACACCTGACTGCCCAAGAGATAGAACACTATCCTGGGCCTGCAGTGAGGATCATGGGATTGTGAATTTAGAGTTTAAAAGGCCTTGAGAAGTGAGTCACCTAGTCCAACCCCCTCATTCTGTACACTGAGGGCCAGGGAAGTCGAGTGACTTGTCAAAAGTCACGTAGATAGTAAAATGGTGGAGTTAGGTTTTGCACCCTTGTCTCCTGCCACTCTATGTCTAATGTTCTTTCCACTGTATTAGAAAGGCAAAACCTCTTAGGGAAGCTCCTGTTACCTTCCTTCCTAAGCAATGGGCTCTCAAGGACCAGATGAGATAACATGCGGAAAATGCTCTGCAAACTTAAAAGTGCTACATAAACGTGCACTGTTATTATTAATTTTTTTTTAAGCAATCGGGGGTTAAGTAACTTGCTCAAGGTTACACGGCCAGTTATTTCTGGGTGTGCACTGTTATTATTGAGGAAAAAGCTTTGGCTTTGGAGGCAAAGGACCTGGGTTCACATTCCCTCTCTATTTTCTGTGTGGCCTTGGGCAAATCACTTAACCTCTCTAGGAGGAAATCACTTTCCTCCTCTGTAAAATGGGGAGTTTTGGATTAGATGGCCTTTTAGGTCCCTTCCAAAGAGAAATTGATGATCCTATGACTAGATGGCCTCTAACATCTTTTCAAGCTCAAAATACATGATTCATTGAGCAAGGTGTCTATGATTTGATTATTAATGGAAGGTCTGGGTTTAAATCTTTTTTTTTGCTTTTTGGAGGGGGGAAGGTAGGGAAATTGGGGTTAAGTGACTTGCCCAAGGTCACACGGCTAGTTTTTGTGTTAAGTGTCTGAGGCCAGATTTGAACTCAGGGCTGCTGCTCTAGTCACTGTGCCACCTAGTCTACCCATGGGTTTGAATCTTATAGTATTTTATATTCTATAAAATGAAAATAAAAATTGACCTACTTTTGATTCTCACAACAGCTATGCAAAATAGGCAAGGCAGTTCCAGGAGACAGATAAGAAAACTGAAGCACTCCTTACCCTCATGCACCCCACATAGCCAGTTCTTATTTCCAACTCCACAACACCTCTCTGGTCCATCCCACTGTCCACTCATACAGCCACCAACCCCATCACCTTTTACCTCAAGTGTAGTCATATAATTGGTCTTGATGGGGTGCTTGGGGTGTCTATATGTGTAATATCAGTTTGTAAAATCAACTTGTAAAATCATTTTGTAAAATCACATTCCTACCCCCCCCCACCTCAGAGCATTCACTCTGCCCCTTCCCCCTGCCAGCACTCTGCCTAGCAACAATTCATGAACTGTTTATCTCCCCTTAGTATAATGGCCAGCTGCACCTATGAATCCTTCAATGCACTATCTGTAAGTTAACTTCTCAGCCAATTAGGCACATTCTGAATCCCTGTTAACCTTGGTTCCCAACATCCATCTTGTCAAACATGACACTGATGGGTGTCAGGCTAGGCATTTCTCAGTCAGCCCTGACCGCTAGTTGAGTTAGTGATGTTTCAAGCCTAAAACCACACCTCCAGGTAGCCCCCCCTCCCCTTGGACTATTCCCAGTGAATTATGGGCAATACACATACTCAGTTGATATTTAAAGTGCATGTTCCTTTAAGCACTGACCACTCCTTAATTCCTCCTTAATCCCACCCTTACTCACCTAGTTAGCATAATTGGCATCTGATTTACTGTTGTAACTCCTTAAAAACTATACCTATGACTTCTTTAAGTTTGCAGGTTCCCTAAGAACTCTTGCCCACTGTATAGTGTAACAATAAACTTTTACAATCCTGACTTAAAAGATTGCTTGGGTCCTATAAATTCATTCCAGACTGCACAGCAGGGACTCTGGTCATTGGAGCCCTTGAAACACCTATCCCTGCCTCCTCAGTCTCTCTGTCTCAAGTCTCTCTTCACTTCAATCAATCTTCTAAAGAGCAGTCAAAATAATTTTCCTAAAGAAAAGGTCTGACCACGTCTTGCCTTTGCTCAATAAACCCCAAAGCTTCCTTGTTACCTCCATGATCAAATGTAAACTTCTCTGCTTCACACCCTGGCCTCATCCTAGCTTTCTGATCTTATTACACAGTTTTCCCTTCCAGCCAAACTGGCTTTCTTGTTATTTGTCACACACAGCGCTTCATGTCCCATTTCTATGACTTTGCAATGGCTGATTCCCAGGCTTTGAATGTAAACCCTCCTCATATCCCCCTTCTTATTTCCCAGTGTCATTCAAGCCTCAGTTCAAGCACTACCTTTTTCATGAAGCCTTTCCTGGTTTCCCCAGCCGCTAGTGTCCTTACTCCCAAGGTAACCTTGTAGCTACTTCTTTCTATATTTTTTACATACACAAATAAATGTTGATTTCCCCATGAGAACATAAGCTCTTTCAGGGCAGGGGCTGTTTTGATTTTGCCTTTGTATATCCAGTGTCCAGCCCAGTGCCTAGCACTTAATAGGTGCTTGAAAATGATTGTCGATTGATTGATGAATTGATGAAAAGGTTCCATGAATTACCCCATCACACACCTGAGGTCATCAACAGAACTGGTGCTAGAAGGCAAATTTCCTGATCTCCAAGTCTGATTCCTAATCAAATGCTCTTTCTATTGCTCTCATAATAGTCCAATGGATCTGTGATCTCATCAATGTGAATATTCCCTCCACTCATGCCAACTGCAACTTACCCCTGCCTGTCCATCCATGTCCTCCCACTACTTCACCACAGGATATCTACTTAACATGTTAAGGTCCTTCCTCCATTTTTCCTGATATCCTGAGAGCATCGGTGGAGCCCTGGTCACTTTTATCTTCATTATAAACCATGCATTTCTTTGATGACATCCCTCTCTCTGGTTTTCTTCAGCATTTCCTTATTTGTTTTATGCTTACAGCCAGTCCACTCTGACCATGGGTTTCCCCATTGTCCTCTGAGTGATACTAATTTTGAATTCTTTAGCCAACAGTATTTTACAACCAAGAGATATATTACAACACCGGTAGAGTATTGATTTTTCCACTATACCACACCATAAATTTGAATGGTAATCCTTTCGGTGCAGTCCATCAATCAACCAACAAACATTTACTAAGCCTATATGCCAAGCACTGTGTTTGGGGTTGAGTAGACAAAGACAAGAACTGAAATGGTCCTCCCCTTAATGAGCTCCCATTCAATTGAGAGAAAAAACCCATGCAACCATAAGCTTATATAGGATATATACAATGTAAACACAAGTTAATTTCTGGGGGAAAGCACTACTCCCTGGTGAGTGGGTGGTATTTAATGACACTTAGGAAGGGAATCCTTAACTTGTTCCCCAACCCCTTCCAATGGCACTCCAAAAGGACAGGAAATGTAAAGGACTAAAGTGTTTGGCTCCCCTAACCCCCACTGGCACCTCACCCTAACATTCAGACCACTCTTTACTCCCAATTAGAGAAAATCCTTGCAAGAACTTCAATGAAAGAATGCAAAAAGAATAAAGACTAATTAAAAGAACAGCCAATTCATTTAATGTGTTTAACTTGCCTGGGGTCATTGCAAGAAGAGACAGACTACATTGAATAAAGATTGGAAAGGACCACAGAACAAATACATTTTAAGTTTTACTTTGTTAATGTGTTTATACATTCTTTAAAAAAAAATGGAAATAGTCCTCGTCATATGGTTTTATTGATTCTGCCTGTTTTTATTGAAATTACCGTGAAGTTTATAAGAAAAAAAATTTAAAAGAAAATAATCATTGTAGATTACATGAAGGCACTTATTTGTTCCAATAAGAATAACTATAAATCACTTTGGAAAGTAAAAAATGGCATGTTAATGGCATGAATCCATAATCCATAGTAAGGATTCATGGTGAAATATGTGGAATACTGGACTTGGAGCCATGAAAACCTGGGTTCAAATCCTGCCTCTGATACATATTAACTCTGTGACCATGGCCAAGTCACTTAACCTCTCTGAGACAGTTTCCTCGTCCATAAAATGATTTGACAGGATTGGTATGCAAGCGGAAGAGGATGACGTATATAAAGTGCTCTGTAAACTTGAAAGTACTTTATAAATGTCATATTATTAGGCAACTTGCTAAGTCTGAGTTGCAGAGGGAGGTGCTGATGTGCAAAGGCTGAGTGGGATTCCTCACCCATAGCTCGATGAAAAAGCAATAAGTTCTTAGCGAGTCCAAAACTCCTTTAGCTTCTCATTTGGTTTGCAAATTACGTTCGATCTAAAGTTATTCAATTAACTCAAAATCCAGATGATGATTTCACTTTCAAGCATGAAGAAATATAAGGTAGGGAGAGAAATGTTTTCCCAGAGAAAATCACTCACGAAATGCATTTTATTTAAAATAAGCAGACACCAGTGGGATTGTTGACATAGCTTTTCCAGCGGGTTTCGGTAAGATGGTAAAGTTTCTAAAATTTTTAATTAGAAAAGTTGTTTTCCAATGACTGATTCTGGGTTCAAATTAATTATGGCGAAACTGGTGGAAGTGATAAGGGAGACGGGGACTTTGCTTTCCGAATAGGAGTTATTTGTGAGTTTCTCTTGGCAGTAGGGGTTCTTCCAGGAGTTTGTCCTTAAAAAACACCTGCAAAAACTGGAGGAGAAAGGAAGTGCTGAACACTGCTGGACTGTGCTGGGGGGTCTACAGGGTCAAAAGCAAGCAACGATCTGGGTATTCATGCAGATAATTTCATGTTCCTAGGGAGATGAATGGAGCTCCTCTCTTGCCTTTGTATGATATTGCATACAAAATCTATTCTTACATAATTACAATTACATCATAATTATTTGATGATAAATAATTAGCAAAATTATTTGTATGAAATTAGAGGAACAGCTAATGACTTAATGACTGTTTCAGACCCAGAGGAAGAGACCATCCTTACATTTTGAATACCGGTTTAGATAATGAAAGCACAGATCCTTCTATGTCAGAGGCTTGAGAAGAGACTTTGGGGACTGATCCTTGTGACTTGTTTTACCTTCCTGTCTGGTAAGAATTTTTTTTCTGGTAAGAATTTTTATGGTGATTTCTATGTAAATGCCTAATATGTCAGATGAAGAGATGTGAAAGACCTGTGATTTCATCAGCATAGGAAACTCATCTGTGACTTAGTATATATGTCAGACAGAGCTGCTTGAGGCCCAGAGAGATTAACTGATTAACCCATGGTCCACACAGCTGCTAGGCATCTGGGGTGGAATTTGCACAAGCGTCTTCTCTACTCCAAGTCAAATGCTCTACCCTCTACCCAACATTGCCTCTAGAAGGGGCCTTCCAGAGGCATAATGAGCAATCAGTGAGCATTTATTAAGTACCTACTAAGTGTCAGACTCTGTGCCTGGTGTTAGGACTACAAATACAAGATTGTCATAGTTCTTACCCTCAGGGAGCTTATATTTTATTAGGGGCATACAACACAGAAGGTTAAGAGATCATAAATCCAGAGCTGGAAGGGACCTCAGAGGCCATGTTGTCCAACCCCCTTTTTTCTAGATGAGGAAACTAATGCCCAGTGACTTGACCAAGGTCACATAGGTAGTTAAGTAATGACGAGAGGTAAGATTTGAACTCAGTTCCTCATGTGTTGACCTCTTTCCACCATCCTAGTCTACTGCAGTGACCAGAAGAAAGTTGGCAGGGCTGGGATGAGCTGAGGGTCAATGGGAGTTTTCTAGTCTCTGTAGATCACTTAGAGAAGGCCTTACCCAATGAGAGCAAAGCAACTCCAGCTTCTTCTTTTCCTATTGCAGGTTAAAAAGTGAATATTTTGAGTTTGTGAGGTGAGGGTTAGGTCAAAAGCTCATCCCAGAGTCAACTGTTGGACTACTGACTTGATAATTGTGGAGCTGGAGCCCCAGGCTCCTCCCCCATTGCCATTTGCCAACACAAATCCTGTTCACTCCAGGTTCTGCGAAGCCAGTGACTATATTCTCTTAGATATACCCAGTGTGATCATGGCAGTCTCATTCACACTGACTCTACGCAGCTGCTCTTTGGGTACCATTTCCAGGGTACCTTTCAGAAACCTTGCCTGTAACCTTCCTTCAATTGGCCATCTCCCATCTCCCTGACGTTGCATGGCCAAAATTCCATGTTCATAACACATGACATACAAGTCGCCACACAAGGCTCCGTGTAGATGAATATGATTTTGTGTGTGTCTGGGACAGGTTCCTTTTATAATATTTTGGGGGCATGTTCTAGCCCTGGGTCAAAGACTTTCTCTAAAATTAGCAGGAGCCCTTTCTGAGAAGAGTCAAAAGAGATCCCAAGGCCAGGATTTTGTTGCCACTGGGTTGCCTTCTGAAAGACTGGATGCCTCACACCCCACTGATCTGGCCTTCAGCTTCTATCCTTCCTTCTCTAGGAAGAATCCTGTCTTTTCAAAGAATTCTGGATAAGAGGTAGGAGGCTTGGTAACTAGCATCCAAAGCAAATACTCTTGAGTGTCAAAAGGACAAGTTGGGGTGGCTAGGCTCAGTGAATAGAGCACTGGCTCTGGAGTCAGGAGGACCTGAGTTCCAATCCAGCCTCAGACACTTAACACTTAGTAGCTATGTGACCTTGGGCAAGTCACTTAACCCCAATTGCCCTGCCTTCCCCCCTCCAAAACTCAAAAAAAGGACCAAGTGGGGGAATCTGAGACTAAGTATGGGGTCACTTATGAAAAGAGAACTCAGAACCAAAGAAAAGGTCAGAGGCTGGAGTCAGGGGAGATAAGGAAGCATAGAGTACATAAAGACAGAGGCACAATGAATACTTCTAGGGCCCAGAGTAATGACCACAGGAGTGACTGGGGCATAAAAGATACCTTCAAATTAACTTGTTAAGAGGAAGTTAGTGAGAGGCAGTGGAGCAGAATGAAACTGAGAGATGCTCAGAAGGCCTGGGTTCAAATCCCACTTCTGGCATATATTGGCTGTGTGACCCTGGACAAGTAGCTTTACTTCTCTGTTCTCCTGGCAATGTTCTAAGCCTCCAAGTTGCAGAAAAGGGCCTTATCCATATTGGTAGAGACAGAGTTCCTTATGCTAACAAATGCCCATATCTAAAACAGAACAGAAGAAAAACAAATTGAGTCGTTGTGGGTGGAGGAACTTGGCCCTTGGGACACTCAAGTATACAGCTCTGTCGGGGAGACCCTTAAATACTGGGAAGTTGTGGCTGGGGAGGCTGGCACAATAGAGATTCCAGCATGGAACCAGGCTGGGAAGGAGCTCATTTGGGATAGGGGAAAGAAGCACGCCATCTAATGGTTTCATATTTAAATGAATTATTCTTGTTGACTAAGCTCAGTTATTTCCTCTAAATTTCAGTCCAAATTTCCCTGTCCTAGTTATAGTTTTGCACAGAGTAACCAGAGAGCAAGTCAGATGAAAACTGCAGACTGATGGGGATGCAAGAGTGGGAGTCTTTTAACAGGACTCAAAACATCTCTTCATCCCCTTTGCTTCTTAAAAAGCAAGTAGTTTGGGGGCGGCTAGGTGGTGCAGTAAATAGAGCACCAGCCCTGAAGTCAGGAGGACCTGAGTTCAAATCTGGCCTCAGACACTTAACATACTTACTAGCTGTGTGACTTTGGGCAAGTCACTTAACCCCAATTGTCCTCCAACCCCCCTCCCCCCAAAAGGCAAGTAGCTTGCTCATGTGACACATTCAAGACTCGGGGAAAAGCCTGGTCAAAGGCATGGAGGTAGGAAATATCCCAGAGACCCTGGGTAGTTCTGTTTGGCTGAAGTGAAGCATCTGAGGCATTGAGATGAGGCTGGTAAGGTAGATTCAAATCAGTTTGTTAAGGGCCTTAAATGTTTTCACTGGACCTGCCTAGTGATCCAATGAGTTAATAGCTTGTTCACAGAATCACAGAATGTCGGAGTAGGTGATCTTTAGGGTGCCTTCCTACTCTAAATCTATGCTCTTATGACCTCTAAAGTTCCTTTGGTCTCCAATCATCTTACAAATGATTAGGCCCAAAGTGGGGAAGTGACTCATCCAAGGTGATACATCTGTTAAGTGGAGGAGTTGGGACTCAAAACCAGGTCTTCTGACTCCAAGTGCAATACTCTTCCAAATCCAGAGTAGGTAATGCAGGGACCTTGGAGGGATGGGATTAGCAAAGTGATTGGTCAGAGGTGGACAGTAGGGAAATTGGCACAGTGGGAGCCCAGTGGAGTCAGAGGATCAGGGTTCCAGTGATGGCCCTGACACTTAACATTGATGTCACCCTTTGGCAAATTATTTAACCTCTTCAGGCTTCAAATTTTTCATCTGAAAAGGGGGGGTAGATTACATGACTTCACAGGTCCCTTCTAGCTCTAAAACTATGTTATTAAAATTAATCTAGCAATAGTATGAGTAATAGATTGGAGAGGGGCAAAATGGAAGTATGGAGATTATTGTTCAAGGGAGAAGTCTGGACTAGAAGGGTGGCAGAGGAAGTTGTAACCAATGCAGAGACAATCGCAAGAGTCAATTTACAGTGCTGATTTGCTAGCTCTTGGGATTGCAAAGAAGCATGTCACTCCCCTGCTCAATAAACTCCAGTGGCTTCCTATTGCCTCCAGGATGAGATATAAAATCCTCTGTTTGGCTTTTAAAACCTTTCATAACCTGGTCCTTTCCCACTTTTCCAGCCTTCTTACATTTTACACCCCTCTACGTACTCTACAATCCAGTGACTCTGGCCTCCTCACTGTTCCTCACACAAAAACACTCTATTTCCTTACTGGTCATTTTCACAGACTGCCCATCTTGCCTGGAATTCTCTCTCTCCTCTCCTGTTTCCTGATTCGCTTCAAGTCTCAGCTAGAAGCCCACCTTGTATAAGAAAACTTTTTCCATCCCCTTTAATGCTCATGCCTTTCCTCTGAGACCACCTCTACTTTCTCCTGTATGCATCTTGTATGTACATAGCTGCTTGAATGTTGTCTTCCCCCCTCCTTAGATGACGAGCTCCTGGAGAACAGAGGCTGCTTTCTGGGTATCCCCTGAGAGCACAGTGTCTGGAACACAGCAGGTGCTTCCTAAATGCTTACTGACTAGACTTGACTTGGAGGCCAGCCCTTCCAATTCTCTGGTGCAGCCCATACCCTTTAGGTCCCCCATGGTGCATTCTGGTAGGAAGCTAGATCCTAAAACAGAAGCAATCATGTCGTCATTTGGCTTTGGAGGCTGTGTTCGAGGAGTAATTGCTGTTGCAACACGAATATGAGGAGGCAGTTAAGCTAATAGAAATGGTGACTTTGAAAATATATGTGTGGACTATTGGCAGCAGATTGTTCATCTACACCTGGCTTCCCTCCACTTCCCCAAATTGCCCAGATGGCACGGACTCAGGGAGCACAAATCTCATTTTAATATTAGCCTCAGCAAAATAGAATTAGGAAGGAAATCTACTGCCAAAAAAAGAGAACATTTCAAAGTTTAACAAAACTTAGTTTTGTATAATCTACTCTTGTGGGTTATTTACAGCTGTCAGCCATATTGCTGTGAAGGATCCCAGAAGCTAAGCAGGGGTGGGCAGGTTCAGTACTTAGATGGGACCTCACCTGGGGATACCAGGTGCTGTGAACACAAAAAAGAGAGGCAGCATAAAGTAATGGCTAAGAAGACCTGGGTTCAAATCTTGCCTCTCACATGTTTGGGACACTGGTCAAGTCACTTAACCACTCATTGACCCATTAACTCTCTAAGATTGTAGATGATAGATGAGATGCCCATCTGTACTGATAAAGGGAACTTTCATACCAGGAGTGTCCTACCATGATGAGAACAGAGGTCTGGCTGTCTCGCCACTCCTACCACTCCCGCCACCCCCCTTCCCCCTGCAAAAGGTGACAAGTTGGACCCTAATTTAAATCATATTGTATCTGGTAAGGCAGAGTGCTGGCCTGAGAATCAAGAGACCATAGTTCCAATACCAGCATTGAGTCTTCCTAGCTGTGAGACCTTGAGTAAGTCATTTCCCTTCGGGAAGCCTCAGTTTCTTCATCTATAAAATGGGGATAATCACATTTGCGCTGCCAACCTCTCATGTTTGTTTGGGACAACGCATATTGCGCATTCCTATAGAAATAGTTGTTATAGGCCATATAACATAATTCTATTTTTTCTCTTTATCAGGTATGTATGTATTTTGATATGGTTCTATTCTGAAAACTGATGTTTCTTCTTCCCTCATCTCTCCTTCTATTTCCTCCCACCTCTCTCCCCATTTGGAAAGATGCATCTTCCCTGAAAGGGAAAAGAATGGATTTCCAGGGAAGATGTGACCAATGCATAAGACTGGCTCATCCCGTTCCTAAACTCATCCGACTTACAGCCTGTATTGATTTGGCACCGATGGATGCCAACTTGAAGACTAAAAATACTTCCTTGGGCACAGAAGATATGGAGCTTGGACTGGAAGGAGACTACAGGCAGCTAAGAGTAAATGTCTTGGGCCAAACGTTTCTGGTTAACCACAGCCTTTCTCTTTTTAAATGGCATAATATGTGCCTGATATGGGATGGGGTAAAAGGCAATCTAGAACTGTTCCTTAATAAGACGAGGCTGCTGATAGTAATGGGCAACTCTCAGAACATGACGGTCAATGGGAGTTTGGTCCTGGGACATTTCCATCTGAATGAGGGAAGCCATCCAGATCCGGGGGCCCATGGCACTGTGGGCAGCTTGTACCACTTTCAGCTGTGGGATCACATCCTGGAAAATTAAGACTTTCATAAATGCTACACTGGAAATGTGGTGAACTAAGAGGAAGATGATTGGTATTTCAATGATATAACCCCCTCAACGGATGACCAACTGCACTGTTGTGAGTAAATGGTTAAATATTTATTTCTCCTTAGGAAATATGTATGTGTGATTACACAAGCAGGTCGGGGGAGTTGGGTGTTTCAGGGTAAATAGCTCTTTATCTAAGCCCTAGAATATACTGGGGTATATAATACTGAGACAGAAATAAGTTCTTTAAAGAGATAAGCAGAGCACCTGATGTGAGAACATTTCCTAACCAGCTGGTGTGAAAGCTGGATTCTGGGTTAGGGGCTGGGGCAAGGGGCAAACACATCTAAGAAAGAGGGTTTGAGAGGCAGTATGGTGGGATAGAATGTTGGACACAGAGATAGAAGATCTTGGTTCTGACACTTAATAACTATGGGATTCTGTGTAATCTTTCTGTAAACTTAGTGGAAACATAGGGTCAAAGGGAATATAAATTTAGGTAACCCTTATTGCATTTTCCAATGTGTCATTCAATATTAAATTCTGTTATTCCCTTCTTATTTCTCTTCCTGACTTCTAAGATTTTGAAATGTGAAAGACTACATTGTTTTGCAGAAATGTTGGATCTCTTCACAGGTCTATTAACACTGGGAGGGCACACCTGATGGGTGTCAAGTGGGATCTCAGTTACTTAGATTTTTATTATTCTCCTTATTAGAGATTTTGAACATTTTTGAACATGACTGCTAACAATTTATGTTTCTTCTTTCTGTTCATATCTTTTGACCACTTAGCTATTGGAGTATGGACATAAATTTGTATTGGTTCTTTATAAATTTTATTTATTTTGGTCCTGGTGTATTTTTGTATATCAGCAGCTAGGTGGTGCCAGAGTGGACTAGCTGTGTGACCCTGGGCAAGTCAGTTCACCTCTGTCACCCTCAGTTTCCTCATCTGTAAAATGGGGATCATAATAGCATCTACCTCCCAGGCATGTTGTGAGGATCAAATGAGAGAATCTTTGTAAAGTGCTTAGTACAAGTGTCTGACAAGTTTGTCGTTGGTCAGTTGTTTCAGTTGTGTCTGACTCTCTGTGATCCCATTTGGGGTTTTCTTGGCAGAGACACTGGCTTGGTTTGCCACTTCCTTCTCCATCTCATTTTACAGATGAGGAAACTGAGGCAAACAGAGTGAAGCGACTCGTTCACCATCACACAGCTCCTAAGTGTCTGAGGCCACATTTGAACTCAGGAAGATGAGGCTTCCTGACTGCAGGCCCAGCACTGCAGCGCCACCTAGCTGCCTTCCGTAGCAATAATAGGCACCATATAAATGTTAGCTATTATTATCTTTGCACATCAGCAGCTAGGTGGCCCTGTGGATAGAGCATTGGGCTTGGAGTCAGGAAGAACTGAGCACAGTGCCCCACCCATACTGGGCGCTTAATAAATGCTTGTTTCTTTCCTTCCTTTTTACATGGCAGTTCATTAATATGCTGTTCAATTTATTTTTCTGTTACTATTCTGTTTAGATGATCTATTTCTCATTTTACCAATTTGGATGCTTTATATATTTAATGCACTCATCCATTTCTTTTGCATCCTCAGTTTTTCTAGCATAATTGCATTCAATATTCTAAAATCCTTTTTTAAATTCTCCCTCATTATTCAATATGATTCTGCCCTTTTTGTTTTGATAATTCGGTTGCCTTGGCTCTAATTTTTGATTTAATTAACTGTTAATCAGTTTTGTGGATCTTTTAAAAACCGGTTGTTTTATTTATTCAATTTGTTGTTCTGGCTCTCACTTCTGTTCATTTCTCCTCTAAATTGAGCTCTATCATCTTTTGTGCTTATTTTAGTGTTATTTTTATTGATTTTTCTTCTTTTTAATTGCAAACTCAACTCATTAATATTCTCTCCTATTTTCTTCCTATAAGAGCACAGGAAAATAGATTTGCCTCTAAGAACTGCTTTTGCTGTGTCCCATAAATTTTAATGTGTTCTTTTATTATTGTCATTATCTTCAATATAATTTTTAATTGTTTCTATAATTTAGTCTTTGATCTAAGCATTTTTTTGTTGGAGCCTGGGCTGTAAGTGCTGTAGTTACTCATAGGTGCCCACCGTTGATTGGCATGGGAGTTTTGGCCTACTCTGTATCTGACTTAGGCAGCCCCTCTTTAGACAGTCTAGTGGCCTCCTGCTTCCAAGAACCACCATGTTGGGATCAGACTTTATGCAGTAGGCACTTTGCCTACTGCAACTCAGAACTCCAGAGCTCAAATCATCCACCAGCCTCAGCCTCCCCAACAGAAGGGATTATATACCTGTGCCACCCCAACCCCACCCCTTGCCATTCTAAGCAATTTTTTGTCTCCATGCAGGCCTGATTCTTTTTGCTCCCATTTCTTTTATGGATTACTATTCTGTGTGATGGTCTATACAAATGTTTAAAATTTCTGGTGTTTTTTTTGTCCTTGCATTTATGTATAAATTCTTTGGGGGCATGGAGCATGATCAGTTTTTGTAAATGCCCCATCCACATTTGAAAAAAATATTCTCTAATAACCCATTCAAGCTTTGCCATGAATCTCCAGCACAGTGGTATAGTGGGGAGAGCCAGGATGGCCTCTATTGGCTGTGTGACTCTGGGCAAGTCACTTGACCTCTTGGTAATCTAGGCTACTCCGTATAAATTGCAGAGAAGGAAAACTGGTAAAGACAATTCCTTAGCAAGAGCTCCCTTTACTCAAGAAATCACAGGTCAAGTCCCTATCACTAGCTATTTAATCTCATTTCCCCAATATTCTAGGACTATAGACTGAGAACTGGAAGGAACCACGTGGGTCATCTCTTTCAGAAACACCTCATTTTCCAGATGAGGAAACTGAGGCTAATAAGGAAGTGACTTATCTAGGGACACAGTTTAGGAAGTACCTGAGGTCAGATTTGCACTCAGGTCTGCCTGACTCTGGGCTCCATGCTCTCTAGCCACTGCAGTGCCCCTTATTTCTCTCTTGCTTCCTATCTATAACTTTTGGCAACTCAGTTACCTTTCCCTTTGCAAATGTGATGCCTATGAACAAAGAAGTCTTCTACTCTCCATTTTTGAGGGGGGAGTTAAATTATTAAGTACATACATGTTATTTCTTTCTTGGTTGTTCCTTTTCCCTTACTTCCCAAGGCAACTTGTGACCACAAAGTCAAAATGACTTTTTGGAGCTAGACATTTGTTAACTGATTTGGGAGCCTCTGTTACCTTAATGATCCCCTTTAATTGTTCCATTGATGGGACACTTGAGATGCCTCTTACTGACTCTGACTTCCCTGAGAAAATGGCAGCTCTTTCCAGTCAACTGTTGTTGGTTTTATGTATTATAATGATGTAGGATCCATCTCTCAACTTTGTAACCCTTTAAGATGATAAAAGGTTATAACAATAATGGTTACTGTGAGTAACATTTTTAACAAACCTACCATCTAATTTTGGTCCTTCACCTCTGGAGACAATTTCAGGCCTTATCACCTATAGAGCTTAAAAACATCATTTCTGGGTCAGTTGAATCTGAGGTTTCTCTCTATAGGTATCCTATGAAGTCTATCACTCTTCAGTCTGTCAGTAGCTACTCAAGTTTCTTCTTTGCCACCCAGTAAGGAGAATGTCATAACATATCTGTGTATACCCTGAAGTGGAGGTTTGTAGCAGGCAGAGCATAATTGTGGATCTTCATAAGGACTGGGAGCTTATTGGCCACTCTCTCAATTACACACACACACACACACACACACACACACACACACACACACACACA
>NW_027187369.1:12155952-12182123 GCF_028583685.1 Petaurus breviceps papuanus
ACACACACACACACACACACACACACACACACACACACACACACACAGATCTGGCATTTCTCCAAAGGATGAAGAGTCACATTCAGTAAGAGGCATCAGAAAGTCAAAAGTGTGGGAATGGTTCCATTACTAGAATGATTAGGCCTCAAATCATTTAACTCTAGCTTAGACAAGTTACTTTCCCTCTCTGAATCTGTTTCTTTGGGTCTAAGATGGGGATAATAACACAAATATACTACTCTATCTATCTCACAGGTAGGATGGGGAGGGAGGGGCTTCAAAGTATAGGGAAGAAATGCCATGCGGTATAAGGTGTTTGAGGAAGGCATAGGATCATAGATTTAGAATTTGGACTGGAACAAAGAGAAAGTAAGATAAGAACAGAAAAGTAGGATGGTGTGAAATTATGGAGGGTCAAATAGAGGAACTTAAAAATTTATTTCTAAGGCAACAGGAAGTTATTGAAGATTTTTTGAGTAAAGAAATAAAATTATCTAAATTGCCAGATCTATACATAAAAAACATATAATAGGGGCGGCCAGGTAGCACAGTGAGTGAGAGCACCGGCCCCAGTGTCGGGATGACCTGGGGATCAAATCTGGGCTCATATACTCAGCACCACACCCAGAAATAACTGGCTGTGTAACCTTGAGCAAGTTACTTAACCCTGATTGCTTTAAAAAAACAACAACACATAATCCTCTGTTTAGCATTCAAAATCCTTCACAACCTTTCAGTAGCCTTATACTTGACTCCCTTCCACGTATGCTATAATGCAGTGACCCTGACCTCTTTGCTTTTCCTCACGCATGACAACCATATATCTCTTGACTCCATGTCTTTGCATTGGCTACCCCCCATTACTGGAATGCCCTTCTTCACCTATGTCTCTTAGTTTTCCTGGCTTCCTTCAAGACTCAGCTCAAATCTCACCATCCTGAGACTATCTCCCATTTATGCTGAATATATCTTGTATGTTTATAGTTATTTGCCTGTCATCTCCCTCATTAGAATAGGAGTTCCTTGAGGGCAGGAATCATGTACTTCCCTTTTCTTTGTAACCTCAGTGCTTTGCACAGTGCCTGACACTTAGCAAATATGGTTGACTAATCAAAGGAACACATACATTAAACACAAACATTCTGGCATTGGTATGAAGGAAGAGGAGGCTGGTCTGTCCAACTGGTTGGTCTATTGCAGGGTCTACTGAAGGAAAGAGAAGAGTCAATCCCAATCATGGGCACGGGAGACAATGTAACTGGAAGTGCTGCAGACGGAACAGTGAAATCAAAATGAAGAGTAGGTTTAAGAGGAAAGATAAGGAATTTGGACTTTGGCATTGTGAATTTCAGGTACTACTAGAACAATCAGGTAGAGATAAGTAGGAGATGTGGGTCTGGAGTACAAAAGAGAGATCAGGGCTGGAAATAGAAATGTAAGAGTCAACTGCATAGAGGTGGCAGCTGAAGTAATAGAAATGAATGAGATTGCCAAGGGAGGGAGTATAGAGAGAGGAAGAGATGGCCAAGGACAGGACTCTTGAGGAATATCTACATTAATCATCAAAGGGAAAAGGAGTTAGTGAAAGAGACGGAAAAGTAAATAGATAAGAGCAGATCCAGAGGAGGATGGCGTATCAGCTAGGGAATAGGGAGTCATTGAAGATTTTTGAGCAAAGGAATTGACGTGACAAGATCTATAAATAAAGAAAAGTGTTTGGGTATATTAGCTGGGCTGGGAGAGCCAAGGGAAGGGTGTTTTTAGGATTAGGGAGACCTGAGCACATTTGTAGGCAGATGGCAAGGAACCAGTGGTGAAGGAGAGATTGAAGATGCCTTATTAACAAACCTTTAGAGGCTTCCTTGTGCTAAAGGGAACTCCCTTGAAAGTCTGCCTACTGCCTGGGGAAATTCTGCTACCAGCTGCCACAGCCACCTGGGCTCACTCTAGCAGGAGCAGTATCTCTGCCTGATTCACCTACCCCTGCTTTAGCAATAAAACCTCTGCCCCCCAAGAGGGGGATTATGGGAAAGATACTATATCTTATTCATCTGCCAGTCTTTTCTTTTTCCAGAGAAGGGCGGGCGGGGGGCATAGACTAAAAGGCAGAAAACTGGATTTTAGTCCCTAGCTCTTCTGCTGGGACTGACATCCCTCTCCTAATTCCTTCCTCTCTCTCCCTCTCTTTTGATGTTCATCCTCTCTCTCTCTTTCTCTCTCTCTCTTCCTCTCTCTTCCCTCCCTCTCTCCTTCCCTCCCCCCTTTCTCTCTCTCTCTCCCTCACACACACATTTATGATCATTTTCCTTTTTTTTTTTTTTGCTAATAAGCAGCACCTCCCTGGCAGATGGACAAAGCCAATCAAAAAAATATTTAACTCTGAAGGAGTCAATTTTCCTTCCCCTTAATAGTTCAAATGTAAATAGTTCACATCTCTGTGATGGGAAAAGTGGGAAAATCAAGCTTCCCTCTAGTCTACTGAAAATGGTTCCCCTTGCTTTTCCCTGCCGCTGGGCACCATTGTACCCTGGTCTCAGAGATGGTTGCACAACTCTGATTGCCCTATGTCACTTGCTGTGGTTGCTGTAGTCTGCTCATGCATGAGTCAAGTTTTATTACTTGTCTGGCAGAGGAGTTCGGTCCCCATTTTGAAAATTCCTTCTCCTCATACTGTCCCCCTGGCAATATCTGATTGGTTGGTTTTAGTCACTATTTTCGCACTCTGCTTTAATAAATGGATTTAGAATTATAATTTACAGAGGTCATGATCGATGGAAAACAACAAATGAGATCTGCAGGTGGCGAAACCCAATTTTAATATGAGGTGATAGCGCCAAATCACAACCTTCCTTAGACACCTTAACAAATGCTCTGCTTAATATTCTGTTGGCAGGTACATCTCTAACAGACGCCCTCATCCATATTCAGAGGCCATAGCTTAGCTTCATGGGGTCCAATAATTACCAGGCAGAATTTTGTCTGGAGCTTAGGAGCAAATGGCATAGAACCCTCTCCGCACTCCCCCTTACCCTTTTGAATTAGCATGGCTTATCCCCACTTCAGAAACTGGAAGCACCAACGGTCATCCATGCAAATGACACAAACCCTGCTTGCATTGCTGGCTGAAAACCAGCTACAGAAGAAAAGTTAGGATACATGTATGCAGTTCTAACTAGCACACAAGTGGTTTTGTATTAACTTGGGGGGTCAGCTCGCAGGGCATAGCTATTCTAGGCAAAATAAGAAAAAAAACAATATATTCAGGCTAGTTTGAATACTTTGATTCAGAAGTTGAAAAAATGTTTCCAGATTAGTAATTTCTGGATATCCCCCCCAAAAAAAACCTGAACACTCACTCCGAAAACCAGTTAAATAAAACAATACAAGGAACTGTCCGCACTGTGTGCAACATTCAGTACCCGGGGTCCCCCACCTCTCTACTAAAAGGAGAGAGGTAAATTTCATCACCTGTAGAAAACCATTTTTCCCTCTATGTAGGGCAAACATGAAACTCAAAAGGGATGAGTGGGGTACTGGGGGGCCAAAACAAATCCAACCCAGTACAAACTCAAACTGGAAAATGATAAATGGTTTCTTTTTTTTAGAGGGGGGATACGAGGCAAATGGGTTTAAGTGACTTGCCCAAGGTCACACGGCTAATAAGTGTCAAGTGTCTGACACTGGATTTGATCTCAGGTCCTCCTGACTCCAGGGCCAGTGCTCCATTCACTGCAGCATCACCTAGCTGCCCCAAGCCATTTCTTTACTAGTTATGTGACCTTGGCCAATTACTTCACCCCTCTCTAGGCCTGTTTCTGTCTGATCTGGCTCTTAAAGTTATGACTTGGTTCAAAGTTCTAGCCTACTGAGATCTCTGGATCCTGACACTGTTACCTGGCATATTCTCAGTTTTTGTGTCATCTGCTGAGTAGACAGGCTATTCCAAGTCAGTCACCCATGTGTCACTTAGGTGCCAGCTCAGGATTTGCCATAATGATGGCATGCTGGTCCATTACATCAATCCTATCATATTCTTAAACATGGCCTGCTTAATCACATTTTCCAGGACAAAGAGAATTTACATCTTCTCCATGAAATTTAGATGTGCTCTGGAGACCATGGGATCCTACCCATCCTTTTTTCTGAAGCCTTTGAAACCTCTTCTCCTAACAATGTAGGGTTTGCTAATTGGTGCATTGGATTGAGTATCAGGCCTGCAGGCAGGAAGATCTGAGTTTTCCAGCTGCAGATACTTACTAGCTATGTGACCTGAGACAGGTCACTTAACTTCTCTTTGCCTCAGTTTCCTCATCTGTAAAATGGGGATATAATTATAAAATTATAATTATAATATAAAATTACAAAATAATTTTATTATTTTTATAAAATAATGTTAGAATATAAAAATTTTATTTTTATAAAATTATAATATTATAATATAAAAATTATAAAATGGGGATATAATAATAAAGCACCTACCTCCTGGGGTTGTTGTGAGGATCAAATGGGATAATAATTATAAAGTGCTTAGCACAGAGCCTGGTGCATAGTAGGTGCTATCTAAATGTTAGCAGTTCTCATTATTACTTCTTAGGCTTCTCTTCTATCACAAATTCTAAAAGATCTCATCATGACCTCACAGATATGCATACCTAGAACTTGAGATTCTAAAAGAGAGGCAAATATGACCTCATGTCAATCCATATCACTGAGACTCATTTGGTGGGATGAGAGCTGGGATCTGAATATGGCCCTGGAGATTCTTAAAAAAGGCCTGGTTCACTCTTCTGGAGCTATAGCCCAGTCACAGGACCACCAGAGTCTCCAAATGCTTGGGAGGGGCAGGGAGATTCTTGCTTATTGGGTTACTTGGTCTCTGGACTATATTCCCCCAAAACTATCTATGTTCCACTGTGCACTGTCCTTCCTCAACCCCAGCCCAGGCTCTGATGGCTAGGAGTCTTTCCAGTGTGCAAAGTATAAACCAAATTGGAAGCTGGTGGGACAAGAAAAGAAGAGGTAAAGGGAAAGAAAGGACTGTACTCCCATGTAGTGAGTGTGAGAAAGACACACGGACTTGGAGCTGTGGCCAAGTGGAGGGAGAGAGGCCTGTGTCTGATGTGGCCTGTTGCCACAGTAGCTGCGGATCACAGATAACCACAGGAAAGTTTCATGTTTCCGGCTCCTGCTGGATAGACAGCTAATTGGACAGCAACACTTCCAGTGCTGGTTTCAGAGTTAAGATTGTGAGAGGCAGATGTTCAAGAAAATTAAGTTAGTTTTGGTAGGGACCAGAAGTCCTACCTCAGGAAGACCCATGAGCATTCTAATGATTTATTTCTGAAACTGCTTGGGGACCCTGAGGTCCCAGCAGCAAAGCTCACTGGAGTCAGACCAGGCCGCTTGTAGTACACACATATAATGCCATAGTTTGGAGTCTCAGACAAGACAAGAAGACTCATAAACTGAATAAATCTCTGAGGACTGTTAGTTCCGGGCTTATGAACTTCAGCTCAGAAACGGTAAATGTCAAGACGTGCACAATGACAGTGTGATGTTCATTTATCATCCAAGAACTCTTGCTAGAGTCCTACTAAGAAATCTTGGTGTTCAGGGCAAATACACGTACGTCCCTGGGTAGTTTAGAGATGTAGTGATTTCTTTCAGTTTACAAATCTCCCTAGAGAAGCACTTCTCAGTATCTGTTCCAAGGAACTTGCTGTGCTCAAATCAGGGGTTAGCTGGACTGCCTGGTGTTCAGAACAACTAAACTGAGAAGGGCCCATTTCCCCTTGCAGGGACAGCCAGGCTTGGAGCCAAGAGATATGATCCTGAGGCCAAAAGGGCAGCATAGATTTGAAAAGTCCTGAAGGTTATTATATGCCATTTCAACAAAAGTTTCAGGATGTCAAAGGATCAACCAACACATATTCCTGATGTCTTGGAAATTCAATTTAAAGCTACAATCCTTTTGGAGGTTCTATGAGACTCCTGGGTCCATTTCCTATTCAGATTTGGACTTTTGAAAAATCTCCATACTTTCATTTCCACAACTTGGCTGTGGCTCAGTGTACAATTACTCTCATTTTCTCCAGTGGTATTAAAAGTTGAGGCAGGCATGCTGCTTACTCTTAAGACCACTTTAAAAAACCCTGAAGATTAAGTGGCAATGAGACCTACTTTGGAAAGCAATTTGCTGTCAGCCTTCAAGGCATCAATCATTTTAAATGTTAAAGCTATTGAGAAAAAACTCACTCTGTCAGTCTAACATCTTTAAACAACTAAAAAGAAAAAATTGTTTTTCCGGTTTGTGAAAATGCCAAATGAAACAAATTTTTGTCTTATGAGTTAAAGCATGCTTCATTTTTTACCCCTGATCCAGAGGGGCTGGTTACTTAATTCAGTCTATGCAGATGTCTGTTTCATGTATTTCAAAGAAAATTAACTTAGGAACCTTAAAACTGGTCTAACATTGGGGGAATCTCTAACATTTGAACATATTAGTTGAATCCAAGAGTATAAAAAATCTTTTCACTTCTCATTTGCAGTAAGACACAAACACATAAAATTGGTGCAGAATGAGTTTTACATGAGCAAATGCTTCAATTGGACTCACTCTGATTATTCCCTACCAAACAGTGGTAGCGAGCAAAAATAATAAACAGCTGACATTATATACACTTACATGTGCTGGGACTTGGCCAAGTACTTTACAATATTATCTCATTTGACCCTCACAACAAAGCTGGGAGGTAGGTGCTATGCCCATCTTATAAATGAGGAGACTGAGGCAAACCCTTGGGGATAGGTGACTTGCCCAGAGTCACATAGCTAGTGTCTGAGGCTTCCTGACTCCAGTTCCAGAGTTCAACAGAGCTCTATTACAGAGTAAGATTTGTGAGTCTTGTTGGTTTTGAAGGAACACTTCCCTTGTCCCTTCCCCTGTCAACTACTGTAGGCAGGCCGTGAGACTTGCCATTGGTCGTGGAGGTTTCCTGGTTTGGTAAAAAGAAATCACACTTCAAGGTTTTACAAAGTGATTTTTTATATCTGTGATTCATTATTATCTTTACAGATGGGGAAACTGAGGTACAGAGGGTCTTTTAAATTGTTTACTCAGGGCCACACAGCTAATGCTTGAAGTAGGATTTAAACTCAGCTTTTCCTGACTCAAAGTCCAATCAGTACACTTCTATGCATTGTTCCATTCAGCTGCCTAAAATGAAACCTTTGCTTTTGCACATGATGGTACTGAAATCATGAATGACTCCACATTTGGCCCCAAAGAGGCTTTCTGCAAGAGGATTTTAATCTCATCAGCATCTTATCCAAGGTAATACAGTTATGTAGATGAAGATGGACCAAGCTAGAAGATGCATCCTGGGACATTTGCACCAGACAGCCTAGTCCTGATTTGTATAACCCATAAGGATAAGCTGGCCTCTCCAAATTGCATAGGTGATGAGTGATACAGCTGAGAAAGCAGCACTGCATTTTAATTCTGCTTAGGATTGCTGCAAGATTGAAAGAAACCTGGGGTTTGAAACTGGTAAATAGATATAGAGTGGGGGAAGGGTGAAAGATATGTTTTTGATGCCCTTACCCCTTAAGGACCAAAGCCGAATTCAGCAGAAGCTCCTGATGAGGGGGGATGTGTTCAGAAAGCACTGGTTGAGTGATTCTTGTTGCTATGGAAACAGAGATAGATGCATCTCCAGGTGCTGGGGCCGCTCCCCACGGCCTCCCAGCCAAGCAGCCATTGCCCAAAGCTAGCCTGGCTCATTCCCATTTCACCCTGTTCTTGTTTCTGATCTTTTGTCAAACTGAATGCATGCAATCCCTGTCTGAACAAACTTCGCCCAGTCTAATCAAACCCATTATGTCTGCTTCTGAGTACAGGGGAGTAGCACTGATCCTGTATCCAGTCCAGATTGTGAAAACAACATCTTTCATATACTTCTGTGTATTAGTTGTCCTTGCAGAGTCTACTAATGTACAAATTGGCATCTCCCCTGATAGGGTTTTTGACTGGAGTCTCAGGTCATTCAGTATGAAAACTTCCTCGCTCTTTCCCTGCCTGTAATTCACAAAGTCCTAATAAGTCCTTAAACCACATTGTCCTGCTACTTTATCCTAACTTTTGAAAACTCAACTTTACCAATTCCTAAAACTTGGGCATAATTTCATCCTGTGTCATGTTTCTGTTCGAGGCAGTTGACAGTTAATTAAATTCCTTCTACCAATATCATCCCTGAAAATCTTCAGCCTTGCGACCTTCTTATAACCATGAGACAGTTCATTAAAACATCTGTGCCGCCCAGCAGGCCCGCCCACCCTTTCCCCCTTCCTCCCCCCTCCTCCTTCCTCCCCCCACCTCCATCCTAGGGAGGCTGGATGTGGGGCAGGGGAGAGGACAGTAACAGCTCTGATTGGTCTCATGTGGGGTACAAGCCCTAACGATGCCTGCCACTGGACCTGTTCTCCTTTTACTGATGAAAGACTGGTGGCAATTTAGGCTTCAATCTGTTATATATGTATCTTGACTCCCACCAGTGCTAAATTAGAAATGTGGTTCTTGGTAGTGGAGAAAAGCTCAGTCATTAAAGCATGAAAACTGGGAGGGGGGAAAGGGGGCTTGGACGTAAATTACACATAGAGGGAGCCCCAGTGCGGGGAGGGAACCTTAATAATATTGGCTTGATTTAATAGAAAATAGTCTAGTCCAGAACCATTTGCATTGCTTACAAAGTCGATTCTTCTCAGTGGTCCTTGCCTCAGAGACTATATTCTATATTGAGTCCATACTGTCCCTATTTAGCTATTGAGATACAGAATCATAATAGTAGTAGTAGCAGCAGCATTTATATAGTACTATATTGCTACATTATCTAAGCATTTTTTATAAATTATTGTCTCATTTGATCCTCCCAACAACCCTGGGAATTTAGGTGCTATTGTTATGCTCATTTTATAGTTGAGACACTGAAGTTAAGTGACTTATCCAGGGTCACAGAGTTTTGGACTCAGTCTTCCTAATTTTAGGCAGAGGGTTTTATCCATTGTACCACCTAGCTGCTTGCTGCACAGAGACACAAACTACCAACAGGCATTGTCTGGATAGTGTGGGGGCACTCTGTTCTCTACAGTACAGTGGTATAATAGTGTTACCCTACAGGAGTCGCCAGTTGGCACAGACAAGGCAGCTTAGCTAGTGCTGGCTGGGGCCCCAGGTTCATTTGGGCCCATTTGACCTCCTTAAAAAGTCAGGTCTTCTTAATCATGGTTGCATTGAATCTTCTGAGTAGTATTGATCTCTAAAGACAGATAATGGCAGTGAACATGTTTATCACATTTGCAGACCTTGGACAAATCACTTAACCTTTAAAAAGCTGTTTTCTCATTACAAAATCATGTAGTAGGTAGACTTATGTCCTTTTACAGTGTCTCTTGATCTGATTTTTAAATAGGGGCAAGAGCAGAAGTACCATTTATTTAAGTGGACCATTAATTGAATTCAATTGAACAAATATTAAGTTCTCATTGGCCTGAGTCAAGGAGCCCATCTTCTATTTACTATCAGCAGCCAGACAAAACATGAGCGAGTTTTGGCCCTCAAGGAGCTATTACTCTGGGCACTCAATCTGACATGTACACAGAATGCAAAGTAACACAAAATTATTTTTCAAGAGGTTAAGTGCCACTAAAACTGCCGTAATTTGGGTTGCAATGTCCAGACACAACCAGGTTTAGTCATTGGGACTTAATATTCTGGAAATACGTTCTTAACCTTTTGGCTAATCCTAAACCCCTTTTTGCAGCGGAGTGAAGCCTGACATTTGTCAGAATAATGTTTTTAAATGTCTCAAATAAAACACATAGAATTAAAGCAATTATATTGAAATCTAATTATCAAAATATGTTTTAAGTCAATTGCTTTCTCTGTGTCCTCTCTGCTGCTATTTTTTCCTCCTTTGCAAGTGTCTTCAAGACTTTGAGATCTGAGGCCATCTCCCATCGTCCTTTTCTGTATTCTGGCCACTGGACGCAAATGGCTCTGGAGGAGAGCATGAGACTGGTGACTCATCACTTCATGCCTCTACTATTGAAATAGCCTGTTTGGTGGTCTCCACAAGTATCTCTGATCTTTCTAAAGCTCAGGTCTAACCATGTCACTCCCCCACTCAATAAACTCCAATGGCTCTCTGTCACCTTCAAGATCAGACATAAAATCCTATGTTTAGCCAATAAGTGATTTGATTTTGTTTGTGATCTTTGTTCTCCAAAATAAGGGGAAGGAAAGGGATGATTTCTGCTGAAAGAATAATTTCTGCTCCCCAAAGGTAGATCAGAAGTAACATGCCTTTTCCAATTTTTTAGTTACTCCTGGAAATGCACCAGTTGAAGGAACAAGTACTCCTGTCTCTCAGCTTTCAGCCACACCTTTTAGTGCTGGGACCATCATCACCACACCAGCTGGGAGCACCTCCTCTATGGCCCCAGCTTTTCAGAACACATCCCTGGCTTCACTGCCTGGGAACAGGACTGGCTTCTCCACTTCAGCAGTCCCCATTACTGCCAGTGCTATGGTGACTGAGTCTTCTGCAGCAACCATCCAGTCGTCCTTCATATTATCCACAGAACCTTCAACTGGGCCCAATGCAACTATGACCTTCATGGCAGCCATGCCAGTTGAGGCTACTGCTACTCTGAGGGAGACAATGGTTCCTTCAGTTGTCACCACTGTTGTGACTACATTCAACTTCCTAGTAACTCATGAAACTGCTGACCCAAAGACTCCTTGGAAAGCAACTCAGAAGATGCCATCATCTTCAACTATTCCAACCACCAATCTTGCTACCTCTGAAGCAATCCACCTTTCTGCATCAGTCCACACTTCCAGGAAAACATTGGAGCCTGGGCAAACGGGACTGGTCACCACTTCACTGCCTACTGACACAGGATCCATGATGGCCCCCAAAAGAAATACCACCATGACTACAGATGAAACTAGAAGTTCAAAATCAGCCAGAACCTCCATTTCATCTATACTACTGATGCCCACTGCATCCTTATTAGTCACAACTAGCCCTATATCTCAAGTTGCAGAGAAAACAGCTCTGGCAACAACATTCATGTCTAGTTACAACCTCACAACCTTTCGCACTACATTACCATCTGTAGACTCTGAAACACCACCTCAAGCCACGATGGCAACTGTGTCGACCCCAGGCAAATCCTCAACTGTAGACTCCTCTCCTGGGTACCCCCAAGATTCACACCTACACAGACTGACTGCATCTCTACTGCAGGGGTTTCCAAGGCAACCCCTTCAGGTCTCGAAAAAGAAATCACATCTACTTTGGGATTCTCCATACCACTTACATCCAGAAAGACCATGCCTACAAGTCTAGCTAAGACTGGATGGCCATTCACATCCCTTGAGACCTTGAAGACATCATCAACTAAGGGTACAGATATTGGAGCTATACTTACTCAGACTGGTTCTGGTTCTGTAGATTCTATGGCCACCACTTCAGGTCTGGAACCCAGGATCACATTCACCTTGGGGCTTTCTATTCCACTTACAACCACAATGACCCTGCCTATAAGTCTAGCTGTGACTGGATGGCCACTCACATCCTTTGTGACCTTGAAGATGTCAACAGTACCAACTAACCACACAGCTGGTGATACTGGAGTTCATTCTACTGCACCTCAAACGCTTTATTCCTCCAGCACCAAGGATTTCCAGCCTTCAACAATGACTTCTGACATCACACCAACAGGCTCCTTAACTAATGTTTCAACTCTTCCTGTAAGTACACCTAGCACCATACTCATTTCCACTCTTCTCCTTTCCACACTGGTTGCTTTCTTACCCTCTGTTACTGCACATGCCACAGCAAGACAAAATAGTGTTGGCACCATAACCAGAGCTTCTGTGATGACAGCCTCCCGGTCAGCAAACCCATCATCCTCTTGGGTGGTACCTACTTCTACCATGGCTCTCACAGCACCTACTGATACCTTACCTCTTGATACAACTGCTACAATTTTTGCTGATGTAGTTCCATCATCCTCTATACCCATGTTTGAGACACCTTCCAGACTGACCTTGAATCCCTATTTTTCCTCTTCCTTATCCACTGGGGCCTCATCTGAGACCCTGCTGCTGGGTTCCACTGTGTCCTTTCTATCCATAGGAATGGCAAGTTCACCTGCTGCTGTCCAGTCCCCTCCAACCTGGGATTTGTGAATGATTGGTCATGTGTCCTGAGAGGAGAATCTTGGCAACTAATGGAAAGAACAATGAATATAAAGTCAGAAGACCCGGGTTCTTTTCTGTCCTGTGTCATCTACTATGAGACCTTGAATCTCAGTTTCCTTATCTGTGAAATGAGGGGGTTTGGACTAGATCTCCAAGGTCCCACCTATCTCAATGGTGTAGAAAACAAGGAAGAAAGCAATGTACTTTTTGACTATGGGGACCACCCTCTCTTGTCCCCCTATAGAACCCAGGTCTTTCTACTCTGTTAATTCTCTTCTTGCATTAGGAGCCAGCTCCATATGCTACCTTTATTCTTCCAGTCTTTACAGATCTGGAGATTACAAAACATCTGAGAAGTGGGAAAGAGGGAGAATTGGCATCTAGCACTACATAGAAGCAGGGAAACTTTTCCATCTGATGAGGTAGCCTCTTTGCCTCCCTACATCCCTTATGTGATGGCCATCTGAACACTGAGAGGCATTTTGAGAGGACATGCAAATGATTGGCACCATCATGGGCTTCCAATCACAGGACAGTTCAGCCACCCTCATCCTGGATTGGCTGCCTCTGGCACCTTTAAACATGTTCAAGTTGAGAAATAGCAGAGTCCATAGGAGCATCAGGGAGAGGATCTTGGAGATCCATCCATCCCTTCCATCATTTTTATCAATAACAAAAGTGAAACCCAGAAAAGTTAAATGATTTGTCCAAGGTCACACAGTAGCGGAGGGAGGGTTTGAATGCAGCTCCTTTGATTCTAAATCTAGTACTCTTCCCATGATGCCAAAAAGCAAGTAGATGGGCTTTTCAGATGAACAGCCACTGTGTAATGGGCTGAAAATTGGTTAAAAGTTGATAGTCAGATAAAGTAGCTTTCTAAGTTTTGCTGGTTCTCCCCTGCCCCATCAACTCCAAATTTGTGCATCTGATCCCCACAGCTGAAGTAAAGAAAGGGGGGCTATGGGAACTTCCCAGATCATTGAAGCCAAACCCAAATAAGTGCTTTAACTTCCCACTTGATCTAGGTTAATTAATCAATGCTGTGGGCTTTAGTGATTGCCCTTAGGGTCAAGTGACTCAAAGGAAGCAAACTGAAAATCAAGGTAGGTCAGAGAACATTTCTTATGTAAAATCACAGAATCTCAAATTGAACCCTTGAGAGATCAGGTTCCCAGTAAAATCATTATCCTAAACTAATTGTACAAAATGCAATCATTCTCTTTGTTTCTCATTTCACTTTCCTTCTACAACATCAAAATGAGCTTCTCAGTGTCTGATAATGAGTCAATGGTTCCCCTCAGCAATCCGTTTGTCAAAAACTGGGTAAAAGACAATTTCTAAGTATGGATGACTGAAGAGAACAGTGAAATAGTTTGAGGGAATATGATCTGGACAGCATGATTTTTCACATCTCATGTTGGATTTTGACTTTTTTTTCTATTAGGTCCATCCACTTCAAAAGCACCATACACTGGGCCTTGGTAATCTCTCATAAATGAGGCAGGCATTTCTCTCTTCTCAAATGAACAGTACTGGGTAGAGAGCAAATGTGCAAAGCCTCTGCATGGGATAAGGTACTGCAGCTGCTTTTTGAACCCTTTCCCCAAACACTGTCCTAACCATGGTCCATCAGAAAGAGCCCTGGATTTAGAGGCACAGGACCTTTCTTCCAAACCTGGCTCTGTTACATACTAGATATGTTACCTTGGGCAAGTCCCTGGACCTCTCTGGGTCTCAGTTTCCTCATCTGTAAAATGAGAAGCTTGGATTAAATGACTTGAAGGTTCTTTTCACCTCTAAGTCTATGAATTCATTGAGTGTTAGCTAAATTTATCTTTTGTTTTGACAGGGAAGGATGGGCCGCCTCTTTTTATAATCTTTTTTTTAAATTAATTTGTTTGTTTCCTTTTAGTTTACAGGATTCAATTCCACAATTCCTTGAGTTTCACATTTTGTCCCCCTCCCTTCCCTGCCCCCCATGGTGGCTTATAGTCAAGTATAGGATCTGTAAATACTTTCACATTATACATTAGTCAGGTTATAAGGACGGATTGTACCAGCTGGAATGAAAAATGGTAAAGAGGACATAAAACCAAATAAGAGAAGGAAAAAGATCAGGTATTTTGCTTCCACCTAGATATAAACTTAGTTCTTTCTAGTTCTTTCTCTGGATGCACATATTTCTCTCCATCATGGGATGGGCCACCTTTTGAATTGTATGTGTGCTGTTTGTGTGTCATAGAGGCATCCCTTTGAATTGCATGGTTTGGGTGCATTATTTTGAAGCCAATGAAATATGATTACAGTGTGACATAGTGGGAGTCAAGAGACCCAGGTCCCAGTCAATCCTGGTTCTACCACTCCCTATGTCACGTATGACCTTGTGCAAGTGACTGTCCTTCCTCTGGACCTCAGTTTCCCCACTTGCAATGATGAAATTGGACTAGGTTACTTCAAAGGTCTCTTCTAGCTTTGACATAGCTCCTTAAAGGCAAATAGAAAAATCTGATAAGAGTCCATGAAAATGTTGGGATAGCTAATATAGCAGCAATGATCTGTGATCTCGTCAGGGTGGGAACCTCCTCTACTTACTCATATTGAAACCCATCTACAACTTAGTAGAAGAATCTTAGAGAGTTGCCAGAGGTTTAGAGAGGTTAATGACTTGCCCAAGATCACACAACAAGTAAGTATCAATGTTGTTGTTGTTCAGTTGTTTCTGACTCTTCATGACCCTCTTTGGGGTTTTCATGACAGAGATACTGGAGTGGTTTGTGTAATGCAATGCCAAGCAAAGGCAACTTCCCAAGGTTCAAAATACCAGCATAGGTGCTATCCATTATATTCAGTGACAAATTAAGAACAGATAGAATCAAAATTTAACATCATTCAAAATACAGCATTTACCAAGTGTGATTCAATAATCTCCAAGTACTACCCCCAAATGTGATTTAATCAAGTACTACTCCACCCCTGGACATTACATTCATTTAATCAATCACAAAGTCCCTCTTCTAAATACTACTCTACCCCTAGGCTGTACCTTCATTTAGTCCATCACAAAGCCCCTCTTCTCAAATGGAGATTAGTTTCCAATAATAAGTAAAGTACATTCATTTGTTCAATCACAGAACACAAAAAGGTCAAAAGTTCCCCACCCTTGGATCACAATTGAATCTACCCCAGAGTTACAACAAGCTTAAGCACAGCATTTAATACCCAAATGGAGGTCTTTTCTTCATCCTTACCTGAGGCAAGTTCTCAGCAATCTTTGTTCCTGGGGAGACAAAGCTTAGCAAGGCCACAAGATACATTGCCAGTGTCTTCATTAATTCATTCTCTGTCTGCAGAACAGTCCTAGGACCCCTGAAAACATTAGCAAAGCCCTCTCCCAGGATTTCTGTAAACATACAACAAGAAAATCCTTCTTCAGGGCTTCTGAACCAACAGCAAGGTTCCAGAACCTCTGCAACAACAGCACTGTCCTTCACCAGTGGACAAATCTGGCAAAACAACATCAAAACAGACAAAGTACCAGCATAACAGCCATGTCTCCTCAGTCCTTGGCAACTCTGGGTGGTAGCTCTCAAAAGTCCTGGGCAATTCAAACTGGCCCTCAGCAATCCTTTCTGTCTCTCTCTGCCTCCAAGATGCTGCTTCCAAAAAGTTCTTCTGCCTCTCTCTTTTCTTGTGTCTCTCTAAATTTACTTCACCAGCTCCTCCCAGTTCAGCCCTCTCTTTTCACATCAACAAGTCCATCCCACAAGTGGGATTCACACGCTCTGGGTTTTAACACAATCAAACCAAAAACCAAGCCAATACAGGGGGATCTTTAAATTCAATTACTATTACAATTCGCTATTTCCTTTTCCAGCTCACTTTACAGATGAGGAATCTGAGGAAAATAGGGTGAAGTGACTTGCCCAGGGTCACACAGCTAGTAAATGTTTGAGGCCAGATTTGAACTCAGGAAGATGAGTCTTCTTGACTGTGGGCCTGGTGCTCTATCCACTGCAGTGCCACTTAGCTGTCACCAGTGTCAAAGGAGGCATTTAAATCCAGGCTCTTGTGTAGCCAAGTCCATTGTAGAATCCATTGTATCATGTTGCCTTTACAGAACACAAATACTGCCTGGAAATTGTTCTGTCCTAGTGATTTCAGTGCACCCCCCCCAACTTTAAACAATTGGCTGTAGAGTTGTGAAAAGGTATTTTATTTTGTCTTTTACAGTTGAACCATATTTTTCAAGACAGTGAGTTCGCTCTTATAAATCTAACGGTAAAAATGAAAGTCAGGTATGTATGTGTGTATGGGGAGAGTGGCAGGGATAGTAGGAGAGGCACAGATCTCATATTCTAAAGGTGCCATTGCATTTGGTCAGCCTTTAAAGTGAGCTTTTTTATCCTATATTATTACTATGGTGTCAATAAGGAAAAAATATGGAAAACTGGGGCTAATTACTAAGGTCTCTACCAGCACAGTTCCACAAAGGACTGAATTGAAATGGTTGGGTGCCCAAAGGGCATGAAGGAATGGCCATAGTGTATTTGCAATGATGACCTATGCGCATGGGACCTGCACAGAAGAAACACATGTCTGGGTTTGAAAGCCCCCTATTAATCCCTTCCTACCTTTTACTCCCCTCTGAGTTACAATTCCTGTGGGTCTTGCTATTCCTTGCACATGATGTTCCATCCTTCCACTCAGTTTGTTCCTATTGCCTGTTCTCCAGGCCTGAAATGCTCTCACTCCTCACCTCTGCCTCTTGGCTTCCTTTGAGACTCAGCTCAAATTCCCCCTTCTGCAGGCATTTTTCAGCCCTCCCCACTCCCCGTCAGTGGTTAGTGCCTTCCTTGAGCTAACCCCTCACTTACACTGAGTGTATCCTGTAGGTACAGAGTTGTTACCATGATGTTCCCCCAACACAGTCAGCTCCTCAAGGTGAGGACATGTTACCTCCTATGTATTTTATTTAAAACATGATTCTAAGAAATGGAGTCCATAGAAATGGAGTCCATAGACTCCAGCACATTACTGAAGGGGGCCAAGACACAAAAAATGGCTAAGAACCTAGAGACAAGGTGAAGTTAACTCTACCATGTACTTTTCTTTCTTTCTTGTTTTTTTTTAAAGCAATTGGGGTTAAGTAACTTGCTCAAGGTTACACGGCCAGTTATTTCTGGGTGGGTGCTAAGTGTCTGAGCCCGGATTTGATCCAGGTCATCCCGACACTGGAGCCGGTGCTCTTACTCACTGTGCTACCTGGCCGCCCCTAAGCAATTGGGGTTAAGTAACTTGCTCAAGGTTACACGACCAGTTATTTCTGGGTGGGTGCTAAGTGTCTGAGCCCGGATTTGATCCAGGTCATCCCGACACTGGAGCCGGTACTCTTACTCACTGTGCTACCTGGCCGCCCCCATGTACCTTTCTTTAGGAAGGCTTTTTTGGACTACCCATGGCTCTCTGTGCCTCTTGATGTGTCAATTCCCTGTTGTTCCAATTGTTCCAAGGGACAAAAGCACTGAATTGGCACAACCTCTGAGATTCAGCATACAAAGCTAGGAAATGACTGTGCTCAATTCAGAATGTTAATATTCAAGATAAAGTGGACATTTTGGGTATCAGGGACAAGGGAAGGATTTGGGGATTTAATTAGTAGAGACCACTCAAAAAGAAAGGGGAATTCTTCCTTCGTGATCAGCTGGGAGTCCTGAGTCTCTGCCAGGGTACAGAGAATCCATGAGGAAAACAAAATATTGTGTCTTTAAGGCTGGGGTCCATTTCCCTTCACTGATCCATCAACTTGTCTCTTCGTCTGAGTTCTCCCTGAGTAGATCATTAAGGGTAAGGGAGACATATTTGGGACACACTCTGAACTTTTTGAGGCTATGAAGGACAGCTCCTTAGTTCTTAGTTTCTCATGTCCTTTGGTACTCCTATCAATAGTGCCAAAACACCAGACTGGATGGACTCCTGGTCTGACCCTTTGTGACACTGTTTCTGTTTTTATCTTTGGGTGTATTTAGTATCTTTTTAATAATCTCTTTTCACCTTTGATGCCGAAATAAGTTTCAAGAAAAAGGAAGAATGAGCCAAAGCAGAGTGAGTATGCCTTTTAAAAGATTGCTTCTCATTTTTCTGGTTAGATACATATCAATAACTTTTCTTTCTTTTGATGTTTTGTTAATGTTTTTTGCTTTTTTTGGACAACAGCACCTCTACAGAACTCTATCTTGTAGCAAAGAAAATCAGTTAAGCATGTCTGAGAGTGTATGTAGCATCCTGTACCCATAGTGCACTACCTTTCTACTTAGAGGAAGGAAGTCTATTTCTTCATTGGGCCTGTGGTATTAAGCTTTATACCTTTTCTACCCAGGTTAATGTTATTAAAGGAGATGCCCATTGTGACTACTTGGAACATGCTTCCTTTGAGACACAGGAATAGAATCCCTATCAAGAAAAGTTGCGCCTACTACCATTCTGGCAATTTGGGGAAAATAGTCTTGTGAAGAAAGTGGCTGTGAAATGACTTTGGAAATTCCATTTTATAAAGTGAACCCTAGGGGGCAGCCACCTTGCAGGAATCCCTGGTCATTAAGGCCAAGGCCTTGTGTCAAAGTCAACCTGCACTAGGAATATAGTTAGCATTCAGTTAGCCTACTAGAGACGGAGCTCTAAAAGGGCAAATACCATGCCTGAATGAAATGTTGTATCTTCCTTGGCACCCAGAACAATGTTCTCTTCACATGACAGGGACTTAATAAATAGTTGTTAAATGACTGTTTGAGTAGCATTATACCAGATGAACAGCAGTTCTTGCATACAGGGCAAGACTGGATATCTCACCCTCACCTCCACCTCTACTCCTACTGTCCCTTGGGGTATGGCTCTACCATTAACTGCATTAATGTTTAATGTGCATTATTAACATTTTCTTAATAAGTTTCTTAAGCTCAGACAACCAACAAAACAAGAAATCATGGCTAGATCTGTAGCATTTGCCAGTTCCCAAGGTGTAAATGCTTACACTGAAAATTTAACAATCAGCTTACACTGAAAATTTAATAATCAGCTTTCAAGGTGCAGCTGGTTTCAGCATACCCCTGGATCACAGTTATCTCAAAGATACGTTACACTCCATCTTTCATATGTCTGTCTTTTCACTGGTTTTATCCCCCCATGCCTGGAACATATTCACACCTTCCCTCCACCTCTTAGAATCCCTAGTTTTCTTAAAGGCATAGCTCAAGCATCACTTGCGACATGAGACCTTTTTTTTTTTTGCTTTTTTGAGGGCAGCTGGGGTTAAGTGACTTGCCCAAGGTCACATGGCTAGTTTTTTTGTGTTAAGTATCTGAGGCCAGATTTGAACTCAGGTCCTCCTGACTCCAGATCCAGTGCTCTATTCATTTTGCTACCCAGCCGCCCCTGTGAGACCTTTCTTGATCCCCTCAGCTACTGATGTCTCCTCCTTTCCCTTCTCCCCATTATCTTATATTTGTAGCTACCATTAACTAGCTGTGTCACCTAAGGCTTCCCTTCTCTGAGCTTCAGTTTTCCCTATGCCCCTTCCAGTTTTCAAACCTTATTTTAATGTCTTGAAGATGATGGTATCATAATAAAAGTTTTTTAGCAAATATAAAGAGCTTTTCTTTTTTCTTGAGGGGAAAAGGTGGGGCAATTGGGGTTAAGTGATTTGCCCAAGGTCACACAGCTAGTAAGTGTTGTGTCTGAGGCCAGATTTGAACTCGGGTCCTCCTGACTACAGAGTCGGTGCTCTATTCATTGTGCCACCTAGTCACCCCAATATGAAGAGCTTTTCAAAGCATTTATAAACTAGATACATCTTTTCACTCTATACAGCACAGTGATACTTCTAAGGTATTCGCAAATTATCTGGCCATGCTAATAGCATTGACCTTGAGGACATTCTCCCTCCTTCCTCACTGAGGTCAGTGTTTAGTTCACAGTCTTTTTCTGCACACCAACTTCTGCCCTCAGACTAGGAGACTTCAATGGCTATCTGAATGTTGCCTCCACTACCCTAACTTTTCCAGTTTCTCACCTCCTCAATTTCCATGACCTCTTCCTCCACTCACCTCCACTATGCAGAAGTATGGCCATACCTTTGATGTCACCATCACGTGTCCCACTTTCACAGTCATGAACACTGTAATGCTTTCATCTGATCATAATCTTTTATCATTCTGACTTTCCTTCCACCTGACAATTCCTAGCTCTGGTCACCTTCACCATGACCTTTAGTCCCTCCATCTGTCAGTTATTTCCCAATGCCTAGCACAGTGTCTGGCACATAGTAAGTGCTTACTAAATGCTTGCTGACTGACTGACATAAGCACCTAGCTGAATAACAGCCCTGGGGATTTTTTTTCTTCCATAGTCTTATCATAAAATATTGTCAAGTGTTAGTCAACAAATACTTATTAAGCACCTACTGTGTGTAGAGGACTGTGTTGGATGCTAGAGGAAATACAAAATTTAGATAAGACAGTCCCTATCCTTATGCTCCTCACAGTCTCATCTAGATACTAGTAGAATCTAAGCTCTGTTGGGATTTAGTGTGGTATAGGGGGAAGGTGTGCTGAATTTGTCATCAGAGCACCTTGGGTCAAATCCTGGCTCTTCCACTTACTACTTATGTGACCTTGAAAAAGCTACAAGCCAAGACTAAAGTGGAGGGAGAGTTGGTGCATGACTTTTTGTTTGCAGATGATTGTGCACTCAATGCAGGCTCTATAGCTGAGAGGCAACAGAGTATGGATCAATTATCGGCTGCTTATGCTAATTTTGGCCCAACAATTAACACCAGGAAAACAGAGATTCTCCACCAGCCAGCACCAGGTTATCAGCCATATGTAACCATCAGTTATAGCAAATGGAGAAATTTTGAATACTGTGGGATAAGTTCACTTACCTGGGGAGTATACTTTCCAGGGATGTCCACATAGATTATGAGGTTGCCATACTTATTGCCAGAGCTAGTTCAGTGTTTGGGAAGCCCCAAAGGAAAGTGTGGGAGAGAAGAGGTGTTTGGTTGCCTACCAAACTACAGGTCTACAGAGCATTGTGCTGACCTCATTGTTGTATATCTGTGAAACCAGGACAGTGTACCAGCACCATGCCAGGAAACTGAATCACTTTCACTGGATTTATCTTAGGAAGATTCTGACGGTCACCTGACAGGATAAGGTACCAGACCCTGAGGTCCTTTCTCAAGCTGAACTGCAAGTGTTCCAACTCTACTGCAGAGAGTGCAACTCCGATGACCTGGCCACATTGTTCAAATTCCAAAAGTACATTTGTCTAAAAGACTATTTTATGGAGAACTCACACAAGGCAAACACTTACATGGAGGTCAGAAGCAGTGATACAAGCTTAAAATCTCTCTGAAGAACTTTGGAATCAATTGTGAGACAGGGGAGACATTGGCACAGGACCACTCAGCATGGCATGCCTGCATCAAAGAAGGCAGTGTGCTCTAAGAGCAAAGCAGAATTGCAATAGTTCAAAAGAAATGCAAAATGCATAAATTTAGAGACGTATCTACTCCAAA
Organism: Petaurus breviceps papuanus; assembly: GCF_028583685.1. Classification (NCBI taxonomy): domain Eukaryota; kingdom Metazoa; phylum Chordata; class Mammalia; order Diprotodontia; family Petauridae; genus Petaurus; species Petaurus breviceps. Next base: position 12,177,795 of record NW_027187369.1, read on the forward strand.
TGTTCATGTAGACTGTGTGTCTCACCTATGGTAGAGTCTTCTGAACTTGCACTGGCCTCATCAGCCAGTCAGACACTTGACCCCAACACAGGAACAAAGGACAACAACCATCTTGAGCAAATAGCTTTTTCCTCTATTCTGTGCCTCAGTTCCATTACCTGTAAAATGAGGATAATAATAGCACTTCAATCCCAGGGTTACTCTAAGAATCAAATGAGATAACATATATAAAGTACTTTGCAAACCTTAAATCTCTATGTAAATATTAGTTAATATTATTATTGCCGTCATAGAGGTGTGAAACAAAGTATTATGTGAGATCAGAGGGGAAAGACTGTTGTTACTGATGGTGGTAGGGGTTATGAGGTGGAAGGGACATGGAGGAGGAAGCATTTCAAATGAGTGACATGAAATCAGGGATGATGGCTCACGTCTTTGGTCCCAGAAATTGTGGGACTGATGCTAGTGGATTGCTTGAGCTCAGGAGATCTGAGTTACAGTAGGGCTAAAAGCTAATTAGGTGTCTGGTACCATGATGGCAAGTCTATGGAAGTAGAGGATCACCAGGCTGCCTAAGGAGAGGTCAATAGGCCCAAGTTCTAGCCGTGTGACCTTGGGCAAATCACTTAACTCCAATTGCCCTCCAAAAAGCAAAAAAAAAAAATAGGCCCAAGTCAGAAACTGAATAGACCAAAGCTCCTATGCCACACAACAGAGTGGTTCGGCTCGTGAGTGATTGCTGCACTTTCAGCCCGGGTGACAGAGGGAAACCCAGTCTCAAAAAAAAATTAGTGCCATGATCAGGTCTATGTACAAGGAAAATGATTCTGGTAGTGGTGTGAACGGCAGATTGAGGAGGAGGGACAGCAGCATAAGAGGCAGAAAGTCAACAGCAAGGGGCTTAGGTTTATACAATGAGTCAAATAATTAGAACTAGTGCGCTTGTCATTCTGTGGTGTCTGAGTCTTTGGACCCCGTGGAGCATGCTGTCCACGTGGTTTTCCTGGCAAAGATACTGGAGATGTTTTCCATTTCCTCCTCCAGTGGATTAAGGCAAAAAGAGGTTAAGTGACTTGCCATGTGACTTACAGCTTAGTAAGTGTCTGAGGACAAATTCGAACTCAAATCTGTGTGACACAGTGGATAGAGTGCCAGACTTGAAGGCAAAAAACTCCTCTTCCTGAGTTCAAATCTGGCCTCAGGCACTTATGAGTTGTATGACTCTGGGCAAGTCCCTTAACCCTGTTTCCTCATCTATAAAATGAGCAGGAGAAGGAAATGGCAAAACCACTCCAGGATCTTTGCCAAGAAAACCCCAGATGGGGCCACAGAGAGTCAGACACAATTGATAAAATGACTGAACAACTTCCAGACTCCAAGCCCAGTGATCTATCCACTGAGCTATCTAACTGCTTCAACTCAGTACTTACTAGTTTGTCCTAGAAGTTATATAAAAATGCTTATTTTATTTTGATTACTAAAAATATTTAATGTTTTTTTTTAAGCAATCAGGGTTAAGTAACTTGCTCAAGGTTACACGGCCAGGTGTTTCTGGGTGGGTGCTAAGTGTCTGAGCCTGGGATTTGATCTCCAGGTCATCCTGACACTGGAGCCGGTGGTCTTACTCACTGTGCTACCTGGCTGCCCCCAAAATATTTAATGTTATTTATTTAAAGTTAAATTTAAAGTTTTTTTTTACATAGAGGAAAGAGATGAAAAGAGGGTTAGAAAGCCTTTTACTGCTTAAATATGAACCACCATGCTTATTACCTTCTCTTCCAAAGAGAAAAAAAGGTTGCTTTTTTCAGAGTACTGTTTATCTATTATTATGTCTGGACTGCAAGTTAAGATTTGCCTTACAAATCTAAAATCCATCATTATCCCCACTGATTCACTTCCCAAAAGGTTAAAATAACAACTTCCTCTGAGAGGAGGAGAAAAATTTCAGTTTGCAGAGAGGTGGCCAGCTGAGAAAGCTCCTTCACTTTCCTATGCTGCATCAGCTCTCAAAAATAGGGGCAAATACAAAGTAAGTAGAAGATAATGGAGAGTGGGGGTGAAAGAAGGGGAAGGCATCAGCAACTGAGGTATTTTTAATTTAAATTTTAAATTTTAAACTTTAAAATTTAAAGTTAACTATAACCTTCCTTTATTTTTTAGTATTTGGAACAGAGAGGCCTGAAAATGATGGCTGTGACATTTACAGCTGCTATATTTTATACACACACACACACACCACCACCACCACCCCCCACACCCACCACACCACCCACACCCCCACCACCACCACCACCACATACCACTTTGTCTTCTTTAGCAGGGGTTCCTATGATTTATTCAGCTCTTGGTCAAAGTTGTAAGGATCCTGGCCCACACTACTGTTGCAGCTGCCAGTGGGGGACTTAGAGATTTGCACAGAAGAGACAAACCAGGCCAAAGATGCTGAAAGCAAAAGGCCTTTATTATGGGTACACTTTACCTCACACAAGGGAATGTGCTTAACATGAGATACTTAGGGGGCCAAGAGAATGAAGATGAAGGAAGATAGGATATGTTGGGACAACAGTAGGGGTATGCTGATGAATGTTTTACAACTAGCTTTCTAGGAAAAAATGTACACACAAAATGCCTTTAAGTTGAAACTCCATTATTAACATTTTCTCTATAAGTTTCTTAAGTCTAGACAACTAATAAAACAAGAAATCAAGGCCTGATCTGTACCATTTGCCAATTCCCAAGGTGTAAATGCTTATATGGAAAATTTAACAATCAGCTTACACTGAAAATTTAACAATCAGCTTTCAAGGTACATCTGGCTTCAGCAGGCCCCTGGATCACAGTTACCTCAAAGACATATTGTACTCCATCTTTCATATGTGTATCTTTTTACTGGCTTGATCCCCCATGCCTGGAGCATATTCCTCCTTACTTCTACCTTTTAGAATCTCTAGTTTTCTTAAAGGCACAGCTCAAGCACCACCTTCTACAAGGGGCTTTCCTTGGCTACCTCACTTGCTGATGCCTTCCCCTTCTTTCACCCCCACTCTCCATTATCTTCTACTTACTTTGTATTTGCCCCTATTTTTGAGAGCTGATGCAGCATAGGAAAGTGAAGGAGCTTTCTCAGCTGGCCACCTCTCTGCAAACTGAAATTTTTCTCCTCCTCTCAGAGGAAGTTGTTATTTTAACCTTTTGGGAAGTGAATCAGTGGGGACAATGATGGATTTTAGATTTGTAAGGCAAATCTTAACTTGTAGTCCAGACATAATAATAGATAAACAGTACTCTGAAAAAGGCAACCTTTTTTTTCTCTTTGGAAGAGAAGGTAATAAGCATGGTGGTTCATATTTAAGCAGTAAAAGGCTTTCTAACCCTCTTTGCATCTCTTTCCTCTATGTAATTTTACCTTCAGAACAAGTGTATAGGAACAGACTGGCCAAAGTAAATGATTTTAGTATGTTCTTGGCCTGTCATGGCCTGTATGTTAAAAGACATTTAAGGCAAAACCATTGAAAGTCTTCAGCTAAAGGTAGAAACATCAGCAGATTTTAAAATAGACTGAAATACTGACTTAACTCTTACATTCCATAAACATGTTGGTCAATATGGAAAAATACAAAACAGCTGAGGGTAGGGACTGTTTGGTTTTTGTCTTTTGACCCCATCACCCATGCATGGCAGGGGCTTAAAAATCAATGCTTGCTTGACAGGGCTATATCAGGGGGCTCTAAAGGTGCAGGGTGCCTTAGCCGGAAGATGAGGCCCAGGCCTTGTGGTCACAACAAGAGGAGGAAGGGGATTGAATGATGGTTATGCCAGTGTAACAGGATGATCTCCAATGCCCTCCTACCCAAGAGTTCCTTTCTGGGCCCAGCAAACAGTCTCAATTCACACCTGCCCTAAATGACTCAGTTCAGCAAGGCCAGACCCCAATTTTAGATGCTACATTGCAGATTTCAAGACAGGCCCCAAGAGTAAGACTAGGTTCTTCATTGCCCCAGGGGAGTCCTGAAACCCTGTTTTATTGGGCCTAAGTATCTTTGCAATGGGATATCTCTGCTCTGTACACACCTCTTTCTCCTAGAAGGCTCTCACACCTGGGGGTAGGGGTTGGTCTTCACAATTGGGCTGCTGCATTAATTATTCAAATTAATCTATTAATGAGCAATTTTTTATTTATTATTTTGCAAGGAACTGGAATTGACCTTTCTACAACTTTTCCTCATTGTTCCTAGTTCTCTCCTCTAGGGCCAAAGAGCTGAATCCCTCCTCTCCAGGAGAGTCCTTCCTTCCTTCCTTCCTTCCTTCCTTCCTTCCTTCCTTCCTTCC
>NW_027187369.1:12182133-12202889 GCF_028583685.1 Petaurus breviceps papuanus
TTCCTTCCTTCCTTCCTTCCTTCCTTCCTTCCTTCCTTCCTTCCTTCTTTCCTTCCTTCCTTCCTTCCTTTTCTTTCCTTCCTTTTCTTTCCTTCCTTTTCTTTTCTTCCTTCCTTCCTTCCTCTCTTCCGGCTACTTCTCATGTCCTCCAAGTTGTCTTTTCTCTAGGCTAGGCATCACCCATTCTTTTACTTGATCTTCTTCTTTCCAAATGGGCACATCCAGCTCTTAACAATGTTCATAGGGCCACAGGGAGGGGTTGAGTGTTTCCCAGAAATGGACTGAAGAAGATCTCTGAATTCCCTCCAATCAAACAAATACTGATTATGGGCTTGCAGTATGTCAGGCACCTTACTGGGTACTGAAGGTACAAAGACAGAAAAAGAACAGTCCCTATCTTCATTGAGCTTAGTGGAAAGTAGTAGGAAATGTGGGTACCCAAATCAATAAGCACAAACTAACAATGATTTGAAGAAGCAGAGAGGGAGCATCAAGAAAAGCTTGGTGCACAAGGGAGCACCTGAATTATACTTTGGAGACAGAGTGTAGAAAGTGAAGGAGGGGAAGGAGTGCATGCCTGCCATATAAAAGCATGGAGGTGGGAGACATTTAGTCAGGTACAATTAGGAGGCCAGTTTGACTGGAATCCCTCATTACATGGTATCCTGTTCATGCAAATGCAACATCTTCCTTATCTCTTTTTGTCTCTAGCTATGTTTGTCAAGCAATCATAAAAGCTCATTCATCTGCTGTACCAGCTGATCTGATGAATCAGATAAAAATGAAAATCCTTGGGAACCACACACATGGAAATTTCACACAAGGCCATACGACTTTGAGTGTGAAGTCTGAACATGTGGAAGTTAAGAAATCAGGTAATTCTCTTTGTGTTTATTATAGCCTAAATAACTTGCCTTGCTATGGTGGAATTGTGTGCGTAGAGTCCTAGACTTGGGTTATTGTATGTTATTATATGTATATATATTTAGAGAGATATTGGGTTATTATATGTACATATAACTATGTATATATTATATGTATATATAAAGATATATTGGGTTATTATATGTATATATTTAGAGAGAGATGGTGCAGGGTGAATTGAATATGAAGGGATGATATATATCTAGAAAATAAAATTAAGGGGTGAGAGAGGAATATATTGGCAGGAGAAAGGGAGAGGTAGAATGGGGTAAATTATCTCACATAAAAGAGGCAAGAAAAAGGTTTCACAATGGAGGGGAAGAGGGGGGAGGTGAGAGGGAATGAATGGACCTTACTCTCATTGGATTTGGCTTAAGAAGGGAATAACATCCCCAATCGCCCTCCAAAAAGCAAACAAAAAAGAAGGGAATAACATACACACTCAACTGGGTATCTTACCCTACAGGAAAGTAAGGGGGGAAGGAGAGAAATTATAGAAGGGAGGACAGATTGGGAGAAGGGGTAATCAGAATGCATACTGTCTTGGGGAGGAGGAAAGGGAAAGAAGGGAGAAAATTTGGACCTCAAAATCTTGTGGAAGTGAATGTTGAAAACTAAAAATTAATTAATAAACAAAGAAAAAGAAATCAGACCTTAGCATCCTGCTATATGGCTGAAAGGAGGGGAGCTATCAGTCTGAGAGGGAAGAGGCAGCTCTTAGGAATGGTGGCTGAAGAGAAGAAATAGAAACGTAAGGGTGAGGGTGCTGTAGAAAGGTCTAGAAAGGATTTAGAACTGGAAGGAACCAGAGAGAGGTCTAATCCAACCTCACCACCATCTATTTTACAGATGGGTAAACTGAGGTAAGAAGGTTCTGAGATAATTTCTCTAAACATCTTTGGCACATTTGTTTCTTTGCTTTTTGTTTCTTGTTTTACCAGTTCCTGTGACAGAGAGGAAAAGGTATGTAAAATATGTTTGAATCTCCGGTCTGGCATTTACAAGCATGTGAACTTTCCTTACCCAGAAATGCTTGCTCAGTAAAGGAGATTGGTTGGTCCTATAGCAAGAGACAGCAATAATGACAGATGCTCCTCCAGGGTGCTGCAATAGTGCCCTTGAAATGCAAAAGGGCCTATAGAAAGACCTCCAGGAGACTGTTTTGCTCCTTGAAAGAGGAGCTCTAGGAAAACACAGACTAAAATTGCATAGGATGAGGAGGGATGGATGGGTTGCCATTTGCATGGTGTGATAGTAATGGAATATAAAGATTCCCCTGTATTGGCTTGGTTTTCAAATTGATTGTGTTAAAACCCAGAGCTTGTTAATCCCACCTGTGGGATGGACTTGTTGATGTAAAAAGAGAGTCCTGAACTGGGAGGAGCTGGTGACGTAGATTTGGAGAGACACAAGAGAGAGGCAGAAGAACTTTTTGGAAGCAGAACCTTTGGAGGCAGAGAGAGACTGAGAAGATTGCTGAGGGCCACTTTGAATTGCCCTGGACTTTTGAGACCTGCCCCCTGAGCTGCCAAGGACTGAGGAGACATGGCTGTTTTGCTGGTACTTTGTCTGTCTGTTTTGCTGTTGTTTTGCCAGATTTGTCCACTGGTGAAAGACAGTCCTGTTGTTGAAGAAGTCCTGGAACCTGGCTTTTGGTTAAGAGCTCCTGAGACTGTCCTGCAGACAGAGAGTGAATACTGTCCACTGGTGAAGGACAGTGCTGTTGTTGCAGGGGTCTGGGAACCTTTCTGTTGGTTCAGAGCTACTGAGACTGTCCTGCAGACAGAGAATGAATACTGTCCACTGGTGAAGGGCAGTGCTGTTGTTGCAGGGGTCTGGGAACCTTTCTGTTGGTTCAGAAGCCCTGAAGAAGGATTTTCTTGTTGTATGTTTACAGAAATCCTGGGAGAGGGTTTTGCTAATGTTTTCAGGGGTTCTAGGACTGTTCTACAGACAGAGGATGAATTAATGAAGAGACTGGCAATGTATCTTGTGGCCTTGCTAAGTCTTGTCTCCCCAGGAACTAAGATTGCTGAGAACTTGCCTCAGGTCAAGAGGAAGAAAAGACCTCCATTTGGGTATTAAGTGCTGTGCTTAAATTTGTTGTAACTCTGGGGTAGATTCAATTGTGATCCAGGGGTGGGGAACTTTTGACCTTTTTGTGTTCTATGGTTGAACAAATGAATGTACTTTACTTAGATTGGAAACTAATCTCCATTTGAGAAGAGGGGCTTTGTGATGGACTAAATGAAGGTACAGCCTAGGGGTGGAGTAGTATTTAGAACAGGGACTTTGTAATTGATTGAATGAATGAAAGGTCCTGGGGTGGGGTAGTACTTGGAGATTATTTAACCACACTTAGTAAATGCTGTATTTTGAATGATGTCATGTTTTGATCTTCTCTGTTCTTACTTTGTCACTGAATAAAATGGAGAGCACCTATGCTGGTATTCTGAACCTTGGGAAGTTGCCTTTCCTTGGCATCACATTACACATGGATGGATAGAATATACAAATTGGTGAGATCACAGAGTCATTGAGATAGTGAACTCTAAGTGACATCAGACAGAAAGATTACTTAATCTTCCTGAACCTCAGTTTTCTCATCTATAAAACAGAGATACTTATTATATAAGTATTATACTCATACTACCTATCACACAGGGTTCTTGTGAGGAAAGTATTCTGGAAACCTTAAAGTTCTAGCCAGGGGTGAGGAACCTGTGGCCTCGAGGTCACATGTAGCCCTCTAGGTCCTCAAGTGCAGCCCTTTGACTTCACAAAAAGAGTGAATGTCTCTCTGGATGCCGCAGATTCCCTATCCCTGCTCTAGTCAAATAAGAACTGAGGTTATTAGCATCTTGTCTCAAACAATTGATCTGAGGCTGTGGGCAGAGGGAGGTGTTGTGTTCTTTTGCATTTAAGGGTCAGATAGAAATCTTTGGTTTGGGAAGCTCCTGAGCTCTGGAGAGTGGAGTCTGGGCCACTAGCCTCTTCCCCCTCAAAGATTACTTCTCTAAGTGGGCAGGTCCACAAGCCCTCAGTCAGATACTCAATTCAGTTAAATTCAATTAGCATTTATAAGGTGTCTAGCACATAAATAACATCATGCTGCCCTGGGGAAGCCAAAGACCAAAAAAGGCCTGCTCTAGGAGGTGTGGCTTGAGCTGAACCTTGAAAAGAGCTAAGGATTCCTAGAGCCCAAAGTGAAAGGGGAATGCATGCTAGGCATTGGGGATAGCCTGGGCAAAGGACCAGAGGGAGGATATGAGATGACATGAATGGGGAACATCAAGCAGAGCAGTCTGGCTGGACTCTAAGAGTGTGAATGAAGGAAAATGATGTGAAATCAGCCTGAAAAGGTAGGCTGGAATCAGATTGTGAAGGGCCTTGGGTACAGTCTGACCTCTGCCTTCCTACATGCTCCATAAATACGTGTTGACTTATTGATTAAACTTTGGGCAGACAATCCAACTACCCAGAGACAATCTGGGCCATGTTATGGGGGCACTTCAAATGTTTGTTCTCTTCCATTGCTGAGATTTTAGCAATAAAAATCCAAGTTGTCTGACCACTCCATGTATCCCACCCTGCTGGCTCATTCTTCACAGTAGACATATTGCTGGGAACAGAATCCCCAGGAAAGGTGCTCATGACCCCAGATATTTTTAACAATGCTTTATAGTTTACAAAAAAATATATGTCCAGAATCTGACCAGGCCCTAAAAGAAACCCAACCCTGTGAGGTAGGTGGGAACAAGGATTATCATCTCTGTTATAGAAATGAGGAAACTGAGGCTCAGAGAGCAGAAGGGACTTACCCAGCAGGGTCATATAGGTAATGAGTGGCAGCATCAGGGTTTGGTCCTGGATCTCTCTGGTTTCTAGTTGAGAATTCTTTCCACCATACCCCACTGTGGCATACATTGCTTTAGAAAGCATAATTCTGTACAATAAGAGTAATGAAGATGGCAGACAGTAAGTCAAAAATGGAAAGTGAGGCAGAAAAGAGGGTGAGGCAAGGAAGATCACCCAGCATGGCACCACATAGGAATGTAGCATTTAATAAATATTTGAGAAAATCATGGGTTTCCATCTAGAAAGGACCTGTTAGCCCATCTAGTCCCACCTCATTTTGCAGAAGAGGAAACTGAAGCCCAGCTTGATTGGGGAAGGGACTCACCCAAGGTCACGTAGCTAGTAATAGAATCTGGTTTTGAACCCAGATCTGAGTCCAGCTCTCATGTTGTTCTGCACTGAGCAGACCTGACTCTGGCATTCCCCTGGTAGTTTAGGTTTGATGTTGAAACAAAATGAGATACTTATAGGTCATTCAACAGTTAACAAGAAGAAATGCACTTAGCCAGAGTGGAGTATCCTGAAGTGAATCCATAGAGTCAAGCTCCTTTGATTGAGGTACCCACTGGATCTCCTCTGGATGCTTTGTTTTCAGGTGACCAAGAAGTGATGTAGTCAGTCTGAGAAAAAAATGAACTAGATATATATTTTTTCTTTTTAAAATAAGTTTTTATTGGGTGTCTTTTTTAGCTTCATCATAATTTCTTCCAGTATTCCTCCACTTCCTCTTCCTAGAGTCAACGAATAGTGGGGTTTTTTGCTTTTTTTGGAGGCGGGAAGGCAGGGCAATTGGGGTTAAGTGACTTGCCCAAGGTCACACAGCTAGTAAGTGTTAAGTGTCTGAGGCCAGACTTGAACTCAAGTCGTCTTGACTCCAGGGCTGGTACTCTATTCGCTGTACCACCTAGATGACCCTATTGTTTTTTTTAAGGGAAAAAAAGAAGAAAAAGAGGAAAAAATCAATACAATTGATCAATAAGTCAAAAAAAATCTGAAAATATGTGCAATGTACAACTCTTGTGTGCCTTCCACCTCTCCAAGGGAGACCAAAGCGTCTTCTCATCTCTTTTTTTTTCAGTCATGCTTGCTTTTTGTTATGTTTCAACATTTACTGTTGATTTTTAAAAAATAATCATTCTTTCAGTTTACATTGTTGTAGTCATTGGGTGGGTTATTTTCTTGGCTCCACCCTCACTCTGTATCAGTTCATGTAAACCTTTCCATACTTCTCTGTATTCATCACATTCATCATCTATTGCAGCACAGAAATATTGTTCTACAATTTGTTTAGCTGTTCCCCAACTGATGGCATCTACATGTTGCTATAAATATTTTGGGGGCAGTTAGGTAGATAGAGTGCTAGACCTAGAGTTAGGAAGCCTCATCTTCATGAGTTCAAATCTCGTCTCAACTAGTGGTCTAGTCCTGGGCAACTCACTTTACCCTGTTTGCCTCAGTTTCCTCATCTGTAAAATGAGAAGCATTTGGAGAATGCTGGAGAAGGAAATGGCAAACTACTCTAGTATCTTTGCCAAGAAAACCCCAATTGGGGTCACAGATAGTCAGACATGACTGAAAACAACAACTTAAATATTTTGTTATATGTAGGGACTCTTTTTTAGTAATGGACTCCTTGGGAGTATAAGGCTAGTAATGGATCCTCTAAGTCAAAAGGTATGGACAATGTAGTCACTTTATTGAATAATTCCAAACTGCTTTTGAAAGCAGTTGTATTTATTCACAGCTCCACCAATAATGCACTAGTGGGTCTATCTTCCCACAACCCTTCCAATATTGATTATTCCAATCTTTGCTAATTTATTGGATGTGAGGTAAAACTTCAGGGTTATTCTGATTTGCATTTCTCTGATTATAAATGATTTGGAGCATTCTTCCATATGGTTGTTAATGCTTTGTACTTCTTTTAGGTCTCAATATCTTTAAAGGAAAAGTTAGCCTATCTTTCATAGGAGTAAGGTTAGGATATTACTCCCACTGGTGTCATTATATTCTCCCTGAAGGTGGTGACGACAGCTTCACCAGGGGGTGGAAGATCCTGGGAAATTCTGGCTTTCTATACTCTTTGGGATAATTTGTTTTCCAAGGAAGAAAATAACTCATCAAGCAGTGGATGTGCCGAACACGGTCCCTTGCATGCAGCAGACGCTCAGTGTCTGTCGAATTGGAAGAATATCAAATTCGATTCCACAAACGTCACAGAACTTCATTTTAACATGGCTTATGATAGCTGATATTTGGACATCCTAGATAATAGCTTAAGAGTTGAGAGAGTCTAGTTCAAATCTTATCCTGTGAAAGAGAGGCAGCACAGCATGGTGGATAGATAGAGCACTACACTTGGGGGAAAGAAGACCTGAGTTTAAATCCTGCCTCAGATCCTTACTAGCTGTGAGACCCTGGGCAAGTCACAGTGCCTCATTCTCTATGCCTCATTTTCCTCATCTGTAAAATGATGGAGTTGGGTTCAATGGCTTCTAAGGTTCTTTCCATCTCTAAATCCACAGTCTTTACCATACATATGTATTATAATACCATTAGCCAGTGACATGAGTGTCCTATCCTTCAGTACCATTATCTAAGCTTCCACTGCATTCGTTGGTCAAGTATCTAGAGTATTAATATAGGAAAAAGGAAAAAAAAAGCCTCAGCTATCCATTAGTAAGGATAGTGACTCCAAGGAGCAAATCTGCTGGAACCTTGCTTTTAAATAGCTATCTGGCTCATAGAAACAGATTCAGATCTTCAAAGGACTCAGACGACATCTAGTTGAAACCCCTCATTTTACACATGTGGAAACTGAGGCCCAGAGAAATGTAGTAACTTGTCCAAGTTCACACAGGTAGTAAATGGCAGAGCTAGGCTTGGTCCTGGGTCCTCCAAACTCATATCTCATGTTTTCTCCACTGCACTAGTTACTTTTCTTTGCTTTTTTTTTGGAGGGGGAAGGCAGGGCAATTGGGGTTGTGACTTGCCCAAGGTCACACGGCTAGTTTTGTGTTAAGTGTCTGAGGCTGGATTTGAACTTGGGTCCTCCTGCCTCCAGGGCCAGTGTTCTATTCACTGCACCACCTAGCCGCCCCTCTTTTTAAAAAATTAATAGTTTTGCACTGTCTTTTTGGTTTGTGTTTTTTTTTTTTGCTTTTTGGAGGGGGGAAGACAGGGCAACTGGAGTTAAGTGACTTGCCTAAGGTCATATGGATAGTTTTGTGCTAAGTGTCTGAGGCCGGATTTGAACTCAGGTCCTCCTGACTCCAGGGCCAGTGCTCTACTCACTACACCACCTAGCCATTCCTCTAGTTACTTTTCAAGCTCTTTAAAGTGAGACTTATTTTATGTGACCAAGTAAGATTGGTCAAAATGACCTTGTAAAAGAAGCCTTGATTTTTATTTAGGGCCAAAGAATACTAGAAGTAGGAGCTTAGGGATCACCCAGTTTTCTGGGGCCCTTGTCCAACAGACATGGTAACAGATGGCCCCTATGAATCCTCTCTTTAAAGCCTGGAAAGTGCATGGAAGAAGAAACCACATCCAGATACAAAGGAACATATAAGTGGTCATTAACCAAGCCTACAGAGACAGATCAAAGCAGATGTGTTAAGAATCCTAGTCGGAATGCTACCAGAATTTGGTAAGTACAGAATCAATTTCTATTAGCTACAAATTGACATGTGCTGATTTAGTTCATATAACCAATTATGCCAGCTTCCTTTCACCATCCTGTGCCACCTCTGGACGTCACTCCTTGCTGTTGCTAATTATATTGTTTTCAAAAGAGCATGGTTCTCACAAAAAATTAGAAACCAACACCAGACATCAAAACTAATCTGATTTCTCATTTGGGTAGGGTTTGAGGTTGGCAAATGGCAGGGGGTGGGAATGTAGACTTTCCCTCTCTTAGAGCTGGAAGGGGCCTCAGTAGTGATAGGATTATTGGCTTTAGAGTTGGAGGTTATCACCAAAGGTCATCCAGTCTAACCCATCTCTGTGTAGGAATGGTCTTTAGAATCTCCTTCCCAGATTAGTGGTTTCAGAGAAATTAATGTTATGCTATTATATTAATAACTAGAATTGTGATCCACCTTTTTCCCCCTTATTTCTGTTAAAACTCATCTCTTGAAAAGGTCAGTCAGTCTCTAAAGGGCATACATGGCTAAGTGAGATTTGTTTCTAGTCCTCAAGGCACATGCTTGTTAGTTGGGGGACCCCACACAACTGGGAGACCTAATTTCTGTTTAGAGTATGAAAAGAATCTAGTCTGGGTGAGCCTTGGCCTGGAGGAGGAACCCCCTGTCTCTGGTCCCCTCCAGAAGAGTTCAGGGCAGCCCAGCTCATGAAGGAGAAAACCAGCTAGAGAGGGCCACATTGAGACTGCTTCCCCTGCCCACATGCCTTGAGCTGCTGAGTCTCACAATCAAGCCACGGTTCTCAGCAGGAGGAGTTGACTTTTAGCCCAGCTCCTCAATCAATGTCCACCAATCAGAATTTATCTTCACTTGTCAGGGGAGTTCTCTTTTGGAAGAGGTCTCTTTTAGTGTCTTTGGTTACTAAGAGAAACCATTGACCATCAATTTATTGACTGCCCTGCTAGCCTTACTTGACAAACTCTGCTTCTTGGGGTTTTCTTTTGTCTCAGGTTAATCTCCTCTTCTTGAAGACCTCCAGTGACAGGAAGCTCATTACCTCCTAAAGCATTCATTCTTCTTTGGTGCATTTTTAATGATCAGGAAATTTTTCTCTATGTTAAGCTGAAATCTGCCTCTCTAAGGCTTCTACCCAGTGCTCCTAGCTTGGCCCTCTGAAGTCAAACAAAACAAATCTCATTCTTCCTCTACATTTAAATATTTGAGAATAACTAGCATATCCCCACGACATTTTCTCTTCTCCAGTCTAAGCAATTTCAGTATTTTCAAGTGCTCTCATACAGTGGAATTTCAAATCTTCTCACTGTCTTGGATGCTCTCCTCTGGAAACTTCTTACTTGTCAGTATCCTGCCCAAAATGTGGGGCTGAGAACTAACTGTAGGAATCCAGAGGGCTCTTTGCAGTGCAGTGGAACAGAAAGCGGGCACTGAGTGGAGAGGCAATATGGGAATACGAGCTACTTAAAATCTGATTAACAAGGTGGGAAGAGGAAGAAAGAAATGCTAACAGGTCTGGAAGTATAATTTCTACCTAAAATCTTTTCACAGATTTCACAGCTGCCATTTACATTAGGGTTTTTACAGGAATTTGCTGAGAAAGCTAGTCACATAGAGGCATATTTAAATAGCTAGTAATGATGTGGACAGAGAGTTGGGCCTGAAGTCAAGAAGATGTGAGTTCAAATCTGGCCTCAGACACTTATTGGCTTTGTGATGCTGGGCAAGCCATGTAACATCTGCCTGCCTCAGCTTCTTCTTCTGAAAAATGAGAACAATAAGAGCACCTACTTCGCAGGGCTGTGGTGAGAATCAAGTAAGACTGCAAAGCACTCGGCACATAGTAAGTACTTTATAAATGTTAGCTAAAATTATTTTTAAAAAACAGGTGGAAAAGGCCCTTTAAAGGTAGAAAAATCTAGTATGTCAGGACCAGAAAGCTAGAAGGGAAATTAGAGGTCATCTAGTTTAATTTCAAGGGCAGGTAGGTAGCCCCATAGTGCCTAGACAGTGACAGGCCTGGAGTCAGGAAGCATCATCTTTTTGAGTTCAAATCTTGTCTCAGACACTGACTAGCTGGCCAAGTCACTCCACCCTATTTGCCTCAGTTTCCTCATCTGTAAAATGAGCTGGAGAAGTAAATGGAAAACCACTCTAGGATCTTTGCCAAGAAAACCCCAAATGGGATCATGGAGGGTCTGACGTGACTGAAGTGACAAGAACAAGTTCAATTTACTCATTTGACAGGGGAGGGGACTGAAGCCAACAGAGGCAAAGTGATTTGCCCAAAGTCACACAGGTAATGAAAGAATAGGATTGGGCTTCAGGTCCTGTGACTGCAAGCATGGCTTTCTTTCCATTGAGTACCTTCAAGGGGTTGCTCTGAAGCCCCCAGTGACTGTGCCCCCAGTGCAGGAAGTAGAGAGTTTGCTTTGGTAATTAGCCACAGGAGCTTCCAATTAGAAGAGCAGAGAAGTGAACATCTCATTTCTAGCAAGTACAGAGGGTGAGGAAAATGGCCTATTGCCTTGCAAAAAACTTGCCGTTTCTATTCCTGCCAGGGCTGAGTAACAGTTGTGTACACTAAGTGCATTTTGGTCTCCCTTTTAGGGGAGAAGATGAAAGGGCTGCTCTCTGCTCTCCAGATTACCAGGGAAAATGAGAGATTTCTTGGAAAAACTTCTTCAGGGGAGGAACAAAAGAGAAAATGAATCAGTAGGGGCATGAATTCTACCCTGTTTAGGAGGAATGTGACAGAGAGGAAGGGAAGAAGCAAACACTTAGAGCTATCTAAGAGGTGTGAAGGCCTGAGAGCTGGACCCTCGGATGGAGAAGCCCCAAGGATTATGTGCCAACAGTGCCACCAGAAGAGAGGCCATTCCATACTGGCTAGGGCAAGAGAGGCAAGTTGGGTCTGATACCCTAGGTTTGGAGAGAGTAGATGTCAAAGAATTCAGAGAAAGGATAGATAGGATCTCTGAAGGATAACATTTAGTTGATAGAAACACAAAAACAAACTGTTCCAATGAGGAAGATGAAGAACTGTCTAAGGAATTAATTTGAATGCATAGGGAACTTTCATTGGTCAACTTAGATACTAAAAATGCAGCTAGATAACTCAGTGAATAGAGCACTGGGCCTGGAGTCAGGAAGACCTGAGTTCAAATGTGACCTCAGACACTTGATAGCTCTGTGATCCTGGGCAAGTACCTTAACCTCTGTTTGCCTTAATCCAGTGGAGAAGGAAATGACAGACCACCCCAGTGTCTTTGTCAAGAAAACCCCATGGACAAAGAGTCACACATGACTGAACAACATATATTTCAGACACAGCCAATGTGGGAATTTATTTTGTCTGACTATATTTGTTATAATGGATTTGTAAAATGTAACTTTTCTTAAATTTGACTTTTTTTTTCAATTTTTCTTCTTCTAATGCACCCCATTCCCCATGGAAAAAAAGACAAAATATTATAACAAATATGCATAGTCAAGGAAACAAAATTTCTGCATTGGTTATGTCCAAAAATGCATATTTCATTCTATATCTTAAGTCTATCCCCTCTGTTCCAGGAAGTCGTTATTGGTCCTCTGGAACCTTGTTTGGTCTTTGCACTTAATCAGAATTCTCAAGTCTTTCTGAGTTGTTTGTCTTTATAATGTTATTGTATAAAGTGTTCTCTTGGTTCTGCTCACTTCACTCTCCATTAGTTCATATTGGTTTTCCCAGGTTTCTCTGAAACCATCCCTTTAATCATTTCTTATGGCACACTAGCATTCAATTCCATTCATGTACCCTACATTTATTCATGTATTCCCTGACCGATGGGCGCTCCTTTAGTTTCCAGTTCTTTGTCACTACTATAAATATTTTTGTTTATATAGATCATTTCCCCTCTTTCTTTGATCTCTTTGAGAGTATTGGTCTTGTAGAGGTATATAGAAGACTCAAAGAGGTTGGTGATTTGGGGACAGAGTTCCAAATTGCTTTCCAGAATGGCTGGACACAGTTCCAATGGCACATTAATTTCTTGTTTTCCTGCAGCCCGTCACACATCTGTCACTTTTCCTTTTTGTCAACTTTGCCAATCTAATGGATGATTAAACTTTAGCAACCTCAGAGTTGTTTTAATTTGCATTTTTCTAATTGGTAGCAATTTGGAGCATTTTTAAATAAAGCTATTGATGGCTTAGATTTTTTTCCTCCAAATATTGCCTTTTCATATCTTTTCATCACTTATCAAATGGGGAAACAAAAGGGTTTTTTCCCCAAAAGGTAGTGGAGCTAATGATAAAGTTGACAGAAAAGAGAAGGAAAAGGAAAAGAAGATCACTAAAGCATTTTTAAAAATGTACAGGAGAGAAGAGAAGGAAGACCAGAAGGAATGAATCATAGACAAGCATGACAGCTTTTGAAAGTTACATGTTTTTCCTTTAAAGGAAAAATAAGATGCATATTATAGAGATTCATAGTTTCATGAAGATGGAAGCAAGGTGCAGAAACCGAGGATAAACACAAAGGAATAGTACAGAACAATGTCAAAAGAGATGTAAACATAGTGTCAGCCATACCCTGAGGCTGGTGGTTAAAAGCTAAGGATAACAAAAAAGTCTTTTTTAGCCATATTGGACAGCTAAGTTGTACAATGGCTAGAGTGTTAGACCTGGAGTCAGGAAGACCTGAGTTCAAATCTGACCTCAGACACTTACTAGCTGTGTGACCCTGGAAAAGTCATTTAACCTCTGCTTGCTTCAATTTCCTTATCTGTAAAATGGAGGTAACAATAATGGCACCTAATTCCCACAGTTGTCATGATAACAAAATAAGATATTTTTAAGCACTTTGCAAACCTGAAAAGACTATATAAATGCTATTATTATAACCATCATTATTTTCATTATATTATAGGGGTGGGGATAAGAGGAAATAGTCCCTTGTTAAGGATCTTTGTTCTGTAGCATGATATCATGAAAGAACCCTGCGTTTTGTTTCAAAGAGCCTAGTTTTAAATCTCAGCTTTGATACTAACTAACCAGGCAATCTTGGGCAATTCACTTTACCCATAGAGGCCTCATTTTCCTTGTATCTAAAAATGGGAGACAGTGATCTGTGAGATTCCTTTCAGCTCTGTTGTCTAAGCCTCTATGAATCATAGGATGCACAAGGCTTTATTCATCTATGATTGACTCATCATGCTCTCCATGGTCCATGTTCCAAACCTTTGTTTCTTTCCTTACTTCTATTTTGTATGTGTTGAGTTCCTAGGTATTCACAAGGGGTGGGGAGGGGCTGGGTGTGATCATGTATTTGGTCCTTGACCTAGACCTTGAGATACCTACTGCTTATCCAGAAGGAGCTCTCTAACCTTCAGTTGGTGATACATATGTATGACTAGAGTTAGGCAAAAAGATGGATTCTGGAATCATCCCAAATACCATATCTCAAAATGAACTCCTAAGAGTGAATGATCACAAAGACAGAATGTTGAGAGAGGAAAGAAGAGGGCCAGGGCAGATTGAAGGGTTGGAAATGGATGATGAGCCAACAAAAGAAACTGAGAAAGCGCCTTTGGATAGTAGAAGGAGAGCCAGGAGAGAGCAGTGTCACAGAAGCAAAGGGAGGAAAGGGGGTCCAGAAAGAAGAAGTTGTTTTTAGAATAAAAAACTGCAGAGTCCTGAGCTTGCCCTTTATCTGGAGGCCAGAATTGTCAAGACTCCTCAAGAAAGGACAGCAAGAGAAAGAAAAACACCCACCCTCTTCTTTTTCAGCACTATTGATACTGAGAATGGCAAATTGAGTTGGGGAGCCCCCCACTATAGACCATGTAAACTTCTCCAGGCACTTCCAGATAAGATTGTCGACCTTGAAGATATTCTCATAATTGATGGTGAGAGCTGATTAGACATATATTCAAAGACTGGGGCTAGATTACCTACTTGACATAAGACCAGACAGTGTAGGCGAGACAGCCACACTTTTAGAAAACCCAATTAAATAATCGGGTCTTATAAAGCAGATAAAATGTGGGGGGTGGGGGTGAGGAGGAGAGTCATTATTCACTCTTACAAAGGGAGTAATTGCAAAGTCCTTTTAGGTAGCCAGCACTGTGAGAATGTTTGAAATGTTATTCAAGTTATAAAAATTCAATTTCAAAATAACTTTCCAGGCTCCAATCTATGCATGAGACAGACCTGTCTACAGTGAATTGAAAGAAAATCTAGGTATAGAATTCTTAAAATCTTGCCCAGAGAAGGGCAAAAAATACTGGCCAAGGAGCAGTAGATTTCTTTTAAAAATATTTTATCGATTTTTAAAATTATTGTTATTTCCCCCAGTACTCCCATGGAATCTTCTCTTGTAATAAGGTCATAGAGTTTGACAAAACAAACACAAATTGACCACATCTGACACTGCATCTCTCACTCTGCATCTGCCATTCCATCACCTCTCTGCAAAGAGGAGAGAGATCCCTCCTCATCAGACTTCTGGAGTCAAGATAGGTTGTCTCACTGATCCGAGTTCTGATGCATTTTAGTAACGTTTTCCTTTACATGATTATGGTCATTGTATTGACTGAGCAACAGCTAATTTCTCAGCTAAGGAAGAATGTACAAGGAATTTGGTTGCCATAGAAACCACATCTTAAGGCAATCAGGACCTATTCTATTTTTCTGTCGTCAAAACAATTCTAAGAGAAGTTGCTTTCCCCATCATTATAGACAGCATGGTAGATAGAGCGCTGGATAGGGAGTTGGGAAAGTCTAGATCTTCTTCTGACTGTGTAACTCTGGACAAGTCACTTAACTTCTCTGAGCCTCAGGGGACTCTTTAAGAATATAAATTATAGAGTAGTTGTAATCTGTGTCGCTGGAGGAAATTCCCACACAGGTCACTGACTTAGCTCCTGATGCTTTTTCTCCTGTGGGCTGGAATCTTTTGACAAAAAAAATGTCCCTACTAGAAGTCATGGAAACCTATTTCCAAGATCATATTTCAGCTCTCACATCTGACACTTATGAGATGAGTGACCCTGGTCAAATATCTAGACCTCCCTGAGTCACAGTTTCCTCATCTGCAAAATGGGATGATATTAGCATATGTATAAAAAGGTGTGTTATTGAAATCAGTTTATGAAATATTATAAATGACTATGCAAAGTTTAAAATGACTACATGAAAATGAATTATTAGTGAGATTTGAACCCAGGTGGGTTCTACACACAACCCCATACTTACAAGAAAGACTACTTTGGGGTGTGGATTATTGGAATCACTCAAGAATCTTTCCCTTTCCAAAAAAGTTTGCCACGGGATTTGAGACACTCTTTGGGACCTGGATAGGCCAGATGTGATTTACTCACAACTTTGTCAGAAAGAAAGAAATCAAGGTCCCTCCCACTTTCATTTGGTTCAATCTGGCTGAACATTTCCTTATTTGTCCAAATTCAGGGGAGATGGAGAAGAGTCGAGATAAGGCATCTCCCTCCCTTCCTTAAAGAGGTAGGAAATATGGATGAGGACTGACGCATATACTGCCAAACGTAGTCAACACGTTAGCTAGTTTTGCTGAACTGCTTTTCAATTCTTTGTTACAAGGGATGGCTCACTGGGAGATGGAAGATTTATGTGGACATGAATGTGATGTCTAAAAAAGTTATCCATAAAAATAAGATAAAAATTTTTTTAAAGTTAGTGAGCAAACATTAGATGGAAGGACTTTAAAAAATCCCCACTCTAACACGGCTTCACCATCGTTGTCTGATCTGTTGTAGAGAATACCAATGACATTGTTGAGCACGTTTTTAGTCCGATCCATTACTCCCCAGGCCTGAACCAAAGAGAAATCAAGATTATTGTTTTGAAGGTGTCTGCCATCTCAAAATGTGATGAATTAAGTCTGAATCTAGCAGAGATCCCACTACAGGTCCTTGATGTGGTTTGGGGGACTGGATTGCTGCCTGATCAGCCCTCGCTAAGCAATGAGTAAGTAAGAAGTGACAAGCTTCTCTAGGCCTCATTTTTCATCTTTTTCCAAGAGAGGGGGTTAGGCCAAATGACCTCTGAGGCCCTTTCCAGCCTTACAGAGAGGTCAAGAGGAGAAAATGGAGGCCTGGAGAGGCCATATGATTTGCTCAGGGTTACAGGTATCCATTGGAACCTAAGTTCCTTAAGGCCAGGAACTGGTTTTGGATTTGTTTGGATCCAGCACAGTGCTAGGCACATAGTAAGCACCTAGTAACCGAGTGACTTTGGCTCAGACTGGCTTATCTTAGTCAAGAAAAGGGGGCCCAAGACAGAGTCAAACAAGGGCTGGATGACCTGTCTTTTGGGGAATGGTTTGCACTAGGTGACCTATGAACTCTCTTCCATCTCTGGAATTTTATGAGTCTGTGACTTTTGTGAAGTGGTCATTATTTCACAATCTAAACCCACCTTCTGGTCCAAATCTCAGTATCTGCCTAGATGAATCAACCAATCATCTGCCCATTATCTTTCCAGTGCTGTACTGAGGCCTATGAAAGATGCAAATGAATGAGAGCATATGGCCCCTGACCTCAAGCAGTTTGCAAGGAGAGAGTAATGAGTGTCTCTTTAGGGATATAATCTGGTGAACTGAGTTTAGATTCTGTGGAGGACAAAGAACTGGACACTTACTTAAATCCCAGACACTGCCTAGCTACATCACTCACTATGGGCAAATTATTAAAGTTTTCAGAGCCTCAAGTCTTAATAGAAAGTAATATACTGGGAGTGGTTTCCCTCCTTTCATCCATTCCAGGGTTGTGCTTTGGCTACAATAAAGTACCCTCTGTTACCATCATTACAAAATGAGCCACAGACACACAGAAGGGAAAAATCCATGGAGGTTCAAGTAGTCAAGGATGATTTCCTGGAGGAAGCAGACCTTTAGCTCAATACTAGGACACAGGTAGAGGTCATAAAGGAAAGGGAAGAAGTGAGACTATTACAGACCAGGGACCAATGTCATGAACAAATGTATGGAGGTGGGAATGAGTTTGATAAATGTACCAAGGACAGTGAAGAGGCCTAGAACAGAGGGTTTACGTGCATGAGCAGGAGGGGAGCAGGATGGGGTTGGGCAATTATGGAAGGCCTTGAATGACAAGCAAAGAAGTTTGGATTTGATACAGTGGGTAATAGAGAGTCCTTAATAGTAATAATGATAATAATACTAATGGCATTCAGTGTGGTAGAGTAGATAGAGAGCTGACCTTGGTGTCAAAAAGACTGGGCTTAAATCCTGGGTCTCTGATACATATTGACTATGTCACCATGGGCAAGTCATTTAACTTCTCAGTACCTCAAGGACTCTCTAATACTATATGTTTCAGATGAGCTGTGCATCTGCATCTGCAGAGGGGGTTTCCACACTGGGAGTCCCCTAAAATGACCAAATCTCAGGTCCATACTGACAATGACAATGATAACAGAAGTCATTATTATTCCCCATTAGTAAGTAGATTTAGAAACAGAAGTTAAGAGGTTAAAAAAACTTCAAGTCACACTGCTACTAAATGGTAGATTCGGAAGTCAAACTCAGTACTTCTGAGTCTCCTATACTCTACTTGTCCTTCGTGAACATTTATTACTAATTGTGGATGGAGTGCCAGGCCTGGAATCAGGAAGACAGAGTTCAAATCCAGTCTCAGACAGTTCCTAGCTGTGTGATCCTGGACAAGGCACTCAAACCTCTGTCTGCCTCAGTTTTGTTCTCTGTAAAATGGGGATAGGAATAGCACCTACCCCCCAGGGTTGTTGTGATGATTAAGCTCTTTGTAAGCCTAAAATAAATAAGTAAATAAATAAATAATAAACAAACAAATAAATAAATAAATGCTAGCTAACAGCATTATGTTGTTATTAGTAGTAGTAATAGTAACTGACATTTACATATCACTTTAACACCAGCCCAGCTAACACCAGCTTAGCTAAGTTCATAAAAACTCATCACCAGGTTGGCTGTAGGGGGAATTTATCGATGCCTTTTTTACAGAGCCTAAATTTCCCTTGATATCCTTTCCCTATCCTCTCAGAGTCCTTCCATAATACAAAGACATTTATCAAAAGAAAAAAGGAAAAGAGGAAAAAGAGGGAGGACAAGACTAATAGCTACATCAAAAAACATCTTACAATATACACAATGTTCCACATTCATGGACAGCCCTCTCATCTCCCCTCACCCCCATCAGAGTTATTTATAATGCAACACTCTAGTTCCAGAAGGATGCCACAAGCCCTCTGGTACTCAGGAGTGATTGTGGTGGGAAAAAATTCGTCTCCTGATGGCCAGTCCTTGGAGATGAACCTCTCTAAATTTAGCTAGGCTGCTCCTTGGCCTAGACTGGATGCCAAATACATGGTCCATCACCGGGACTGTATGGGAAACTTTTCCAGCTTAGCTGAACCTGCCAAGGCCCTACCCTTTTATCTTCCACAATAAGAAATCTTACCTGATGAACCATTTTAGCTAATGACTATAGCTAGGTGGTATATAATGGATGGTACTAGATATGGAGTAAGGAAAACCTGAGTTAACCAGTTGCATACACTGGGCAAATCTCTTAGTTTTCACTTGACCTCAGTTTCTTCTTCTGTAAAATGGGAATAATAGCACCTCCCTCACAAGGTTTTTTGAGACTCAAATGAGACAGCATATGTAACACACTTTGCAAACCTTAAAGTGCTTTAGAAATGCTGAAATAACCCTCATGGTGTGGTTTTGAAAAAAAACTTTTTTGAAAGGATCTTGAGGACAATTGACCAGGTAGGTTACAAGATGGAATTTTCTGGGAAGACCGCCAATGTAACTGCGGCCTCATTGGCTTTAGCTGTGCTTCAGGTGGAGGAGCCATTTGAAGGCATTCACTCCTATAAGGAAGGTATACACCTTGAGGTGAGTGTAACCCAGGGCCACTGGATGACAGGCTCAGGGAAGGAGAAGACTCTATGTGGGGATGGAGAAAGGTGTCCTTTCTTCAATAGTGTCCCAAGGGATCATTTAATTATTCCTGTAGTGTATATGTGATGTATGTGGATGTTTTAGCAAGAAAATGACTCTCTTTCTTTGAAACATGGAGGCTTTCCACCTGGGATGGTAGTGACCATGCTGGACTTGGGGGCCCTGCTCACTGGGCAGAGTTTTTTCATATCTTCCCTCATTTTAAGGTCTCCCTCCACAGGTTTATCTAGACAGTCTACCTCACAGGATGACTTTGGCTTCCATCTATTTGCCTAAATCACTGAAGAAGAGAATTCCTTTCAACCTCTGGAAGATCGTCTTTAGCTTCTTTGGGCAAACGTCAATCTTTAAGGTACAGCCTTACATTTAGGGAAGGGATCAAGGTAGTTAACAATTCCTACTATTTTGTGTTGTGAGCATAGTAATATTTCTCACTTTAAATTGCTCTCCAATTATCTGAATGCACTCCTGGCCCACCACATGAATAACCATTTCCTGTTTGAAGAATCTGCCAAGTTTTATTCAAAAAGACAAGCGTTTACTAAGCACCTACTATGAGTCAGGCCCTATTCTAGGTATGGGAGAGACAAACAGAGAAAGAAAAATGATCTTTGCTCTCAAAGAGCTTACAATCTGCTATGGAAAATAATTTGTACACAAAATGCAAATAGAAATATACACAAAAGAAATGCAAAGTAATTTCAGGGGTCCACCTTAAAGGGATCAGGAAAGACTTCATGGAGGTAGTGGTGCCTGAGCTGAGTCTAAAAGATAGTCTAGAAGTTCCAAGGAGTGAGAAGGGAAAATGTTCCAGGCACAGAAATAGGAGATAGAATGCTGTGTATGGCCGAATTAGACAGTGTGTGAGGGGGTCTTAATGTGAAATCTGTCAGATTAGAGCCAGTTTATTCATATAGAGGCCTTTTATTTTTTGTATTGCAATAATTTATCAATATACTCCCCCCAAAATTATTAAACCCCATTTGTAACACACACACACAACAGTTAAAGCAAAACCGATTGACAAACTATATCTGACATTGTATGCAACCTTTTGTACCTGTAGGACCCCAACCCTCTACCAAGAGGAGGGAAGTATATTTCAATGGCTGTTCTTTTTAAAATTTCATTTCTTC
The DNA here is from genome assembly GCF_028583685.1 of Petaurus breviceps papuanus. Classification (NCBI taxonomy): domain Eukaryota; kingdom Metazoa; phylum Chordata; class Mammalia; order Diprotodontia; family Petauridae; genus Petaurus; species Petaurus breviceps. The sequence continues at coordinate 12,202,692 of NW_027187369.1, forward strand.
TTTTCAGTTAACAAGCATTTATTTTCTCTCCCTCTAATTCTCCCCATCTCGTTGATAAAAATATTCATAGTCAAATGGAAGCAAATTTCCTCATTGGCCATGTCCAAAAATATCTGTCTCCTTCTGTACCTTGAGTTGATCAAAATTGGGCAATGACTTGTATTCTTATAAATTTGACTCAATTCTCTGTATATTTTA
>NW_027187369.1:12202899-12217410 GCF_028583685.1 Petaurus breviceps papuanus
ACACCTTTGTTTCACCCCTGATCTTATGGGAAATGCTTCTAGCTTCTCCCCATGTAAAGGAATATTATTATACCCTAAGGAATGACTAACTAGACAATTTCAGAGTAAACTGGGAAGAGCTGTATGAAGTGATATAGAGTGCTATTATTATCCCCATTTCACAGGAGAGGAAACTGAGGCAAACAGAAGCAAAGTGACTTTTGCCCAGGATTCACATGCTGAGGCTGGATTTGAACTCAGGTCTTCTTGACTTGGCTCTATCCACTATGCCACCTAACTGCCTTGCCAGACATCTAACTGGAGAGAGAGAGACACACACAGAGAGAGAGAGAGAGAAAGAGAGAGAGAGAGAGAGACAGAGACAGAGACAGACAGACAGACAGAGAGACAGAGAAAGACAGAGACAGAGAGACAGAGACAGACAGACAGAGAGAGACAGAGACAGAGAGAGACAGAGAGAGAGAATTTATCAAGAGCTCACTGTGCTAGGCATTATGCCAAGTACTGGGGATACAAAACCAATAAAATATGATGGTTTTTATTCTCAAGATGTTTACATTCTAATAGAGGAAGATGAAACATAAATGGGAGGGGGAGGCGACTGGACAGCCCACAGTAGGGGAGGGAGTTGATCTGGAAGTGAAGTGAGCATGGCTAGGGCCCCTCATGAAATGACAGTCCTAGCCAAGGACTCATCAATCAGGAGAGCAGGCCCCAGGGTCTACTGTGTTCATTTTGATCTGTATGCTGAGTACCGAATTCACGGATTTTACTGATTGACTGCTCTATTTTTTAACCAATACCAAGTCTTTTTTTTTTTAAAGCAATCGCAGTTAAGTAACTTGCTCAAGGTTACAGGGACAGGTGTTTCTGGGTGGGTGCTAAGTGTCTAAGCCTGGATTCGATCCCCAGGTCATCCTGACACTGGAGCTGGTGCTCTTACTCTCTGTGCTACCTGGTCACTCCCCAAGTCTTTTTTATGACTGATTAGTAGTATTGTTTGAGATCTGGCACTGCTAAGCTCCCTTTCTTCCCAGTTTATTTCATGATTTCCATTGAGATTCTTCACCTTTTGTTTCTCCAGATAATGAATAAATTATTGTTAATGATAATAATGTATAAGTTCATTATTATTTTTCTAATTCTACAAAGTAATTCTTTGGTAGTTTGATTGGCAAGACAATGCATGAATGAATTTAGGTAGTATTGCCATTTTTATTGTGCTGTCATGACGTACTTGTGAGCAATGAATATTTCTCTGATTATTTAAGTCTGTCTATTTCTGTACGGGGCAGCTAGGTGGTGCAGTGAATAGAGTGCTAGACAGAGATTAATCTTCCTAACTTTAATATGGCCTCAGACACTAACTAGTTGTGTGACCCTGGGCTGAAGCCTTTCCAGCATGGGAGGACCTATGGGAGTGTCTTCTCTGTGGGCCAAGACTTGGGAGGCCAGGGTTACTTTTAGGAAGTCAGATGAAAGGTGTCCAGCTGCCAAGGGTTGCTCAGGATTACAGATGGTCATTTTGTCACTTAAGCATGTTTTTCTTTTTATAAGATGGCCTTCAAAAGTGTGTGTGTGTGTGTGTTTCTGTGTGTATGTGGGGTATATGGGGTGTTCAGGAGGACTAGCCCCTCTGGTGTGAGGGCTGCTGAGCTCTTTTCAGGGCCACTTATGCACCTTCAGTGTTTGCCTTTCAATCAACTCTCACCCATAGCTCTAAGAAGTTGTAGCATGTGCAGTGGTCACACACTGATAAAACCTTTTAGGCCAAGGAGCTAAAACCAGGTTGGTAATAACTGAGAGGACTCAAACACATAGATGAGTTAGGTGTATACCCCAAGCATGTGAAGACTTTCCCCCCAGTAGAATAGATGGATGGGAACAGTTTGTTCCAACAGCCATGAAAGTGGCTGAAGCAGGCCCTGTGGAGCATTTAGAGCTTGGTCAGACATGGAAGATGCCAAGGTCATGCACTGCATCCTGGACTACTTCCGGTCTTCCTGGCTTTTGTCCTGCCACTGCACTTGGATGACTCAGGGAGAGACAGTGAGGCGATGAGTGTGCAAACCCAATTCACACACAAGTCAAGACATCACCCACTATGACGTCAGTGGTCCCCTTTGAAAATGAAGGACAAACAACAGTGTGTGTGGAAGGGGTGAGATGCAGATAGATAGATAAACACACATATGTATATATGTATATGTAAATTACTATGGTATAAAAAACAAAAGACATCACCTAGCTGCCCTACTTGCCTTCAAATTTTGACCTTTTTATTAAAAGCACAAGAAATTCAGGGGAATTTATAGCAGTTGTGCAGGGGGAGCCCACTCTCCAAGCCCATGTTGTACTGCACAAAGAACTGTGGATGAGGAGGTGAGAGCCCTGGATTCTAGTCCTCACTTTCACTCTTTATCGGGCAGATGACTCTCCACAAGTCCCTTCCTCCGTGAGTTTCAGTTGCTTGTCTGTAAAATGAGAGGATTGGGGGGTGGCTAGGTGGCACAGTGCATAGGAGTCAGGAGAGCCTGAGTTCAAATCCAGCCTCAGACAGTTGACACACTTACTAGCTGTGTGACTTTGGGCAAGTCACTTAACCCCAATTGCCCTGCAAAAATAAAAATAAAAAATAAAAAGAGAGGATTGTACTAGACGTTCTTAATATTCTTTTTTAGCACTTAGATTCTTTGGTCTATCAAGGTCGAACTGAACTCTTCTCTATGTTTATATTCCAGCACCACATTTCCCCAAATGAAAACTTAACCACTTATGTTGTGAGCGCCAGTGCTGCAAATACATCGATTTGGAACCTGGCTGATCCAATTGAATTCACGTTACAGCATATCAAAGAAAACATGGCAACATAGCTGCCATTAGACCAGGGCCACTGGACCTTTGTACAAGGGTGCCGGAGATGCAGGGAACTGATGACACTTGTAGTCCTTCAGTCATGTGCAAACAACAGATGTTTCCTAAAAACATGAAAATTCCTTGAAGGCAAGAAGTCTTCAGTTTTGTCTTTGTACCCACAACACTTGGCATAGTACCTGGAACACAGCAGGTACTCAAAAAATGCTTGCTGAATGAATCCCAGATTTTAGAAGCTAGTTATCAAAGACAAGGACTAATTAGCAACGATAGGATGCTGCCAGGGGCTATGCTTGAGTGAGCTCCCCTCCCAGCTTACTTATATCCTCCCCCCACCCCCAACGATCTTATGTCTCTACCTGTCCCCTTCTGACAATGGATTTTGTGTCACTTGCCCTGAGTAGAGTTGGTGGTGTCAGCACAAGGCACAACAATTCCTAGTTACAATTCTAGCCACATCCTTTTATCTCCCATTGAAATTCTAGACTCTTTTAGTGTGTGTATGTGTATTTTTAAAGGGTTTTCTTAGTTAGCTGATGTTATCCTGAAGCAGAATTATTACTGGTTGCTGGTAGTTGTCCTTTAACTCTATTAGGCTCCAGTGCCTGTCAGTGGCAAAGGCTCCAGGGCTGACCCACTTGCCACTGTGACCCCTCTCTGCCCCAAAGAATTCTGAGACCCCAATAATAATTACATTTGTTCAGTTAAGAGCCCCTTTACCAGAAGAGTCAAGGAAAAATCCAGGCTCCGACACTTGGCACTAGATATGTGACCTTGGGCAAGTAATTTAATCTCTGTGCCTCAGTTTTCTCATCTGTGAAATGGGCAGAGTAACATAAACTCTCTACCTCAAGGGGCTGTTGTGAACAAAGGGCTTTTTAAAACTTAATGAACCCTAGATATTTGAGCCATTATTAATGAAAAGCAGGGTGGTAAAGGGGTAAGAGATCTGGATTTGGGGTCAAGAGACCCAGGCTCTATGTGACCTTAAGAAAGTCTCTGACACTCAGCACTCACATTGATGAAATCACCAATCTTTTTTCTTCTTCATTATGCCCAATGATGCAGAACAGCTTAGTGAAGCTAAGAGGCTAATAACATAGAAGTATTGTGAATAAATAGCACAAAATAAATGTGGATTCAGTGCAGTCGGCAGAAGAAAATAATAATTGATATTTACATAGGCCTTTAAAGTTTACAAAGTTCTTTCCATATTTTATCTTATCTCAGCCTCACAACAACTGACTGGGAAAGTGTGACAGGCATGGTCATTACTATTTTGCAGATGAGGAAGCGATTAAGCGATTTGCTCATAATCATACAGCTGGAATGATTATAATAATAATAATAGCTAGCATTTAGATAGCACCTACTATGCGCCAGGCACTGTGCTAAACGCTTTACAATTATTATCTCATTTGATCCTCACAACACCATGGAGGGTAGGTGCTGTTATGATCCCCATTTTATAGATGAGGAAACTGAAGCAGATAACAATCAAGTGACTTGCCCAGGGCCACACATATAGTAAGCTTCTGAGGCTGGATTTGATCTTAGGTCTTCCTGACTCCAGGCATTTGCTAGCAGCAGAGATGGAATTTTTACCCAATACTTCTTGCTTCCAATGCCAGGAACTCTAAATGTTTGCCCTGGAGAAGACAAGGTTTGGGAGCGACAGAGGGGTGGAGAGAGAGAATGTCTGTAAATTTTTGAAGCAAGCACTAGCATGTGGAAGAGGAATCAGGCATGGTGCCAGAGGGCAACCAGGGGCAGAAGTTGCAAAGATCCCCACTAAGACAGAAGAACTTCTAACAATGTCTTAAAGTGGGGGGATCTAGGTGGCTCAGTGCATAGAGCACCAGCCCTGGAGTCAGGAGGACCTGAGTTCAAATCCAGCCTCAGACACTTGACATACTTACTAGCTGTGTGACTTTGGGCAAGTCACTTAACCCCAATTGCCCTCCAAAAAAAAAGCAAAAAAACCCAACACTGTCTCAAAGTGGAATGGGCTTCCTTTAGAGACAAGGGGATCTCCCTCACTAGAAGCCAGATGGCCACTCTTCAATTATGGTGTGGAGGACATCCCTTTTTTTTTAGGCAATCTGGGTTAAATGACTTGCCCAGAATCACATAGCTAGTGAGGATCTGAGGCCACATTTGAACTTAGGTCCTCCAGACTTTAGGGTCAGTGCTCTACCCACCTAACTGCCCCCAGAGGAGATCTTTTTGCAGGTATGTGTTGGACAGATGGTGTTGGAAGTGCTTTCCCACCTTGCAATTCTGTGATTTTGTGAGCCATCATTGTTGTTAACCTAGATTCAGTGAAAAAAAAATTATCTTCTATTCTCCCTAATCTACAAGGCCCAAGGCAGATTTCGGCTCCATATAAGGGGAAAATATCCTAACAATTTGAGCTAATCCGAAGCAGAAGAGGCTGCCTTTGCAGGTAGTGAGTTCCCCATCCACAGCAGTCTTCAAGCAGAGGTGAAAATCATAGAGAGGATTTCCATTTAGATATCAGTTGGACCAGGTAACCTGTGAGGTCCCTTCCAACCCTAAAATTTTAATGATTCTATGGCCACTAAGAAGCACAGTGGATAGAGGGCAGAATTGGAATCAGGTAAACCTCAGTTAAAATTTTGCCTTAGACGCTTATTTATTTAGCTGGATGACCCCAGGCAAGTCAGTTGGCCTCCGCTGGTCTCATTTTCCTCCTATGAAAAATGGAGATAGTAATGGCATCTACCTGTGGACATTCTTGTGAGGATAACATATGTAAAAGACTTTGTAAACCTTAGTGTTATATAAATGCTAGTTGTTGGTGGTGGTATTATTATGAATGATACTAGAATAATAAAGTATACCACATTTTTCTTTTTTTTAATTCAATTTTTAATTTATTAATTTGTTTCCTTTTAGTTTACAGGATTCAATTCCACAATTCCTTGAATTTCACATTTTGTCCCCCTCCTTCCCTTCCCCCTCCATGGCGTCTTATAATCAAGTATAGGATCTGTAAATACTTTCACATTATACAATGGTCAGGTTATAAGGATGGATTGTACCAGCTAGAATGAAAAATGGTAAAGAGGACATAAAATCAAATAAGAGAACAAAAAAGATCAGGTATTTTGCTTCCATCTGGATATAAATTTAGTTCTTTCTAGTTCTTTCTCTGGATGCACGTTTTTCTCTCCACCATGCGTCTTTTGGGATTGACTTATATCCCTGCATTGTTGAGAAGAGTCCAGTCTATCAAAGTTGGTCATCACACATATGTTGTGTCTGTAATTGTGTACAAATTCCTCCTGGTTCTACTCTTCTCACTCAGCATCAGTTTGTATAAGCCTCTCCAGGTAAATATGAAGACCGCCTGCTCCCCATTTCTTATAGCGCAATAATATTCCATAACATGCATATACCACAACTTGTTCAGCCATTCCCCAATTGATGGACACCCCCTTAATTTCCAATTCTTTGCCACAACAAAAAGAGCTGCTATAAACATTTTTGTACATATGGGTCTTTCTCCCATTTCTATGATCTCTTTGGGATATAACCCTAGGAGTGGTATTGCTGGATCAAAGGGTATGAAAGTATTTATAGCCCTTTGGGCATAGTTCCAGATTGCTTTCTAGAAAGGCTGGATCAGTTCACAACTCCACCAACAATGCATTAGTGTTCCAGTTTGCCCACATCTTCTCCAGCATTTGTCATTTTCCTGTTTTGTCATCTTAGCCAATCTAACTGGTGAGATGTGGTACCTCAGAGTTGTTTTGATTTGCATTTCTCTAATCAATAGTGAATTAGAGCATTTCTTCATGTGCTTATAGATAGCTTTAATTTCTTTCTCTGAAAACTGCCTGTTCATATCCTTTGACCATTTATCAATTGGGGAATGACTTGTATTCTTATAAATTTGACTCAATTCTCTGTATATTTTAGAGATGAGTCCTTTGTCAGAGACATAGGTTGTAAAGATTCTTTCCCAATTTCCCACCTCCCTCCTAATCTTGGTTACATTGGCTTTATTTGTACAGAAACTTCAATTTCATGTAGTCAAAATTACCCATTTTACATTTTATAATGTTCTCTAATTCCTGTTTCGTCATAAAGTCATTCCCTCTCCACAAGTCTGATAGGTAAACTATTCCTTGTTTTAGCAGAATGCTTACAGTATCAACCTTTATACCTAGATTATGAACCCATTTAGACTTGATTTTGGTATATGGTGTTAGATAATGGTCTATGTCCAGTTTCTGCCATACTATATTCCAGTTTTCCCAGCAGTTTTTGTCAAATAGTGAGTTCTTATCCCAAAAACCAGGGTCTGGGGGTTTATCAAACAATACATTACTGTAGTCGTTGACTTCTGAATCTCGTGTGCCTAATCTATTCCATTGATCCACTCCTCTATTCCTAAGCCAGTACCAAGTAGTTTTGATGACTGCTGCTTTATAGTACAGATTGAAATCTGGTAAAGCTAGTCCACCTTCCCTAGCATTTTTTTCCATTAATTCCCTTGATATTCTGGACCGTTTATTCTTCCAGATGAATTTTGTTACTATTTTTTCTAACTCTATAAAGTAGTTTTTTGGTAAGTTAATTAGTATGGCACTAAATATATAATTTAATTTAGGTAAAATTGTCATTTTTATTATATTAGCTCGACCCAGCCATGAGCAATTGATATTTTTCCAATTAGTTAGATCTGACTTTATTTGTGTGAAAAGTGTTTTGTAGTTATGATCATACAGGTCCTGGGTTTGTTTTGGCAGGTAGATTCCCAAATATTTTATAATGTCTACAGTAACTTTAAATGGGATTTCTCTTTCTACTTCTTGCTGTTGAGTTTCATTGGAAATATATAGGAATGCCGAGGATTTATGTCGGTTTATTTTATATCCTGCAACTTTGCCAAATTTATTTATTGTCTCAAGCAGTTTTTAACTTGATTCTCTAGGATTCTCTAAGTATATCATCATATCATCTGCGAAGAGTGATAGCTTGGTCTCTTCTTTGCCTAACTTGATTCCTTTGATTTCTTTTTCTTCTCTAATTGCTACTGCTAACATTTCTAGTACCAGATTGAATAAGAGGGGTGATAGTGGACACCCTTGTTTCACCCCTGATCATATGGGAAATGCTTCCAGCTTCTCCCCAATGCATATAATACTTGCTGATGGCTTTAAATAGATGCTACCTATTATTTTAAGGAAGGTTCCATTTATTCCTATACTTTCTAATGTTTTTAATAGGAATGGATGTTGGATTTTGTCAAAAGCCTTTTCTGCATCTATTGATATGATCATGTGGTTTCTGCTAGTTTTATTGTTGATATGCTCAATTATACTGATGGTTTTCCTAATATTAAACCATCCTTGCATTCCTGGAATAAATCCTACCTGATCAAAGTGTATTATTCTTGAGATAAGTTGCTGTAGTCTTTTGGCTAGTATTTTATTTAGAATTTTTGCATCTATATTCATGAGGGAGATTGGTCTATAATTTTCTTTCTCTATTTTATCTCTTCCTGATTTAGGTATCAGTACCATATTTGTGTCATAAAAAGAATTTGGTAGGACTCCTTCTTCACTAATTTTCCCAAATAATTTGTAGAGTATTGGAATCAATTGTTCTTTAAATGTTTGATAGAATTCACTAGTGAATCCATCTGGCCCTGGAGATTTTTTCTTAGGGAGGTGACTGATGGCTTGTTCAATTTCTTTTTCTGAGATGGGATTATTTAAGTAATTTACTTCCTCTTCAGTTAATCTGGGCAACTTGTATGTTTCTAAATATTCATCCATTTCCCTAAGATTGTCAAATTTATGTGCATACAATTGGGAAAAATAATTCCTAATTATTGTTTTGATTTCCTCTTCATTGGAGGTAGATTCACCCTTTTCATTTTTGATACTCATAATTTGGTTTTCTTCTTTCTTTTTTTTTATCATATTGACTAAGGGTCTATCAATTTTGTTGTTTTTTTTCATAAAACCAGCTCTTGGTTTTATTTATTAGTTCAATAGTTTTCTTAATTTCGATTTTATTAATCTCTCCTTTAGTCTTCAATATTTCTAGTTTAGTATTTAATTGGGGATTTTGAATTTGTTCTTTTTCTAGGTTTTTTAATTGCATGCCCAATTCGTTGAGCTCCCTTTTCTCTAATTTAATCACGTATGCACTCAGGGATATAAAACTTCCCCTAAGAACTGCCTTTAATGCATCCCACAGATTTTGGTATGTTGTCTCATTATTATCATTCTCTTGAATGAAATTACTGATTGTTTCTATAATTTCTTGTTTGACCCACTCATTCTTTAGTATCAAATTGTTTAATTTCCAGTTAGTTTTTAGTCTGTCTTTCCCTGGCCCTTTATTGCATATAATTTTTATTGCATCATGATCTGAGAATGATGCGTTTAATATTTCTGCCTTACTGCATAGAATTGTGAGGTTTTTATGCCCTAGAACATGGTCAGTTTTTGAATATGTGCCATGAACTGCTGAGAAGAAAGTATATTCCTTTTTATCCCCATTCAGTTTTCTCCAGAGATCTATCATACCTATCCTCTCTGAAATCCTGTTCACCTCCTTAACTTCTTTCTTGTTTATTTTAAGGTTGGATTTATCAAGTTCAGATAGGGGGAGATTAAGGTCTCCCACTAGTATAGTTTTGCTATCTATTTCTTCCTCTAATTCCTTTACCTTCACCTCCAGGAATTTGGATGCTACACCACTTGGTGCATATATGTTAAGTAGTGATATTGCTTCATTCTTGATGGTGCCTTTTAACAGGATATAGTTTCCTTCCTTATCTCTTTTAATTAGGTCAATTTTTGCTTTTGCTTTATCTGAGATAAGGATTGCTACCCCTGCTTTTTTTACTTTAGCTGAGGCATGATATATTTTACTCCAACCTTTTATCTTTACCTTGTGTGTATCCCTCTGTTTCAAATGTGTTTCTTGTAAACAGCATATTGTAGGATTATGATTTCTAATCCATTCTGCTATCCATCTCTGTTTTATAGGAGAGTTCATTCCATTCACATTTACAGTTATGATTGTTATCTGTTTCTTTCCCCTCATCCTATTCCTGCCCCTGTTAATGTTCGTATTTTCCCTCCCTTCTCCCTTCCCCCCTTAATAGTTTTCCTTTTGACCACCGCCTCCCTCAGTGTTCCCTTTTCAGCCCCCCTCCCTTTTCCTCCCCTTTTCCCCTTACTACTTCCCTCCCTACAAATCACTCCCACCCCCTTTTGTAACCCTTTCCCCCTCCTACTGCCTGTAGGATATTGTTATACTTAATGAGGTATGCTATTTTTTCTTCGCATCAAGAACGACAGGAACAGATCTCATGCGAAGCTCCTCTCCCTCCCCTCTTTCCCTCTAAAATGATGTGTGTTCTCCTTGTTTACCTTTCTAAGTCACTGTTGCTTCTCGTAATTGGAGGTTGAATTTTCCATTGAGTTCTGGCTTTTTTATCAAGAAGGTCTGGAACTCTGTTATATCATTGAATGACCATCTCTTTGCCTGGAAGAATATGCTCAGTCTTGCTGGGTATGTGATCCTTGGTTGTAATCCGAGCTGTTTTGCCTTCCTGAAAATTGTATTCCACTGCCTCCGATCTTTCAGTGTGGAGGCTGACAAATCCTGTGCAATCCTCACTGTGGACCCTTGATACTTGAATTGTTTCTTTCTGGCCACTTGAAGTATTTTCTCTTTTATCTGGTAGTTCTGGAGTTTGGCCACAACATTTCGAGGATTTTTCAGTTTGGGATCTCTTACAGCAGGTGTCCGGTGGATTCTGTCGATTTCTATTTTCCCCTCAGGTTCTAGTATCTCAGGGCAGTTTTCCTTAACGAGCTCTTGGAGAATGTTGTCCAGGCTCATTTTTTCATCATAATTTTCTGGTAGGCCTATGATTCTCAGATTATCTCTCCTGGATCTGTTTTCCAGGTCAGTATTTTTTCTTTGAGGTATTTTACCTCTTTTTCTAATTTTTCATTTTTGTTGTTTTGCTTGGCTAATTCTTGGTTCCTCAGAGAGTTATTTGTTTCCATTTGTTTAATTCTGGTTTTTAGCAAATCATTTTCCTTGGTTAATTTTTGAAGCTCCTTTTCCATATCATACACTTTTCTTTTTAGAGAGATGTTTTCCTCATTATAATGTTTTTCGAATTCTGCTATTTTCGTTTTGAGAGAATTATTCATTTTGTCTTCTATCTCTCTCATTTTGCATTCAAAGTTCCTTTTGATCTCATCTAGGAGAGCCTTCTGTGCTTGGGATCCATTCCCTGTTGAAGTCTCAGCTGTGGGTGTGGAGTCCACAGTGTCTCCCTCTGAGGTTGGTTCCTCCTTCTGAGGATAGTAGGACTCTAGAGTCTTTGTCTTTGTAATCTGCTTTCTACCCATTTTGAGGCAGTGTCCTAGCCACGCCCTTCCTCTAGGATCCCAAGCCTTTACTGTAGAGGGTTTTGCCCTGGGGCAAGAGTTACTATATTTTCAGGGTCAGAGGGGGGGTTTGGAGCAAGTGGGGTTCACTCTGCCATCCTTGTCTTTGGAGGTCCTGAAAGGGGCTTTAAAAAAAAAAACATTTCTGGGCTATGAAGTGGTAGCCCCAGGAGTGTTTGCTGTCCAGTATAGGGGCCCCTGTATTTGCTTCTTACCTTGCTCTTTCCAGTCCCAGCCCTTTGGTGATAGGCCTGGTAGTGGACCTTGTGGTTGGTGGGACGACTTGCCCTCTGAGTTGATCAGGCCCCTTCCAGGCCACTGCGCCATCGCCCGCTATTATTCCTTATTAGAACTTGTCCTTCGCATCTATGTATTGATAAATCTGGAAACGGCCACAGCTGCTGCTGATCTGGAGTCCCTCTGGCTGGCGGCTGGTCAGGCCCGCCCCAGGGCTAAAGCCTCGGCGTGGGGCTGGGCTCGGCTCCCAGAGCATTGCGCTGGCTGATTCCTGCCGGCCTGCTGGGCTGTTCTCAGCGGGAGGTTAGCTTCTCTGTGTCATTTTGTGGGTTCTGCAGCTCCAAAGTTTGTTTAGAGTCCCCTTTTTACATGGATTGGGGAGGGTGGAAGCCAGAGCCGCGGGAGGGTCGTGCTTCTACTCGCCATCTTCTATACCACATTTTTCACTGATTTTATTTCTAGACAATAAGAAGAAGCTAATCAAATATGCTGTTTGGTGATTTATTTGAGGCAGCATAGTCCAAGGGAAAAGGCCAGTGGGTTTGGAGTCAGAAGACCTGGGTTTCAATCCTACCTTTGCCATTTGCCATGACTTTGGGCAAGCCACTGAACACTTCTTCTCTGACTCAACTTCTTCATCTGTAAAATGGCAGTCAAACTGGATGATGTCTAAAGTCCCTTTTAACTCTGAAACTATGATCCTATGAATGAAATGTCAGCCATTCTGAGTTTGTGGCCTAATTAATTTCCCTTCCTGAAGACCAGAGTGCCCAAACCTGCCCTACTTGGCCACTGGGTCCTTAATTTGACCTCTGCCTTGGTTATCAGAAGATTTTAGGGAGGATTGGGATTTTTTTGAATGTCCATTATGGCCTGGTTAGGAGACAGACCAGCCTAGAACAAATAAGATTCAACTTCAGTTCTGAGCCTAATTTGGCCCTTTGTCTGAAGTGAGGTCTGAGCCAAGGTATCATGAGATTCTAATTCCACCAGCATAGGAATACTACCAACTTCGGTCCTGATCAGGAGAGTGTGTCAAATCCCCAAACGCCTCATGAAATATTTTAAAGGGTACCTGGTAGATCCTTGGATCTTACTGAAATATGGAGGGGGGGGGTCTTTTCATGTGCAAGGCAGTTCCTAAAGCTAAGAAATTATGTGAGTCCCTACTAAGCAGAGCTCCCAGACCTGGCAAAACTGCAAAGGTGTCTGTCTTTTGGCCTGGATGCTACAAGAAGAGATTTCATTAATGCTAGGTTTTCCTTTCTCCAGAAGCAGGCTCATGTCCAATGTGTATTCTGGGACTTTGAAAAGAATGAAAAGTATGGCTGACAGTATTTCAACTTCTTTAACTTCCCTTGGAAGATATTTATTTCTTGGATCTTTTGGAGGCTTAGTCTTTGGGAAAAATATTATAGGAGGAGAAAGGAGAAGGGGAAGAGTCAAGTGAAATGGGGACTACCTTTCCACTTTCCATCTGTGGCTCATCCATATTCAGGAAGACTTTATTTTGCCACCCAGCATGCTTTGGGGCTGCCTTCTCCTGCCTTCTATTGGTATATACTCAGAGAATGGAAAAGATTAAGATTAAGATGAACAAAAAAAAAATTAAAGGGGCTAAATCTGTTTTTTTTTTAAAAAGGAACCATAAATCATTTAATAACCTTGGAAGTTGAGTATAAAAGGCAGTTGGGTTTAGTGTAAAGAATCCTGGCCTTGGAGTCAGCAATCCTGACTCTGGGTCACAAAGGTTTTACTTATTAGCTATGTGACTTTGGGCAAGTCACTTCATATATGTTTCAGGGCTTCAGTTTCCTCATCTGCAAAATGGGGTGCATTGAACCAAATCTTCTCTTAGGCCCTATTTCTAATATTCTATGGATCTTGTAAAATTTTGGATGGTCTGTTTTGGATTTTCATTCTTTTGGTCTTTGCTAGTAGTATAAATCATGGAAATTTGAAGGAACATATAACAATCATGGTAATTAATAACCTTTGTCATCACTGTAGCTGACAATAATATGGTACTTTTAAAGTTTTCAAATTAATACATTTTCTCATTTGCTCTTCATAACAACCCTGTGAGGTAGGCATTATTATTGTCCCCATTTTACAGATGAGGAAATGGAGGCTCAGAGAAGTTTAAGTGACTTGTTTAGGGTCATAGAGTTAACTTGTCTGCAGCAGAATTTGAACTCGGGTCTTCCTGACTCCAAGTCCTGTTTTCTCTATGCTGCCCTACATTCCTCGGCTGATAGAGTGCGCACTCTATGGCCAGAGCTCCATATCAGTAACAGGAAAGGCTGTTTTACTAATGGATGGATCTTGAAGCCCGAAGGCCACCGTTGTGAAGAAGCACGTGGCTTACGTGGTTGACAGTTGACGTTACAGAAGACTTTTACGTTGGCAAACTCTACCCCGCTCTCTCATTGGCCGAGTAGCATCACGTGCTTCCTACATCCAATCAGGGATTAGAAAAAAATCTGAGAAACTGGGCGAGTCTCTTAGACTCTTCTGATGAGCCAGGACGTGCCTGAACTCCGCTCCCTTGAACCCAGCTTCAAGTCATCTTTGGATTGGCGGAACACTAGAGATGAGACAAATAAAAAAGGCGGGGATACTTCTTGCCCTTGCTTTCACTCTTCTTACAACCAAAGCTTCAGGTGGGAATACTAGAAGGTGCTAGTAGCTTTTGGCGAGGGTGGGGGGAGGAGGGAGGGATGGGGGCGGGGGACGGGGCGGGGGGGGAGGGGGGGGGGGAAGGAGCTGAGGGGGGGCGGGAGCTGTGGGGAGGGGGGTGGGGAGACAGGGAATGGTAATCGTTGATACGCTATGAATTGAATCTACCGTGTTTCCCCGATAATAAGACACTGTCTTATTAATTTTTTTTGGGAAATAAAAACACCAGAGGGCTTATTTTCAGGGGAGGGCTTATGTTGTCCTG
>NW_027187369.1:12217510-12327792 GCF_028583685.1 Petaurus breviceps papuanus
AGAGGGTACCGTAATGATCACCTTCACTACAGTAGCAATCTCAATAGGGCTTATTTTCGGGGGAGGGCTTATTTTAGAGGAATATCGGGGAAACACGGGGTAGTAGGTTCCTATATTTATGCGTCGGGGTCACCCACAATCTGTGAAAGATCCCTAGCCACCATTTTTCTCACCTCTAACTAATGCAAGAAGTCTGAGAATGGCTGTATAAAAATGCATAAATGCCATCTTCTGGGAAGTCATGTTGCTTCCTGAGCCTGTAGAGAGCATGGAGTCGGTCTAAAGGGGCACTTTCTAGGGAGAAGTGCTTGTTCTGCAGCTGTTTTCTAAGGTTCTACTCCATGTACGTTCTGGTCCCCCTTACATTCAGAGGTAGGTAATTTGATTTTGACAAGAGGGCGTGGAAATCCTAGCCATCCAGGGCCCTGGAATGTGCGATTTGGGCTTGGCTTCAAAGAAATTTTAGTTTTTGTTTGTTTTTGATTTTTTGGAGGGCAGTTGGGGTTAAGTGACTTGCCCAAGGTCACATGGCTAGTTCTTGTGTTAAGTGTCTGAGGTCAGATTTGAATTCAGGTCCTCCTGACTCCAGGGCCAGTGCTCTATTCACTGTGCCACCTAGCCACCCCACAAAGAAATTTTTGACCCACAGGGTTCCCCTAGGCCAGATTAGCAGGGACCAAAGAGCAGCTCCCAGTACTTCAGAGGCCCATTCCATTGCCCCCAAAGAATGCCAAATGTCCAGGCCCAGCCCCACAGCTCCTTCCCAACCTCCAAGAACCTCTCATTCCTTCTCTCCGTTGTCTTTTAGACCAGCCTTCCTTCCATCACTTGTATGTGGTAGTGGGCTCTAGCTAAAGAGGCTTAATACCAAAACCAGAAAAGTGAAATCCAGAGTTCTTCCATATACTAAGTCCCCACAGTCTTTTAGACTTATTTGCCTTTTAGACTTAATCGGATTTCAGTTTTAAGTTATGGAACCATTTCACCATCCTACCAGACAATACCCATCATTAACACACGTTTCACATGGTGTTTGCCCAATGCAAAGCTAAACATTTCTGAGAAAAATGAAATTGCTTTGAAATTCCCTTCTGTGTCCTGCAGATGGACTAGGTGGATGGAATTCATCAGGCTGTGAAGTAAACAAAACTGATGTCAATTATACAGTCTGTTGGTGTAATCATCTTACTCACTTTGGAATCTTCCTGGTAAGTTGGCCATGAATCTTTCCCAGAGAGAATTGAGGCAAATGTCATTAAATTGGAAACAACATTTGCATGTAAGCTGAGTCACAGAAGAAACTTTTGTATAGGTAAAAGCTGTTGCTTTGGGGTCTCCAAGGCCCTGGGGTAGATCAAACCTAAAGCTCCGGAAAGAAATATTCAAAGATGTAGATGGAATGATAAACATGAAATTATTGCTGGAAATTTACTATCCCAGGGCTGAGGTGCCCCAGGATAAATCTGGCTCCCCTCTACTGGACTGTGGTTAGGGGGGCACAACCAGAATCCCCAGGATTTTTAGTACCCTCCCTACCATACCATAGCATCCTCTGCTCTAGTTTAAAAAGTCCCCTACTGCTTCCCACCTGTGCCACTGAAAGTATTTTCTACCCACCACTGCCAAATTAGTAAAGCTAACCACATCATGCCCCAGCCTCAAGCCCTTCAATGGCCTCCTGCTACATAGAAAACAAAATGCAAACTCGTAAGACTGGCATTCAAATTCTCCACAATTTGGTTCAGCTTACTTCTTCAGGCTTACCATTTTCTCCTTCTACTTACATGCTCCACTGTCACTCTAGTTAAAATGGACCATTTTCTGTTCTCTAATCATGTTCTGTGCTTTCTGATCACTGCATCTTCACATGTGTTAAGACCTTGAACCTGAAATACCTTCCTTTCATCACCTTACACCTGAACTTTCCCTCCATCACAACCAAAAGCCATCACTACCATTCTTTAAGGCCCAAATCAAACATTTTGTCTTCCGTGAAAGCTTTTTAACGTCCATCTATAAAGATATAGGAGTTGGAATAGATAACCTCTAAGGTACCTTCTAACTCCAACATTCTGTTATCTCATGGAGCTAGCCTGGAAGTGAAACATCCTTCATACCTATATTAGGAAGGCATTGTGGTACAGTATAATAGGCACTGGATTGAAGGCAGATAACCTAAATTTTGCCACTTCCTGCTTCTATGACACAGCTCTGCTTCGTGCCTCTCCAGGTTACTGGACAAAGGTGACTTCTGCAACTGTGTGTGTGTGTGTGTGTGTGTGTGTAATCCATTCATCCATCCACATATACATATACTCTGTAACTGGAGATCCTTTCTAATTGGAGGGTAGGAAGGTGGGTCCTAATTTGTTGGCCTAAATTGTTGCCCAGGGGGAGTATTGAGGGTAATTAAGGAACAGAGCTGGGTTTTCAAGTCCACTGCTTAAAAAAACAATCCATGAATGGTGATGGCAGAAGTGACTAATGGCAGACCCCAAGAGCCTCCCCTTTTGAGATGCCCACACCATTTTGCCCCAGGTCTCCCATGTTGAATCTCTGATATGAATGTATTCTGTTCCTTAGGATCGGTGCGACCCTGAGATGGATCCATTCCATGAACAGATAATAATGAGCTTCTCATATTCTGGATTTGGAGTCTCTTCTGTTTTTCTGGGAGCTACAATAGCGATTTATCTAGCTTTTCGGTAAGTACTTGCAATCTTGTCTCTGCGTGCCTGTGTATAGCACTGTATCATTAATGCTATTTCCCTATGCACATTTCAAGGGCAGAGAACAAAAAAAGAGGTCTGACCAATTGAAAAGTGAAGTGGGCAGGTTTTAAAAGGTTAGGCAAAGTAGGACTCTGTTGATCAGCAAGCATTTTTTGAGTTAAATATAATTGGACTGTTAAGTCAGGGGACAGAAGGTAAACGGGGGAAAAAAATCCAAGAAAACACTTGGCCAGTTTCTATAGGGTTAAACAGTCTTGGTTGGGTAAAACTTAGATTGTACCTACACCCTGAGAAACTTCCAAAATTTGGATAATATCATGGAATACACTTGTTTTGTTTGGTTTGGGAGGTGAAGGTTGCCCCTTGTTTAAAAACATTTTTTAAAATCAACAAGCATTGGGGCAGCCAGGTGGCTCAGCAAGTAAGAGTACCAGCCCCAGAGTTGGGAGATGTCCCTTAGTTTCCACTTCTCTGCCACTACAAAAAGAGCTGCTGCAAATATTTTTCTACATTTGGTTCCTTTTCCTCTTTGATCTCTTGAGGATTTAGGACTTGTAGTGATATAACTGGCTCAAAGAGTATGCACAGTTCAGTGACTTCAGTGACTTTTTGGATGGAGAGGCTCTCAGCTCTGTGTTTTCCTGCAGCCCCTCTAGCATTTGTCGTTTTCCTTTTCTGAGACCTTTGCCAGACTGATGGGTGTGATGTAGTAAGAGTTTCCTTCATTTTCATTTCTCTATTTATTGTTAGTTATTTGGAGCATCCTTCATGTGGTTGTTGGGCCTGTTTTTAGACCATTTATCTTTTAAAGAACAACTCTTGTTTGTATAAATTTGAATCAATTCTATATGCGTAACACGTCTGTATGTGTATGGATGGATTTTGGAATAAGGTCTTTATCAGAGAGACTTGCTGCAAATATTTTGGTTTCAGTTTTTAATTTAAATATTTGACATGGTTTAGACTCAACTTCAGGTAGGGATAGAAGTGGGGGCAGGCCTCAGTACCTCAGAGTACCTAAAAGTAATAATAGCTAGCATTTATATAGCATTTTAATGTTTTCAGAGTACTTTACAAATATCATCTCATCTTATAACAACCCTGGGAGTTAGATGTTATTATTATCCCTATTTTATACATGAGGGAACCGAGGCAAACAGAGGTGAAGTGACTTGCCCAGGGTCACATAACTAGTAAATATCTAAGGCCACATCTGGACTCTGGTCTTCCTGAATGCAGGTCTAGTGCCAGCTAAGGGTTCCCTGTAATCTTGTGACCGGTTGTCTGATCCCCTTACAGTCAGTCTGGGAGCTCTGGAAGCCGGAAGTTGCTGTTGCAAATTCAGTTGCCTCCAAGGCCCGCTGTAGGCTCCTGTCAGTCCACCACTGGCTTAAGGGAGCAGGTAGAGGGTGCTTGTACTGTTTTGCATTTCCCCTCTGATTCCAGTGAGCTGGACCTTTCCTGCTGACCAAGTAACTTGTCTTGGGCTGAAATATTGTTTCACTCCATCCTTTTGTGGGTTTTGCCCCTCCAGAATTTATTGTGAGGCATTATTTTAAAGGTTTTTGGATAGGAATTTGAGAGAGGTCAGGTGAATCCCTGCCTTTATTCCTCCATCTTGGCTCCGCCCTCTCTGCAGCAGAATATTTTATGCTTCCTGTGAATTTGAAAAAGCAATGGTAGTAATTATGGTTTCAAATAAGGCTACAGTGTAAAGAGCCCTGATTAAAAGGGACAAGCAGGGTGTCTTCATTATCGTTACAGGATTGTAGGTAATTGGTCCACTTACCAAGGAATTCTATGACTACAACTACAAATCGCTTTTTTGAGAAATAGGTTTAAATCATTAGAAAGATATTAATTCCACATGGATGGGTCACGCCAACGTAATAAAAATAACTCTCTTACTCAAATTTATGTACTTATTCAACGCCATACAAATTAAACTTAAAAGGATTACTTTATAGAAGAATAAAACAAAATAACAAAATTCACTCGGAGGAACGAAAGGTCAAGAATCTTAAGGGAAATAATGGGGGAAAGAAAGTAAGAAAGAAGGGTATCCAGCAGTACCAGATCACAAACTATACTATAAAGCAGTAACTATCAAAAATTATTTGGAAGTAAGTAAAAAATTAAAGATGGATTAGGTACACAACGTCCAGAAACAAACAGACATGGAAGCACAGTATTTGATTAAGCCAAGAACCCCTAGCATTAAGAATAGGACTCATTATTGAACAAAAACACTTAACAACACTGGAAATCACTCCAATAGAAATTAAGTTCAGACCAGCATACCACATATCATAATAAGTTCTAAATGGATGCATGACCTAGATATAAAATGTCACATAATAGGCAAATTAGAGGAGCAGGGAAGGAGGCACTTTGCACAACTATAGATAAAGTACCGTGTTTCCCCGATAATAAGATACTGTCTTATTATTTTTTTGGACAGAAAAACACCAGAGGGCTTATTTTCAGGGGAGGGCTTATTTTAATGAACATTGACAGCAATTTTAATAAACAGGTAAATGTGAACAAAAAAATGTACCTTTATTCAATAAGCAAATCACTGGGAAAGAACAGGATGACGCGCTCCCTGCTGCAGCTCTGATTGGATGCAGCTCGGAGTGCGGCGTGCATTTCACTGGGGGGGGGACGGTGCATACAGAGGGTACCGTAATGTAGCGTGTAGCGCAGGGGATCACCTTCACTACAGTAGCAATCTCAATAGGGCTTATTTTCGGGGGGAGGGCTTATTTTAGAGGAATCTTACACAGTAAGGGGAGGGCTTATTTTCGGGATAGGTCTTATTATCGGGGAAGCACGGTAATAGTTATAAACAAAGCACAGAAAGAATCACAGGAGATAAAAATATGACTATATAAAGTTGAAAACTTTTTACAGGAACAAAATCAATGTAGTTAAAATTAGAAGGAAATAATTAACTAGGGAGAAATCTTTGTAGCAAACTTCTCTAATAAAGGTCAGATATGTAGATGTATGGGGGACTGATTCAATAAAAACGGGGGCTATTCTTCCCTACATAAACAGTCAAAAGATAGGGACAGACAGTTCTCAAAAGAAGAAAATTCAAGCTATCACTTACCATATGAAAAAAAATGTTTCAAATCACTAATACTAGCAGAAATGCAAATTAAAAACAATTCTGAGGTTATATCTAATACCCATTAGTTTGGCAAAGATGGCATAAATGGAAAATGACAAATGTTGGAGGGGCTGCAGGAAAACAGGTACATTAATACCCTGTTGGTGGATCAATCCAACCATTCTGGAAAGCAATTCACAACTATGCCCCAAAATCACTAAAATGTGTATACCCTTTGACCTTACAATATACTGCTTCTAGGTCTACATATTGAAGAAAGAGGAAAAGACTTGTATGTATGAAAAGGTTTGCAGTAGATGTTTTAATAGTGGCAAAAAAACTGCAAACTAAGTATATGGATATGTGTGTGGGGGTGTCCATCAGTTGGGAAATGGCTGATCAAATTATGGTATATTAACGTAATGGAATAGTTTTGTACCATAAGAAATGACAGACAGGTCAGATTTAGAGAACACTAGGAAGACTTGTATTGAACTAATGCAAAGTACAGTAAGAACTAGGAAAATAATGATTACAAAATTACCGTGATCATAAAATTGTAAAAGAAAGGCACCATGAAAGACTTAAGAACTCTGACCATTGCAACAGACAACCAAGCATGATTCCACTTGGAAAGTGCTTAATAAATGTTTTTCCATTCCAATCTCTCCTGAAAAATGCTTTTTTACATTTGTAGAGTGCTTTACTGCTTACAGAGTGCCTTCTCTTAGCGATAGCCCTGTGAGGCTGGAGAAACAAATATGACTGATCTCATTTTACAGAGGACCAAACTGAGTCACAAAGGGGGAAGGTGACTTGTCCAGAGATCACACAGCTGTTGAGTATCCCAAGTCAACTCATTCTAAGTTCCATGCTCTTTTGGTTATATTCTGTTGCCTTGTATGCATGTATACATGCATATATGAATGTATATGTTTTATTTTGTTTTGTTTTGTTTGCTTTTTGGAGGGCAATTGAGGTTAAGTGACTTGCCCAGCTAGTTTTTGTGTTAAGTGTCTGAAGCTGGATCTGAACCCAGGTCGTCCTTACTCCAGGGCCGGTGCTCTATTCACTGTGCCCCCTAGCCACCTCTGCTATGAATGTAAATGTATATCAACTAAGTGGCACTTCATAGAGTGCTGGGCCTGGAGTCAGGAAGACTCATCTTCCTGAGTTCAAATCTGGCCTCAGCTGTGTGAGCTTGGGGAATTCACTTCACCCTGTTTGCCTCAGTTTCCTCATCTGTCAAATGAGCTGCACGAGGAGCTAAGAAAACTCCAAATGGGGTCGTGAAGAATCAGACACAATGGAAAAGACTGAATGACAAAAATGTGTGTATGTGTGTATATACACACTCATACACATAAACATGTGTGTATACATTATATTCATATATATTATGTGCATGTGTATTCAACAGGCATAATATAAAAGAGAGACAGCATGGTGAGGTAGGTAAAGTCAGCAAGCCTGGGATCAAGTCTTGCCTTTGTGGGACTGCTTGTTTAGCTTCTGTGTGTCCTTGGCAATTGTCTAAGATTGTAAATTATAGACCAGTTGCTGCTGAGCAGCACTGGAGGGAATTTCTACACCCAAAGTTCCCCATACAGATGAAATCCCCAGTTTGCATTAAAAAAGGATGACTGTCAGATGAAAACCATTTAAAAATGTACAGGGATGAATACTTTGTAATTCTAATGATCAGTCTTGGTCTCATAGAATAGATGAGGAAATGTTGCTTCCTTTCTCCTTTGGAGAAATGGGGAGCTATGAGTGTAGAACTCTGATAGACATGGTCAGATGTAAACAACGTGTCTACTGGTTTTTCTTTACTGATTTTTTTTGGTCTTAGTTATAAATCAAGGTCTTGATCTGAGGTGTGTGAATTTGTTTAAAACATAGTTTGATAACTGAATTCAATATAATTGGTTTCTTTTGTAATCCTACATATTTTATACATTTAAAAACCTAATTCTGAGAAGTGGTCTATAGGCTTCACTGGACTGATTGCCCACGAGGTCCAGGATACTCTAAAGACTAAGAACTTGTGTTACAGAGTAAAGCTCACTGATTGAAAGGAGTGGTGTAGCTGAAAATAACTGATATTCAAAGAAAAATAAAAAAGCCATCAGTAGCACTTAAAAAGCAAGCTAAAACAAATTGTGGAAACTCCAGCTAAATTCTACTCATTTTTTTCTTCCTTTTAGCGAACTTCGTCAAGATTGTACATGCAAAATCCTGATAAATTTGTTTTCTTCTTTGCTAATGCTAAACCTGGTGTTTCTGGCTAATTCCTGGTCGGCAACCTTAGACAACTCTGGCCTCTGTGTCATCATGTCTCTGCTCCTTCATTATTTTGTGATCTCATCCTTCACTTGGACGGCCCTGGAAGCTATCCACTTGTACCTTTGTATTCTCAGAACACTCAACATTTATGCGAAAAATTACCTACGTAGCTTTTTCATGGTTGGCTGGGGTAAGTAAAAATGCCACTAGCTTTGGGTCTCAAGCCGTCCCTCCATTTTGTTGTCCCTCCATTCAAGTTCCTTAATAGGTCCCATTTGTGCTATGCTTCAATGTTTCCAGAGGACTGCATGAGAGACAGAAGGAGGAGATAGAAAGCTGTGTTCAGGGAACAGGGAGTTGGCCAGATTGGCTGGAAATGAGGATATGTCTATAGCATAGGTGGGGAACCTGCAGCCTCGAGGCCACATGTGGCCCTCTAGGTCCTCAAACATGGCCCTTTGAATCCATCTGGGCTGCACTTGAGGATCTAGAGGACCACATGTGGTCTTGAGGCCACAGGTCCCCCATACCTGGAAAGGGAATACCATGTAATTAGCCTGATAGTGAAGAGTACTCAAGAGTGTATTTTATCCTCAAGGTAAGAAGGAGCAAAGGCAACTCCATGAGCAGGGGACTGACAAGGTCAGACATCATTATCCTCATTTGACAGATTTTCCCTTTCTCCAAGTACAGTGCACTTTCCACTAAATTGGACTGCCTTCGAAAAGACCAGCATAGTAAAAGCATGTCAGATCTGGAGTTGAGAGATCTGAATTCATATGGTAGCTTCAGTGCTTTTTAGCTGTGCTACTGCTTACTGGCTATGCTTCCTTGGGCAAGTCACTTCCTTGGACTTATCTACTTGACAAAGTGTCTCTGTTGTTGTTTGGTCATTTCACTCTTGGTGATCCCATTTGGGATTTTCTTAGCAAATATACTGGAGTGCCTTCTCCTGCTCATTTTACAGATGAGGAAACTGCGGTGAACACGATAAAGTGACTTGCTCAGGGTCAACACAGCTAGGAAGTGTCTGAGGCAGGATTTGAACTCGTCTTCCTGACTCCAGTGGCTCATTGTGGATACATTGCAGTGTCACCTAGCTGCCTGCAGAGTATCTCATACCATTCTCCAAAGATGCAGAGATAAGGATTAGACAGTACTAGAGTGAAATGGATTTGGAACTGGTTAAATGGATGGATTCAAAGGATAGGAGATTTAGAGCTAGAAGGAACCTTAGACATCATTTAGTTTGGGTTTCAGCAAACTGCAGCCTGTGGGTTTAGAGCCCTGATCTGGACCCCTGATCTAGATCCCTGATCTAGACCTCTGATCTAGACTCCTGATCTAGACCCCTGATCTGCACCCCTGATCTGGACCCCTGATCTGGATCAGCTGTCTCATTTTACAAATGAGGAAGCTGAGGCCTAGAGAGCTTCAAATCTCTAGGTTTTCTTGGTGTGGCGCTCTCCTGATTCTTCTGTTCATCAGCCCCTTCCTTCTTAGTCTCATTTGTTGGATGAGGCTCTGTCCTGGACCACCTTCTCTTCTCCCTCTATACTATGTCACTTGTTGATCTCATCAACTCCCAGGGATTCCATTATCATCTCAGTGCTGATGATTTTCAGTCTAGCTCTCCAGCCTTGACCTCTCTGCTGATCTTGGGCCTTTCAGATATCTGGAACTCAGTGTATCCCAAACAGAACTCATCATCTTTCCCTCTTCCTAACTTTCCTGTTACTGTTGAGGGGAACACCAACCTCCCAGCTACCCAGGCTTGCAACCTGGATGTCATCCTCACCTTCTAACCCAGCCTCCTTCCATATCCAATCAATATTGCCTGTTGATTTTCCTTTTATAACCCTCTCGCATATACCTCCATCTCTCCTTTGACACTGCCACCACCTCGAGGCATAAGATTCTCACTAGCATCTTAGACTAGCTTTTAAAATAGCTTATAGCATGCTATGGTATAGGGGAATAAATACTGGTTTTGGAATCAAGAGAGTTGGGCTCTAATCCCATCTGTGCTCTTAAATACCTGTGTGTAACCTTTCCCTCCCCAGATCTCAGTTTCCTTTTCTGTAAAATGAGGTCATTGAACTAGATGTTCTCCAATTCTCTTTAAAATCTCATATCCCATGATTATGTGCAAAAAAATGTATGCCTCAAAGTTCTTGGAACAAGAAAAAAAAAGTCTTAGAAGATTTTTTATTTGGTCTATGATTTCATTGAAATTCCCCATATAGAAACTATGGGAGTTTCTGAGGTAGGTCAGCATGTCATCTGCAACTTAGAGATTAAGTGACTTGTCCATGGTCACACAACCAGTTAGAGGCAGGACTTGAACCCAGGTTCAGTTGTTTGCTCACCAGGCCATGCTATCTCACAGTGCCAGGAGTATTATAGCCATTTTACAGCTAAGGAGACTGAGGCTGAAAGAGTATTCAAGTGATCACTTGGTGAGTTGATTATTCCCTTTTTTCAAAGTGGCCTGGCAGGCCTCCAGAGGCACAAGGGCCTGCCTGGAAGCAGTGTCCCAAAGGAGAAAATTAGGGAGCCCTACTTTGGAGGAAGAAATCCTTGATGAAAATCCGCATCCCAGTGCACCCACTGCCAAGTTGCTTTTTGGCACGGCTGTTGTTTGTAATAAGCTGTGGGTGCTATGTTTGAGCCGTTGGCCCACTGTTTTTGTTAGCAGATTGGAAAACTCCTCCTCAGAATGTTTAGCTTTGGAGAATCCACAAACAATGGTGTTCTGATGCCCATCCATCTGTGACTCATTTAACATGGCGGGAGGTTTCTTAAACTATTCTCTCTCTCTCTCTCTCTAATATGGACTTCTTTTGTTCATCTTTCCCCCAACCTGCTTCCCCACTAGGAGCCCCAGGAGTCACCATCGTGATTGTACTCATCTTAAAGAGGATTTTTTTTGGCATTCCGAAGATGTCCAAAATATCGTAAGTATAAGTGTCTTGAATGAATGAATGAAACTGTGTGGGCTGTGGCAGGAGACACCTGTGAAGGGAAAGGGTATACTGGGTCTTTTTTTTTCTTTTGTTTTTTGGAGGGGGGAAGGCAGGGCAGTTGGGATTAAGTGACTTGCTCAAGGTCACACGACTAGTAAGTGTGTCAAGTGTCTGAGGTAGTATTTGAACTCAGGTCCTTCTGACTCCAGGGCTGGTGCTCTATTCACTGCACCACCTAGCTACCCCCACTGGGTCTTTGTAGTGGCTAACGTAAGTGGCGATCTGATCTCCCAGATTTTAGTAGTTTCAAGGATGACTGATTTTGTTGATTAGGTAAGTGCTCTTTCCACTGGGACAAAACACAATTGGCCCTTCCATCCCTGCCTCCTGTGCTCCATTTCTCATCCCCCGTAACCATGCCTTCCTACCTAGTTATAGTGGTCTAATCAAGGCTAAGGATATACAAGTCAGACCATACTTTGAGTGCTGTATTCAGTCCTAGAAGCCACATTTTAGGGGGACTGGGATGGTGATTATGCTCTACAAGGATTGGCTAAAGGAACCATCCCCAGATGGTTAACCTGAAAAAGAGGAGGCTCAGGGGGGCATATGATAGCTGTCTTTGAGCAGAAGCAGTGAAGATTTAGTGGGTAAAATGCTGGACCTATAGCCAGGAAGACCTGGATTTGAATCTTACCTTACACACTTGAAAGCAGTATGACCCTGGGCAAGTCACATAACCTTCTCTGAACCTCATTTCCTCATCTGAAAAAGATGGCCTCTGAGATCTCTCCAGGTGTACATATGTGATCTTTTTATCTTATATATATGTAAAGCACTATGTAAATGTTAGTTATTAATATCAGTTATTATTATATATTTGAAGTACCCTCTTGTGAGAGAAGGCTTAGCCTCATTTTACTTGGTTCCAGAGGGCAGAAAAAGTAACAGTAGAAATTTTCAGAGACGCAGATTTCAGCCTCTTAGATTAACCTAGTCCAGGAAGGTCAATGGTCAATGGAGTGGTCACACAAAGGAGAGACTCGAACACAGCTGTCCAGAGTTTGATGCCACCTTGGGGGCAAGTTTCTTCATACACAGCCATGCCAGGCCTCAGATGACACACCTATGTCTTGTCATGTCAGACTTCTATTTGCCTCTTGCAACATCCAGTTCCACTGCTGCTACTTGTGTTTTCTCTTCTAGATGATAGCACCCTCATGAAATAGGCACTTAGGTGATGCAGTTAGATATAGTGCTAGGCCCAGAGTCAGGAAGATCTGAGTTCAAATCCAGCCTCAGAAGCTTACTAGCTGTGTGACCCTGGGCAAATCATTTCAACCTGTTTGCCTCAGT
Organism: Petaurus breviceps papuanus; assembly: GCF_028583685.1. Lineage (NCBI taxonomy): Eukaryota > Metazoa > Chordata > Mammalia > Diprotodontia > Petauridae > Petaurus > Petaurus breviceps. Next base: position 12,229,966 of record NW_027187369.1, read on the forward strand.
TTCCTCACCTGTAAAATGGGGATGATAATAATAGTGCCTACCTCCCAGGCTGTTGTGAGGATCAAATGAGATAATTTGTAAAGTGCTTAACACAGTAACTGCTATATAAATATTAGCTATTGTTGTTGTTGTTGTTGTTGTTACTTGAAAACATAGTAAGTTTCTAGGTTTCTCTTTCTGACTCAGTTTCCTCACCTGTAAAATGGAGATCATTATTGTGAGGTTGTGAGGGAAATGATTCAAAAAACCTTAAAGTGAGATACAAATGTTGCTTTGTGGGTCTGCAGAGGAAAGGGGGACCAGCAGGCTACAAGAGTGTTGGCTATTATATTAAATTGGTCTTGTACCCATGTCCCCCACAATAGAGAGATGATTAATGAATGCCTCTGATACGTAATTGGAGATGTTACACATGCACCACTGCACACTTCTTAATAGAAAAACACCGTCCATCACCCCCTTAGGGCCTTGTGTTTCCTTTTGTCCCTGTCACGGCTGGAGTGGGAGGTTTGAAATTCACATAAAACAACATGTTCTTCCTCAGTTCTCTTTCCATTGTGTCTTCATTACCATTGACAGTCTCACTGTATCCGAGAAAATGGAGTGGGATCCAGCTTGTTTTTGTTAGGCCCTAGGGGCAGAAATGGGAGCAAAAATTGGTAGAAATGGTAAGGAAGCAAATTTTGGCCTGGTTTGTCAGGGTCATTTTTCTTAGCACTGAGATCTGTCCCAGAGTGGAAGGGCTACCTTAGGAGGAAGTGGCTTCCCCCTCACTGTAAATCTTCAAGAACTGGAACGGCCACTTTTCAGTTATGTTTAAGACAGCCTCTGAAATCCCTTCCAACGCTGAGCGTGAACTTTCAAAGAAGGAACTAGTTAGCTCTGTATTGTTCTGGGCACTAGTAGAAGAAGCAGTGCATGGGGAGTTCCCAGACCTGACCTGGCTTTCTAAACCCAGCTTGGCCACTTGGGACAAGCGACTTAACCCTCTCTGGGCCTTGGTTTCATAGCCTATAACAGAGAGGAGGTTGGACTTCAAAGGTCCTACATTCAGCCCTGTCTAATAAGTGTGAGGTAATTGAGGTAATAAATGCCATCTTCGTGCTGTAGCCCTAAACTGGGAGTCTGGAGGCCTGAGTTCTAGTACCACCTTGATGTGACTTCCAGCAAGTTCTTCCCTCTCTCTGGACCTTATTTTCCTCCTCCGTAAAATGGGCGGGGTGGGGGGGATGTATTCCAGACTCAACAGTTTTAGAAATTCTTTCCAGTTCTATTTTTCCTCTAGTTGACATCTTTTCCCCCTTTCTCTGCCTATGTTTCTCCCATAGCTGCTGGATTCAAGACGATCTGACCTTCTACATCTTCATCGTGGCTTATTTTGGCCTCACGCTCTTTGTAGATCTCTGCATGATCTTCATTGTTTTTTTCCAAACCAAATACACAGAAATAGAGAGGCTTAAAATTCTAGGAAAGATGATACTTGATAACCTCGGGAGTACCACAAGGCTCACCATCCTGCTTGGTTTCATCTGGGGCCTGGCCTTTTTTGCCTGGAGACCCTTGAGGATCCTTTTTTTGTATTTCTTTCCCTTTTTCATCATAGTTCAAGGTAAGTATGAGTTGACCACAATGTAAAGCACTTGGCAAAGCTGAAAGCTTATGTTTATTAGAAATGACCAGTTATGGGGTGGCCAGGTGACGCAGTGAATAGAGCACCGGCCCTGAAGTCAGGAGAACCTGAGTTCCAATTCGGCCTCAGACACTTAACACAAAGCTAGCCATGTGACCTCGGACAAGTCACTTAACCCCAATTGCCCTACCTTCCCCCTCCAAAAAGCAAAAAAAAAAGAAAGAAAGAAAGAAAGGAATGACCAGTTATACCAATTATAAATTATTGTAAGTTCAGTGGCCTGATGCTTATTCCCATTGCCTTTAAGAAGTCTATTATGTTGGGGTGTCTAGGTGGCACAGTGAATAGAGCAGAATAGAGCACTGGCCCTGCAGTCAGAAGGACCTGAGTTCAAAGCTGGCCTCAGACACTTAACACTTACTAGCAGTGGGCAAGTGACCTTGGGCAAGTCATTTAACCCCAATTTCCCTGCCTCCCCCCCTCCAAAAAGGGAAAAAAAAGAAGTCTATTATGTCTCAAAGTCATTGGCTGATTGGGTGCAAGGTGATGAATTCTTTTGGCCATTGTGACCTGTGATTTCAGTGTTGACACTTAGAAAAAGATCCTGAGTGTAGCTATAGCTGAAAGATTTACTACTCTGTGCAGCCAGTCTGCTGAGAGATATGGGGCTGGTCCTTGGGCCCACGCTCCCAGCCTGGCCAGGCTTATTAACATCTGATGCCTACCAGAGTGTACATGTTCTCCAAGGCTACTAGCCTTGGAGAACATGACATGATGAAGCATGATGAAGGCCATTAGTAGAGGTCTGATGTTCTCAAAGGCAAGGGAGCTGCCACTGTATGCTGAATGTTTCAGTATGTATTGATTGGCCTGACAACTGGGCATCTGTTAGATGTTGAAGATTTGAACCATGTAATTATTCAGGAGAATGGGGATAAGTCTGAAAAGCAATCGTAGTCCAAGCCACAGTATATAGATTTCCCAGCATTTCTTGAAATTCATTTTATTAGCCTGCCGTCACTTTAATCTGATGCATGGTTGAAGATGGGAGACAAGTGGGAATGACAGCAGACTTAGCAAATTGCCTTTTGTTATTCCACTGGGAGCTTGAGAAGGAGGCAGAAGACTTGGATCTAGTTCTTGGCTGTCGTGAGCTACCTTCTGAAATCTTTTGATATAATCACTGTCCTATATGTATCTGGGGCTGAGTGGTGGGTGGGAGGAGGAAACAACAATGCTTTTAGTCATTCGAGGACTAGTGAGAGTTCCAGCTCTAACATTCTCATTCTTTGAAGGGGATGAACTGTATGATTCTATGTATAGTCTTGGCACCCCTGAGTCTCAGTTTCTCCATCTGTAATAGTGGGGAGAGGGCTGGGCAAAATGAAAATCATTCTAGGGCAAGTGAGAGTTCTAGCTCTAACATTCTCATTGTGTGAAGAAGTGTAACCTTGACATCTACTGCCTTTCCCTTCCTCGGTCTCAGTTTCTTCACCTTTAGAGGGGTAGGGAAAGAGCAAGGGTATATAGTCCTTCTCTTAGAGCTGGTGTGAGTTCTAGTCCTCACTCTGATTCTTTGTGAAGACAGATGTAGTCTAGCCAGCCTTGACAACCACAACCACTGCCCCTTTTTGTGGATCTCAGTTTCCCTACCTGTCGGGGGGGTAGGAGTAAAGTAGGCAAAGAGCAAGAATAGTAATTCTAAAAGTCAGTTTGATTTTCAGCTCTAACATTTTGATTCTTAGAGTAGATTGATATTTACTAAGTCTAAGAGCCTTTAATAAGCACTGGGCCCCTCCTCCCTAGGCCTCAGTTTCCCAACTTTTAAGGGGTGGTTAGAGAAAACAATAATGTTACAATCATTCTAGGGCAAGTGAGGTTTCAGATGTAACATTCTCATTCTGTAAAGGACAGATAAACTTTATGATTCTATAAATGGAGCCTCAATGACCAGTGCCCATCTCTGGGTCTCAGCTTCCCCACTGATGGGGGTGATGGCTGGGAAACAACAAGTCATTCAGGCAGAGAGAATTCCAGCTCTAACATTCTGACGCCATGGAAGAGTTGGACCTTATGATCCCCAAATAGGACCACCTGCTGCTCCTACCTCAGGCCTCCTTTTCTTCTGCTCTTCCTTCGTTTTCTCAGAAGGCACGAGGAGGACAGATATGTTAGGCCTAGATAGATCTTAAGCCTCTGTGTCATGGAGAAAGAAAGAAGGGGGAGCTGGTAACATTATTTGAGAGAACAATATTAGGACTTAAGAAAAAAAGCAACCAGTTAAGGGAAAGTGTTTAGCAAACATCTCCCTACCCAACTAAATAAAACCTTTTCAATACAAGACCAGTTTAGGTCAAGGATCAAACAGGGCCAAAGAGACAAGACAGGTTTGTTTTAGGAATTCCCCTAGTGGAGAGGGTGGGGTACGTATTTGTTAAATCCTTCTTAGAGATGGAAAGTAGCAGCACAGCTTCCTCAAAACCCACTTAGATAGAAAGGCATAGGATGCAAAATCTTCCTCACTTTCCAGATAAGGAAACTGTATGGAGCTCGGACTAGGGACCTGGCCATATGCCCCAGGTGTCTTCTCAAGCTGTTTAGAAACTCAAGAACTTCTACTTTAAAAAAAAAAAACCCAAAGCCATTGAATCATTTAAAATAACAAAGGCAAATAGTAAATACGAGTTCCTGGCATCATAATTTATGGTTTATTTTTGTGGCATATTTTAATTATCTACATTGATCTTCATAGTTATTCTTTTGATTAGAGGGAGAAAACAGACCCAGAGAGCAGTGAGCATTGGCAGAAGATGGGCCAACAACCAGGTCTTTTGACCAAAAATAGGTAGAGAGAACAAATAGAAAATAGAGAGGGGTGGCTAGGCGGCTTAGTGAATAGAGCACTGGCCCTGGAGTCAGGAGGACCTAAGTTCAAATCTGGCCTCAGACACTTAACACAAAAACTAGCCGTATGGCCTTGGGCAAGTCACAACCCCAATTGCCCTGCCTTTCCCCTCCAAAAAAAAAAAAGCGCAAAAATAAATTCTGTGTTCATCTTGGTTGTATTATTTTGTCTCTTTTGCTCTATTTCTATGCCTAGAAAATGAGGGTTGTACTAGATGCTCTGCCATTGAAGTGGGGATCCTATAGGGGAAAGGATGATTGGGGGGGCAGGGGTATGGAGTTGGAGGAGAGTTGGTCTTAGGTAGTCAGGGCTAGTAATGGCACTCACTTTTATCAGAGTTTAAGAAATTTGCATATCATAAATTCACACCATCACCCTTCCCTTAGAAATAATTTAGACTACCCCAAGAAGGGTACTAGAATGCATAATGGGTTTAGTTGTACAGTATGATAGTAACTTAGATAGGCCTGGTCTTCTGTTTCCAAATCCATTACTGTACCAATCTGTGTGGGCAGTAAAAAAAGGCCAAAGGACATGACGGGATTTGTGGGCGAATCCCTGACCCATAGAATCCCCCAAAACAAGCAGAGCTAGATACAGTATGTCCCCCAGCCTCGCATTAAGGGCATGGGACAGCCCTGACACTGTTCAAAGACCACATCGGTGAGATGGAGCTGGTGAACCCACTAATTCTTCCTTTGCCTTTCTTTGCCTGATATAGGATGTTTTGTCTTTGTGGTCCACTGTGTCTTTAAGGACAATGTAAAGAAGCAGTGGATAAAGTACTTCTGCTGTAAGAGGTTTCAACACAGTATCAGCCCTGGTAAGACACCTGGAGCTAAGTAACAGCTAAATTTATTTTTTTAACTTAACATATAATTTCTTTCAGAGCCTCTGTTGGAACAAATTCAGGCTCCTCGTCTTCTTCCCATGTATGTTCTTGGTGTTGAGACTTGGACTTGCCCCAGGACTAACGGCAATGCAAATGGAAGAATGTTTTTATTGCCCACTTGATTGAAACGGAACGTTTCCTTTCGGTTGGCTCAGAGCACATGGGAGACAGCAGCTGGGCCTCCATCTCAGACAAGCTCTCAGGGTGGCTCTTGGTCTGTTTCACTTGAGCTGGACCTTCCACCACTTCTGTTGCAAAATCTAAAGGGTGAATGCTGTAATGACTCACCAGCACACCTGAAAGCAGGTCTTCCTGGATGGATGGGCTGTAGAAAATGGTTGAGTCATCTGGACCAATTATCTGGATTGTGATGACGCTGTCCTTCTCTAATTGTATTATTACTTCAGTATCAGATATCATAGAAATTGATGCCATTTGCAGCCCAGCCTATAATACACAGATTTTTCTCCTGGTCCTTCAGAGAATTTAATTTCTTTGAATGCTAAGTTTTGAAAGGAGTAGCCAAAAGTCCTTGCCTGAACATCAGGCCAACTCAGGAAAATGCCAGGCACCCTTGGCCAGCCATTTATATTTACTTTCCCTGCCATACATCATAATACTATGCCCTGTGTCATCACTGAAAATGACTCATTGAGGCCACTTATGAGGTTAGTATTTTAATTCCCATATTGATTTGATGTCATTTCAGATGAAAACTTCAGATCTGAGTTAAATCTTCAGCAGAATGTAACAGAAGAGAACTATGAGGGTGAACTTACAACTTCCCCTGAAGAGAACGTCGAGGAAAGGTATCTACCACTGGCTATTTTCAGGGGCTTTGAACAAACACATAATTTGGCCATGAGCTTCCAGAATAGTGAGAAGCATTGCATGCTAATGCTTGGCTTGGGGCTTGGGAAGGATGGAAGAGCTCATGGATGCTCTTTTCATGGACTTTCTCTTCAAAGTCAATGTTCATTGGGCAGTAGATAACATTGGATTTAGAAGCAGGGAAACTCGTTTAGAATCCTAGCCTGTGTGACCCTAGACAAGTCACTGTTGTCTGGGCCTCAGGTTCCTTATCTGAAACTTGAGAGGGTTAGATTGGAATCATTCGATGGTTTCTAAGGTTCATTCCAGATCTAAATCTATGATCCTATTAGCCTATGATTCCATGGCCTCTGAGATTCCTTCCACCAGGAAATCTGGAGATTTTATGGTGGTCCATGTGAATTTAGGCATGGATAAAGTATATAACCTTGGCATAATTTCATCCAACAAAGCCAGGCTGGGTGAGTAAGTTCAAGTGATTAACAAACATGTCCTAATAAGGTCATAGACACATAATTTCTTTGCTTATAAAGTAAGGTAACTGAATGTTGAGGCTGAAGGGATGGCTAAAGTACCTCCTAATAATAGGCTGTCATTTTCTAGTTTGCAAAAACGGTTTCTTTCCAACCGTGGAGCAAAGTAGAAGAATGAAAGGGTCACTACACTCTCCTGAGAGTCAAAGGAACTGTGTTGGAGTCCTGGCTTGGCTGCTGATGTTGCTTTCCTGTTGCATCAAATGAGCAAAGCTGCCCAGCACTTTTTGTTTGTTTGTTTTTGGAGGGCAATTGAGGTTAAGTGACTTGCCCAATGTCACATGGCTAGTAATTGTGTCAAGTGTCTGAGACCGGATTTGAACTCAGGTCCTCCTGACTCTAGGGCCAGTGCTCTACTCGCTGCACCACCTAGCCGCCCTGCCCAGCACTTTTAATAGAGAGATTGGTGTCTATACCAAACAGCAATGTATCATCAGATTGTATGATGATATTAGAAATAGTATCGACCTGGTGCAGAAGAATGGAGTTCTACCCAACTTTTCTGGGCCTCAGTTTCTACCTGTAAAATAAGGATGTTTGCCTAGATGATTGTGAAATTGCCCCCCTGCTCTGATGTTCTGTGTTTCTTAAGTTTCATGGATGAATTGACTTCCTCACCCCAATCATTCCCTGCTATACCCTGCCTGACCTCACTGAATCCTCCCTTATAAAAAAGAAAAACAATTCAACAAAAACAACTAACAAAGTGATGACATCTGACATTCTATGAAACACTGTGCCCTCAGGGAAGTCCCAGGACCCCTCCACAAAGTGTTATGTGCAATCATTTGGGGGACCAAGATTAGTTGCTGTAATTAATCTGAACTCATCAGCCTTTAAGTGTCCTTACGATCATAGATTTAAAGCCATAAAGGGCCTTTGAGATCACCTAGGACAAATGCTTTCATTTACAGAGTCATAAGCATGGGTTCATGCTCTATGTTCTGACATTCGGTGTTTCAAGGCCCCTCTGTGATCTGAGTTCTGACCTCCTGTGTTCTAAGGCTCTTTCTGTCTCATCCATTATGTATTATTTCCTAGTCTGGGCTGTTAAGCTCAGTTTATTTGTGCTTCTGAACTAATAAGGTACCAGGCAAGGTGATGGAGCCTTATAAGGGAAAGCTAGTGAAACACACACTCCCCAGTCATAGACTACAGTCCTCTTTCTGGAAAGCTGCTTGGCAAATCTGTGCTTTGTAGTCATAATGGAGTCCAGGTAAGATGCAACCATGAGGATGTTTGGCTGAAAAAAACCCAACGCAGGTGTTGGGGAGGGGACCAGGGGGGTTGGAACGGGGAGGACAAGAACAGCATTTTTATAAGACATCTTTGTTCTTTTATTCACTCCCCAGTAATCTGTGAAGAGGCTGCCTCATCATCAAAGCAGTGTTGTATGGGAGGACAGGACTTGACATCAGAAAGACCTGGATTTGAATCCTGCCTCCAAATTTATTAGCTCTGTGACCCTGGGCCAGTTACTTGGGCCACTCCGAGACACCGTTTTTGTTGTTGATTGTGTCTCTAAAACGGGAGCAAAAATAGCACCTACCTTCCAGGGTCATAGTAAGGATCCAAAGAGATGTTTGTAAAGTGTTTTGTAAACATGGAGACACCATGGAAATGTTATTGGTTTTTTTCCCATTAAAGAGCATAAATGTGCATACATTGACCACTTGACTGGAAGCATCATTGATTTTCCTAGGATTATTGTGTCTTTAAGCCAGGATGGACCTTGGAGTTCCTCTGGTTGGTCCAATCACATTTTGGGGTTCCAGTTTGGTAGCAAGTACTAGAAAAGGGGAAACCCAGCAAGTTTGTGGGTGTTCATTTCAGTTCTTCCTATAACTTCTCCCATCCTGAGTCAGTCACCCACCCTCCTAATAATTCATTTCTTCCAATGGGATCTGGGAGCCATGACGCTAACCTCATGGCACTATTAAAATAGCTCATTGAAATATGACTGCCAAGGAGAAAGGTATTCTCTTCATACCCCATAGGCTCCATTAGGCCTGAGAACTATAAGTGAAACCATCCAAAACAAGAGGCCAGATACTAGGCAGCAATATCGAAGGAAGAAATGGCGATTTCTCCGTCTTTGCAGCTTTCCAAGGGCTGCAGAGGTTTGCTTAGTGCATCCTTTTTTCATTGGTCCTTTTATCTGGTGCAGGTTACGTTAGTGTCCCTCCTGCCAGATTAACCACAAACTAATTAGCATATTTGTACGTGAGCTAAGTTTCAGCAATGTCCAAGTTTAACATCTATTTGAGGGTTAGTTAAGAAAACCTGGTCTCCAGCCCTTAGCCTCTAGGCTAAACCACTCAAATTGGAGACAAATGGCTTCCTTTTTGGGCCTCAGTTTCCACATTGGGCTGTTGGTCAATTAACTAGCATTTGTTAAGTGCCTATTATGCACCATGAACTATCCTAAATGTTGAGGATAGAAAGACAAAAGTGAAAATGTTCCTGTCCTCAACAACTCACATTTTTGGTGGCAACAGTATGTATACATGAAAGTAAATACCAAGTGATATTGGGGGTGAGGAGAGGAGTGTCAAAAGTAGGAGAATACGAAAATCTTCATGTAGCAGGTGGCTCCCAAAATGAGTCCTGAAGATGTTCTAGATTCTGAGAAACCTAATAAGAGTAAGAGTAGAGAGCGTATTCCAGGCATAGGGAACCTCGGCAAAAAGATGAAGGCAGGCTATGTAATGACGTACTGGGAGCACCAACCAGGCCATATTGCCAAGTAGACCGTACTGCCAAGTAGGCCATATACCAAATAGCCCAAACTGCTGAAAATTGCAAAGTCCTCACTGTCTGTACTTAAGTGCCCAAAACTTGGGGAAATAGCAAGAGAACTTAGAGATCCTAATATAAGGAAGCAAATGGCCTCAGGTGGGATGAAACTCACGGTAGGAATATGGCTTATTCGAAAGAAACAGACTAGGCAAAGGAGAGTGGGGTAGCATTGTATAGTATGACAGTAGACTCATGCCAGGGAGCCTAGGCATACATAGAAAGGCAGGAAGACAAAAAAATCAATTTTGTAATCAATACTCTTGGACAGAAAAAGAAAATAGATGAGGAGTTCAGGAAACATCAGCAGCCTGGTATGATAGTAATGGGAGTTATCCAGACATCTGCTGGAGCTCTGCCCAAAATAAAATATTAAGGCCTCAAATTATAGTCATAGCAGAAATAAGGCATAAGAGTATAGCAGGTGACAAAGGGCCTTGAACCCATATAAAAATCAGTTGGAGAAACTAGGGATGTTTAGTTTGGATAAGAGAAGGCTCAGACTGGGCATGATGATAACTATTTTTTGAAGGGCTGTCATGAGGAAGATTCTATTCGCCCCTAGAGAGCAGAACTAGGAGCAACTGGGGCGGGGGGGAGGGGGAATTACAAATTTAGGCTGCGTGTCAATAAAAACTTCCTAACAATGAGAACTGTCTCAAAGTGAAATGGGCTGCTTTAAGAGGTGCTGAGTTCTACTTCCTTGGAGGTCTCCAAGCAGAGGCTGGACCATCACTTGTTGGGTATGTTATAGAGGGGGGATTCCTGTTGGGTATGAGTTAGACTAGAAGGGACTAGAAGTTCCCTTCCATCTATGAGATTCAGGGCTTATCTCTAGTTTTGTGACCTGCGGTCTTTGCTCCTTTACCCCTCTGGGCCTTGGTTTTCTCATCTGTAAAGTGAGTATAATAATGACATCTACTTCATAGGATTGCTGTAAGGCTCCCATGAGATTAGACATACATAAAGGGCTTTGCAAAGGCATAATATGGGAAAATTAATGCTTACACTGCCCACTTCATGGAGCTCTTGTATGCAATAGGCTTTGCAAACTATCAAGTGCCATGGAAATATTAGCTATTGTTATGGTTATTATCATCATCAATACTTCAAGGATCTATTACTTTACAAGATTAGAGATTTATAGAGTGAGAGTCGTCATAGTATAAGTGACTTAGAGAACTGGTCCTGGAGCCAGAGGTCCCTGCTTCACATCCCACCTCTGCCATTCCTAAGCTTGTGGTCATGGGCCCAAGCTTCCAGCAACTCTAGGGCTTATCTACTAAATTACAGATAGGTTGAAATTTTCATTAGTGGAGGGGGATTTCCACAATGATGAGATCACAGATCTTGGATGTGTTTGACTGTTCTCAACTTGCTAGAAGGAAAGGCCAGGTCTATTTGTCCCTAAGGGAATAGGAATCATGGCTCGCCATACCTAATGGTGGAGTAGATGGCTGTGTAATATGACATAAAAGGTGCCGCAAGGGCTCATCTACTCTGAAAGGTCTCTTTCTCTCCTTGGATGCCCCCCCCACATTCTCCCACTCCAACTCCAGCCTGAAATTCCCACCACTAGGATGATCAATTTGGGGGGAGGAGCCAAGATGGTGGCATACAAGCAGGAAAAATTCCTGTGCTCCCCCCCATAACCACCTCAAATACCTATAAAAAACGACTCTAAAATTTTAGAGCTACAAAACGCACAAAGTGACAGAGAGAAACAAACCTCCCGCCGAAGACAGCCTGGCAGGTGAACAGGAAGGGTTCATCGCAGCATGCTGGGAGCAGACCCCAGCCCTGAGTGAGCTCGAGGTTTTAGCCCCAGGGTGCCTGACCAGCAGCAGCTAGAGGGACTTTGGGAGAGTGGATCTCCAGCAGTTGTGGCAGTTTCCAGAATTATCAATCCATAAATGCCAAAGACGAAGTGAGAGGTCAGTGGACTTTGGGAACAGGGGGTCTGGTAGTTCAGTCCAGCCTCTGCCCCTGGAGGGAGAAGGGGCTGAGGTGCAATGGCCTCCACCGCATGGCTGCTTCAGAGTTCCTGGCCTGAAGATTGTAGGGGGACCAAGAGACCATTCAGAGAGTAATCACTCTTGCTTTAACTGGCTTGGATCTGGATTGCTGTCTAGGGTGGAGGTCCTGGGCTGGGCACCAGGTGCCAGAGCCAGTGGAGGCTTCATAGAGGGCACCCAACTAATAGTTCTGTCCGCTGAGAAAACCCCAGTGATTTGGGACAAAGCTCTCCTCTCTGGAAGCAGAGTTCTACTGTGGCAAAAAGCTCAAAAGTCAAATAATTGAGTGGCAACATGAGCGAGCAAAGGAAGCAAAGCAAGCAGAGCAATCCAACTTTAGATTCCTTTTTGGGGGACAACAAGTATCAAAGCGTGGAATGGGAGGAAGACAATGAAATCAGAACTCCTGAACCAAAACCTTCCAAGAAAAATGTGAACTGGTTACAGGCCATAGAGGAGCTTAAGAAGGATTTTGAAAACCAAATGAGAGAAGTAGAAGAAAAATTGGGAAGAGAAATGAGAATGATGCAAGAAAATCATGAAAAGAGAGTCAACGACCTGACTGCAGAAAATAACACCTTAAAAAATCGACTGACTCAAATGGCAAAAGAGGCTCAAAAAGGCAACAAGGAGAAGAATGCCTTAAAAAGCCAAATTTGCCAGATGGAAAAAGAATCTCAAAAGCTCACTGAAGAGAATCATTCCTTCAGAATTAGATTGGAGCAAAGGGAAGCTAGTGACTTTATGAGAAATCAAGATGCTGTTAAACAGATCCAAACAAATGAAGGAATAGAAGGCAGTGTGAAATATCTCACTGGAAAAACCACACACCTGGAAATATAGATCCAGGAGAAATAATTTAAAAATTATTGGGCTACATGGAAGCTGTGATCAAAAAAAGAAGTTAGAAATCATCCTTCAAGAAATTCTCAAAGAAAATTGCCCTGATGTTTTAGAACCACAGGGAAAAATAGAGGTTGAAGGAATCCACCAATCACCTCCTGAAAAAGATCCCCAAAAGAAAACTCCTAGGAATATTATAGCCAAGTTCCGGAGTTCCCGGATCAAGGAGAAAATATTATGAGCAGCCAAGAAGAAACAATTTAAATATTGTGGAAACACAATCAGGATAACACAGGATCTGGCAGCTTCTACACTGAAGGATTGAAGGGCTTGGAATATGATATTCTGGAGGTCAAAGGAGCTGGGATTAAAACCAAGAATCACCTACCCAGCAAAACTGAGTATCATGTTTCATGTTTCAGGGAGAAATATAGTCATTCAATGAAATAGAGGACTTTCAAGCATTCTCTCTCTCTCTCTCTCTCTCTCTCTCTCTCTCTCTCTCTCTTTTATTTTTTAGTTTACATCATTCATTTCCACAAGATTTTGAGTAACAAATTTTCTCCCCGTTTTTCCCTACCCAACACCCCCAAACAGTAATTCCACTGAATATCCCCTCCCCCAATCTGTTCTCTCCCATATCTTCTCCCATACCCCATCTGACTTTCCAGTAGGGCATGGTGGACCTCTATGCCCCAGTGCCTGTATATCTTATTTCCCAGTTACATGTAAAATAATAATAATAATTAATAATAATAAAATATATATTTTTAAACATTTGATTTAAAAACTTTGAATTCCAGATTTTTTTCCCTTCCTCCCTTGTTACCCACCCTCACTGGGAAGATAAGAAATTCAATATAGGTTGTACATGGACAGCTATGCAAAACATTTCCATAGTGGATATATTGTGAAAGACTGACTATATTTCCCTCCATCCTATTCCACCCCCACTCGTTCTATTCTCTACTTTGATCCTGTCCCTTTTCAAAAGTGGGTGCTTCCGACTTCCCTCCCCCCCAGCCTGCCCTCCCTTCCATCATGCCCCCTCTCTTCCCCTTGCCCTCTACTCTCTTGTAGGGTGAGATACCCTATTTAGTGTGTATGTCATTCCCTCCCTAAGCCAAGTTCAATGAGAATAAGGTTGACTCATTCCCTTTTGCCTTCCCGTTCTTCCCTTCCATTGTAACAGTTTTCCCTTGCCTCTTCTATATGAGATAATTTATCTCATTCTGTCTCTCCCCATCTCCTCTCATTATATTCCTCTCTCACCTCTTAATTTCACCTTTTAAGTATCATCCCTTCCTATTCAACTGGTTCTGTGCCCTCTGTCTATGTATACCTGTACACATATATACACACTCACATATGTATTCATATTCCCATATACCCTCCTATATAGACATATATAATTGTGTATACATATATATTTCTATTCCCTTCAACTATTCTCATACTGAGAAAAGTTTCATAAGTTACAATTATGATTTTTTCCACGTAGAAATATAAGTAGTTCAACTTTGATAGGTTCCTTATGATTTCTTTTCCCTGTTTACCTTCTCATGCTTCTCTTGCTTCTTGTATCTGAATGTCAAATTTTCTATTCAACTCTGGTTTTATCATCAAGAATGCTTGAAAGTCCTCTATTCCACTGAATGACCATATTTTCCCCTGACATGATACTCAGTTTTGCTATGTAGGTGATTCTTGGTTTTAATCCTAGCTCCTTTGACCTCTGGAATATCGTATTTCAAGCCCTTCAATCCCACAGTGTGGAAGGTGATAGATCCTGAGTTGTTCTGATTGTGTTTCCACAATACTGAAACTGTTTCTCCCTGGATGCTCGTAATATTTTCTCCTTGATCTGGGAATCTGGAACCTGGCTATAATATTCCTAGGAGTTTTATTTTTGGGATCTTTTTCAGGAGGTGATTGGTGGATTCTTCCAACCTCTATTTTGCCCCGTTGTTCTAAAACATCAGGGCAATTTTCTTTGAGAAGTTCTTGAAGGATGATTTCTAGCTTCTCTTTTTGATCATGGCTTTCAGGTAATCCAATTATTTTTAAATTCTCTCTCCTGGATCTATTTTCCAGGTCTGTGTTTTTTCTAATAAGATATTTCACACTGCCTTCTATTTTTTCATTTGTTTGGATCTGTTTAATAGTATCTTAATTTCTTATAAAGTCACTAGCTTCCATTTGCTCCAATCTAATTCTGAAGGAATAATTCTCTTCAGTGAGCTTTTGAGATTCTTTTTCCATCTGTTAAATTTGACTTTTTAAGGCATTCTTCTCCTCATTGCCTTTTTGAGCCTCTTTTGCCATCTGAGTTGGTCTATTTTTTAAGGTGTTATTTTCTTCAGTCAGGTTGTTGACTCTCATTTCATAATTTTCTTGCATCATTCTCATTTCTCTTCCCAATTTTTCTTCTACTTCTCTCATTTGGCTTTCAAAATCCTTCTTAAGCTTGTCCATGGCCTGTAACCAGTTCACATTTTTCTTGGAAGCTTTTGGTGCAGGAGTTCTGACTTCATTGTCTTCCTCTGTTCCATGCTTTGATCCTTTTTGTCCCCCAAATAGAAGTCTAATGTCGGATTGGTCTGCTTGCTTTGCTTCCTTTTCTTGCTCATGTTGCCACTCAATTACTTGACTTTTGAGCCTTTGGCCACAGTAGAACTCTGCTACCAGAAAGGGAAGTTTTATCCCAAACACTGGGGTTTTCCCAGATGCTGGGCATATTAGTTGGGTGACCTGTCTGAAGTCTTCACATGCTCTGGCAGACTGCTCCCTCACCCAAGGACCTCCACCCTAGACAGCAATCCAGATCCAAGCAGGTTAAAGCAAGAATGATTACCCCTCAGACTGGTCACTTGGTCCCCCTACATTCTGTAGACCAGGAGCTCTGAAGCAGCCAAGAGGGGGGCAGCTGCAATGCCGTGGATCCTCAGCTGCTTCTTGCCCCAGGGCAAAGACCGGACTACACTCCCAAATTCCCAGGTCCCAAAGTCCACACTGTACTTACCTCTCACTTTGTCCTTAGCATCTATGGGTTGATAATTCTGGAAACCACCACAGCTGCTTGTGATCTGAAGTCCCTCCAGCCGGCGGCTGCCCTGAGGCTAGAACCTTGGGCTTGTGCAGGGCTGAACTCGGCTCCCAGAGTGCTGGGTTGGCTGCTTCCTGCCGGCCTTCTGGGCTGTTCTCAGCAGGCGGTTAGCTTCTCTATGTCATTTTATGGGTTCTGTAGCTCCAAAGTTTTTCTAGAGTCATTTTTTTATATGAATTGGAGGAAATGGAAGCCAGAGCCGAGCAGAAATCCTGTTTCTATTCCATCATCTTGACTCTGGCCCCACTTTCAAGCATTCTTGATGAAAAAACCAGAGTTGAATAGAAAATTTGACATTCAGATACAAGAAGCAAGAGAAGCATGAGAAGGTAAACAGGGAAAAGAAATCATAAGGAACTTATCAAAGTTGAACTATTTACTTTCCTACATGGAAAAACTATAATTGTAACTTAGGAAACTTTTCTCAGTATGAGAATAGTTGAAGGGAATATAAATGTATGTATGTATGTATGTATGTATGTATATATATATGTTTACATACATACATATGTCTATATAGGAGGGTATATGTGCAGATGAATACATATGTAAATGTGTGTATATATGTGTACAAGTATACATAGACAGAGGGTACAGAACCAGTTGAATAGGAAGGGATGATACTTAAAAGGTGAAATTGAGAGGTGAGAGAGGAATATGAGAGGAGATGGGGAGAGACAGAATGGGGTAAATTATCCCATATAGAAGAGGCAAGGGAAAACTGTTACAATGGAGGGGAAGAACAAGAAGGCAAAAAGGAATGGGTCAACCTTATTCTCATTGAATTTGGCTTAGGGAGGGAATGACATATACACTAAATTGGGTATCTTGCCCTGCAGAAGAGTAGGGGGGAAGGGGATGAGAGGGGGGATGGTGGAGGGGAGGGCAGGTTGGGGGGAGGGTAGTTAGAAGCTCCCACTCTTGAAAAGGTACAGGGTCAAAGTAGAAAATAGAACAAGTGGGGGGCATGATAGGATGGAGGGAAATATAGTCAGTCTTTCACAATATATCCACTATGGAAATGCTTTGCGTAGCTACACACGTACAACCTATACTGAACTGCTTATCTTCCCAGTAAGGGTGGGTGACAAGGGAGGAAGGGAATGAATCTGGAATTCAAAGTTTTAAAATCAAATGTTTTTTTTAAAAAAGAACAATTTGAATAAAAGTTCTGTGCCTCCAAAAGGCATCTGTTAAAATGTGTTCATGGTAGGTATGGGAGGGGTAACTCATTAGCCCCATGATGCCCACTAAAACCTTAGTATGGTTTAATTTCTCTGATTAGAATAATAAGCTCAAGCAAGCTGAGGTTGAAGGGCTCTCTGAGGCAATCTAATCTCACCCCATCCATGACAAGTAGATTAATCAATCTCCTTTTAACATTCTCGACAAGTGACAGCACCAATGCCCTGCTAGGCAGCCCATTTCATTGATGGACAAGTCTAATTGTTAGAAAGTGCATCCTTTTATTGAACTCCAGTCTAGATCCTCATAACTTCTGCCCATTTGTCCTACTGTTGTATTCAGAAGCTCCCAAAGAATAAGAAATGTTCTCCGTTTTCCCCGTGGCAGCCCTTCAGATATCTGAAGACGGCAATCATGTCCTCCTTAAGTCTCTTCTTCTGCAGGCTAAACAGCCCCAGCTCCTTATAAGAACATATGGCTTTGAATCCCTTCATCCTCCTGGTTATTAAGCATCTTCTGTGTGCAGGGCACTAAGGAAGGAAAGATGAAAAATGACGAAGTCACTTTCCTCAAGGAGACCTTCCATTCTATTTTACAAGGAGAGGGAGAGTGGTAGGGAATGACAAGTATGCTGATAAATCTAATACCAGATTCCCCACAATAAGAAGCTGGGGAGAAGGTGCAATTGCCAGAATCTTCATTGTGTTAGTAGCCTCTTGGTACTTACCATCACCCCCTCAATAAATTTGTTGTCCACAGTAGATCAATTGGGAAAAAACCTCGTGATTCTGGCTAGGGAGGCAAAGGAGAGATCCTGACAGGTGCTCTGGGACAATTTGGGGAGAGAGAATTCTTTCAAGAGGGAAGGATCTGGGGAGGGTAGATTGTGGAGAGGAGGAGATGGCACTGGACTGAGCCTCTACTGGACACACATCAGTTTATTAGTCAACAAGCATTTATTAGACACTAACTGCCAGGCACTGTGCTAAGTGATAGGGAGACAAAAGAATGGTTAACAACACAGTCCCTGCCCTCAAGGAGCTCACATTCCAATTGGGGAGACAAGACAGAGGCAGTGTCAATGGGAGGGAATCTCCAAGGCAATATCATTGGGGCAAGGGCCTGGGAACAGCTTCTTGCAGAAAGAAGGTAGGATCTGAGATATTTTGGTTGTTTTAGTTTTTTGGAGGGGGGAATTTGGAGGGTAGATTTGAACTCAGGTCCTCTTGACTCCAGGGAAGACAGAATCACTGGGTTTTTTTTTCCATCTGATCTACTGTGGCCAACAAGTCTGGTAACTTATTGAGGAAGTGATGGTACTTACCAAGATGCTAATAATACAAATTAATGTTCTGGTACTTGCTCCTTCTCCCCAGCTTCTTCCTGTAGGGAATCTGAGAGAGGGGAAAGGTGCATGTAGGAAATCTGGATAATCACACGGGTTACCTTTCTGTGAAACCCTACTCAGGGAACCACTCAGAAGGCTGAAGGGAACTCCCAGATAGCAATCCATCAATGACTTAGTAGATGACAGGGTCTCAGATGTAGAGCAGGAGGAAACCTCAGAGACCAGTCTATCTTCCTCATTTTACAGTTGAGGAAACTGAGGCCTGTAGAGGTTAAGTGACTGTCCTGAGGTCACATAGTTAGCAAGTAGCCAAGCCCTAGGCAATTGTTTGAGGAACATAGAGATTGGGTGACTTGCTCAGGGTCCCAGAGGCCCAGAAAGAAGGATCTGAACCCACATCTTCCTGGCTCCAAGTTCAGTGATTCATATATTATGCTTTAGAAACCCTAGTGGATACTATCATGATTGACCACAGGATGATGGGGTTACAGATTTAGAACTGGAAACGACGTAAAAGGTGACTGGATCTGACCCCTTCATCTTACAGATGGGGAAACTGAGGACCAGAGAGGTCATGTGATTTGCTCAGTCACACAAGTAGTAAGTCAGAGTCAGGGTTCAAACCTATCTCCTCTGATGCCAAATCCCACGTTCTTTCCAATGCCTCACCATCCATTATTTCCAACATTGTCTTTTAGTAGAGAACCCACTGGACTTGGAATCAGACCATTCCTAGCTACCAGTTAAACATTTTAATTTTGACTAATGGCAAAGCTAGGAGTGGTCTGATTCTAAGTCCAGAAACAGGCACAAGGACAAGACATCTATCAAGAACAAGTCCATGAGTATGTGGGGCTTGCAAAGCTGTTACCTTTCCCCCTTCACTTGAGCAGTAAAGATGCCTTTTATTTCATCTCTTTTGTGGGATTGCTCTCCCCTAGCTGGAATGACTGACTACACAATATGACATACTGCCAGGAATGAAAACAGCGTTTCCGAGAACATTTGAGCATTTTCCTTGTGATCCCTCATGCTCGTTAGCAAAGCACATCTCTTCCCTCAAATGACCAGAAAATTCATAGAGCAGAGTTGTAAATATCATGAGAAAGACAGCATGGTGTATACTGGAAAGGGCAGAATGCCTGGAGGCAGAAAACTGGGCCGCAGGCCAACTAGCTATGTGACCTTAGGGAAGTCATTTCACTTGTTTCCTCATCTGTAAAATGGGGCAACTCACACACTGCCTACCACTTGGGCTAGTTGTAAGGCAGTAGTAAGCTTGAAAGCCCTACAGAAATGGAGCTGCTACTGTTTTTGATCATGAAAAACACTGTTTAAAGTTGATAAAATTCAATTCAGCTCAACAAGCATTTGTTAAGCACAGAAGTAAATACAGGGTCGTTTGGAGGAGGGAAAGAGAATAAAGGGCAGGAGGAAGAAAGGGGAGGATGAGGAGAGGCTTTGGGGAGACAGTGGGACCTGAGGGGAGCCTTGAAGAATGACGACAGAGATGAGGAGGAAATGCATTCCAGGCATGGGGAATGGCTGACACAAATATGCTGAGGGGGGTGTGTGTACTGTTAACTGTTTGAGCATTACTAACATTCTCCATTGTTTTCTCCAGTCTAGACAATCAACACAACAGCACATCAATCCCTGATCTGTATCTGCAGATTTCTGAGGCACAGTGAAGTACCCCTGGACTAAGACCCATGTCACACACATTCCTGCTCACATGGCAGCTCAAATAGAATTGACCAAACCCCTATGAACAATGCCAAATCACAAGAGGGGTATAAAAACCCCAGAGTACTAGACTGGACTCAGAGTCAGGAAGACCTGAGTTCAAATCCTGCTTCAGACATTTGCTAACTGTATGACCCTGAGCAAGTCATCTGCCTTATTTTCCTCATCTGTAAAATGGAGATAATAATAACTCACAGGGTTGTTGTGAGGATAAAATACTAAATGGTTCTGATTATGATTACTAGAAAACCTGCACTCAGGTAATTAGTTTAGTGAGTCAGAAAGAGCACTAGATCAGGAGTGAGAACACCTGGCTTCTAACACCAATCCTCCTGCTTTAACCTTGTGTGACCTTGGACAAGTCCTTTGACCTCTCTAGGCTTCAATCCCTACCTCTGCAAAAAGAGGGGCTAGACTAGGACATGCAAGGTCCCTTCTAACTCCTTGCCTGAGAGCTGCAGGCAAGAAGATGATTTCTTTTGGCTTTCTTTTTTAATGAAGAACAAGAATAATTCACATTTATAGCACAGTGCTCTAAGGTTTAACAAGCACTTTCCTTATATCAGGCCTTTGAGGTTGATATCACAAGTATTAGTATCCCAATTTTACAGAGGTGGAAACAGAGTCTCAGAGGTGGAAAATGATTTGCCCAGGGTCATGTGGCCATCAGATCTAAGACTAGAATTCAGGTCTTCCTATTCAGGTCGGGTTTTCTTTCCAATACAAATGCACAAGCATCTACCTGTCCTTTTCTTTTCGGGGTGTGAAGGGTGGAGGAAAGTGTGTTGGATGGGGGAGCTGGATAGGTGCAAATCAGTGTCCCAAAAGTGAAGCATGGTGAAGGTGATTTTTTTTGTCTTTTTTTTTGGAGGGGGGAAGGCAGAACAATTGGGGTTAAGTGACTTGCCCAAGATCACACGGCTAGTAAGTGTTAAGTGTCTGAGGCCAAATTTGAACTCAGGTCGTCCTGACTCCAGGGCTGGTGCCCTATTCACTGAGCCACCTAGCTGTCCCATGAAAGTGATTTTTATTTCTTCAGGAGATAACCCAAGAGTTAAGGGGAAAAAACACACATAAAAATATGAATTTAAACAGATAAAAATGGGGAATGATTATTATCCCTCTACTCAATCAATTTGTCAACAAGCATTTATTCAGCCCCTACTATGTGCCAGGCACTGTGCTAAGTGCTAGGGATACAAAGAAAGACAAAAGGGGTGGCTAGGCAGTGCAGTGAATAGAGCACCAGCCCTGGAGTCAGGAGGACCTGAGTTCAAATCCGGCCTCAGACACTTAACACAAAAACTAGCTGTGTGACCTTGGGCAAGTCACTTAACCCTAATTGCCCTCCAAAAAGCAAAAATAAAACAAAAAAAATCAAAGAAAGGCAAAAGCACTGTCTGTCCTCAAGCTCACATTAAAAACTCTGTATGTAAAAGTTACATACAAAATATGTGGGATGGTAAGACATTTGAGGGTAAGAGTTGCAAATAAGGGAACTAGGAAAGGCCTCTTGAAGAAGGAAGCCAGGGAGGAAAAGCATTCCAGAAACGGACAATAGCCAATGCAAAGGCATGGAGTTGGAGATGAAGTATCACATGTGAGGAGCTTCAGGGGGTTAGTATGTCTAGACCATAGTGGGCTTGGAGAGGAATAATGTATTGACACTGAAAAGATAGAAAGAAGATAGCTTATGAAGAATTTTAATAGTTGAATGAATATATAAAATGTATTTCTTAAGCTCTTACTATGTACTTAGAATTGTGCTAACCATTAGTCCATAGAGATATTTATCTATCACAGGGGTGGGGAACCTGAGGCTTGGAGACCACCTGGGGCCTTCTAGGTCTTCAGGTGTGGCCCTGTGACTTACAAGTTTGGATTTGGTCAAAGGGCCACACTTGAGAACCTAGAGGGCCCTATGTGGCCATGAGGCCTCAGTTCCCCACCCCTGATATAGCACTTTAAGGTTTTACAAAGCACTCATTTTGCCCTCACAACTCTGGGCATTAATAGGCCCATTTTATAGATAAAGTAAGTGAGGCCCAGAGGGGTAAAGTGATTTTCCAGTGGCCATACAACTAGTAAATGTTAGAGGTAGAGGGTTTCAAAAGGCCTATGTTGGGGTCAGTGAGTTTTTCTTTCTACTAGACTAAAGCTCTATGAAGGCAGAGACTTTGTGTTGTTTAAACTTTGCATTGCCTTGACCCTAGTACAAAGAGATGCTTAACAAATGTTTATTAAATTGACTTGGATTCCACACTAAGCATCTGTGAAGATTTAGGTGAGACAAGCCTGGGTTAGACTCATTCTGCTTGACCCTAGAGTGTGGAACTAGGAAGCTATAGAGAGGCAGATTTGAATTCAATTTAAGGAAAACCTTCCCAACAGTGTCTGACATGGGCACCAAAGTGGCTGCCTTGGGAGGTAGTAGTGGGTTTTCCATCACTGGAGAGCTCATGTTGGAGATGTATACAAAGGATTCTCCATCACATACATGCACCCCAATACTCAACTCTGCTGTGTAGTCTTGGGACCTGGTCTTGGGGGGAGTCACTGGGCAAGTCACTGTCTGCTTCAGCTTCCTCGATTGTGAAATGGGGAGAATAATGGCACCTACCTCCTAATGCTGTGAGAATAGAATGACACAATGATTAGAAAGTGTTTACCAGAGTGCCTGTCACACAGTAGGCACTGTTAGCTATGGTTATTATTATTAAATATCACAATAACTTTCCAAGGACCATAATCCTTCCATGGCTTTGTCTTTTTGACCAGATTTGTGATTCCATGGATTGGTTTAGGGAACTTGGGATGAGGAAACTTCCTCTCCTGATGCAGACTGGTAACCTCTCTTAAAGAATTGTCTGGAGTTCTGTGATGCTGTCACCTGTTCAGGGTCACACTGTGTATGTCAGAGAAGGGAACTGAACCCAGGTAATCTTGACTCTGAAGCCAGCTCTCTATTCGCTATAGTAAGGCTTCCTCTCCTCTACGACAAAATTAAGAAAAGCCAAGTGTGGCACATCGGCCATACTTGATGAGGAACCCCTCCTTCTGTACCTATCCTCTGCCACCCCCCTGCTGAGAGAAGGAAAGATGTTTCACTGAGAGTGCTCTGGAGCCAATCTGTCAGTCAATCAGCAAATATTATTAAGCTCCTACTATGTGCTTGGTACTCTGCTAGGTGCTGGGAATACAAAGACAAGAATGAAACAGTCTTTGCCCTCAAGGAGGGCATTCCACTGGGGGGGAGGTACCATGTACACACAAAAGTATGGACGCCAGGAACACCAGGCAATTTGGCAGGAAGAGGCCCTGGCAGTTGGGGGATAGGGGCGTCGGGAAAGGCAAGAAGATGTTTCTTGAACTGAAGTTTGAAGGAAAATAGGGATTCCAAGAGCTAGAGATAAGACTGGTCACGTGACTCAGGAGGGGTCCTGGAGGCAGTGTGCGCAGCTATGGTGACGTACCTGCCATCAACGTGCTTTCCCCGACATCCTCACGTACGTCCCCACGTTCTGTGCCGCCGAGGTGGGGTGGCGGCCATTTTGCTCACACCAAGTTCTGAGGTGGCTGTTCTCTTGACATCCAGCTGTAACCAGAGACCCTTGAGGTTCTCCGCCCCTGTCTCCACAGGTGCCCCCTGTTGTGGCAGTCTCCCTGGCTCTGGTCCCAGCCATCATGCCGGTGTTGCCGCTTCGAGTGGCCATGGTGTGCTTGAGTAACCAGAACCAGAGCATGGAAGCCCACCGCATCCTCCGCAAACGGGGATTCAGCGTCAGATCCTTCGGGACAGGGCGTGTCGTGCAGCTTCCTGGGCCAGCACCCAACAAGCCCAATGTTTACGATTTCAAGACAACTTATGATCAGATGTACAACGACCTGCTTAGGAAAGACAAAACTTCTACACACAGAATGGGGTTTTGCACATGCTGGATAGAAATAAGAGAATCAAGCCCAGACCAGAAAGATTCCAGAATTGCAAAGATCTGTTTGACCTCATCCTGACCTGTGAAGAGAGAGTTTATGATCATGTGGTAGAATTTTTGAATTCCAGAGAGCAGGAGACCTTCCAGCCCGTTCACGTGGTCAACGTGGACATTAAAGATGACCCAGAAGAAGCCATCCTTGGGGCCTTTGTCATTTGTGAACTGTCACTGTATACAAAACACAAAAGACATGGATAACGACATGGATAAGCTGTTACAGGAATTCGAGGGGAAAAGAAGCAAGCTGTTCCTTCACACAGTCTGCTTTTACTGACTTCTGTTGATTGCCCAGGCCTTCCTCAAATGAAGCCGTAGGTCAGCTTTTCTGACTATTCCCTCCCCTCCCGAAAGACCACTTTCAAATCTCTTTTTTGCTAATATCTGGCTTTTCCTTCATGTTGTTTGTTTTTATTTTCAGGTGTTTTGCCAGAAGGAGGCAGTGCTACCCAAATAAACTGTACATAGGAAAGGAGAAGAGAGAGCTGTGTAAAGGCCATATGAAGAAGACAAGTTTTTTCCCCCATCCCATCTTTTCTTATTATAAGTGAGATATTAATTATAAGGAAGAGTTTTTCTTTTAATTAAAAGGCTTATATTGTATTTCTCCAACAAGTCATTTCTTGTGCATTTTTTTTACTATAATGGGCTAGAGTATACAAAGACCTGAAAGAAACAATGGAGTGTATATTCCTGTGTGTGAACTTGGAATTGTCCTCTGACTTCAGAACAGAAAGGGTTCTGAAGCCAGATCCAGTCACATTGCACTATGGGGAGCTTAGATTCAAGATCAGTTCTGAAAAAGGAAACTTGGCATCCAGTAGGGGAACAGCAGCAGAGCAACCATCCTGACTGTCCATGGTCAGTCAGACAATCATTCCCAAGGACCCTGACCCTCCTCCCGCCTCTTCACCCAGAAACCTTGCTGATCTTTCTGTTAGACAAATTTGGTCTCGGCACATTATAAAGTTCAGCATAGACTATGAGCTAACCTTATAGTGGTTTGTTTTAGTTTGGTTTTAGATTAATCAAAAAAGTAACCCAGAAGGGTTTTTTGTTTTATGACTCTTAGAGAATCTTTTAAGCAGGAAGAGCCACTTAGATTCAGAAGGTTCAGTGTCTGTAGCACAAAAAGCTTCCTCATAACCTTGGAGAGCGCCACAGAGCGCCAGGTCTCTAGATCATTGGAGAGGCACAGATGGGCAGTTCTGATTTACTTCATTCTGCCAGAGATATGTTGATGGCTCTGTGAGCAGAGAAGGGGATGGATGGAAGAAATGTCTGAGAGATAGAATCAACAAGATTTTATGTCTAATTAAATGTGAGGGGTGAAGGACAATGAAGAACTAAGGCTGATGGGAAACTTCCAAATCAAGACAGATCACTATACCAGAATTGGGAACATTGCTTTCCTTACATTATTGTGCTCAGTTATCACATACTTTTCTTTTTTTTAAGCAATTGGGGTTAAGTAACTTGCTCAAGGTTACACGGCCAGTTATTTCTGGGTGTGGTGCTAAATATCTGAGCCCAGATTTGATCCCCAGGTCATCCCGACACTGGAGCCGGTGCTCTTACTCCCTGAGCCACCTGGCCGCCCCTTATCACATACTTTTCAAAGTCCAGCTCCAATGCCACCTTCTTTAAGAAGACTTCCCTCATCCTCCCCCCAGAGTAGTGACCTCTCCCTCACCTGAACTTGGAGCCCTTTGTTTAAGGCAATACTATATTTTCATGCTTAAATGAAAAAGTAGCTAACATGTAGTGCTTTTAAGTTTATAAAGCACTTTGCACACATTATTTCATGCAATCTTCTTTCACAGAAACTGTTTTAGACCAATAGTGTATATATTATTATCCATCCCAATTTGACAGAGGAGAAAACTGAAACTCAGGTAGGCTCAATGTCCCATAGCCAATAAGTACTGTAACCTAGGCTTTGTGGGAGAAAGACTGGAGAAGGAACTGAGCTGAAGAAAGGGGAGGAGGGTTTGGGGAATTGTGAAAAAGACTAGAGATTGAATTTGGAGAGAAAGAATCTGGAAGGATCTGAGAAACTGGAACAGGAGAAGATGGAGGACATAAGCTGAAGAAGATACATTAGAGCTCAAAGAGAAGGGCTGGAGGAGATGGAGGAGAAAGAAGAGCAGGACTCTAGCCCAAGAAGGAAGTTGGCAAGAGAAGGTAAGTAAGATTATGAAGGCTTGGGCAAGAAACTGAAGACGTTAGGGAAACAGGAAGTGTTTTCATTACTGTTCTCAAAGGTGGAGGCTTCAGAAAAAAAGGGTAGATTTTAGAAGTGAACAGCAGGATAAAATAATTATGTCTGAGAATGGGATATGGATTTCTTTTTTTTTTAAAGCAATTGGGGTTAAGTAACTTGCTCAAGGTTACATGGCCAGTTATTTCTGGGTGTGGTACTAAGTATCAGAGCCTGGATTCGATCCCAGGTCATCCTGACTCTGGGGCCGGTGCTCTTACTCACTGTGCTACCTGGCCACCTCTGGGATATGGATTTCTTGACACAACTTAAAACACATTAAAGGAATGAAAGTCTCCTGGTCAGGAATGGAATGCACCTAACAAGGGGGGGGGTAAGAATACATACATACATACATATATATATATATATATACATATTTAAAAAATTTTTTGTGGTAGCAAAAAAATTGAAAACAAAGTGTGTGCTCACTAATTGGGAAATGGCTGAATAAAGCTCTGTCTTGGGCCATTTTCCTTTTTTGTTTACACTATTTTCATGATCTCATGAGATCTCATATATTCAATTATCTTCTCCATTAAGATGACACCTAAATCTCCATAACCACCACTCATCTCTTTTATGAGCACCAGTCCTACATCACCAGCTACCTGCTGGATATCTCTGTCCCATACACACTTCAAACTTAACATGTCTAAAATATAACTCACTATCTTCTTCACTTCCCATCCCTTGTGGGAATTATGTCTATCTTTCTGTGACCCCCTGAGGTTTTCTTGGCAAAAGATACTGGAGTGGTTTGCCATTTCCTTTTCCACCTCATTTTGCAGATGAGGAACTGAGGCAAACAAAGATTAAGTGACTTGCCCAGTGTCACACAGCTAGTGAGTAAGGCCAGATTTGAATTCAGGTTTTCCTGATCCCAGGCTCCATAGCAGAATCATGTTTTTAAATGCATAAAATAAAATAGAAAATTACAAGGAAACCAACTGTATTAAAGTACAGTTATTAATTTTTTTTTAAGTTCACAGACCCCAGGTTAAGAACCATCTTGTATTTGGATTTTGCATAACACCTAACTTGCACTAAGTGATTTGGAATGTTTGCTGTAAAGCCACATTGTGTCTTCATTAAAAATCCTTGCTAGTTTCTCTTTCAATTTTCTGATGAACTTAATTTTTGAACTGAGTTATTTCAGAAAGGGGTACTGATTCTAAAAGTGTGTGTGTGTGTGTTGTTAAGAGGACTCCTGAAGTAAATCAGAAAACAAAAGTAATCTGGAGATGAAAGGAGAAGGCATTAGCAAAAGTGGGACTAGAAAAGGTAAACTAACAGGCAGAAGTAAGGGGACAGCGCATTCCAATCATGGGAAGACAGTGCAAAGGCATGAGATGGAGTATCAGGTTCAAGGGAGTTCCAGGAGGCCACTAAATTGCTGGATCATAGAATTTGTGTAGGGGAGGGAGCTGAAAAAAAGCTGGAAAGGTAGGAAGGGGCCTAGTTATAAAAGACTTTACAAATCAAAAAAGAAGATTTTCCATTTGTATATTTATATTCCTGTTTAGTACTACTCACTGTAGCAAAGCAATCTTATTACTCCTCTCTAATTGATCTCCTGTCAATCTCACCACAGCGCTGCTCCAAGTCTTCTCTTGTTCGGGCTCCCATGCCACCCACTCTTTCCTTCCACCTTTTTGGTTGGACTGCCTCACACTTAAATATTGAGATCATTTGTAGAATGTTCCCTCAAATACTCTCCTCTTCATCATCTCCCTCTTTACCTCCTTCTCCCCTATCTGGAATTGTTTTCCTGCTCACCCCCGCCTCTTAGAATTATTGGCTTCCTTTAGGACTGAACACAAGTGCCCCCTCACTGTGGATCAGGGGTAGGGAACCTATGGCCAAAGGATTTGTTCTGTGAGATTTGGATTCAGTCAAAGGGATGCACTTGAGGACCTAGAGGGCCACATGTGACCTCAAGGTTGCAGGTTCCCCACCACTGCCCTGGATGTTTACTCTTTTCCTGGCCCTCTCACCCAGTACATTAACTCCACACCTGTGGCCCATTCTGCCGATTGGTCAGTCCCTCCCCAAACCTACATCTTAAGGAAAGTGCCCCAACCAAGCATGTCTTCATTTTTCTTTGGACTTCTTCAAAGTGCCTTCTCCTCCCTCCCAGCCCCTCCAACTTTATCTTGTTCTCCTGGTCTTTTCTGGTGGGATTTAGATAGAAAACAACCTGAGCCAAGGCATCAGCCTACTGGTAGTTGTTTCTATTTAACATTTGGCAGACTACTCCAAGTTTTTTGTGTTTCAGTGAACCTGACACATTTTTGTAGCCACGGTAGCAGACTGAGAGTACTTGGACCCCCCACTGTATATCATCCCAGCTTACAGTCCCCAACTTTTAGAGCATGGACAAAGCATTGAACTTTGATGGGGTGATGATAATGAGGAGGAAAGAGTGGTAGAGAAGAAGGAAGAGGAGGAAAATGAGGAAAAGAAGGAACTGGTTGTTGACAAGTGATGAAAACCTCGAGGGAAGTGACAGTTCCATTTGTTAAAAGGAAAAAGAGGAAAGTTTGACATGCACCCTAGATTTTTAAAGAGCAGATTTCGAAAGGTTCAGAGAGAGAATAGGTAGGATCCCATAAATTAAAATTCTATAGGGGAAGGTAGCCCAGGAGAGAGGAGAAGCTCTCAAGAATTAAATACTGAAATTACAAAGAGAAACAATTTAGATGAGGGGGAAATGTGGAAGCTGTCCAAAGAGACCAATGTGACTGCCTAGGAATTCATCAAACCAACTTAGATTTTAAAGACATGTAATGAGAGGAAGGGCAATGAACGGAGAATCAATACAAAAGCGTGGTGTGGTCCTGTAAGAATAACGTCAGGAGCGCTAAAGCTTAGAATTAAGAGAAGATAGTGGGGAAAGATAAGGGAAACAAAAGTGAGGTTTGTTAAAAACTAAATTGAGGAAAAGAAGATTAAATAAGGGACAGAACAATTTCCTAGGATAGATGGAAAACCCTGATAGATAGACAACAGAGAGAATACAGACCTATTTAACTTTTATTTTGTTTCTATTTTCTCTGCCAGAGAAAACAACTTTTCTATTAGAAAAGACAGAATAAAAATGGCTAAAGGAAGTTGAAACCCAAGGAATGTGGGCATATTGTAAGTGTAAACTTTGTATAGACTCTGGGGGCTTTATCCCAACTCCCATCTGTACTGACCACATGGGTCGATCATTCAAACATTTTCTCCCTCAGGGTTCTAGGAGTTATACCCAAAGTGTTGGGGGTATCGAAAACTATCAGCTTGAGCAACCATTCTAGTGTATTCTCCCCAATATAAATCACCAGTTATAGTTAGTACCTCTCTTCTACCACTGATTGAGCCAGTGATTAGTGCTCTAGGATCATTTAACCAATCAACATCAATTAGTTTTTATACCAGGGTATTTACCAAGAAGGAATACTAAGAAGAGAAATTACAGAGCATTTCTACACCACCGCCCATGGGTACCATCTCCCCTAGACCACCTTGGTCCCTAGGGAAAATGGGCTCAAAGTTAGAACATCCATCCCACCAAGGTCACTCGCAAATAACCAAAGAACAGTCAGTCCTTTGCAGATAGTTTCTAGAGATTGCCTTGGTGCACCAGAATCAATTGCCAGCAAACTTCGGTCTAGGATCCAGTTACTAGACCTCCAGTGACTCATTCTCCCAACCTTTCAAAGCTCACAAGACCACTGTCATCTCCAATATTATTTCACACAAACACTGGGAAGGCTAGACACAACAAAGATAAAAGCACTGACAGGGCCGTGAGTGTATGGGCTATACATAGCAAGAACCCAGGCAGAAAACAAATCTTTGTGAAACACCTACTGTGTATAAGGCATAATGTAAGTGCTTTCACAAATATTTATCTCATTCGATCCTCACAACAGTACTGGGAGTTTGGTGCTATTAAGATCACCATTTTACAGTTGAGGAAACTGAGGCAAACAGAGGCAAAGTGACTTGCCCAGGGTCACCCAGCCAGTGAGTGTCTGAGGCTGGATTTGACCTCAGGTCTTTCTGACTCCAAACCCAGAGTTGTATCCATGTGTCATTAATTACTTCTAGGGGCAGGCTCACCAAATACACATGCTCCCATGAGCCTTCATTGACTGGTCAGTTTGCCATTGCATAAAGAAGATTCTTGTTCAGGCAGGGGCTGGACTGGATAACTCCTGAGGTCCCTTCTACCTCTGAGATTCTGAGTTCTGTCTTGGGATGCCAATCTAGTCCTCTTTCTACTCTAACACAATTGACTAAGCTCACTGTGTAGAAAATAACTCCAGCTCTGTCCCAGGGAAAGAGTGATTGAACCCAGGAAAGCTTTGACTGTGATTTCCTACTCCTAAATTAAAGGTGCATCAAACTAACTTTTAATTCTACAGATGTGGATGGCTCTCAGACCAGCAGATGAGTCACTGTGTGGGAGAGCAGAAGATTCTAGAAAAAGCTCATCTGCCGCACTCATCAAACCATATCTCTGCCAACTGTGAACCCTTCCGCTGGGCTTTCTTAGTGCCTGCTCTACCCAAGGATACAGCAATTATATCTAACTACCAGAGTCCTGGGGAAAAAAACAGCTCTCAAAGACAAAATATGCTCTTTAAAAAATGGGACACTTGTCCTCCATTACTGCATACACCTCTTTGGGCTGTAAAAATACAGTGAAATTGCTTTCTTCCTCCCTGCTACATATGCATCTCTTCTCTTTTCCTCTGATTGCCAAGTAAAATATTACAGAAGTAAACAGATGACTGAATGAGACTCTGAGAAGCCACTCTCATCCTAACCAGTGTTCCCTTTAATTGTTTCAGGTTGTAAGCAGACAGTCATATTTCCTCAGCAATTCCCCCTTAGGGGGGAAATGGAGCCCCAAAAGGGGAGGCTGCAAACACCAAAGAACACCAAGGTTTGTTCTGTTTTCCCTCAACCATCCTTTGATAAACAGAAACTGAGCTCAAAGGGATTGCTGTCCAGCCCACACACACAGCTTAGTGGGAAGGTTACTATCCCGCTGTGTGATGAAAGTCAACACTGCCTCATGTGCCCTTATCACCTCTTCCCTGGACTACTGCAATAGCTTACTAATTAGTCTCCCTGCTTTTCGTCTTCTTTCCCTGATCTGCCCTTCACCCAGGTGCCAAGCTGATGGTCCTAAAAGACAAATCTGACCACCCCACTGCCTTACTCAAAAATCTGTGGCTGCCTCTTTTATTTAAGATAAAAGACAAAATCCTCAGCATGGCATTTAGGGCCCTCCACAACCTGGCTCTTGAATACCTCTCCAGACTTACTGAACATGATTTCCCTTCACAAATTCTTTGTACTGGCCAAACTGGCCTAATGACTGTTCCTCAAACTCGTCATTCCAAACCTCTTGTCCAAACACCTTTGCCCATGGCTCCCCTGTGTCTGTAATGAGCTCCTTCCTGTTGGTCAATTAGAAGCTGTAGATTCCCTCCAGGCTGAGCTCAGGTGCTGTGAGAAGTCTTTCCTGATTACCCCTAGTTTAGAGTACTCTACCCCCCCACCAAATGGCCTTATATTTCCTTACTTATATATGCATTGTGTCTCACAACAGCATGCAAACTCCTAGATGCCAGGCAGTGTCTCATTTTTGGTCCTTTTCTTCCCAGTGCCTAACTCAGTACCTGGCACAAAGTAGGTGGAGTTCTTAAGGGCATTGTGCTAAATGCTGGACTAGAGATACCTAGGCAAAAAGATAGAAGCCTTGTCCTCAAAGTGCTTAAATGCTATCGATTAGGGTGGTGACGGAAGGAGGATATATTTTCTGTTAATAGGTTCCTATAAGTCCTTCACATTTTCTATGAAAGAGAATAAAGTCTGTCCTGTACCCAACATATGTAAAGTTATGTTGAGTGCTTGTATAGGATGTTGAAGGTCTTTTCCTTTTATCTGTAGGGATCTAGACACAAGCTATACTCTGAAGAAGGCAGCTGCTGACAAAGTGAGTAGAGCCCCATGCCTACATGCCTCAGGAAGACCTGAGTTCAAATATGACTGCAGATACTTACTAGTTGTGTGACCCTGGGCAAATCCCTTCACCTCTGTCTGCCTTTGTTTCTTCAACTTTGAAATGGTGATCATAACTGCACCTACCTCTCAGGGTTGTTATGAAACTCAATGAGATCAGAGTTGTTAGAAAAAAAGGTGCTTCATATAGTTTACGGTAGGCACCATCTAAATGTTCATTCCCTTCTTCCCCTCTTCCTTCCCCAAAGTCAACTCTGGATGAGGGTATAATGAGCCAAAGAGAATTGTCAGCCTGGTTCAGTTCTTAAAATGGACTTTGACCTGTATAAAGCCAGAGCTTGGGACCCTGGGCCACAAGTTTAGGAAAACTCATGTTTTTAACAGAGAGGGAGGTCCAGTATATATCCAGATAGCTGAAGTCTTCCAGAGTTATTCTGCTATTCCTCTGCCAAATTTGTGATGCTTCCTGACCATCTTGCCTAATTCCTTCTTCTGTAAAATTCATGGGATCACAGAATCATAAATCTCGGGCTAAAATAAACCTTGGAGTTCTTTTAGTTTAAGTCCCTCATTTGACAGATGAGGACACTAAGGTCCTCTGAAAGGGAAGTGACTTGCCCGAGGTCATGTAGGTGGGAAGTAGAAGAGCTGGGATTGGAACTCAGGACCTGATTTCAAGGTCAATAGTACAAATTTTTCATTCTTTCCACTAAACCACAGTACAGTGTAGCACTTCTATTTCTCTCTGCACTGAATCTCACCCAAGGACTCTTATCATCTTGCTACCCTTGCATGTCCGGATTTCCTTAAATAGCTCTCTTCTTTATATGTAATGTCAATTGACCCACTTTATCGATTTGAATGAGGCACATCCTTTCACAACTACATTCCTGCCACTAGTTCCATCCCATCGAATGTCAATGCCACCTAACACAGACCAAATTGGCACCTTGTGTTAGGATCTTCAGTGTACCTTATGTATAAGCCATCCTTTTTGCTTTTGTATATAGACATGTGAGGCTATGAGTTTTATTGCTGGACCTTTTCTTGAATACTCTCTCCTGGGACTTACTGGTCCTCTCTTTTGCCCTTTTCCTTTGTTCTAGCTTCTCCTCTCTGTGATACCAAGTTGGGCAGTTCTCTGCAGTTCTGTATTGTGATGCCAATCCAGTCCTCTTTCCTTTCCTTCCCCTTTTCAATTTTAAGCACACTCAGTCTGATTCACAGGGCTACAAGAAAAACCATATCTTTGCCATCTCCCGAGAGATACACTCTTCCCTGGCTGAGAGCCCATCGTGCCTATATTTTTAAGCCATGGTCCAGAAATCAATCTTCTTAGCCAGCTGTTCACTTTTCAAATCTGTCTTTCTCTTTTTAATCCTCTATTTTCCGTTAGAAGTAGGGATGAAAACACCACCTGTGACCCTCAGATCTCTAGCTTTTTTGCCCAAGACTTCCTAATCCTTAGTCATGTTTTCTACATTCCCTTTGGTGATATCCTTGCATGAATCACAAGAAGTGAATAGTAGTCAACAGGTTGGACAAGTCTTAAGAGAATTTCCGCTGTATCCAAATACATGCATTGGCAAGAGAGCAGACCTCTCGACTATTTATGTTGGGTTGACATCTGCCTCAGTAACCCTCAGGAGAAAGTCACTAAGAACCGCCTCTGCTCTTCTGCTTTAGACCTCATGCCTTAGAACACAAGAAGCTGCTCCCTTCTTAAAGAGTCCAGTGGATTGCTCCCCCACACCTCCCACAGAAAACTAATTCTTCTTTGACTTTGCTGTTCCTTCTTCCCTTCCTTCTCTGGGGCATGCTCTTTAACCCCCCCAACCTTCTGATACATTCCTTACATTATCCCTCATGTTTTTTCATCTTTATTTTCTTTTTGAAACACCCCCCCCCCGAGGAATACTTCATCCTTCCCAATAACCTAAAAAGCAGATGCTCTATCCCAGGACAGAGATCACCTTGCAGTCTGTACACACAGGGCCTTGCACACAGAAGATGCTTAATTCATGTTTAGGGAATGAATTAATGTGTGCTCTCCTCCTCCTGGTTCTGACCCTTACCCAAGGCAAAGCCTGCTGTGGGAACAGTCATTGGCTTAGAGTCTTCTATGAATTGGGATGAATAACCTCCTTGGTCAGAGGGGACAGGAAAAACAGACAAATGAGGCGACACTGTGGTCAGA
Source organism: Petaurus breviceps papuanus (assembly GCF_028583685.1). Lineage (NCBI taxonomy): Eukaryota > Metazoa > Chordata > Mammalia > Diprotodontia > Petauridae > Petaurus > Petaurus breviceps. The sequence goes on from NW_027187369.1 coordinate 12,264,266, forward strand.
AGGTTCTTACCCAGGGAGGGGCCAGAAGGGTCAGAATGGTCATACAAAAGCCACAGTCAGTGTTAGTAACCTGAGGAGCCAGAAGAAGAGGATAGTATGTTTGAGGAGCTGTGACCTTTGAGCTAATAGGGAAAGGCTCAGAAAGTGCTGTAAGCAGCTTGTACCACAGTATCATAGCTACCCAACCCTCTGTGCCTAAGACCTCAGGCATCTTACAGCATAGACCAACTCATGAGATTTTCTCCAGGAATATACACAACTGAGGGGAGCCCATAGTTAGGGACACACAGGAAAAATTACCCAGGTAACTGGCATCTGTAGGTTGATCAACCACAAGTTTTTTGCTGGCTCAATGCTTGGCACGTAGTAGGTGTTTATTAAGGGTTTATTGATTAACTTGCTTTTACTTTCCATCCTTACCATCTTGTTTTATCTGTCACTTACAGGAAACTTCATGGTGAGAGAGTAGCTGATGTCTTGTTAAGGACAGCAGCTGCTATCTTCCTGCCCCCTGTAGCTCAGCTACCCTGAAGTCCTGATTGTGGTGGTGAGTGAAGAGGCATGATTCAGTGGGCAGGCTGAATAGCTTGATATTGGATAATAGCGAGTATCTGTGTTCCACGCACTTCCTGTAATTTACAGCACCACTTCCTAAGGGTACCTGCCTGTTTTTTATGCCCAACTGTGTGACGTTTGTTCTGCTTCCTCTAATAGAAAACAGCTCCCCTTCCTCCTGCTTCACTGGCAGAATTCTTCTTTAAAGAAATGGTTTTTTTTTTCCTAAGCAGTGGCAATATGTAATCAGAATCAATGTCAAAAATTTCTTGCTACTTTATATAGTTTTATATTCATTCTGTGCACGTATACTGTGCGTGGGACCAAAGTCCCAGGTCTAACTTCTCAACAGCCATAATTCCCATCGCCCCATGATGACTCGCATGTCCTCCCGCTGCCTGAGAGAACTGAGAGTAACAGGAACAGCAGCTACCCTGGGAAGAGGGTCCGGCTCTGTTATTGATGAGTGATTTGGAGCAAGTCCCTTCCCCTCTCTGGGTCTGTTTCCTCTTTTGTAAAATAGGGAGACTGGATTTAGCAAGCTCAAAGATCCTTTCCATCTCTGACCTTTTATGGTTCTCTGTCTTGGAATATCTCTGAATCCACTGGACATGTTCCATTTGGCAGAGAATATATCTGGTTTGGGTTTGCCCAGCATGTGGTGCTGCTGAACTATTGCCTAGTAGTATTATTCAGAAATAAAAGCATCAAAAACTATCTCTGCCTCACTTTTATTTTTAAGTGTTCTTTCTAACCAGAAACATTTGCAGAAAACTCCTCAGCTCTGTCCTTTCTTCCTATTAGCACAAAGCTAATGCAGACGTAAGTATATCATGCCTGAGCTACCGGCAATGGCTTCTCCATGGTCTCTCTCCTTCCCAAACATTCTCCACAGCTTCAGTCAGTCAGGCCTACAATGTGTCGGGCACTGTGGTAAGCCCTAGAGATACAAAGAAAGTCAATGGCAGTTCCTGTTCTTGAGGAGCTCATGGTCTAATGGGGGAGACAATATGCAAACAATTGTATAAACAAGATAGAGACAGGATAAATTGAAGATGATCAGAAGAGAGAAGGCACTAGCATTAAGGGGGATCAGGAAAGACTTCCTAGAGAAGGTGGGTTTTAGCTGGGACTTGAGGGAAGCCAGAGAAGGGAGCTCCCTATCAGAGGATGCAAAGTGGCCCAGTGGCCCACTGGGTCTGGAGTCAGGAAGACCTGAGTTCAAGTCCAGTCCCAGACACTAGCTGTGTGATCCTTGGCAAGTCCCTCAACCTCTGCCTCAGTTTCCTCATCTGCAAAATGGGGGTAAAAATAGCACTTATCTCCCAAGGTGATTGTTGTGAAGATCAGATGAGGTGTTTGTAAAGTGCTTCACACAGCTCCTGAAACAGGGTAGGTACTTAATAAATGCTTGTTTCCTTCCTTCCTTCCTTCCTTCCTTCCTTCCTTCCTTCCTTCCTTCCTTCCTTCCTTCCTTCCTTCCTTCCTTCCTTCTTTCCTTCCTCCCTCCCTTCCGTTCCAAGAGGGCTTTCAATAGGGATCGGATGCCCACTTTTCAGGACAGCTGTAGGGGGCTGTTCCTGTTCAGGTATGGCTTAGATTAAATAACTTTTTGAGCTCCTTACCAAGGCTGAGACTCCATGTTTCTATGCAGTGCACTGTACTAGGCACTGGGTGCCATGTTAAACAAGAATGCCCTTATGGTAGCTTTGGCCTAGTAGGGGAGATAAGACACAGAGAGATGTGAATGTGACAAAAATGATGCAGAAGCAAAGTACACAAAGTACAGTACATTGTGCCATAAGGAGGAATTCCAGCACCTGATTGTCTCAACAGCAGGTGATTGGGAATGGGCTGGGGTGGGTAATGATCATACCAGCATGGAGTGTGGGGCCTATCCTCTAGAGAGTTAGGCCAAAGGAGAGGGGTGGTGGGGCAGCAGGATCTTGGAAGGGGGGTCCTAAGGCTGGTAAGCAGCAGCATGGGTCTGCATAGAATTGTGAGGCAAAGAACTGGGACAATGATCATTGGGGAATGGGAGTCCCCCCCCCTTTCCTCCACCATGTCAGCAGCTGGAGCAAAATCTTGTTTGCCTCAAACTAGGTCTGGTAATGTGCTATGAAACCTGATTATGGAGATGGCTTTTAGCTGGGACATGGGGAATGAGGGGAGGCTTTTAGTCTTCTTAATAAATCCCAGTTTTCTTTGGCATGAATAGCACTTTACAGGCGCTGTAACCCAACTCCCATGTGGTGTGTTGTTCAGCCTGTGTGATGACAATACCTGAAATACAATCTCAATCTTTGAGCAGGAATTATGCAGTTTAATAACATGAAGTAAAGACAGCAGATTCAGAATTGGTATTTCCAAGGGAGTTGTTTCCCTGACAATTTTCTCCAGACACATATGGTTGGATCAACTGTGTATAAGCTAAAAAAAACCCCACACCTTCATTTTCATCTCCAAATGCTTTCTTTCTTAGTCGTCAAACTTACACTATAGAATAAAACATTGTGATAATTGCTTTTTAATACAATAAAAGACTGGAACCTTTCCCCATGACAGAAAAATGAGGGAAAATAATGGAATGGTGTCTTGGAATCTTTCTAACTCCAAAATAGCAAATGAGAGAGGGGTTCATTTATTCACTGAGGTTTCCTGCCAGAGTCACTCCTACACAGCAGTTAGTGGGGGGGGGGATGAACATTCAAGAGTTAGCTATAACTAGTTGGGGGGGGATCCGTTTTGACAATGAGAAAGGTTAATTACTTCAACCTCAACCTCTGTTACCACTGTTTTTAGCTTGGAAAGGTTAATTTGAGAAACAGATAAATCTTAAAAGAGTACAAGATAGTCATATGCACATTTCTATTAAACATGAACCAGCTAAATACATGTGGTTCTTCAGAATTTTTACTTATTCATGAGTATGGGGCAGTAAAAAGGGTGTTGGATTGGGAATCAGAGGACCCAGGTTTGATTACTACTAGCTCTGGTCATTTATCATTATGTATGACCTTGCCCAAGTCCGTTTCAGGGCATCAGTGTTCTCCTCTATACAATGGAAGTGTTAGACTAAATGACCTGTAATGGGTCTTCCAGATCTAAATCTATGATCCTATGACCACTAATAGAGGGTATGTGTCTGATTAACCAAGGACAGTGGGGTTCAGAGCTTCACTCTGTCCCTCCCCCCCAACACACACACACTGACCCCTACTCACACTATAAATATGTGTCATTGGTCACGAGGGGGAACAGGCAAAAGAACAAAGCTTAATGAGGCCACAAGCTCTCCAAAAAGCAAATTCTCCAGAGAGAATGTTTCATATACACACCATGCCAGTTCTAAGGTGTCTGAAGTTAGTAAAGTCCTAGGGGGCCAATGGACTATTCATCACAGTGGGGTTGCTGTCTGCTTTCCCATATTGTTCTAAGCTATAGTTTAGACTTTGGACTCCTGCTGCTATTTCTCACTCCTTTTGGTTTGGTCATAGCTCAAACCTACATTTCTGCTTTCAGTGATTTGCTCTCTTCACGGATCTGTGATTTTGCTTGGTGTAACCCTTCTTGCCAACATCAATCACAAACTTTCTGGTACTTAGGAGATGGCCTTTAAGAATTGCTGTGGCTAAAATATCAACTACACAGAAACCCACTGGTGATAAAATTATCTCTAACACATCCCATAGCCCGGAAAAGTCAAGTGACTTGTCTATGGTCATACAGTTAGTATGAATTTGAGGCAAGGCAGAACTTGATCATGTTTCACTTCTATCATCTTCATCATCATCATTGTTATAATTTCCATCAAAGACATCCCTAGCCATCTCATTCTTCTCTTTTTCAATGGAGTTCAGGTGAAAATGGTCCTAGAACAAGTTACTACCCTGCTATTATATATTCTCTTGGGTGGGCACAGGTGGGTAAGACCAGCTGGTTTTTTTATAAGTGAATAAAAGTAGTGTTCACCAGAGGACTCATTGAAAGCATCTTTAGGAGGATTAGCAGATAAGTTGGTGGGTGGGGATATGTACCTGGTGGCGGTGGTCCTTCATTCTCAAAGAGGACCTATGACATCTAGGCATTATATTTGGAAAGGCTTTGTCCTCCCATGTAGCTTAGAGACTATGGATATCTGGTACGGTGAGACCTACTAAAAATATTGTTCTTTAGTTTTTATGGCTCAAAGTTATATCAGTACCTTTATTGTGGGAAGCACTTCTGAATGTGGTAACAGTCTTGTTCTAATGCAGTGTGTTTGTGGAACTCTTAAGGATATGGCGAGGTCTCTATTTGCACAGTATATATCTTGTATGCATACAGTTATTTGCATGTTGTCTCTCGTTAAAAGATATCCTCCTCAGAGCAAGGATTGTGTTTTAGCCTTTCTCTATAATCCCAGTGCTTTTTAAATGCTTGTTGGCTGCCTGGCTGATCTGTTTTGTGGTAGTTTGAGACAGTGAGCTGCTGGTGTTTCAATCTAGCCACCAGGTGGAGTCTTACTACATAGTTGGTAAGTGCTGAATTTAATGTGGTACATAGTTCCTAATCTTTTCTTTCATAATTTGCACTGATCAATATGACCAGATTGCATAAGTATAACTTATCTATAATTTTTACTGGCAATGACCTGGTCCTGAATGGCTATCATAAATTCCTTTGTTTTTGTAGACAAATCTGCATGATTTGACCATTTGTTCAATACTTCATTGTTGATGTATTGTTAATTGAGCTCATTTGGATGTGGCCCACAGAAGGCCTTTTTATTCCACTCTGGGATCTTGGTCATTTCACAGTTTCTGTCTATACATAAAGTGCTCTTGGTCACATTTAATGCAAACTTATATATGTTCATCTCTAGCAGATTGCCCCCTCTGTCATCGTCACTCTCTCATTTATCTCCAATCTCTCCCTGTCTACTGGCCACTTCCCTACTGCCTACAAACACACCCATGTCTCTTCATCCTCAAAAAACCCTCACTTGATCCTTCCATTCCCACAAACTATTATTCCATATCTCTCCTCCTTTTTATAGCCAAGCAACTTGAGAATGGCCATCTATAATAAATGTCTCCACTTCCTTTCCTCTTCCTTTCTTCTTAACTCTGTACTTTCTGGCTTCTGACCTTACCATTTAACAAAAACTACTCTCTCCAAAATTACTAATGATCTCTGAACGGCCAAATCCAATAGCCCTTTTTCAATTTCTATCCCGTTTGACCTTTCTGAAGCCTTTGGTGCTATTGAATAACCTCTTGTCTCTAGGTTTCCATGACACTACCCTCTCCTGGTTCTCCTCCTACATAACTCATTGCTTCTTTTCAGTCTCCTTTGCTGGAGGTCATCCTCACTAATGGGGAGAGTCTCACAAGACTGTCTTGGGCCTTCTTCTCCCTCTATACTATTTTACTTGCTGATTTTATCAGCTCTCATGCTGATGATTCTTAAATCTCTTTACCCAGCTTTAACCTCTTTCATAACCTCCTAACTAACATCTTCAATTGCTTAATGGACATCTCAAACTGGATATCCTACAGACATCTCAAACTACAAAAACTGTATAGCTTAAACTGTACATCTTAAACCAGGATTCGGTCAAAAGGCCTCACTTCAGGATCTAGAAAGCCACACATGGCCTCAAGGCCACAGGCTGCCCACCCGAACTGTACAAAGATGGCCTCATTCTATCCCCCCCCCACCTAAGTCTCCCCCTTCCTAATGTCCCTATCACTGTCAGGGGCATCCCCACTTCTTCACTCTCGGCCTCCATATCCAATCTGTTGCCTAGTTCTGCCAATTTCCCCTCCACAGCATCATTCGTGTATGCCTTCTTCTCTTCGCTGACATTGACACCCCTGATCCGGGCCCTCATCACTTCACACATGGACTGTTTCAATAGCCTGTTTATTGTTCTTCCTACTCCATGTCTCTTCGTGCTTTAGTCCATCTTTCACTCAGCTGTCAAATTAATGCTTCTAAGGCACAAGTTTGACCATGTCACTCCACTATTCAATACATTCCAGTGGCTCCCTATTACTGCTAGGAGCAAACATAAAACCCTTTGTTTGGCATTCAAAGCCCTTCACAACCTGACCCTCTCCTACCTTTCCAGACTTCTTACACCTTACTCCTCCCCCTCCTCAAATACTCTGTGAGCCAGTGACACTGGCTTCCTTGCACTTCTTTTCTTTTTAATTTTAATTTTTTCCTTTTTGGAGGGGGTAGGGCAGGGCAATTGGGGTTAAGTGACTTGCCCAAGGTCACACAGCTAGTTTTTGTGTTAAGTGTCTGAGGCTGGATTTGAACCAGGGTCCTCCTGACTCCAGGGCCGGTGCTCTATTCACTGCACCACCTAGCGGCCCCCATTGCACTTCTTCAAACAAGATACCCCATTTCCTGACTCTGGGCATTTTCACTGACTGTCCTCCATGACCAGAATGGTCTTCTTTTTCATCTCCACTTCCTGGCTTCCCTGGCCTTTTTCAAGTCCCAGCTAAAACCTTACTTCTACAAAGAACCTTTACTTGTCCCCTTCCCTCTATTGATTATTTGAATTTATTCAGTTTATAGCTTATGTGTGTTTGCATGTTGTCTTCCATAAATTATAAGCATCTTGAGAACAGGGACTGTCTTTTGCCTGTCGTTGCATCCTCAATGCTTAGCACATACCTGGCACATAGTAGGTGCTTAATAAATGTTTATTGACTGACTACCTATTATCAGTCTTCACTATTATGCAGTGAAGTGATATCTGCTTTATTCCAAAAATATTTCTGCAAGTTTTTACCCTCTTAAGTATGTCCTGGGAGACTATTAATCTTCTTCCTTCTTTTTGAAGAGGGAGTATTAATCTTCCCTAGCTTCCTTGGGGTAATGGGCCTCATGTTTCATTAATAGTGTGTAGGGTTTTGCTCGGATACCTTCCAAATCTGTTTTGGCCCATTCTACAAATATGAAAGTGTATATTACGACTGCTGTTGCAAAGTGTTAATTGCTCTGAATGTTCTTCTCGTTGAAACTTGATTTCAAGATGCCAGTGGGTCTCTTGACATACAATCATGGCTTTCTTCTTGACATCTTTATGCTCCATGTCTTCTCTGGAGGAAATCACAGTTATGTGCAAATATCACTTTCCTTCTTTGGTTCAATTTGACTTCTACATTCAAGTTTAAAACCTTTAGCCTCTATCTTCCCTTTGAATACATTAAAAAGTTTATACTTATTGGGCCCAAATGACATTTTGATATTGCTGGAGAAAGATTCCACAAGATGGAGAGGCTTGGAAACCATACTCAATTCTATTTAGGAGACAGGAAGATGGTTTAAAGTTAAGAAGAACCTTAAGAGACAAAGTGTTTTCTTGAAAGAGGCCATAGTTTATATCAATGGTTTCCAACATTATTGTATTAGTGTTATCTTTTAAATAGAAAAGAATACCCCATGTGAACACCAAGTATTCTAATTTTCTTACTATACTCATGTCTATTTTATGTATTTGCAGTACATGAGTAGGCCATAAGTGTGGAGTTGAGTCAAAGGCTCAAAAGACTTTATTGTTGATAAACCAATAAAGGCAGAGTAAATGTTATGGTACTTTGGGACAGCTTGTTCAATAATTATCAAGTTGAAAATAAGATGCTTTTTATGTTGTGCGCTTATAGATTTTTAGAAAGGGATCTAAGCTGTGAATGCATTATATAAAGGAGAGAAACACACAATTGGCTTATATTTGCAGGGGGTTGCTGGTGATGCTTTCAGTTAAGAAAGGTAGAACAAGCTTGCAGCTGAGAGGAGGCTGATAAAGAGCTTTCCTGGGATGCAATTCTGTATCACTAGGATGTACTTGAGCCCTGCTACTTCTCAGTTTTGCAAAGAAGCTAGAATTTCAGGCACCTCCTTTGCCATTCTTTATATCAATGGGGTATAAGCTCTCTGTTTTGCATTTGAACCAGTTTGCATGTTGTTTCATTGGACTTGCTGCAATCATATGGATCACCAGAAATTTTCTTTCCTCTTCCTTGGGAAGTTCTTTCTCTCCCCTTATTTCTTTGCTTCATAAGGGTCTGTAGTAAATCACAATGCTTTGCACATAGTAAGTACCTAATATATGCTTTTTTCATTCATTCCTTCATTCCTGTTGAATTATTTAGGGTAGGGAAATGTGTTCATCTCTGAGAGTCAGAACAAATGTCAGTTTTTAAAAATTACTCTGCTAGTTGGTCTACTAGTCAGGTTTATGCCATCAAAATAAAAAAAGTTCTTTTCAAAATTTCTTTTTAAATACATCCATCCCCTTGTAATGGGAATGTAAATTTAAAGATCTTCTCTGCCCCTAGGCTAAAGTGCACCTGGAGCCGGGGGTGGGAGGCTTGTTTTTCAGTGGATACTTTTTGATTAGCCAGTGGGTCAATAAGGTTGTTACATTCTTTGAGCCAGGAGAAAGCTATACAATCCCTGATGTGAGGCTTTGTTTTGGGGCTCACTTTCAGAAGTGTTCTGTGATTTGATCTGGATTCTAGGAAGCCTTTGTCCAGAGCCCCCTGGCTTTGAAACCCAGATGTTGAAACCCAGATGTTGACTGGGTATGGATGTAATGGTTGGACAGTTTGAAATCTGTCTACTTGATCTGTTTCTGTCTTGATAATTCTGTTTGTATATTCTGAAGTTCGGGGTACTCACCTTTTTCCCCTGAACGAGGTAAACAATACATATTTGACTGATTAAAATAAGCTTGTTAACCCATTTTGAGTTGCTTTCCTTTATCAAAGCAGATCCAAGAACCTGTGTTGGCAGATACCCTGAGGACGCTTGAGGTGCTTGCCACTACACCCCTTTTCAAAATAACTTGAGTCATAGATACTATTTTTGTCATCCATTTTAGGAATTAGGTAGAATATTTTGCATTTACATTAAGTCAATATTTTCAGTGGCTTCAGATCCTTCAGCTTTTCCCTTTTTAGATTTTACTTGCTCTTCAGTTTTTGCTCTTATTTGGTCTAACCTGGGCTTAGGGATGAAGTTATTTCTTACAATTGGTCTGCATTGATCTTTAATATGTTGTGTGAAGTGGATTTGAGGGTGCCACTGATAAAACGTAATGTAAAGTTCTTGCCTATGAAACTAGTACAATAGGCTTCCTGTTTAGTTATGGTAGAGTACTGGTGCCTAATGAAAGCCCTTCTATCTTCAGTGGTTGCCTGCCTTAGTGTTAGTGTCATCTGCCCTGGAGCATTTGCAATGGGAAGGGGGGAGGGTGCCACTGGTATTTCTGGTTTGTTCTAGTGTGTCTTGCCATCTTGTGGTACCAGATCAGAAAAATGGGACCCTACTTGCTCAACTCTCTTCTGTGTCAAACTGATCTAAAATACTTGCTGACTGGTCATAGTGATAGTTTCAAGTAGGGTTAGCCTGCAACTTTATGCCAGCCATTCTCTTTCATTGACTCTTAGGAGTAGGGACATGACACTGCATGGGATGCTAACCCAATCAATGGTAATGCCTGAGTTCACTTCTCCAGATTTTCTAACTGTGGTGTGCTAGGAAATATTTATCTGAGGTTCCTTTTCCATTTTGAAATTCTGTGATTCACTTAATACTTCAAGTCACAGTTGCCAGAGATGATTTCATACTTTATCTTAGAATATTTTGCTTTTGAGGCCACTTTAGGCATCACAATTCAGTGAACATTTATTAAGCAACCATTATGATTTGCATTGGGAATACAAAGATAGATATGACACAGAGTCAAAGAATCTCAGAGTCGGAAGGGAACTCAGAGTTCATTTAGTACAAACCATACCTGGACAAGAATCTCCCCTTACAATATACCCAACTCGTGGTTATCCAGCCTTTTGAAATGAAAGAAATTGAAATTGAAGAAAAAGAATTGAAAGAAAGCTTGCTACTTTTTGAGGCACCCCATTCCATTTTGGCATGTAGCTAATTGTTAAGAAGTTTTTCCTTCTATCAAGAATAAATCTGACTCTTTGCAATTTCTGTCCATTGTTACTTGTTCTACTCTCTGGGGTCAAGATAGCCCTTTTCGTTCTCTAAAAAACTTGGAGACAGTGATTATGTTCCCCCAAATCTTCTCTTAACTCCTCCAACTAATTTGCTTCTCTTCTAACTTCTTTAATTGCATGATCTTTACTATTAAGATCACACATCCATTTTGAATTTATTGTAGAATATAGTTTTAAAGGTATTGCTTTAAGTCTAATTTCTGCCATACTGCTTTCCAGTTTTCCCAGAAGTTTTTATAAAATAGAGAATTCTTTCTTGAGTAATTTATGTTTTCCATAAATTAACCACTGAGTTATTGAATTTCATTGTTTCCGATATTCCCTTGTCTAGTCTGTTCCGTTTATCTATTGCTTTATTTTTAAACAAACATAATGACTGCTTCTTTTTAATATAATTTGAGGTCCAGAAGAGCTATTCCCTCTTCATCCCTTCCTATCCCCCCATTATTTCCCTTGATATTCTAGATATTTTGTTTCTCCAAATGAATTTTGTTGTTATTTTATCGAGTTCTGTAAAGCATCCCTTTGATAATTTGATTTATGGTATAGCGTTAAAAGTGTAAATTACCTTTGGTAGCAATGTCATTTTTATTGTATTGGCATGACCCACTCATGAGAACTGACTATTCCCTTCAGCTATTTCAGCTGCTCTTTATTTCTTTAAGGGATACTTTGGAACTGAATCTCTACAAGAATTTTGTGTGCTTTGGTAAACATCTCCCTATATATTTTATGTATTTTGTAGTTATTTCAAATGGCAGTTCTCTTTCTGTTTATTGCCTTTTGGATTTTGTTATAATTGTATAGAAAAACTCTTGTTTTGTGGGCTTATTTTGCAGGCTGCAACTTTTGCTGAAGCTATTAATTGTCTCAATTAGTATCTTTTCTAAATAAACCATCAGGTCATCAGCAAATAGATACAGCTTAATCTCCTCTTTGACTCCATGTTTTTTGTATCCGTCCCTCATTTTATTGCCAACCCTAACCCTAATCTCCAGAACTATATCAAATAACAGCGGGGACAGTGAGAATCCTTGTTTTACTTCCATATTTACTGAGAAAGTTTCTAATATATCACCATTGCATATGTTGCTTGGTTTTGGTTTTAGATACTTTTTATGATATTGAAAAAAACACCGTCTGAGCCTAGATTTGTAGGATTTTGAGGATAAATGGGTGTTGTACTTTGTTGAATGCTTTTTTGGCATCAAGTGAGATAATCATGTGGTTTAGGATATTTTTCTTTTAAGCTGAATAATTATTTTGATTGTTTCCTTAACAATAAACCAGCCTTTTCAGCCCCTGGTACAAATCCAATTTGATAATAATGAATGATTTCTTGGATAAATTGTTTATTGGATGGGATTTTATTTAAAAATTATGGATTAGTATTCATTAATGATATTGGTCTATAGTTCTCCTTCTGTGCTTTATTCTTCCCTGATTTAGGTATTAGGACTATATTGGTCTCATAAAAGGGAACCAGTAAAGTGCTTTCGTTCTCATTTTTTTGGGAATAATTTGTATAGTACTGGTACTAATTGTTCTTTGTAAGTTTGATAGAATTCTCGAATGAATTCATAAAGACCAAGTATTTCTGTACTCCTCCACTGGTAGTTATTTTACAGCTAGTTCTATTTCCTTTTCTGAGATTGTACTATTTAAAAATTTCTTTTTGGTCTTCTGTTAATGTAGGTATCCTATGTATGTAAGGATATTCCCCTATTTTGCATTCTTAGTTTTGTTAGCATATAACTCTGTAGAGTAGGCTCTGATAATTCTTTTTCTTTTTTTCTGGTTTTGTTGTAATTTCTCCTTGTTTGGTTATTATTTTGTTGATTTGATTTTTTGCCCTCTTCATTTTAATCTGATTGTCTAATGATTTGTCAATTTTGTTAGTCTTTTCAGAGAATTATCTTTTAGTTTGGTTGATCATTTTTATAGTCTTTTTGTTTCCAGTTTGTTTATTTCTCTTCTAATTTTCAATATCTCCTCTTTTGTGTTTATTTTCGTTTCATGTATTTATTGGCTCTCTAATTTTTAAAATGCATGTTCAGTTCCTTAATCTTCTCTTTTTCCGTTTTGTTTATGTATATTTTTAGGGATTTAATTTTAGTTGCATCATAGAAATTTTAGTATGTTGTTTCATTGTTATCATCTTCTTTCACATATTAATTGTTTCTGTTGTTTGTTCTTTGATCTGCTCATTAGTTAGAATTTTATGGTTAAGGCTCCATTTAGGTCTGTTTCTTTTGTTTGTGCTTTCTAAGCTGATTACTATTTTTATTATGTTATGGTCTGTAAAAGATGTATTTGCTACTTCTGTCTTTTAACCTATATTTGAAATATTTTTGTACCCTAACACAAGATTGATTTTTATAAAAATTCAGTATGGTGCTAAGAAATACATATATTCTTTTTGCAGTTCCATTTAAAAGATACAATAAATAAGTCTTTTAGCTCTATTTTCCCCAGCAATCTTAAATTTTATATTTTCCTTTTTGTTTATCTTTCTGTTAAATTTGTTCAAATCTCAAGAAAGACATTAAAGTATCTGGGGTATTTTTTTAATAATAATTCAATTACTGTCTATTTCTTCTCATAATTCAGTTACTATTGATGTAATTTTATTGTTTCTGATTCCTTTTAGGATAATGCAGTTTCTGTGTTTATCTTTTTTATGTTGTGAATTTTTGTTTTTGCTTTATTGATTGCATAATTTCACCTCCTGATTTTTTTTGATTCACCAGATACATAGTAAATTTTGTTCCAGCCCCTCATTTTTATTCTGTGTATGTCTTTGCTTTTTAGCTGTGTTTGTTGTAAGCAATGGATTGTAGGGTTTTTAAATCGATTTGTCACACTCTTTCATTCTATTAGATTGTTTGATCCATTCACATTTAAAGTAATGAGTTATATTGTCTTCCATCCCTAATATTGAGGTTTTTCACCCTGAATTAAGGTGGGTTTTTTTTTGGGGGGGGGGGGGTTATTCGTCTTCTCTAAAGATAGTACTTTGTATTTTCAATTATTTTTGCTTAATCTACTTTGAGGCTACTCCATTCCCAAAGGTCTATCTCCCCTCCCACAATCATTTGCTGTCATGTGTGAATTCATGGAGGGAGGAGAGAGCTGGACAAGGTCAGGGAATATCTAGTAATGAAGGCTGGCTGAGACCTGAAGTATATGGTGTCATAAATTTAGAACTGGAAGGGAACTTAGAGATTATGTAGTCCAATCTCCTCATACTATGGATGATAAAATTTAAGACAAGTGAATTGATAATTAATTTATGAAATTATGAAATAGGGGCAGGCATACCTGGTTATTTGGGTGCTTGCTGGGAAAGAGCATGACTGGTAGTGGGAAACAGGGCAGCAATCACACTTTGATAACCACAGTGGGTGTAAGGGCAAACAGAACAGGAAATAGAGACAAACGATGAAAAGTGGAGATACAGAGGCAGATGATACAGGGATGGGATGATGAAGGGAAACAGGAAGCGTGAGGAAGAGAGATGGAAGGGGGATGTGTCAGTTATGCAACGGCGGATTGTAGAGTTGGAAGCACTTGGCAGCATGGACCAGGTGAATATGGAAGAAGCCTGGGAGACGTGGAGGAGAAGGGCAAGAGTTTGAGGTCTCATTTTCATAGAGGTTTTTAGGAAACTGAGCAATCTATTCTATCTGTGCCACCTTGGGGTTAGTTAGTTCATTAACAAATACAAATTATCTCAAAGTTATCAGTAAAACTTCAAAGTTGTCTTCTCAAAGTGATCACCACCTTTTCGAATTTGTCTCGAATTTACATATCATAATGCTAGAAACCTTAACAAGCAGTGCCCAGATGGTTTCTCCTGATTTGGCATATATTACTAAAATGTGAATTTTGGTTAATATATGATACAATTTGCAAATTGTGCTCCTTTGATCTTTGGGATAGTTTGTACAGGATTTCCAGCTTCCCCTTTACAATCTTATTTCCTGCTGTTGCCCCTTTATACTGGCTACCCATAAAACTTACTATATGACTAGAAGGGGGTAGTGGTGGTAAGGGGGACCAGAAAAAGATATAATTTTAATACAACAAGGAAGTTAAGTGACTTGTCCAAGATCATACAGGTTATATTTAGAGTTAGCCAAAATCTGAAACTTGGTCTTTTGTATCCCAATCCAGCACTGTTTCTACTAATGATGGGGAGATAGAAACAATAATACATAACAACTGATTGGATCTATCTTCAGGAGGATGGGGTAGAGAGAGAGAGACAGAAACAGAGACACAGGGACAGAAAGAGATGCAGAGAGAGAAACACAGAGGGAGAGGGAGAGGGGAAGGAAGAGAGAGATTTTGAGTTTATAAATTTGGGTGACTGGTAGGATGGTGCTAAAATGGGTGCTACTAAATGGTACATAAGGATCTCTTCAGGCTACATATTGACAGTTTAAAATGTAATATTATCTATGTTTCATTGTGTTTTTACTTTATTAAATATTTCCTCGTTTTAATTTTTTTGCAGTGTCCAATTACATGTTAATCTGGTTTGGGCAGTACTTAGGAGTGCTGTGAGCCGGTGTTTGGTAGCTCTGTTCCATAGCACCATGTTGATTGGTTACCAATTAGCTGTTTTAAGTCTTAGGTGGGGGTTACTAAAATTGTTCAGTGTAACTTTCATGAATCCATTGTAATAACTTTTTGAAAGCCAGATTTTTCCAACTCATACAATTGCTCCTAGCAAAGGGAGAGTACATTTTCTTCTGTGACCATGGTTGCTTCCTTCCTTTTATGCTCCATCATCCATCTAATGGAGTTTCAGTGTATCATTTCTCTTGCAAATGTAGCATTGTTTAGGTTGTCAGCTGGAATGAAGACGTGTAATTTTCCTGGTGCTTGAATATTTCCCATGTGCCTGTGCAAATATTGTGTTATGTAGTCACGCTGGGATGGAGTTGTTCATAGGGATGCAGGATGCAGAGACAAGGTTAAAAAAAGATGCTTCCCTCCCCATGATTGGAACAACCAGAATGTCTTTAAATGACTTGATTCCAACACTGAGTACAGGACTCAAGGCTTTAGCTGGGTGACAGACACAGATGTGACAGAATCTCAGAGGTCCTCAAGTCCAGAGGCGTCATATATGCATGCCACAGGGCATGCGACCCGCAACACTCTGGAGCATGGACCAGTGGGGATCCTTTTGTATGATTTAGCAGCTTCCCATTTCTTTTTGTGTGTGGCCATTTTCATGTCCAAAACATACCTGACCAGTAATCCCTCTTGAGCATCCCTAAATTTCTATCTGAAGATGGATAGAAACAGAGAAATCACAACTTCCTTAGGCCATCCATTCCAGTTTGGGACAACTTTTACTGGAAGGAAGCCTCTCCTTAAATTGACCTGAAATCAACCTGTCTGCAACTTCTGCTCAATGCTCCCACCTCAGCCCTCTGGGTCCAAGCAAAACCAGTATAGCCAGCAAGACTGAATCTTGGGTGGAGGGGAGGTAGAGCCAAGATGGCAGCATAGGAGCCGGAAAACTCAGAGAGCTCCTCCCATAACCACCTCAAATACCTATAAAAATAACTCTAAATAAACTTTAGAGCTACAGAACCGACAAAGTGACAGAGAGAAACAAATCTCCTGCTGAAGGCAGCCCAGCAGGTGGACAGGAAGGGTTCATTGCAATTCGCTGGGAGCAGAGCCCAGCCCCTCATGAGCCCAAAGTTTTAGCCTCAGGGCAGCTCCAACCAGCAGCAGCTAGAGCAGACTTCTAGAGAGTGGATCACCAGCAGCTGTGGTGGTCTCCAGAATTATCAACCCATACATGCCAAAGAAAAAATGAGAGGTCAGTGTAGAACTTTGTTGCAACTGGGGGGGATGGAGGAGTGGGTCTGGCCTCTGCCCCTGGAGCTAGAAGTGGCGGAGGCCCGACAGCTGCCACGTGGCTGTTTCAGAGCTCCTGGCTTGCAAATTGTAGGGGGGCCAAGAGACCATTCAGAGGGTAATTGCTCTTGCTTTAACCTGTCTGGATCTGGATCACGGTCTTGGGTGGTGGTCCTGGGATATGTGACCAGTGAGCAAGAGCTTGTGGGGGCTGTAGAGACGGAGCTCTGGCAGCTGCAAAAATCCCAGTGATTTGGGACAATCTGGTAGCAGAGTTCTACTGTGGCAAAGAGCTCAAAAGTCAAGTAATTGAGTGGCAACATGAGCAAGCAAAGGAACCAAATAAAGCACAGCAATCCAACATTAGATTCCTTCTTTGGGGACAAAAAGGATCAAAGCATGGAATGGGAGGAAGACAACGAAGTCAGAACTCCTGCACCAAAAGCTTCCAAGAAAAATATGAGCTGGTTACAGGCCATGGAGGAGCTTAAAAAAGATTTTGAAAACCAAAGTAAGAGAAGTGGAGGAAAAATTGGGAAGAGAAATGAGAATGATGCAAGAAAATCATGAAAAGAGAATCAACGACCTGACTGCAGAAAATAACACCTTAAAAAATAGACTGACTCAAATGGGAAAAGAGGCTCAAAAAGGCAATGAGGAGAAGAATGCCTTAAAAAGCTGAATTTGCCAGATGTAAAAAGAATCTCAAAAGCTCACTGAAGAGAATCATTCTTTCAGAATTAGATTGGAGCAAATGGAAGCCAATCACTTTATGAGAAATCAAGATACTATAAAACAGATCCAAACAAATGAAAAAATAGAAGACAATGTGAAATATCTCATTGGAAAAACCACTGACCTGGAAAATAGATCCAGGAGAGATAATTTAAAAATAATTGGACTACCTGAAAGCCATGATCAAAAAAAGATCTAGAAATCATCCTTCAAGAAATTGTCAAGGAAAATTGTCTTGATGTTTTAGAACCAGAGGGTAAAATAGAGGTTGAAAGAATCCACTGATCACCTCCTGAAAAAGATCCCCAAAAGAAAACTCCTAGGAATATTATAGCCAGGTTCTGGAATTCCCAGATCAAGGAGAAAATATTACAAGTAGCCAGGAAGAAACAATTTGAATATTGTAGAAACACAATCAGGATAACACAGAATCTGGCAACTTCTACACTGAGGGACTGAAGGGCTTGGAATATGATATTCTGAAAGTCAAAGGTAGGACTAAAACCAAGCATCACCTACCCAGCAAAACTGAGCATCATGTTTCAGCGGGAAATATGATTATTCAATGAAATAGAGGATTTTCAAGCATTCTTGATGAAGAAACCAGAGTTGAATAGAAAATTTGACATTCAAATACAAGAAGCACAAAAAGCATGAGAAGGTAAACAGGGAAAAGAAATCATAAAGAACTTATCAAAGTTGAACTATTTATATGTCTACATGGAAAAATGATAATTGTAACTTATGAAACTTTTCTCAGTATGAGAGTTGAAGGGAATATAAATATGTATATATACATATGTATACATACATATGTATGTCTATATAGGAGGGCATATGTGCATATGAATACATATGTGAGTGTGTATATATGTGTACAGGTATACATCGAGGGCACAGGATCAACTGAATAGGAAGGGATGATATTTAAATGTTGAAATTGCGAGGTGAGAGAGGAATATAATGAGAAGAGATGGGGAAAGACAGAATGGGGTAAATTAGCTCATATAAAAGAGGTAAGGGAGGGGAAGAACAGGAAGGCAAAAGGGAATGAGTCAACTTTACTCTCATTGAATTTGGCTTAGGGAGGGAATGACATACATACTAAATTGGGTATCTTGCCCTACAGGAGAGTGGGGGGAAGGGTATGAGAAGGGGGATGATGGAGAGGAGGACAGGTGGGGGGAGGGTAGTTAGAAGCATACATTTTTGAAAAGGGACAGGGTCAAAGTAGAGAATAGAACAAGTGGGAGGTGGGATAGGATGGAGGGAAATATAGTTTAGTCTTTCACAATATATCCACTATGGAAATTTTTTCATAACGACACATGCACCACCTATATTGAATTGCTTATCTTCCCAGTAAGGGTGGGTGATGAGGGAGGAAGGGAAAGAATCTGGAATTCAAAGTTGTAAAATCAAATGTTTAAAAAAATTATTATTTTTTTACATGCAACTGGGAAATAAGATATACAGGCACTGGGGTATAGAGATCCACCCTGCCCTACTGGAAAGTTGGAGGGGTGATGGGGAAGGATATAGGAGAGAACAGATTGAGTGAGAGGATATACAGTGGGATTGCTGTTTTCGGGTGGTGGGTAGGGGAAAGATGGGGAGAAAATTTGTAACTCAAAATCTTGTAGAAATGAATGATGTAAACTAAAAATAAACATAAAACTTAATTTAAAAAAATGTAAAAGCCCCCCCCCAAAAGGGTACCTTCTAGTTCTCAATCTATGAGTCTATCATCTACTAATCAGTTCTTTCAAGAAAATAAATCTATATGCAAATTTAAAAAAAGACTGAATCTCAAGAAGTAGAGGCAGGAGTTAGCTCTCCGTAGAACATAGGACAATCCTTGAATATTCTTAAAGATAGCTATCACATCTCACCTTCCCAAGTCTTCTCTTCTCCAAACTAAATAATCCTCGAGTGCCTTTGCTATCCTGATCACTCTTCTACAAGTGTTCCATCTTGTCTGTCTTCTTCCTAAGATGTTTAATCACTGAGAACATGTTTAAGCAAGTAAATTGGACCATTCATTCTAAGTGAATTTCTTGACTAGGTCATTCTAGGGTTACTCTCCTTCTATGACATCATGAGAGGTTGCAAAGAACAATAAAAGTTAGGGGAAAGAAGAGAGGGACAAATAAAAATAATTCATAGACATGCCTCCATATGTCCCTCTCCTCAGAGAGGAAGGCTTTCATATATGTGTTATGAGACGAGAATAACAGCTTAATTTCTATGATGTTTGACACACACTATGACACTGGATCTTAGGTACAAAAGTTCAAGAATTCTTATCTCCATTAGGAAGTTAAGGTCCAGGGCAGTGAAGCAACCTCACTGATCTCTCCCCACCCTACACTGGGAGCAACTATTTCCTCCAGACATTGTCATGGCATTTTGTCGTAAATTTCTTAAAATTGATGTCATGGAAGCTGGTGTCCTAGAATTGGCAAACTCCTACCTGCTACTCTTCTAATCCCTATGATATCAAATTGCTGCCCATCGTAGTAACCTCCCTCTCTATGAGCTCATTCAGTGGCACAATAGGTAGAGCACTGGGCATGGGTTAAGAAGGACCCAAGTTCAAATCCAACCTCAGACAATTATTGTGTGATCCTGGGCAAACTTCTGTCTGCCTCAGTTTCCTCATCTATAATTTGGGGATGATAATTACATCACTCCCTTCGAGGAGTTGTTGTGAGAATCCAATGCGATGATATTTGTAAAAGTGCTCAGCACAGTGCCCCCGCACACAGTAGGTATTTAATAAATGCTTGTTTCCTTCCTTTATACTACTTCTCTACAATACTGATTCTTCTCTGCTCCACCCCTTTTGGTTGTTCCTTTAGGACCTCCAGCTTTATTACTGACAAACTCCCTTTTATTTTAGACCTCTTCAGAACTGGAGTCAGAAGAAGCCATGAATTCAAATTTAGCTTCAGACACTTACTAGCTGTGTGTCCCTGGGCAAGTCACTTCACATCTATCTGCCTTAGTTTCCCCAGCTGTAAAATGGAGATAGTAATAGCACCTATTTCAGAGGATTGTTGTGAAAATCAAATGACCTAATACATGTAAAGGACTTTGCAAACCTTAAAGGGCTATAGAAATCTGCTCTGTTATCATCTCACTTTCTTTCCATCTTCTTATATTCACAGAAACCAGACTTTCTCTATATGATGCCTTATCCTTGGCCACCCCTTCCAATGCTCCAGACAAAATTCTGCCTTCTACAGGAAGCCTTCCCTGATTCCCCCTTTAATTGTAATGCCTTTTCTCTGTTGATTCTCTCCTATTTATGCTGTCTATAACTTGTTGGCACATATTTGTTTAAATGTTGTCTCCTCCATTAGACTGTGAGCTCCTCGAGGGCAGGAACTATCTTTTGCCTTTGTATCCCCAGTGTTTAGCACAGAGCAGGCACTTAATACATGTCGACTGACTGACTGCTGGAGAAGGAATCTATATGCTTTTTTCTTCCCACTGCCACTTCAGACCCCTCCACTGCCTTTGATAACACCACTCAGCAGCCTCTCTTTTATGGTCAACCCCATTGGTTGATGTTACCCTGTCCATATCCTTGTGACTGATATCTACCAACTCCCTGGTCACTCTCCTTCCTTTCAGTACCTGCCCCACAGATACCTCCTCTCCACCATAAACCTTGCTTTCTGTAATGGAAATGCAAATTTAAAGATCTTCCCTGCCCCTAGGCTAAAGTGCACCTGGAGCCTGGGGTGGGAGGCTTGTTTTTCAGTAGATACTTCTTGATTGGCCAGTGGGTCAATAAGGTTGTTACATTCTCTGAGCCAAGAGAAGGCTATATAAGCCCTGATGTGTAGCTTTGTTTTGGGGGCTCACTTTGAGAAGTGTTCTGTGATTTGATCTGGATTCTGGGAAGCCTTTGTCCAGAGCCCCCTGGCTTTGAAAAACCCAGATGTTGAAACCCAGATGTTGACTGGGTATGGATGTAATGGTTGGACAATTTGGAAATCTGTCTACTTGATCTGTTTCTGTCTTGATAATTCTGCCTGTATACTTTGAAGTTCGGGGTGCTGACCTTTTTACCCTGAACAAGGTAAACGATACATGTCTGACTGATTAAAGTAAGCTTGTTAACCCATTTTGAGTTGCTTTCCTTTAACAAAGCAGATCCAAGAACCTGTGCTGGCAGCAAACCCTGAGGACGCTTGGGGTGCTTGCTGCTACACTTTCTTATTGGGTATTTCAATATTTATGGTGATTATTGCCCTTCCCCAAGTCATCAACCTCTTTGAATCCCATGACCTTTATCCCCCATATACCTCAGCTACCCCCAAGGTGGTCTCATTTCTACCTCTTATATATGGAACATAAAGTGGCAAAGGTTAGCCAGAGACAAACAAAAATTTAAATTAGGGCAGAGAATTAAACCTCTGTCTGAACATTAGGAATCCTTCTACCTACCAAGCTACTGTGATTGTATTTATAACCTTTTATCTGACAGAAATCCATAAAATAGAAAAAGGGATGATGTGGACCTAAAGGCCATTATAATGCCTCTAAGCTAAAAAGGGAGCTAATTGTTCTAACAGGGTGTGAATAACTAATATACTGAATTGAGAGGAGAGAGCAGTGACCAGAGCAAAGAACATACCTTAAACCACATCCCCAGGCAGAAGATAGGAAAGGCCTGTGAAGGAGTCAGTTTTCCCCTCTCCAGAAGAAAAGAGGGCTCAGAAAAGATTGTGTGTCAGCCACCCAATTCCACACTTCCAAGAGACACTCAGAGGTGTTACATTTCCTTTAATTTGAACTATGACCTTTGATCTTTCCATCTTCCATATTCTGCCAGTCCAACTTTCTTCACAGCCTTGACCCTACAGTTGTCCAAGTCAACCATGTCCTATCCTCCACTAATGAACCCCTTTGTCTATCTCATGCCCTGCCACCCCAACAAAGAAATTCAGTTGCTAACTTTTGTCTAAAAACTACTACAGGCACACCTACAAGATATTGTGAGTTCAGTTCCAGACTACCTCAATAAAGCAAATATTGCAATAAAGTGAGTCACATGAATTTTTTTGTTTCCCAGTGCATATAAAAATTATGTTTATACTATACTGTAGTCTATTAAGTGTGCAATAGTATTATGTGTAAAATAACCAATGTACATACCTTAATTAAAAAAATACTTTATTGCTAAAAAAAATGCTAACTATCATCTGAGCCTTCAGGGAGAAATACTCTTTTTGTTAGTGGAGGGTTTTGCCTTGATGTCGATGGCTCTTAACAGCTCAGGGTGGTAGTTGTTGAAAATTGGGGTGGCTGTGGCCATTTCTTAAAATATGAAGTTTGCCCCATCAACTGACTTCTTTTCACCTGAACACTTAAAGGCCATTGTAGGGTTATTAATTGGCCTAATTTCAATATTATTGTATGTTAAGGAATAGGGGGGCCAAAGGAAAGGGAGAGAGATGGGAACTGCCATCTGGTGGAGCAGCCAGAACACACCCAACATTTATCGATGAAGTTTCCTGTCTTATATGGGTGATGTTCATGGTGCCCCAAAACAATTACAATAGTTATATCAAAGATCACTGATCCCAGATTACCATTACAGATACAATAATAACGGAAAAGTTTGAAATATTGCAAGAATTACCAAAATGTGACCCAGAGACATGATGCTGTGGGGAAAATAGCACTGATAAATTTGCTGGACTCAGGATTGCCACAAACCTTCAATCTATAAAAAAATGTAATACCTACAAAGTGCAATAAAATGAGATATGCCTATACATGGGGCTATTCTGATGCATGGTAATGAGTATATGATGGGAAGAAATGACAACAGGCGGTATATCGGGACAGATAATTGACAGCATCTGGGGATTAGCAGGAGAAAGAAAATACCTGCATGCCTCAGGAAAGAGGGACATGGCTTACTTAATGACTACGATGTCCTGTGTTCAGATGTTGTGCCAGCCTATTCTAGTAGTCTCAGGTCTTACAGGAGGTTTTCAAGAAACAAACATCAATTTGTAATGTGTAATGCCATTATTTGGCCTGCTTTAACTGACACAGTGTCTATTTTGAGAAAATTAGAGGTGGAAGTAGGAATGATTAAGAACATAACCAGGGATATAGATGGAACATTGGGATTGATAGTATTGAGGCCATGACAAGAGAAAGTGGGTGATAATTAGCAATGATCTTGTGAGAAACTGCTATTGGACTTGGTTCACCCAAGTTCCACCAAGCTCATTTTACTTCTCCTAGTTGAGATGTGGAATGCCTGGGTCCTTCAGTTCCTCTACACCAGAGGTGTCAAACACATAGGCCAAGGGCTACATGAGGCCCACAACACACCTGAGAGCTGCTCAAACCAGATTAAAATTTAATTGAGAAATATAGTATTTAACAAAATAAATAAAAACTCAGTAAAATATAGATAATGTTAAAATGTGGTTTTCTAAGTCAGTATGTATCTGTGAGGATCCTTATGTATAAGTCAATGGATTCCAGTTCCATTTGAATTTGACACTACTGTTCTACACCAAGGCAACATATCAAGATAGGGAAGGGTCACACGTTTGGGGGTGGGCATAGTTCCTGCTCAGATACATTTAACTGGTTTCCTATCTCTAATATCACAGGCAGAAAGACACTGAGGGCTGGCCAGCAAACAAAATAAGAAAGCAAAAGGTATGGAAATTTCCACCAAAAAAAAGGCAGGAGAAAGGAGTGGATCCAAAGCAGAGGGAGACTGCAGATAATGAGCTCTAAGAGGCCTCCAAAAAAGATGTTTTTGAGGACTGTCAAAGACCCTAAGTTGGAATAAGGCTGTACTGACTTTCTGGAACTAAGAAGTGAATAGATAAATAACTGTAGTCAGTATTTTATTACTTTATATCTCTGGTTTAATACAGAAGGTGTTGAGAGAGAGAGAGAGAGAGAGAGAGAGAGAGAGAGAGAGAGAGAGAGGCACAGTAGGAAAAGGGTTCCAGAGCTCACAAAGGTTAATATCTCTTTATACTTGTGCCTTTGATCCCATCCCCTACCTATCTTTTCTGAGAACTTGTACCTTTGATCATTCCTTCTCTCTCATCTTAAATCTCTCCCTATCTGTTAACTGCAGACATGCTCAGGTGATTTTGGCTTGTTATGCCCTCAAAGTCCTAGAAAAA
Source organism: Petaurus breviceps papuanus (assembly GCF_028583685.1). Lineage (NCBI taxonomy): Eukaryota > Metazoa > Chordata > Mammalia > Diprotodontia > Petauridae > Petaurus > Petaurus breviceps. The sequence continues at coordinate 12,288,645 of NW_027187369.1, forward strand.
AACTATGTTCTCCTTCCACTTCTATTTCCACTTGCTCAGCACTCAATTTCTTAACTCTTTGCAATCTGGCTACCAAACCCACCACTAGACTGCAAATGTTCTCTCCAAGGTTACCCGTGACCTCTTAGCTGCTTGGTCCAATGGTCTTTTCTCCATTCTCATCTTCCTTGATGTCTCTGCAGCTTTTGGCACTAAGTGACCAGCCCTTCCTTGTGGAATTCTCACCCCTTTGGCTGCCATGATACAGTTCTTTTCTTGTGTTCCTGCCTGTTTTCTTTCTGTCTAATTGGATGGATCAGCAGGCCACTGAAGTGTAAGTGCTCTCTTCTGGGTCCTCTTTGTTTTCTACTCTGTCTCCCTTCCTGATTTCATCTGCTTCCAGGGAATCAGCCATCATGTATATCCTGATAATTGCCAGATTTATCCAACCCCCTTATCTCCTGAACTCATCTCCTATTTCCAATGGCCTGCTGTATAGATCCTTGGCTTCCAATAGAGTTTTCAAGATATCCAGAATGGAACTGATCATCCTCCTTCCTACTGTCCTTACTCCAGACTTGCCTATTAAGGGACCACTATTCTCCCAGTCATCGAGATCTCAAACCTCATTCAATCTTGATTTTCCCTTCTCCTCTCAGAATCCTTCCCCACAGCTAATCACTTCTCACATTTCATTAGTTGATTCGACCTTTACAACATCTGTCTCATTTCTCCCCTTCACATGGTTGCTACCCTGATCCAGGCCTTCATAACCTCTCTCCTAGATCAGTCTCCCTCCTTCTAGCATCTCCTCTCTCCAATCTACCCTCCATGCTGACAAAATAACTGTTCTAAGACACAGACCTGTGATGACCATGTTACTACTTTGCCCTAAAACCATCACTGGCTTCCTATTACCTCTATGAGAAAATTCAGAATCCTCATGCCAGAACTTAAGGCCCCTTAGAATCTGGTTCTAACCTGCAGTACTTTTCCATCCTTCTTTTACATGACTGCCCTTTACTATTCTATGTTCCAATCAAACTGGTCTCTGTACTCACCATCCGCTCTCCAGACATGGTAGATTTTCATAAGCTGTCCCTATAACTGAAATGCACCTGACCTTTTCTTCTCTAACTCTTGATGATTAACATTTTCCTTCCAGGTTTACCTCCAAGAACTGTTTCTCCATCTCTCCAGGAGGTCATGTTCTCCCTCTCCTTAAATGACCTCATATTTACTTATCAGTGCATGTGTTATACCCTCCATTCTAGTATAAGCTCTGTAAGACCAGGGCTATCTCATTTTTGTCTCTGTATCTGTAATGATGGCTCCATGCCCTACAGACAGGAGGCAAGTAATAAACACTTGTTTGATTTAGCCCAAAGTCACAAGAGCAAATAGGAGAACCAGTACTTTAAACCCAAGAGTCCTGACTCGGGCCCAGAGTTCTTTCCATGATGACATGTTGCTTTTCCAGACAACAATAGGCCAAGCATGCGTGAGGCTATTGGTGAACATTACCAGCTAGTTCACCATGGTAAAGAGTGCAGAGCTTTGAAGGTCTATTTGTCCTTAGATGACGCCCCCCCCCCCCAGCTCAGATTGCTATCTTTTGCTTAACAATAGTAGCTTACTCTAGCTCTTTAAGATTTAAAAGAGCTAATAGTGGAAAGACCATCAGATTTGAGTCAGAAGACTTGTCAAAGTCAGCATTTTTTTTTGCTTTTTGGAGGACAATTGGGGTTAAGTGACTTGCCCAAGGTCACACAGCTAGTTTTTGTGTTAAGTGTCTCAGGCCTGATTTGAACTCAGGTCCTCCTGACTCCAGAGCCAGTGCTCTATTCACTGTGCTACCGAGTTGCCCCATCAGTCAGCATTTTTAAACTTATTTTTGTTTTTGGTTGGTTGTTGTCCTTATTGAAGAGGACCAAAATGATATCATGTGTTGGGGTCAAGGTATAATATATCTAACTATGGCTGACTATGTGCCAGGTGGGGAAGCTAGGTGGCACTGCCGTGTATAGAATGCCAGGCCTGGAGTCAGGAAGACTCATCTTCCTGAGTTCAAATTTGGCTGCAGACACTTACTAACCATGTGACTCTGGACAAGTCACTTCACCCTGTTCGCCTCAGTTTCCTCATCTGTAAAGTCAGCTGGAGAAGGAAATGGCAAAGCGCCCCAGTATCTCTGCCAAGAAAACCTCCAAATGGGATCATAGAGAGTCAGAAACAATTGAAAAATTACTGAAATGTGCCAGGTGCTGTGCTAAGCCCTGGGATACAAAGAAGGGAAAAAGACAGTTCTTGCTTTGAATGAGTTCACAGCCAAGGAAGCACCTTACTGGCCTAGGGAAGTGCCTGGGGCATGGTCATGTAGCCAAAATGTGTCAGCGGTTGACCTTAAACTCAAGTCTTCTTGATCTGACTTTACCGGCCAGTTCTCTATCCATTCTCCAGCTGCCATTTCTCAATTAGCCCTATTTGTTAAGAAAATGAATGAGTAGGGGCAGCCAGGTAGCACAGCGAGTAAGAGCACCGGCTCCAGTGTTGAGAAGACCTGGAGATCGAATCCAGGGCTCAGACACTTAGCACCAACTCAGAAACACCTGGCCGTGTAACCTTGAGCAAGTTACTTAACCTCAATTGCTTAGGGGTGGCCAGGTGGCTCAGCGAGTAAGAGCACTGGCTCCAGTGTCGGGATGACCTGGGGATCAAATCCAGGCTCAGATACTCAGCACCACACCCAGAAATAACTGGCCGTGTAACCTTGAGCAAGTTACTTAACCCCAATTGCTTAAAAAAAAAGAGAAAATGAATGAGCAAAAAAGCTCATTTAAAAAAAAAGTTCATTTAAAGGTGATAATAAATCTGAATTCTACTAATCATGAGAGCACCAACATATATTTAAAAATAAAAATGCGTCTATGTGTGATACTATTTCTTCAGTTCACAAAAGGCATGTTTGTTTAGTTATGGTTTTAAGGACTCCCCAAATCATTCTATGGGCAGCCCTCCAAGGAGAATATAGCCCATAGGTTGGGAACCAATGATCTAGATCTAGGGGTGGCAAATTCAAATAACCATGAGGACTACTAAAACTTATATGAGGATCCCTGAGGGCTACATTTTGACTTAGAAAACTACATACTAACACTACCTATGTTTTATTGTATTTTTATTTATTTTTAAAGTGTTTTCCAATTATATATATTTTTTGCTTTTTGGAGGGCAATTGGGGTTAAGTGACTTGTCCAAGGTCACAGGCTAATTTTTGTGTGTGTGTGTCAAGTGTCTGAGGTCAAATTTGAACTCTGGTCCTCCTGACTCCAGGGCCAGTGCTCTATTCACTGCACCACCTAGCTGCCTCTCCAATTATATTTTAATTTGGTTCAGACCTCACTAGGGAATGTTGTAGACTGTATGCTGCCTGTGGGTCATATTTTTTAAGCCTCTGATCTAGCCCAATCACTCATTTGACAAGTGGAAAAATAGAGACCCAGAGAAGGGTGAGTGATTTGCCCAAAGTTATTTGGATAGTGGTAGATCCGGGACTTCAAATCCAATATGCTTATTTCGACTCCAAACCAAAGCTTGATTTGTGCGCTTTCAGCCAGCACCGAGGTTAACTCTGATATGTTTCTCTCATCACAGTCACCCAGTTAATGTCATTCCTTTTTTAGGGACTAGGAGACACAGCTGTAGAACTATATAGGCAATCAAAACAAGAACAGGAGCTGGGGCTCTTTAATCATAGTCCAATGGGATGGTTAATAATGCATAGTTTGAAAGATTAGATCATTAATCATGCATACACTGAAGAAACCTTCATCAATAACAATTTAACCATTAATCAATGAGCTCCGGCACTGCTACAGGTGAGCCCAAACTAAGTTATCTTCAATTGTCATTTATTAATTTCACATTTAAAATGATGACAACCATAGACGTCTTAAAATAGATCTGCTCCTAAAATCATGTCGATTGATTTTTTTTGTCCCTTGAACCCTAATTTAAAGTCACTGGGGAAGTTTGTTATTTAAATAAATCCTCTGGGGGATCCTTTTAGAGACAGGCAATGTTATACAGTTGACAGGAGCCCACATATTAGACTCAAACCCAGATCTGACTGAAAATACACAGGCTTTAGAGTCAGAGGACCTGGATTGCTTGTTGTGTGACTTCAAGCAAATCTCTTCCCCTCTCTGGGCCTCAGTTTTCCCACCTATAAAAGGGGTATCATATTTGTCCTACCTATTCTAATTCCATATCCATAGTGTTGTTGTGAAGTAAGGAACTTTCAAAAACCCAAAGAAGAGCTTCTCAACCTCTGGAGGCCCTTTTTGCAAAATTAAAAAAAATCATGACATACCACATGATAGTAGTTATACTATTGGTATCCACTGATTGACTAAGAAAATATACAGTGAAGGGGCAGCTAGGTGGTGCAGTGAATAGAGCACTGGCCCTGGAGTCAGAAGGACCTAGGTTTGGATCCGGCCTCAGACACTTAACACACAAAAAAATAGCCATGTGACCTTGGGCAAGTCACTTAAGCCCGATTGCTTAAAAAAAAAAAAGAAAATATACAGTGACAAAAATAACAATAACTGACATTTGTAAATTACCTCAAGGTTTGCAAAGCATTTTATATGCGTGATCTTATTCCAGTCTCACAATATCCTTGGGAAGTACATATGACACTTTTTATTATCTCCATTTTGAGTCTGAAGAAACTGAGGTTCAGAGAAGCCCATCACCCCACAACTAGTAAGGGCTAGAGATGAAATTTGAACCCAGATCTCTCTATGGTCCAAAGTTTTTGCCATTATACAATTGCTTCACAAAAAGTCTCTATGAGTTCAGTACACTTTGGATGAATTTGTTGCCACAGTAGCTAGATACATGTTTTTTTTTTTATCTAGATACATTTGAATGTAAGAAATATAGATATTGAGGCAATTTGGGAAGGGGGAAACTGTAGAAGGTATTTATACTTTAGTATTTGAGGACTCCTTGTAAAACTTGCACAGTTGCATAGGTTGGAAGCCACTGTCAATGAACTATGGAAAATGTAGATAATAATTATTTTTCTTTTGCAAAGTAAAGACCCCCTTCATTTGTCTTTTGTGTAAGTGCAAATTTTCACAAATTGGAGGTTACTTACCTCTGAGATGTGCTTAAATATAGTTATATTGAGTTCTGAGTATGGCTGGTCCTGGATGTTACAAGTCACTCTATTGTGTTAAAGACAGGTATTACACAAATATTCCCAGGAATCTAGAGCATGGGGATTCTCAATGTGGGTAATCCCTCCACCAACGCAGATCACAAGTCAGCTACAATTTAGTAGATATGTCCTAGGGAGTTGCTTATACATGCAATAGGCTTTAAATAATGTGGTTTGACACCTACAAACACCAGTATTTGCATTAAACACTGTTATTTAGGACATGGTAATAACTAACAATTTAACTATAGCATTTTCTGGACTGCGAATCTTTCTTTACTCAGTAAAAGCTTAGTTTTGGTGGGGGTGAGGCAGTGTTCCCCTTCTTCTGGCCTGTAGCATCCAGCATTCCAGTCTGCATGGCTCAGTATGGTGGTGGTATGCTGGTAAACACTGGACTCAGGAACTAAAACGGATCGCTTTAGTTCCTTGCTTGGCCATTTAATCGTTGTGTGACCTTGGGTAGCAAGGTGGTGCAGTGGATAGAGTCAGGCCTGGAGGGAGGAAGACTCATCTTCCTAAGTTCAAATCTGGCCTCAGATACTTACTGGCTATGCGATACTGGGCAAGTCACTTCATCCTGCTTGCCTTAGTTTCCTCATCTGTAAAATGAGCTGGAAAAAGAAATGGCAAACCCCTCAGGATCTTTGCCAAGAAAACCCCAAATGGGGTCACAGAGTCAGGCAGGACTGAAAAATGTCTTAACAACAATGAAGCTTGGGTCAGTCACTTGAACTCTCTGTACCTTAGGTTTGTTATCTGGGATAATAATGTCTACCTCAAGCAAGTATAAATGTGTTTTGTGAAACATAAACCAGACATATGTAGAGGATAGCTATTATCTGCAAGAGCTGACACTCTGGGGAGCCAAGAACTTCTCTCTCAGTCCAGTCTCCACTGCCCAGTGCCCACCAGGTACTGGAGGTCCCCTCCTGTTCATATGCTGGTGCCCTGGCCATAGCCCCAAGGAAGGTGGCCCAGAGTGGCTGAGCCAGTTCAACCTCTGGGCCCACTACTCCCTTCCCAACAGTTATGTGCTGGGGATATGGCCCACGTGGGGACACTGCTTAGATGAGTGGGAAGTCATCATCCACAATCCTTCTGGTAAGAGGGTGGCCCATCAGGACTTATCATCTGCCTTGATGTTATCATCAGACCTGCCAAAACACTCTAAGGATTCCTGGGTTTTATATCCTCCCTGAGCTGGGACAATCTTATCTTCCTCTCTGGTTCCCCAGCACTTAGTATACTGCTTAACACATAGTGTTTAATAAATGCCTTTCCATCCATTCGTTCACAGATGTTCTAAAGAGAGTGAGAAATCAATATTCAAATCTGTATATTCAAATATCAAAGTCCATTGGGGGAGTCTACACAAAGTAATCCAATCTATTGTATCTGGCTTGTTGAGGCACTGAGGAAATTGAAGCAAATAATTAGGAAATATGCTTCTCTGGCATAAGAAGACAAATCCTGTCAAGTATCTTACGCAAGTGAATGAATCTCCATCCATAGCCAGCTGGCAAGTCCCACTTGCCCATCAATCACTCTCTTCACCCCCTCTTGTCCCTGCCCCACCTTCCCATTCTTAGTGTCAAAATACTTTGATTTGGGGTCCTAATTTTCCAAGAGATCATTTGGGCCAGTCTGTATGTTATCTTCCACCCTGCCTCAGATAGTTAAAGACTCAGAAATTTCTGATCCTTTAGTAGAAGTTGGTAACCTTTCAGGTAGGGTGCCTACTGGACACTTTTGGCTCTAAGGTTCCATGATTCTTTGACCCCTTGACTCTAAGACATTTGATTTGATCAGCAAAGCTGAACTTTCATCATTCAGATGCTGCTTATCACTATGTACTTTTGGGTAGGGCCAAGTCAAATCTTTTCTCTTAACCCTAAGAATAGTTCATAACATAATCATAATCTGTCATGTTAAGATCATATTTTAGGAGGTATTCAGTGTTTTCTTAATTATAACCTTATGAAACAGAATACTGCTATGCTTTTGGCCATTTTGCGCATCAGGTAAATGAAGATCAGAGAGGTGAAGTAACAGCCAGCCAGGAAGGTTCATTCCAGGTCCATGGTTCCACTTCTTCCTGACCTCGAGTCTAGTGCTCCTGCTACTTTATCATGGGCTTCCACTGCCACAGCTTCATCTGGTGATATATTGCCTCTTTTAGAATGCAGACTATCCTGGAGAGAAGGACAAAGTCAGTCCTTGACATGTCAGCATGAATCCATTTACCCAGTCATTTCTATCCATATGCCTGTGTAGGGTAGACATATCATATGGAGGAGTGGAAAAAACCCTGTGGCTGGGGAGTCTACGACCATATGACCTTGGACAATTCACTTTCCTCTTCTGGGCCTGTATCAGCAATGCCATATTCACAATGCCTATGGAAATTACAGATATGCTGATATAATTATCCATCACAAAATACATCAGGCTTGCCATATGGGGGAATAAGCTAGAAAATTTATTAAAATACCAAAAGACTGAGTCCCAAAACCAGAACGTCAAAGCCATCAGAGTAGTTATGAAATTGGCACAGGTAGATAAAGTAGAAAGCACCCACATTCTCAAGCCTTTAAAACAGAACAGGCTACCTCAGGCAAAGGTCCTCCTCTCCCCACTCACAGCAACCACCCAGTGTCCAGGAAGCATGCTCCCAGCAGCTCCGGCCCCTGGCAGTCCTCAGCAGGAGTCCTTAGCAGAAATTCTGGCTGACTCAAAAAGGGATTCGCGCTTCCGTGCCGCTGCCTCTGCTGCTGCTGCCGCCATCACCACCACTGCTAGCCACCGCAGGAACTCTAGCTTGGCTTCTGCTTCCTCTTGCTCCACCCCTTCCTGCTACGTCAGCAAGTCCAATGGGGCATGGAAGATCTTTAAATCCCATAACCCTTACAGGGCCTTGGTTTTCTCATCAGTAAAATGAACGAGTTGGTCTCTGAGATATCTTCTAGCCGGGACATTCCATGTTTTGTTTTCTCAGATCCCTTCCAAGTTCTGATGGTTTATGTTCTCTAACATTCCATGATTAAGTATTCTCCGTGTTCCAAAGCCCCTTCTAGCCTTAGCTTTCTAGGTTCTTTTCTGCTGTCTCCAGTTGTAAATGTTCCCTTCTTCAAATGACTATCTATTGTGTAACCATACTCATTGATATTCCAGAATTTATTAAGTGCTCAGGGCACTGAGAAGTAAAGTTATTTACCTACAGTCACATAGCTAGCACATGTTAAAGGCAGGAAAGCCCAGTGGCAAGCATGGCCTTCCCTTAATGTTTGTTGAATTGAAATGAATGGAACTGAATGGAATTCTTTCCATATGGCATTTAAGGGGCAGTTGTCATCCAGTAGAAGAAATAATAGATTTGGAATAAAAGACCTGAGTTCTAATCCCACATCTGCTACTTTTGACCTCTTTAGTCTCACACAGATCACTTCATCTCTGGGTCTTAGTGTCCTCACTTGGAAAATGAAGGCTTAGACTGAGACATCTGTACTGCTCTCCATCTTAAACTCAACATGTCCAAAATTGAACTCATTCTCTTTTCCCTCAAAGTTCTCTCCCTCCTGAACTTCCCCATTACTATTGCTAGAGTGGATTTTTCCCCTTTCAAAGTTTGTTTTGGCATCACATGAGGCCTAGTCATAGTTATCCATACAAATACTCCAATTCATTGCATGGCAAAGTTAGCCACTGAGCCTAAGTGAGCTGGTACCTCTCAGAAATGACATTGTTCCCATGAAAATATTGAGAAGCTGTATGGAATGCACTCTGAACCCGGACTCAGGACAGACCTGAGTTTGAAACCTGCCTCTAACACTTCCAAGCTATGTGACCCTGGCTAAGTCACTTACCCTCTGCTTCCTCATTTGTAAAGAGGGCATAAGAGGAACTATAGTGCCTACCTCATGGGGTTGTGGTAAAAATCAAATGAGATAATGTACATGGTATCCCCAAAGTACTAGTGCAGTTTTAAGTTTTAATAGCTTAAAACTGCATGAATACTTTTGGGACACCCTATATTGTTATAGAGAGAAATTTTTATTCCCCTCAGTGCACATGGCTCTGCCAGGAGAATGTTTGGCTTTCCCTGGAAGGTGAAGAAAACTGTCATGGGTAATTTGGAGGACCCCACATAGTTTCAGAGGGACAATAAGGGAACTGAGAGTCTACCTGGCCTCTAGACCTACAGGAAGTGCCAAGGAAGACAGAAGAGTCATTGCTCTGGTGCTGGGGGAGAAAAGGCATCTGACTGTGAAGTACACTTAAACTCAGTTCCATAGTGAGGATGCAGAATTGCTTAGAAACTGTCAGGTGTTGTGGGTATTCCTGATCCCTAGGAGGGTGTTGGTGGGAGGCAAGAGCTCATGAAAACAATGGTACAGGGGAAGGCTACCTTGATCTGCACACAGATCTGTACCTGTGTTCTGAGTTCTAATGAAGTCCCCCCAACTGACTGAATGAGCATTTAGTAAGCATTGCTGGGGGTAGAAAGAGGAAAAGTGAGACAATCACTGCTTTTAAAGAACTTTCATTCTAATGGGGGGGGGCAACACATAAAAGAAGAGTGGACAGAAAAGCCTGAAAATGTTAAGGATGTATCATATGGTGAAGACCAAAGGTCCTAAGTAATTATATCAGTAGGTCAGATGCATGGAGTAGAGGCAGGGAAGATGGCAAGGCCTGGTCATTCTCCATCTCACCAGAAGGAAGAGAATTGGTGACTTCCTTCTTATCTATCTATGTGAGTGTACTGCCAAGCAAAGGCAACTTCCCAAGGTTCAAAATAGCATAGGTGCTCTCCATTTTATTCAGTGACAAATTAAGAACAGAGAGAATCAAAATATAGCATAATTCAAAATACAGCATTTACCAAATTTAATTCAATAATCTCCAAGTACTACCCCACCCCTGGACATTACATTCATTTAATCAATCACAAAGTCCCTCTTCTAAATACTACTCCACCCCTAGGCTGTACCTTCATTTAGTCCACCACAAAGCCCCTCTTCTCAAATGGAAATTAGTTTCCAATCATAAGTAAAATACATTCATTTGTTCAATCACAGAGCACAAAAAAGTCAAAAGTTCCCCACCCTTGGATCACAATTGAATCTACCCCAGAGTTATAACAAGCTTAAACACAGCATTTAATAACCAAAGAGAGGTCTTTTCTTCATCTTGACCCAAGGCAAGGTCTCAGCAATCTTTGTTCCTGGGGAGACAAACCTTAGCAAGGCCACAAGATACATTGCCAGTGTTTTCATTAATTCATCCTCTGTCTGCAGAACAGTCCTAGGACCCCTGAAAACATTAGCAAAACCCCCTTCCAGGATTTCTGTAAACATACAAGAAAATCCTTATTCAGGGCTTCTGAACCAAAGCAAGGTTCCAAGACTTCTGCAACAACAGGACTGTCTTTCACCAGTGGACAAATCTGGCAAAACATCAAAACAGACAGACAAAGTACCAGCAAAACAGCCATGTCTCCTCAGTCCTTGGCAGCTCTGGGTGGCAGCTCTCAAAAGTCCTGGGCAATTCAAACTGGCCCTCAGCAATCCTCTCCGTCTCTCTCTGCCTCCAAGATGCTACTTCCAAAGAGTTCTTCTTCCTCTCTCTTTTCTTGTGTCTCTCTAAATTTACGTAACCACCTCCTCCCATTTCAGCCCTCTCTTTTCACATCAACAAGTCCATCCCACAAGCGGGATTCACAAGCTCTGGGTTTTAACACAATCAAACCAAAAACCAAACCCATAGAGGGGGATCTTTAAATTCCATTACTATTACAGTGAGCAGTCAAACCAAATAATGCAAGATAGAAGGGTGTTCCTAATGTTGGCAGGTCTTCCTTCCTCTGATCTAGTCAGCCTAGATGGGTTCTTGGTGACCTAGGCCAGAGGAGGAAGGCAAAGGAATGACTGACACCATCTTCTAGGAGCTGAGAATTACCAGCAGATAAGTGACATACAGACCGCCAAAGGAGGCATGGAGCAGGACACCAGCAAAGGCGTGATGAGAAAGAATACTGAGCAGTTACTTTAGGCAGTAACCCACCTTATCATCTTTGGGTGATGCCCAAAGATGGGCATCACCATTTCCCATGGGAACTTATATGAGTTCTGTTTATTTTCATTGAGCAATAATTAAATCTCTTCATTTTTTGAGCTTTGTGAGCTGTCTGCTTACAAAAGGAGTAACTGAGAGTACCCTGGGAGAAGACAGCATAGTATAGTGGAAAGTACATAGGATTTAGTCAGAGGACCAGTGTTCAAATCCTGATTCCTTTGCTTAGAGTAGACTTTGAGCAAGTTATTGAATCTGTCTTGGATTTTCCCCTCATCTACTAAGATTAAGGGTTTGGAACTTTATGTACTCCAAAGGTCTCTTCCAGTTCTACATTTGTGATTCTGTAACATATAGTGAAACTCTCAACTAAGAAGTGTCCCTCAGGGCAGCTAGGTGGTGCAGTGAATAGAGCACTGGCCCTGGAGTCAGGATGACCTGAGTTCAAATCTGGCCTCAGACACTTAACACAAAAACTAGCTGTGTGACCTTGGCCAAGTCATTTAACCCCAACTGCCCTCCAAAAAGCAAAAAAAAATTTAAATTTTAGAAAAGAAGTGACCCTGGACCCTTTTGGTCACAAAAGCACCTACAACATGAGGGTGTATGCTATAGTGGGTAGAGGATTGACCTTAGGATCTGGAAAACTTGAGTTCAAATTCATGTCTGACACTTATTAGCTATGTGACAATGGGCAAGTCTGTTAACCAATCTGAGAGCTAATGCAGTTTAGATGAAATGTTATGGACAGGTTGTAATCTGCACTGGCATAGGGAATTCTGAATAATGTTGAAATCATAGTTCCTTGATCTATGCAAATAGCACTTATGAGTAATGTGCTCTTTTGGGTCGGAGTCTCTTTAATATTAAACCTGGGAAAGTGAATTCAAGTTGGTACCATCCGGGGCCCCACATGCTTTGTTGTCCCTTAAGAGGAAACTCCAACGACCACTCTAATTGCATGTAAATAAATGAGTCCTTTTCTAGAGAGAAAACATTTCTCACAATATCTATGCAGTTTTTCAAAACTAGATAAATGAGGAAATAGAGCTTCTCCAATAAAAAAAAATGGTTTTTAAAAATGTTGCCTGGTTATTCATAAGACTTCCCCAACAGGGAAGAATAAGGAACTACAGAACATTTCCCCCCAACCCCTCCCTATCCCTCTGTCACTGAAACACCAATAAAACTCCTCCACCTCCCACACTCTTCAGTGCCTGAACGGTGAGCATTACCCAAGCATGCTGGGAGAGAGAAAACTGAAAGAAATGAGTTACTGTATTCAGATGTCTTGAATTCTCTTTCCATACAGTCTACTAGATTCAATTCTGTTCTTATAATCCCCTTTTTACTTGAGGTAGGCATTCAATGAACTGATCAACTCGTATTTGAACTGAGCAGAAGACACATTAAAGCCTAAAGTCTCTTGGAGAAAATGTCTCAAGGACAGCTCAATTCACCTAAGCAGACTTTCCAATTGCTCACAAATGATACAGCACCATCAGCATCTAGTATTTTTAATGATACTGCGAATGAGGGAAAGACTGAAGACACATCTATAGGATCGCGAATCCTGTGTGCCATTTTTCTGACTTATTCCGTGATCATTTCGGTGGGTCTCCTTGGAAATGCTATCCTCATCAAAGTGTTTTTCAAGATTAAGTCCATGCAAACTGTTCCAAACATTTTTATCACCAGCTTGGCTTTTGGAGATCTTTTGCTTCTAATAACATGTGTGCCAGTGGACGCGACCCAGTACATTGCGGATACCTGGCTCTTCGGGAGACTCGGTTGCAAGCTTCTCTCTTTCATCCAGCTCACTTCAGTCGGCGTGTCGGTGTTCACACTAACTATTCTCAGTGCTGACAGGTGGGTTTTTCTTTCTCTGTCATGTCTGTCAAGGGAGGAAAGTTGTGGGAAAGGAGGGAAGGTTTTGACCTGGACTTAGCTGCTTCATGTCAGGATAACAAAAGTTTGTAAAAGCTCTAAACTTCAAATTGCTGGTCTAAAATCTAGGAAGAGGTTGAAAATTACCTTTTTCGAAATGATTTCTCACAGAATGATAGGATGGACAGAGGAAAAAGACTTTCCCAGAAGGATAATTGTCTGCAGCAATACTGAAAATTATGTCTTTTCTGTGGTGCATCAAGGTATCTGGCTTAAGGTGCCCCTGAACAGCCATACCTTATACATTAGTGCAGCCTAGTGGCACATAGGAGACAATGCCAAGATATCAGCACAGGTGTGAAATTGACCATGGATAGGAGACTTTAACATACAGATGTTTGCATCTGATTAGGTTGGAATTAATCAAGCAGGCAAGCTGTCATTTCTGGCAATAAAACAAAAGGTTTTTGACTTCCCGGGAGTGCTAGGTAATGTCAAGGCTTACTTCTGTTTGTTTTCTCTATAGCTGGTCAATAACATTTTAGGTCTTGCAGAAATAAATTCATCCATTTTGACCTTTAGCAACTGATGGAAAGGACATTCGCTCATGGTCAGATTGCAGTTGGTCAGTGTTAGAATGGTGTTAGCCACGTGTATTTATATATTTGTTCTGGATGCGTCCTACTCTTAGAGCACAGAAAAAAAAATAGGACTTAAATGGTAACTGAAATTTAAAAGCCCATGAGAAATTGACAAGCCAGCAATGCCCAATGGTCCCCATAGGGATAGCTCCCTAGAATTACAGTGGGTAAGAATTTGCCCTTCTGAATCATGGAAAGAGGAAAACCTTTCCTTCCTTTATTCTTTCTGCAATGGGGATCATATCTAATTTGGAGAATCACTCACTCAGGGCTTACCTTTTAAGTTGCCAGATGAAAAAGCAATTTTCAAAGGAGGAAAGTGACAAGAGGGGCGTGCCAGCTGCACACCTTGACACAAGGCCCTTCAGCTTCTGCCACCATAACTGTGCTACAAATGGGGCGAGGCAGATGCATTTATACTAATAGGCAAGGTAAAATTTGCACCTGTCTCAGTCTGAAATGGGAGAAATGTCTAATGATATCCTACTCATCTCTTTTCCCCAGAGAAAAGACATCCTTGAACCCTATCAAAGACAGTGTTTCAGAGAAAGGTTACACACTGAGTTACCATCACATGGAAATCAACACCTTAAGAACTTACCATTGACCTCAATAAAGGGAAAAATATATGTAAGGCTCTAAAATCCTAACCCTAAAACACCTCACATAATGGGTTAAGGGAATAGCTGCTATAAGAAAAAAAACAATTGAGATGTGCTCTACTTAGGAACTAGCAATCCAAATTGGATCAGCCAGCTAATAAATGGTGGTAGCTCATTTCTGAGATTGTATTGATCTGAGTGGGAGGTTGCCCTAATGTGGTAGAAAAAAACCCACTGGCTTTAGAACCAGAAGACCTCAGTTCTAGTCTGCCTCTAGCTAGTTATGTGACTCTAGGCAAGCCCATGCTGGGCCTCAGTTTGTAGAACTGTATAGAAAGAGGGGCTGGCCTAAATTATGTTTAAGGTCCCTTGAAGCTCTCAATTCCCTTTGAACCTAGGATTTTAGGATTTATACCTGGAGGTGACTTTAGAGATTATCTAACCAGGGGCTCTTAGTCTGGTGTTCATGAATTCTTTTTGAAGAAATAGTTGCAGCACTTGATTTAAATATAATTGGTTTCCTTCACAATCTCTTGTGGTTCTTTCTATATACTTTCAAAAGCATGTTCAGAGAAGAGGTCCATAGGCTCCAGATTGCCAGAGGGGACCAGTACCCACAAAAAGCTTAAGAACCCCTGGTCTAGTCCAACACTCATTTGACAGATTCTGAAAATGTGGCCCAGAGAGCGGAAGTGGCTTGCCAAAGACAGCTAGCTAATATCAGGGCTGGCACTAAAAAGCTCAAGGCCCCTGGCTTCAAATCCAATGCTTTTAGCAATGCTATAGGATATATGTTTTAATGTATTTGTTTATTTGTTTTTAAC
Source organism: Petaurus breviceps papuanus (assembly GCF_028583685.1). Classification (NCBI taxonomy): domain Eukaryota; kingdom Metazoa; phylum Chordata; class Mammalia; order Diprotodontia; family Petauridae; genus Petaurus; species Petaurus breviceps. Next base: position 12,303,883 of record NW_027187369.1, read on the forward strand.
TTCATTTTTTCAACTCTTCATGCTCATTTTATTTTAATAGTATTTTTTCCCAATTACATGGGGAGACAATTTTGGACTTTCATGAAAAAATTTTTTTGAGTTCCAAATTTCCTCCCTCTCTCCCTCCCCTGCCCCTCATTAAAAAGGTAAGAATTTTAAATGGGTTATATATAACATTCATTTTCTAAAAAATTGAGTTCCAAATTCTTTTCCTCCGTTCTTCCTCTCTCTCACCCATTGAGAAAGCAAGCAATAGTATACATATGATATATTTTAGCAACCTGTGTTGGGTGTCTTATTCTTCTGTTAGACTTTGAGCACCTTTAAGACAGGTAGTTTGTGGTCAAACTTCCTATCTCTTAGCATCTAAGTAAAGTGTGCTGAGTCATTTGCTGCAGTGCATTGTCTCATACTGTCTTGTATCATGGCATGGAATGGCATGACATCGCACCCTTGCCCATCAGGCCACAGAACCTTTCCGCTCTTGTTTCTGACTCTCTCTGCCTCTGGTTACACTTGTAGGTACAAGGCAATTGTGAAGCCCCTGGAACTGCCAGCCTCTGATGCCTTCTTGAAGACCTGTGCGAAAGTTGGCTGTATCTGGATCCTTGCCATGGTTCTCGCTATCCCAGAGGCTGTATTCTCAGATTTATATCCTTTTTATAATCCTGAAAAAAATGAGTCTTTCGAAGCCTGTGCTCCTTATCCTGTGTCTGAAAAGAACAGGCAAGAGGCTCATTCTCTCCTATGCTTTTTGGTCTTCTACATTATTCCCCTCTGTGTCATTTCTGTCTACTATGTTCTGATTGCCAAAGCTCTTTACAAAAGTACCATCGAAATACCCGCTGAAGAACAAGAACATGCCCGCAAGCAGGTATGGATGAATCAGAGCTGACACTACCAGACAGCCCCAAGCTGAGCTAGAGAGTGGAATTTCCCATCATTTAGGAGATTAGAAGCAGAGACTAGGGCAGCCACCAAAGCGACAGAGTTCAGAGAAGGGAGCCACTGAAGAGTCCACCTTTGCACACAGTACACAAAGGTTTGCCAACGCTTTCTTTGCAGCATGCCTGTCCGATAGGAAGCACAAGTATAATCTTTAATCTCTGGCTTACAGATGAAGCCACTGAGGCTCTGAGAGGAAGGGTGACTGTAGAAATGTGTCATTGTTTATTACAGAATGTTAGGCCTAGAAGAACAATGGAACTTTAGAGCTGAAGGGGCCTTTAAAGACTAGCTAGTCCAACTCTTTTATGTATGTCACAATTGAGGCCCTAGGAGGGAAGGTGACTTGCCCAAAGACACCTGACCAAAAGTGGTAGAGTAGAGAGTAGAATTCAGCTTTTTTGATCCTTGGGCTAGTACCCTTCTGACTAGAGAATATTACCTTCTTTCAAGGAGTACCCCCGGGAGGCTCCACATGGATTCCTACTATATTGCCAATGCAAAGACCACTGGGGGAGACTCCAAAGAATAAATGTTGTTAGAAATCACATCTTGCTTTTGACTAAATCTGGCCTTCCCTAGTCTGATTAGCTATTGTATTTGCTAGATTTAGATTCAAATGATTTTAGGTTGTTTTCTGAAATTCAGTCCACCTTCAAACAATAAAGACCAATCACCACTCACAGGGTTAGATTAGATGATCCTTTCCAGCTATTAATCCTGGGATCCCCAACAAGATCCTCCAATCTAACCAATGCATAAGGACTTCCAGTGATGGGGGAGATTGCTACCTTCCAAAAGAACTCATTCCACTTTTGTGCAGTTCTAATTATCTGCAAACCTTAGGCAATATTACATGGCTTCCCAGAATTGTAACTGAGCGTTAATAGGGTCAGGTATGCCAACATCTCCTAGACAAAAATAGAATGAATAGAAATGTTACCAAGGCCCAGTCTCATTTGATAGGGAAAAAAATTTCATATTTCTCTTTTAAAACCAGAGGATCTTTTGATTCCTTTGTCAACATATAAAGAGAGGCCTATATACACATCAAACACTTCACTGCTTTGCTTTTTAATTAACTGGTATGATTGGCTACTTTGTGGTACTCCATGGGACCTAGCTAGCTTTTAAGGACTCCAAATGCTCTGTTTGTCTTGACCTGCTAAATGACCTTTCTTCTTCCTTTGCTTCATAGATTGAATCCCGCAAGAGAGTTGCCAAGACAGTGCTGGTGCTGGTGGGTTTTTTTGCTATCTGCTGGCTGCCTAATCATATCCTTTACCTCTACCGGTCCTTTAATTACCGTTCCTCCATTGATTCTTCTACCCTTCATCTTGTGGCAACCATTTTCTCTCGGGCTCTGGCTTTTAGCAATTCCTGTGTAAACCCCTTTGCTCTTTACTGGCTGAGCAAAACTTTCCGGCAGCATTTTAAAACCCAGATCTTTTGTTTCAAGTATAAATGTCCCAGGCGTGCACATGTCACCAGGAACCTGGCCACAGGCCTTGCTTCAGCTGCTGGGAGCACTCAAGTCTCTGAGATTAGTGTGACCTTGCTCACTGGGTATGGTGGGAAGAAGGAAGAGGATAGTGCCTCCTCTGTTATCAGTTAAAGAGGGAAGGCATCAAGCTCTTCCCAAGTGTATGTAAAGCTAGGAATTCTGGGGAGGAGTATAACACTGAATTACTCATCTTTGAATTGTATTTGGAGATATTTAAGAGAAGGTTGCTGTCCTGTCAAGCATTCTTATATGTATATGTGTGTATGTGTTGTATTCTTGTGAGTGAAAACCTGATGTTCTAAAACTTTCTAAATTCCAGAGAGAAAATGTTTAGTAGATGGAGACATGCAAGGTTAAAGAAAGAGAAAGGGAAGGAGTAAGAGAATAAAATCAACACAGCACTAAAAAAGTAAAACTCAATATATAGGAAGATAAATTTTCAGGAATATTTCCTTTCCAAAAAGGTCACACATAAGTCACATTTCTATAGTGCTTCAAGCATTAGAAAGCATTTTCCTACTAACTGCCCCATGAGGCAGGTAGCATCTGTATCACAAATGAAGAAATGGTGGTTGAGTGAAGTCCAAATGATTTGTCTATAGGTACATGGCTAGTACATGACAGATTTGGAATGTCAAGGCAGATTTCGGATACTCAGTGTCTCTATATCACACTAAACATTTTCCCCAGAATAAAAGAATTATAGATTTAGAGAAAGAAGGGCCCTTTGAGGTCATCTACTACTCAATCAAGAAGCATTTAATAAACATCTACTACGGGCCAGGGGCTGGGCTAGGCTCTGCAGATTGCAAATACAAAAGTCAACTGCTCCCTGTTCCTCAAAGAGCTTACTTTCTTCTAGAACAGACAATGTATATATAGACAATTCAGTACAAAGTATACACAGAGTAAATGCTAGGTAATGTTGTTGGGGAGGGCACCTACACCCGGATGAGGAAAACTCCTATTCAGGAGGTGACAGACATCTGAGCCGAGCGTTAAGTCAAATTAGATAGAGGTGAATAAGGAGGGTATCCCAAGAACAGTTTGTATAAATAAAGGTCAAGAAGTGGGAGATAAAGCTATAGGTACAGAAACATTTCTTTTACCTATGATACCCACCCTGACAATAACATATACCCTTAAAATAAATTATCTTGTTTTTGAAAAAAAACAACAACAACAAAACAAGCTCTAAGTTATAAGACCCAAATCCTTCATGGATTGTGGATGACATTTCTAACTTTTCTCACTTTGTACTCATGTGATGGACACCAAATTATTCTATTTGCATCTCTGTTCTGCCATACAGATGCAAATTATATTATTCTCTTTGTATGGAAAAAGTAGCAAAAATAGAGATAATAAAGAATCTTTTATACAATTTCTTTTTTAAAAAAACCAATTCTAATAATTGATGGGAAATGTTCCTGTTTTCCATTGTTCTCTCTTCTACTATCTCTAAAAGTTTAATGGAAATTAAGTGGGAATGTTTTGAGGTTGGCAAGTATGAATAACATACTCTGGTATGGTTCATCTGTCTGTCTTACTGCTTCTGTAATCAGAGACAATGGAGTCTTACTTTTTCCTTCCATTTATTAACATCAGTCAAAAAGTTTCCACAATGGGCTGACTTTATGTGAAAATTCAATAGGTGGTCAGCTACATGGTATTACGTGAAGGGAAACCTCCCCCCTCCTCTGCCCCATCCAAAAACATCATTCCCACGAGCCAGCCACGATATCTGAAATCCCACCATTATGGAAGTGTTATTTTGAGTGGAGCATTGCCCTCTTTCTGTACCTTGTTTTAAAATACACCTCTTCTTGGGGGCTCCTTCCACCTCAATGTGAATAAGTTTATTCAGGCAGATTGAATTACAGAAAGTGCATAATGACTTCTGTGATAATTCTGAAGGTGATTTCTGGGCACTCGTGAGAGCATTCGAGGTTTGAGGGTTCTTTATTACAACTAATTTCGCTTGCAAATTTATGGTGTTCCTTTTCCTTGATATTGGGATAATGGTATACAAACATGATTCTTGTGTTTATGTGACATAAATGTGATTATATCTATCTATCTCTATGTATACACATATATAAATAATAAGTAGTACCCTTGTGTTTCTCACCATGATTAAGGGGTCTTTTGCTTACAAATGTAACAGAGAGGGGAAGAGACTGAGAAAGGAATGGGGCAGAGAGAAGGATTTTCCTGAGACCAAATTCTCCTGAGGTAAAGGGGCAAGAGTGCTGCCCTGGTACTCAATGAATGGAAAAAGACCCAGAGGAAGGGCTTGGACCTAGGTAGATCCTCTATGAGAGATCGATGGGAAGACATGGACAAGAATTGAAAAGACCAAAGTTGCAAAGAGGAGGGGAAGGAAAAAGGGGACAAAGCTGGAAATGCATGTGAACCACACAAGAGAAAGATTTCTCAAAGTCAAATTAATTCACTGAGTGGTAAAAGAAAAAAAAGAGGAGAGGTAAGGGAGCAAAATTGAACCCTTAGTTAAGTTGGGTGTTTTTAACACAGGTTTTGCTATGCTGGTTCTCTGGAGTATCTTGCTGCCTCCATCTGACATCTGAAAAGAGAGTTAGACATGGTTGGACTCCCTCTTTAGGCATCCAACATTCAGAAGTGGGTAACCACATTTAAGACTCTGATTTTCCACCTGGGACTACTAGCTTTTAGCATACAGACCATTCACAATCTTATGCATGGACAAACACTCTCTCCTTCTACACTTTTGACTGCTTAAACCAGGGGAGTTGCCTCAGACTGTAATGGAAAGGTTTGGAAGCCAAATATAAATATTTTCATCCATGATGCGAAAAACACTGTTCAAACAAGGGCTGTCCAAGGATTGTTTCTGGAAATATCAACAAGGCTTTGACTTTTGCTCAATGTAATGTAAATGTTGTTTCCTGAAAGTCAATTTTACGTGAATAAACTTTAAGCATGCATGTAGATGTATACATTTATATTTACATAAATTTAATAATGAATTGTATTTGTATAAAAGTGAAAAATAGTACTTGTGATTAATTTTGATGGGGGGGGGTACTTTTAGTTGTTGTAGCCTGCCTCCTTTTAAATGGCTCACCCTCGTGGTCCTAAGTTTTTCCAAATGTTGTAAAGAATTAAAAGCATGGGATAGCTCATGAATTCTGTCCTTTGAAAGTATCATAAAATGGATTTACTTAAAATAAGGAATGTCTGTATTGTATTAGTGTTGTATTAAATAATAAGAGTATAATAAAGCAGTTAAAAAAAACCTAAGTGAAATGGAGTATTGAAATTATTTTCCATGACTCATTCACTTTCTAAAAACAATTTTTGTAAAATAATATTTAACTGCTTCAATTTTATTTCAACATTTAAATTTTATTTTAGGTCACATAACCTCAAAATATTTTAATTACTTTATATGTTCTCTAAACAAAAAATTAGATCTCTACTCCACTACAGGAAATACTTCAGAAAAAGCAAAGTTCCAGATCACAAAAATCAAAAGTAGTCTTTTGACAGTTCAGAAATTTTGAACTCAAAGATCTGTTTCCTTCATTCTCATTTGCCTTCTCTACCAACAGACCATGCAGGAAACATGAATCAAATGGCAAAGTATCTGAAACAGAATAGTAAACAATGGTGAAAACGATTCAGTAAACTCATTCCCAAAGGTCCCATCTACCACCAATGGGGAGCTCTTCTAGCAATGCATATCAGTGGGAGAAAGGGGCAGATCCCCTGAAATTGTACATTTCTAGATAGGGATCTGCTGAATGTTTTGGCTGGAATTTCATCCTGCTTAAATATACAGTTGTGCCTCCAGCAGCATCACCCCCTCCCCCAATCACTCACCCCCATGGCTGTCATCTGCAGAAGTTTTGTTCTTTGTGGCTCTTTTCTGTCCTACTCCACTCTGGGGAACTGTTCTTCCTCTTTATAGTGAGACTGCCCAGAATACCTGTCTAATCAATACATTTTTTAAATTGCTAAATAGCCCCATAGCCTACTGCCAGCTGACCTACAAAAGGGGCTGTTGAGTCACTGGCCCATTCTCCTTTCACAAGTTGTTAGATTGGTAGAATTCTATTCACCTTTTCCCTGCCCTCCCTATACAATCTCAGCTAAGAATCTCACCTTAACCCTTCACTCTGATCTCCCATGAAGAGGTGACCTTTCTCTTTGCCAAGGACGGCTCCTCTACATTCACTCCATCCCATCTACATTCCTTCTCCTTCTTTTCCAGCAGATTGCCCCTGTCACTTAATCCCACCATTAGTCTCCATTCTCCTATATTTCTCCTTCCTTTCATGGCTAAACATCTTGGAAAAGCTGTGCTCTCAGTGACTCCACTTCCTCATCTCTCATTTCATTCTAAACTCTCTGCAATGTGGCTTTTGACCTTATCATTAAATGGAAACTGTTCTTTCCAAAGTCACCAATGATATTTTTTATGATTTATTTTTTATGCAATTTTATTTTATTTTTAGGTGCAGTCTCTTCCACTCTCCTACCCCCTCTTATCCCTTTCCCCTATTCCAGAGAAAGCAAGAAAAATAAGACTGTTGTCAACATGTATAATCAAGTATAACAAGGCTATTTTCTACATGAAGCATGAAGATGTCATTGTATGGCTCAAAGAGAGGCAAAATAGACATCTCTAGATTCTTATCGCTCCACCCTTCTCCAAGGGGGAAAAGGTTGGGGCCAGAAGCTTGGCCATTCTGCTTTTCTCAAAAAGAGGGGGTGCTGAGCTAGAATTATATCTATCTGCTACCTTGAATATTATTAGTTTAGGGGATGTAGTTCTAAGGTTGAAGCTAAACTTCTGATCACTGTTCATTAATGGGAAAAGGAGGACCCCAAGGTAAAGTAAAACAAATTCTCTCGGTCATATCCCCTCAACTCTACATCCCCCTCAAATGCTTTATTCTGCACTCTTAGTCCACCACCTTTCTATATGGAGTTGGATAGCATGTTTCATCATGGAATTGTGATGAAACCCTCTGGAATCATGGTAAGCAATTGTGTTGATCAGAATTCCTAAGTCTTTATAATACTGTAGTTATTATTGTACTACTGCATAAATCAGTCTCCTAGTACTACTCACTTCACTCTGCATCAGTTCATTCAAGTCTTCTCAGGTTTCTCTGAAACCATCCCTTTCATCATCTCTTAAAGCACAACACAATTCTGTCACATTCTTATGACATGACTTGTTCAGCCATTCCAAAAGTGATATGCTCCCCTTTCATTTCCAGTTCTTTGCCACCACAAAAAGAGTTGCTATAAATACTTTTATACCTTTGGGTCTGTTTCCTCTTTCTTTTATCTTTTTGTAGTATAGACCTAGTAGCAGTATCACTGGAGCAAAGGGTATATACAGAGGTAACAGCTTTTTGGGCATAGTTCCAAATCGCTTTCCAGAATGACTTAAATCAGTTCATAGCTCTGCCAACAGTGCATTAAGGTACCTGTTTTCCTACAGACCCTCCAGCATTTGCCATTTTCCTTTTTGTCATATTTGTCAATTTAATGGGTGTGAGGTGATTTAGAGATTTTTTTTCATATAACTATTGATAGGTTGGGTTCCTTCCACTGAAAACTGCCTACTCATGTCCCCTGACCATTTATCAATTGGGGAATGTCTCTTAAGGAGTAAATTAAATCAGTTCCTTATATATCTCAGAAAAGAGACTTTTTATTCAAGAAACTTGCTGCAAAGCTTTCCTCCCAAATTTTGACTTCTCTTCTAATTAACGATGATCTTTTAATTCTCAAATCTAATGGCCTTTTCTTAATCCTCATTCTTCTTGACCTCTCTGCAATCTCTGTCAATGACTCTCTCCTTCGGGACATTTTCTTTTCAAGGTTTTTGTGAGACTGCTTTCTTTTGGCACTACTCCTGCCTGTGTGACCACCCTTTCTCAATCTCTTTTGGTGACCTTTTATCCAGATCATGCCTACTAACAATGGGTGTTCTCCAAGACTCGGACCTGGACCCTCTTGTTGTTTGCTCTATACTCTCTTGCTTAGTGATCAGCATTTGTAGGTTTAATTATCATCTCTATGCAGCAGATTCCCAGATCTATAGATATCCAGTCCTGAGTTCCAGTTCTGCCTTTTAGACATATTAAATTGGATCTCCCATCGGCATCTTGTATGCAATATGTAACTAATTCTTTCCCCTGAATACTCCCTTTTCCCAGATTTCCTCTTACTGGCATCCTCCCAGGTACCCATGCTTGTATTCTTGACTTCTCACTCTCACTCTCCCCACATATACAAACCATTGTCATATTTTGTCATTTTTATTCTCTCAATACCTCTATATCTATCCCTTTCTCTCTACTTACACAGTCACTGACCTAGCTCAGTCCCTTGTCACCTCTTGTCTGGACTATTGGAATAGCCATCTAACTGATCTCTCTCCTTCAAGCCTTTCCCTAATCTAATCCATCCTCCACTCAAATGCCAAAGTGACTTTCCTCTGGAAGTCTGGAATTTTCAGCCCATCGCAACCTGGTCTCCTCCTCCCTTCCCAGGCTTCTCGTACCATATCCCTAGCACACGCTCTATGATCTAGTCATACCAGCCTTTTTGCTGCTTCTTACACACAATACTCCATCTCCTAACTTTCTGCGTTCCTATCTGCTGTCCTCCAGGCCTGGAATGCTCATCTTGTACATAGTTTCTTTGTCTTTCTTCAAGACTCACCTCAAACCTTCTTCAGGAAGCCTTTCCCATTCTTCCCCACTCCCAGAACCTTCTTTGAGATCACACTATATATCTGATATGTATAGATGTTGCCTCCCCCATTAGCCTGTGAGATCCTTGAGAACAGAGTCCATGATTTTGACTTTCTTCGTCAAAGCATATTGCCTGGCATATAGCATTCATTATAAATGCTTGTTGACTGACTGTGACACCCCCCCTCCCTCCCATGAGGTCAGTGCCTCCCTGGAGACTGAAGATAAACACTCATATAATTTCCTTTTGTCCTTTTAATTCTTACTACTGGAACAGCAAGCTGTGCCACAAATGGCCCTGAACCTCTTAGCTCCAAGAAAGTACAAAAAACACCGGAGGGAAAGCAATGGAGTCAGAGACTTCAACTCAGAATTCCTGTTACCATGGCAAAAATCTCTGCCCCCTTTACATACAGATGAGCAAACCAAACCTCCGGGAGATTAAGTGAATTACCCAAGGTCATATAGAACATAAGTGGCTGAGGCAGGACTACCACTCAGGTCCCCTAACTTCAGGTACTGTCCCTTTTATCCCACTACAATCCATGGCCTCTTCCACATAGTCTATCATTCAGATTTCTACAATTAGAGGATGAAGAATACTCTTGCATCATTTTTAGGAACATTTATTCACAAGAAGTCATTAGTTCACTCTTTTAGGGACTATACCAAAATAACATCAACGTAAGAGATGTTCTTTAGGACAAAACAGTTTGGAAGAATTAACAGAGTATTCCTTTCAAACAGGATAGATATTGCCCATATAGGCCTTCAAATAGTCTAGAGAAAGAAACCAGAAAGAAATCTTCCTCCATTCAAATGCCAAAGTGACTTTCCTTAAGTGAAGATCTTACTATGTCACGCTGCTACTCTAGAAACTCCAGTGGCTCCCTCTCACCTTCGGGATCAAATATCAAATCTTCTGTTTGGCATTGAAAGCCCCATCACAACCCGGTCCTCTCTTACCTTTCCAGGCTTCTTATACTTACCATTAGTTGTAGAAATAATCCCAACTAACTATATCACAGAAAGATGGAGTTGGAAGGGTCCTCAAAGGTCATATTGTTGGATTTTTCATCGAAAAACTTGGGTTCAAAATCTGGCTTTTGTACTTACTACATGTATCACTTTGAGCAAATTCCCTGTCTCCTCCCTAGGCCTCTCTTTCCTCACTTGGAAAAAGAAGAGCTGCATAAAATAATTTCTAAGGTCTCCTTTTACTTTAAATCTATGATTCTGGTCCAATTCTACAAAATCTCTGCCAAGTGGTCATCCAATCTCTATTTGAAGGCCAGCTCATCCCACCTGAGGACAACTCATTCCATTTAAGGACAGCCCATCCCACTTGAGGACAACTCATCCCACTTGAGGACAGCCCATCCCACATGAGGACAGCCCATCACATCTTGAGCCCAGCTCATCCCACCTGAGGATGGCCCACATGAGGGCAGCTCTCAAAGCCAAGAAATGTTTCCTTCCATCAAGTCTCATGGGGCCTCTCTACCCATGGCTCCTAGTTCTGTCCTCTGAAGTCTAGCAAAACAAGTCAAATCCCTTTCTTTTTCTTTCAGACATTTGAAGGCAGCTGTCATGTGCACTTTACATATGGATGGGGAACCAGAAACTAATACTCCAGAGCACCATTGCCCTCATGAATTCTAGAATGAGAAATAATAGTAGTCAGTGGCATTCTTACTTAACTGGAAGGATAATGTTCTATGATCTCTCCATCAGCCAGTCATATCCCCAACAGTAATGAAAAGCAACTTCTATATTCTATGGAGTTGTCCCTTTGTAATAAGTTGTATTATCTTTAGATCAGCATAGACATGGTATTGCCAGCAGAAAATTCTTGAGGCATGAAGAAAGATGGCCCTAATCAGACTGGCTTGTTTTTTGTGCATCAGCCAAATATGACTGGCAGTCTATATTTAAATCCTCAATAATGTTGTTTGGCAGTCAGCTGTCTTACAGACTCAATGATCTAGTGCTTTATATCTTTTTTAAGCCCAGGATTTTCCCTTTAAAGATTTTATTAGCTCTACAAGTAGAATCTAGTGAAAGATATATTTGTACTTGGGATATCAGTTTGCCCAATCTCGTAGGCTTCTTATCCTCAAGTGGTTTGCAGTTGCAGTTGTAATCCAGTAAAGGAGAGTTGGCTTTAATTTTGTGCATTGTAACATACTAAAGCATATGCCAGCTCAGGTCAGCATTAAAGGTCAGGCATAGAATAGTTCCAACTTAGTATTCATCTCCTGCCCCTTGCATGTTGACATTATCGTGCCTTCAGTCAAACTGGTCCTTCTCTTTACTAATTCCTTAACATGACTCATGCTTTTGCTTCTGCCCTTAACCCCTCCCCAGAAATTGACAGTAAACTCCTCAAGGGCCAGAACTGTGCCTTAAACAACATCTCTTTAGCATTCATGGTAGACAGATAGATCCCTAAGGTACCTCAAATTATGAAATCTTATAAATACCATACCATACGTTACTGATAATAAAAGATGGAAGAAGGTATCAATAGCTCTTTTTCTTGCTTTTTTCTCTTCCCTCCTATCCAGTAAAGGCAAGAATTAGATGCGAGAGATACTAAGTAGAACTGGAGAAACTATAGGAGAATGGTCTGCATTGGAGAAAAATGAAGTCTGCAACCCTCCAATGTATTCCTGATCTTTCAACTGGGCCAGTGACAACATACGGCTATAATTTTTGTTGGCAAGATCTTTTAAGGCAAGGAAGGCCATTTGGTACTTTGATGAAGTATGAAATGATGAAGATTTGGTGAACACAATCACTCCCTTGTATGTGGATGAAGCCGTGAATATTTCCAGCCTCTATTACATAAGTGATGATTTATCTGTCCAAGTAGAGCCAGCCAATCTACTGCCTTGCTAGCAGTTACACAACATGAGACATGTCGATGCTGATGGCCAGGGAGCCTTTCCTCCATCTACAAGAGCTGAGTTGGAGGCAGGAGAGTGAAACTCTTTTCCACACCTACCGGCTGCCATTTGTAAGGACAAAAGGAAGTCCATTAAATGATTACCGTGTTTCCCCGATAATAAGACACTGTCTTATTATTTTTTTGGACAGAAAGACACCAGAGGGCTTATTTTCAGGGGAGGGCTTATTTTAATGAACATTGACAGCAATTTTAATAAACAGGTAAATGTGAACAAAAAAATGTACCTTTATTCAATAATGATCATGTCATCTTCTTCAACAACATCGTCATAAGTGCCCATACCCTGAATTCCATCCTGGATGTCTTGCGCCTCCATTTCCTTCAGAAGAAGTGGACCCAATCTGTCATGTCCAGCAATATAGCTCTCTTTAAATGAATATGTCTTGTCCAGGTAACCTGCTCGTAGTGCCTTGGCGACACAGCTGTCAGTAATTTTATCCCATGACTTCTTCACCCAAGTCACAACTTCTTGCAGACAGGGCTTCACAAAGTTTCCACGCTGATTTCTTTCCATTCTATTTTCAATGTAGTCATTGACTTCCATGCACAAATGGTCCTTGAATGGCTTGTTTATTGCAATATCAAGGGTCTGGAGATAGGCAGTCATTCCTGCAGGAATCATTACTTGATCTATTCTTCTCTCTGCAAAGAAGTTCTTCATTTCTTTAGCGCGGTGAGTGCTGGCTGAATCCCAGACTATCAGACCTCTTTGGTTACCTCGCATAACAAGTGGCAGCATTAAATCAACCCACTTTCTTATAACGGCTTGTGTACACCAGGCTTTTTCGGTTTCAAGAACGTAAATGCCAGATACATGTTCAATCTTATCTTTCTTGCTCTTACTGATGATTAGAGGTGTGGCTTTCTTTCCATCCAAACGAATTGCCAAAACATAGGTGACCCGTGCACTTTCATAGCCAGTGGTGGGAATGTAGATTGACGTTGCACCCCTGTGATGAATTGTTGTTTGAGATCCTTGTCCCATAAACACTGCAGTTTCATCCATAGCAATCATATTGCAGGTTTGGTACTTGGAAATGTCGATCCTATCAATAAAGGACTTGAATGCAAGTGCACGTTTAATAACTTCAGCATCTTCCAGCTTAAACAGTGTTGTTGATCTTCTTAGGGACAGTTCATACCGTTGAAGGAAACCGTCCAACCAGTGTTGTGATGCTTTGAATCCTTCTGAGACCATTTCAAACTCTGGTGCCATTGAAAGGGCAAATGCTTGAATATCAGCCCTGCACACAACCAAGGCCTTTGCTCTCCTGTCAGCAATCTATTCACCAATGAGGATCTCCAAGTCAGGATATAAGGGCTGCCGACTTGATCGAGACCTGTGCTTTTTCCCTTTTCCCTCATCCACCTGTTGATTGAGGTTATTATAATCTGCTCTCCATTTTCTGACCATTCGAAGATCCAAAAGTTTTTCTTTACAGAAAACTGCAAGATTCTTGCCATGTGACTCCTCTACAATTGCTTTCTTATACTCAACAGTATACAGTAGCTCTTCCTTTTTGTACTCATGTCTGGGGGTCAAAACAGACAGAATAATAAAATTATGACCATCAGTCCTTCTTTTAACTCCATCATGCCCCCTGAGTTCTTCTTTTTTCCTCCATCATGCCCTTTTTATCCTCCATCATGCCCCCTCACTCCCGCTTACATACCGGGTTTTTATGTTGTCCTGCCTCAGCTCTCCTCTGTGGCACTGCTCTCAATGGCGCCAGCAAGCAAATCACTGGGGAAGAACAGGATGACGTGCTCACTGCTGCAGCTCTGATTGGATGCAGCTCAGAGAGCGGCATGCGTTTCACCCGGGGGGGGGGGGGAGCGGTGCATACAGAGGGTACCGTAATGTAGCATGTAGCACAGGGGATCACCTTCACTACAGTAGCAATCTCAATAGGGCTTATTTTCAGGGGAGGGCTTATTTTAGAGGAATCTTACACAGTAAGGGGAGGGCTTATTTTCGGGGAAACACGGTACTAGGTCAGGTATTCAAATGACCCTTCCAGAGCCATTTGGCACCATTACCAATGGGAACATAATTCATTCCAGCAAACACTCCTATTATCTTGTTTGGTTATTTCATACATTTTAGCCCCCCCCCACACAAAAATTGTACTCTCCATAATCCCCAACAAAGCAGATTCTTGTACCCTGATCCCTCTAAAGTCAGCCCTCTCAAAGGAGAAGAACATATAAGTGAAAATAGAGGGGTTTAAAAAAAAAATTTATTTCATTAAATATTTTCCGATTACATGTAAAAAAAATTAACCACCATTTAAAAAAATTTTGAGTTTCAAATTCTCTTCCTCTCTCCCACCTTTCCCCCCTCCTTGGGAAGGCAAGCAATTTTATATCGATTATGCATGGGAAGTCATGCAAAACATATGGAAATAGAATTTTAAGAAATATCAGTCATAACTCCTCTTACTGAAACTGGAGCATTAGCTTCTACTGACACATAGAAACCTATTACTAGAGACAAAAAGCCTTCCTTCCATGAAAGCCAGATATTTAATAAGTACAAAGTCTCGTGTTGGCATTGAGCATACAAATGTAGCCCTTATGTCAGGGACTTCCTTCTGACAAGAAGGGCCTGGGGCATTTTGGAGTGAGCCCTCTTCTCTGACTCATTTACCTCAACCCAAAGGGTACCTCACAACATCAGGGCATGGTGCCCTCCCTATGGGTGAATCTCAGCTCCTTTTAGAAACATTTGGGATCTTGAAGCATAAAATACAGAACAGATTTTCTTTATACAGAAAAGAACACAGAAAATACTCACATAAAAAAAACTTAGAGAAAACTTAGACAATTAAGAGAGTCCTTTTTTCCCTGTGACTCACAGTACTTCCCCTAATAGCATTATGGTTGGGGAAAAGCCAGGGGCTCACCACAAAGGCTCTGTTTGCCTCTCATTATTCACTGCCATGAGGACACCTCTGAGTTACTCATTGCTAATTAGTTGTCCATTCTCAGATGTAGTTGTTCCTTCTCCCAGGAAACAATGCCAGCTCTCTAGCTAATAACCTGGAAGAGTAAGTGTGAGTGTGTGTGTGGGGGGTGTGATAGCACACAGTTCTTTGGGTCCAGGTTTTTTGCTGTTTTTGTTACTGTAGCCCCACCCTAGAAGTCAAGGGTCTCTTTGGGTGCTATGGTAACCACCTTCAACTTGTCCTACTCAGTGAGTCTTCATTTGCTGTTTCCAAATGTGAAGGTGAATTTTTCTGTATGAATTTTTCTCTCTTTTTAGTTCTGGGCTAGAGGTGCTGATCACTTGCTCTGCACCTCCCACTGAGTGCTGCACATCCAAGGTTCTTTTCCTCCAAGCCCACCTCATTTGTCTTCTTCCCTGTCTTCCTCCTTGGCATCTGGACCAGGCTATTACAAATTGGCACCGTTATTCTCTGAACCTTGAAAAAGTACTGGAAACCCAAACTGTGCTAGAACAGAAGGGGCAGAGCTGGGCTTCTGGGCCCCCGAAGGGAGATGGAGAGAGAGAAGCCCTGCCACACCACAGAGACGACATAGCTTCTGCTTTCAAGGAGTTTATAATCTAATTGGGGTGAGGGTGGGGAGACACCAAATCACTATGATACAAGTAAGCTTGTGACAAGCACAAAGAAGTAAGTGTTAGGAGAAATCTGAGGAGGGAGAGATCCAAGGCTTTAGTGCTAGAAGGAACCTCAGAGATAATCTAACTCCCTGGTTTTACAGATGAAGAAACTGAGGCCCCCAAAAGTAAAGCAACTTGCCCAAATTTATACAACTAGCAAGTGGCAGGTTCAGGTTTTAAACCCAGCTCTTCTGATTCCAAATTCAATGTTGTTTCCACTACAACTCAGTGTCTAATTTTTACCTGAGGGAATCAGTGAAGACTTCACAGAGGAGGTAACTACTAAATTAGATCTGGAAGGGAGAGACTTCAGTGGATGGAAAAGGAGTCTGTTTCCAAGAATGTAGAATGACATGAGTAAAAAAAAGGGGGGATAGGAGAGAGTAGGAGGAAAAGAAGTTGCTGAGAGTAATTCAGTTTGGTTGGAATACAGAACATGCACAAAGGAGTAAGAGAGAATGCTGGAAAACTAGCTGTGTGACCTTGGGCAAGTCACTTAATCCTAATTGCCCTCCAAAAAAAAGCAAAAAGAAAAAAGAGAATGCTGGAAAAGGAGGTTGGGTCTACCAATGAGTCTGCAATGAAATAAGCAAGGGGGAGGCACTGAAGTGTTCCCAGGTTTCTAAAGGTTTCTTTCCATAGAGAATTTCCCTGAAAAAGCTGTTACCACTTCAGCCTCCTATCTATGGATTAAGGAATTGGCATTAAAACCCATGTTTCTTTTGAATAGGAGGCAGCTAGGTGGCCAGTGAACAGAGTGCTGGGCCTAGAGTCAGGAAGACCAGAGTTTTGATCTGGCTTCAGACATTTACTAGTTGTGGGACCCTGGGCAAATCACTTAACTTCTGTTTTCCTCAGTTTCCTCATCTGTAAAATGAGCTGGAGAAGGAAATGGCAAATCCCTCCAGTATCTTCACCAGGAAAACTCCATGGATAGCACTGGCATGCTATGGTCCAGGAGGTCACAAAGAGTTGGACACGACTGACCAACTGAACAACAATTTCTTTGAATTGATTCTCCCCTAGACAGGGCCAGTCTTACCTCAGGTAGCCTCCCAATACAAAAGTCTCTCTTCCCCCCCCCACTTGAATGTCACTGTGCCATAAATTCCACTAGAAAATCTTCACTCTAGATTGTGAAGCCTTTTTGGTCTTCAGAAGTCTCCCCTAAAATGACACTTTAAATTCTTACCATAATGCCCTAGGGGATTCATTATAACTCAGGAGTACAAGGGAATGAGATAAAGAATTGGTGTGTGCCCGGGGAGAGGAGTTGAAAGGGAGATGGATGAGAGGGTGCAATAGGCCATGTCTGCATATTTCACAATTTTGCCAAGGGCCCAAGCCAGCCTCTAGGCTTAGGAAAACTTATTACAGCACTTTATGCTAAAAGGCATCAGAAGAAAAAACCAGCTTATTGTAATCTGAAAGCTGAGTAACTCTCTCTAATTCCCCACTGTTTAAGTTTAGTGTAAAATATAAAACTAAACAAAAGTATACTTCAAGAGAGGCTATATGTGTGTATACATATGTGTGTATATATGTGTATATTATGTATATGTATATTATGTATATGTATATTCATAGCAACATTTTGGTAGCCAAGACAAATAGAATACCCATCTATGGGAAATGGCAGAATAAACCACAGTACATGGGTACATGAATGTAATAGAATATGATGGTGCAGTAAGAAATCATGAACAGGTGGGATTCAAAGAAACATGGAAAAATTTGTATGAACTGATAACAGAGGAAATGAGCAGAACAACCTACAAAAGCCTATGACAATATTAATGAAAACATATTAAAGGCCAAACTCTGAGTAATTGTGATGACCAATTTTGGTTCTTGACAATAGATAATGTAATCTCCTTCAGTCCTTCCTCTTGGAAGATAGTTATTATGGGGGCAGAGAGTTGCATATACAATCGGACCAGGTATTTTGGTGGGAGATTTACTTATACTATCTGGGAATGACTGATATAAAACAAAAATGTTAATAAAATGTGTTTAAAAATAAAGAAAAATGTTAAAACAACCATGCCTTGAGGACCTCTAATTTCACTGATGAATTGAAACCCTTCCAGCCTTAAGTAAACAGTTTCACAAGTTGCAAAAAAAATTTATCAGCTGGTAGCCAACCTTCAGGGGATAAGATTTCCCCAACTTAACTAGGCTGGTACACTGACAGAGTCTGCCATTGTCAATTAGACCCCACTTGGTGGGACCTGCTAGAGCTTGTGTTACATCAGCAGAGACTTCAAGTCACCTCTATGAATTAGGAGTAGGACTAAAGTGGAAGATAGAAAATTATATATGATGCAAATAACAAGTTTGGTTTAAAAGATTCTGGTAGCTTCCACAAAGTCAAGGAGACCTAGTCTTTTTGAAAGGGGCAACTGCTTTTCATCCCCCCCCCCCAGTTTTTAGATCACTGGCTGGGGAAAGGAACAGTTAAAATAGCTAAGAGTGATGGAGGAAGGCCCACTGCTAACTAAACTACCCTCCCTGAAATGAAACTTTGGAAAAGAAAGGTATGGTGAAGACATCTGATTTGGTAATCTATCAGGTAAGGCTTTGAGATTTACCAGCAAATACTATCAGTTGGAGACCCTTAATATAAGTAATAAATCACAAATAAAGTATTAGCAATTTTTTCTTATCCTAAAAATGCCTCTAGTTATATCTTGCTGTTTAAATACAGATTTTGCAACCTGGAGAGGAAAATAATCACTCTCACTAGTTAGAATTACAGAACTGTGACTGAGGGAAACGATAAAATCCATTATGCAACTGCACAGGTCACTGTTTTTTTTAAAGCACATTTTCCCCTTATCAAATGTTTCACCATCCCTTTCTAGTCAGTATGCAAGAATACAAATTGAAAGCTTGAAGGACTGAGATAATAAATAATAATAATGTAGGCATAGTTCTTAAAATGAGATGAAGCTGATGAATGACAGTATGATTATTAATAATTTGGGTTTATATTTTGAATAAGAACTCCAAGTACTTTCTCATGTTACCCCATATGACCCTACAAAACAATCTCAAAATTCACAGCTTTAGAATGCAATACCAACTTACTGAGCAATTTTTTGGTAACCCTCCTATAACTTAGTGGAAAGTCTTAAAGAGAGTTGTTTAAGGCTCAGAGAATTTAATGACTTGCCTGAAGTCACAGGGGGAATAACAGAATCGTGTTTCAAGCCCAGGTCTTTGGATTCCAAAGTCCTTTTTACTGTGCTATGCAAAATATAGTCTCTGCTCTCATGGAGTTTATAATCTAGTAGGGTAGACAAGATATTCCTTTTTATACTGTATTACAATTATTTTTTTAACTTACATGCCATCAAAAGAGATATAAGCAAACTCCCATGTAGCAAAAAAAACCAAAACTGCTTCACCAACCTTCTCTTCTAAGCCAAGTCTCTCCCTGAAATACCCTGTGCAATGCTACAGGACAAGATTTGGGATAGGGAATGGTGGATAAAGCTGGAAAAGTCAGGGGCCAGATAGTGTCTAAACGTAAATGTCAAGCTAACATCATTCAGTCAACCAGTTTTTACTAAGCACTTAGTTCCAGGCACTGTGCTAAGACCTGGGAATATAAATAAAAGTAAAAAGAAAGATAGTCCTTGACCTCAAGGAGCTTACATTTTAATGGGGGAAGAGAATAGATAAAAGGATGCTGAAAGGTGGGGGGAGGTAATCTGTGTGCAAGATGGGCTAGTACATGGGAGTGCAATCTGGTGGGAAATGAAGACAAAGTTGGCTGGCCCAGACATCCTTCGGAAACAGAGGTTTGAGAGGAGCTCTCAGTCCTCTAATGAAAGAGAAGGATCCCAGCAGCAGAAGATACTTCCAAGGAGTGAGTTCTAGGGCTGAAGTCATCTTCCAGGACGAAGAGACCCATGGGAAATAACTATTGTTGTTTGTCCTTCATCTTGGAAGGGGACTAATGTTATTACTTGCATGGGAACTGGATTTAAGTGCAGCTGAGTTGTACAAAGTTGCCAGCCTCAGTCTCTCTTCCAGATTCATCCAAGTTCAATGGTAACACAAAAGTCAAGGGGAAGCTAGGTGGCGCAGCAAATAGAACACCGGCCCTGCAGTCAGGAAGACCTGAGTTCGGATCCAGCCTCAGGCACTTAACCAAAAAACACTAGCTGTGTGACCTTGGGAAAGTCACTGAACCCCAACTGCCCTCCCCAAAAAAAGACAAAAGTCAAGACGACTGGTGATGGTCAGGGATGCCAGCTTCTAGGCAGGGGTACAGAAATATGTCTACTGGGGTCTACCAACTATAGGAGGATTTATTTAAGGTTTTTTGTTCTGTTTTTGTCCAGACCTATAATTCAACCTCTGTTGGGAACTGGTGTGGAAACTCCCTAAATCCAGAGAAGTGCTGCCTGGTTGAAAAAGCTAAAGAATCTATATTTTATTCTATAAGTAACACAAAGCAATTGGGGTCGGGGAGGGGGCGTTTAACAAAGGGGGAGAGTGACAGCCTTGCTATAAGAATACTTCAGGAGCAGTGGATGAGATGGACTAGATAAACAGAAGAGACTAGCCACCTCCACCCTGAAGCTTTCCTTAGTCCCTCTTAAAAAATAATCTTCCTTTCCTTGAACATCACATAGCATTTTGTATACTTCTTTATTCTCTTAGCATAATTACATTCTTCACCACAGTTATTGCCTGGTTATCAAGGACAGGGAGTACCTATTGATTTTCTATCTATCACAGTGCCCAGTGAAGTGGTACGCATATAATAGGTGTTAAATAGTTATCAAGGGAACAAATGAATGAGGCTAGGGCAACTGTCTGAGTAAGGAATAATAAGAGGCAGAAGAGGGGTGCCAGCGGTAAGAATGGAAAAAATGGGGCGGCTAGGTGGCTCGGTGAATAGAGCACTGTCCCTGGAATCAGGAGGATCTGAGTTCAAATCCAGCCTCAGACACTTAACACTTACTAGCCATGTGACCTTGGGCAAGTCACTTAACCCCAATTGCCCTGCCTTCCCCACCTTCAAAAAGCTAAAACAAAACAAAACAAAAAAAGAAGAATGGAAAAAGGGGAAAAGTTTGGGAAGAAATTGAAGCTCTGATACTGAAAGGGTTTGGGAACTTATCTGTGTCCATGTTGATTCTCTTCCAGCAGACTGTAAGCTCTTTAAGAACAAAGATTATTTTGCTTCTGTCTTGGTCTCCCCAGTGTGTAGCATGGAGCCTGGCACATAGCAAGTGCTTAATAATGCTTGTGGAATTAAATTGGTTGCTAGGGGAAGTTAAAATAAAGAAAGAGAGGGCAAAGATAACTCTAAAGTTTGGAATTTATTGACTAGCAGAATGTTGGTACTGTCAACACTAATTAAGGGAACCAGGAAGAAAAGTATATTGGGGGAGTTTGGGGGTAGAAGTGGAATGAAATAAGTTCAGTTCTAGTTATGCTGGCTTTAAATTGCTGGGTGGGGGAGATATACAGGCGAAAGTTGGAAGCGTGGGTCTGAAGCTCAAAGGACAGGTAGGGCTAGAGAGATCTGGGAACCACCCACATAGAGATAGTGGGGGGAATGAGATTGCTAAGAGAGAAAGTGTAGAGAAGGAAGAAAAAATCACTGAAGACAGAACTCAGTGGAAAGTTGACTTTTAGGAGGACTTTTAGACTTGCTATCTGAGTAAAGAGAGGAGTGGAAAAGCAGTAGGTGAGAACAACGTTACAGGAGCTAAGGGAAGAGAGGTTATCTAGAAGGATGGGGTGGTCGGTTAACAGTATAAAATAAAGAGAGATCAAGGAGAATGAGGACAGAAAAAAGGCCATTGGGTTTATTGTTAGGAAATCACTGGGGACCTTTCTGAAGCACGAGTTTCAGTACAGAAGTGGGTATAAAGTGGCTGAGGAGGTGGTGGCTGGTGAGGAGGTGAGGCAGTCAGTAGATAGGCTAAGAACCTTGGTGATAATATCATCCACAAGTAAGCAGCTTCATTGTCACCTCCACTGTTAACAAGTACAGGAATGAGATAGGAGACCTAGAACACACTGCTGAGAATAGCTATCTACTGCATTTGGTTCTCTAGGAGCCTATACATAAGATTTTCAGCAATTTAACTGTGTCAAAGAAAACTACTTACAGTGTACTCCAAAATACATGTAAGAAATGGTATGGAGTTCTCCAATGGCCCCCAAAGGCATAAGAAACATAACTGGTGACAACTATTTTAAAGGGGACCATTTTGGAGGTGCCTTGGAACTAAGATCATGACTCTGGAGAAGCCTTTTCTGTATCTGATGAGTTACCATTATATATATATATATATATATATACACACACACATATATGTATATATACATATACATACATACACATATACACACACGTATATATATATATATATATACATATATATATATATATATAATCACCTTCCATTTAAGGTACCGTATTTAGTCCCATATTCAATGCCTATCAGAAGCAAAATTCACTGGAGAATGTCTTTCTTCCTTCAGCAGTGCCTCTAGTTGCTTAAAAATGCTCAAAGTTAGGTAGTTCTTTCCTTCCTCCCTCCCTCCCTTCTCTTATTTCCTTCTTTCTGTCTTTCCTTCTTCTCCTTCCTCCCTCCCTTCCTTTATTCCACTGCCTAATGCATTTCATTTCATTTTTTTTTTTGCTTTTTGTAGGGGGGAATGCAGGGCAATTGGGGTTAAGTGACTTGCCCAAGGTCACACAGCTAGTAAGTGTTAGGTGTCTGAGGCCAGATTTGAACTCAGGTCCTCCTGACTTCAGGGCCAGTGCTCTATTCACTGTGCCACCTAGCCGCCCTCACTTCATTTAATTTTAAAATGTTTTGTGGAAAAACTTAACACAGTATCAATACAGACAATTAAACTTCCTTAGTAACAGCAAAGAGATGATTTGCAAGTGACTGAATCATAAAATCTGAGTTTAGATGCTATCTAGTCCAATTTATACTTGAACAGACTCTCTACAATAGTAGTTCTCAAACTTTATGGTCTCAAGACCCCTTTACATGCTTAAAAATTCTTGAAGACTCCCACAAAGAGCTTTTATATGGGCTACTGTATTGATATTTACTGTATGAGAAATTGAAAGGTCTCATTATTATGAAAAGAATTTTAACCTCCCAAATTCCCCTGAAAGGATCTCAGGGATCCCCAGGACCACACTTTGAAAACAACTTTTCTGCACCTTCTTTACAAGTAGTCATGCAGCCTCTGTCTAAAGACATCTAGTAACCTGAAACTTGCTACCTCCCATAGCATTCCATTCTACTTTGGGACAGTTCTGGGAATTTTTTTCCTTATATCAGTCCTAAAATTGTTCCTACTCATGTGCTGCTAAATGCCAATAGATGAAGTCACGAAGACCTGCTGACCGGGTCCACTATAAATATATGTTATGTAATCTCAACTATGCCTGCACTGCCACCCATCAATCATTTTACTCTTCCCTGGTTGCCTCTTTATCCTACTCCCCACAAGGTCTATTCAAAACCTTCTCTTCTCTTCTCAAGGAACCTCCCTCTCCCTGTCCTGAGCAGAAGGCCTCACCTCCTACTTAACTGAAAAAATTGAGGCTATGTGTTACCAACTCCCTTTTCTCTCCATCTCTCCACTTCAAATGCCTTCAGCATGATGTCTCCCTCTCTCCTTCTTTGATCCATTCTTGAAGAAGGAGGTAGCCTTTCTCTTTGCCAATGACAACTTCTCTATTCGTACCCTGGATTCTATCCCCTTTTGACTTCTCAAGTAGCTTGCCCCTCTCTCTCCTTCCCCAATTTTCTTTTTTTTTTTTGCCTTTTGGAGGGCAATTGGGGTTAAGTAACTTGCCCAAGGTTACAAGGCTAGTTTTTTTGTGTGGGTGTTAAGTGTCTGAGGCCAGAAGCGAACTCGGGTCCTCCTGACTCTGGGGCCAGTGCTTTACTCACTGCGCCACCTAGCTGCAGCCCCCCTTCCCCAATTTTCAATCTCTGTCCATGGGCTCCTTCTCCGCTGATGACAAACATGCCCAAGTATTCCCATTCAAGAAAAGAGAGAGGAGAGGAGAGGAGAGGAGAGGAGAGGAGAGGAGAGGAGAGGA